>NC_084553.2:48170950-48913450 GCF_033978685.3 Nerophis lumbriciformis | reverse complement strand
ACTCGTCGTCGGCGTCGCCATGGCTGTATCTTCCTCGTTCTTCTGCTTCGTCTCCTTGTTGTGTGCGCAGTTGTGCACTGCACTCTCTAAAAGCCCTAGATGTTATTGTCACATATGCATGTACAGTAGATGGCAGTATTGTCCTGTTTAGGAGTGTCACAACATTGCTATTTACAGAAGACGAACTGCTTTACGGTAGACGAAAACGTGACTGCTGTTGTTGTGTGTTGTTACCGCGCTGGGAGGATGTTAATGAAACTGCCTAACAATAAACCCACATAAGAAACCAAGAACTCGCCCTCCATCATTCTACACTTATACAGGTAAAAGCCAGTAAATTAGAATATTTGAAAAACTTGATTTATTTCAGTAATTGCATTCAAATGGTGTAACTTGTACATTATATTTATTCATTGCACACAGACTGATGCATTCAAATGTTTATTTCATTTAATTTTGATGATTTGAAGTGGCAACAAATGAAAATCCAAAATTCCGTGTGTCACAAAATTAGAATATTACTTAAGGCTAATACAAAAAAGGGATTTTTAGAAATGTTGGCCAACTGAAAAGTATGAAAATGAAAAATATGAGCATGTACAATACTCAATACTTGGTTGGAGCTCCTTTTGCCTCAATTACTGCGTTAATGCGGCGTGGCATGGAGTCGATGAGTTTCTGGCACTGCTCAGGTGTTATGAGAGCCCAGGTTGCTCTGATAGTGGCCTTCAACTCTTCTGCGTTTTTGGGTCTGGCATTCTGCATCTTCCTTTTCACAATACCCCACAGATTTTCTATGGGGCTAAGGTCAGGGGAGTTGGCGGGCCAATTTAGAACAGAAATACCATGGTCCGTAAACCAGGCACGGGTAGATTTTGCGCTGTGTGCAGGCGCCAAGTCCTGTTGGAACTTGAAATCTCCATCTCCATAGAGCAGGTCAGCAGCAGGAAGCATGAAGTGCTCTAAAACTTGCTGGTAGACGGCTGCGTTGACCCTGGATCTCAGGAAACAGAGTGGACCGACACCAGCAGATGACATGGCACCCCAAACCATCACTGATGGTGGAAACTTTACACTAGACTTCAGGCAACGTGGATCCTGTGCCTCTCCTGTCTTCCTCCAGACTCTGGGACCTCGATTTCCAAAGGAAATGCAAAATTTGCATGGTTGGGTGATGGTTTGGGGTGCCATGTCATCTGCTGGTGTCGGTCCACTCTGTTTCCTGAGATCCAGGGTCAACGCAGCCGTCTACCAGCAAGTTTTAGAGCACTTCATGCTTCCTGCTGCTGACCTGCTCTATGGAGATGGAGATTTCAAGTTCCAACAGGACTTGGCGCCTGCACACAGCGCAAAATCTACCCGTGCCTGGTTTACGGACCATGGTATTTCTGTTCTAAATTGGCCCGCCAACTCCCCTGACCTTAGCCCCATAGAAAATCTGTGGGGTATTGTGAAAAGGAAGATGCAGAATGCCAGACCCAAAAACGCAGAAGAGTTGAAGGCCACTATCAGAGCAACCTGGGCTCTCATAACACCTGAGCAGTGCCAGAAACTCATCGACTCCATGCCACGCCGCATTAACGCAGTAATTGAGGCAAAAGGAGCTCCAACCAAGTATTGAGTATTGTACATGCTCATATTTTTCATTTTCATACTTTTCAGTTGGCCAACATTTCTAAAAATCCCTTTTTTGTATTAGCCTTAAGTAATATTCTAATTTTGTGACACACGGAATTTTGGATTTTCATTTGTTGCCACTTCAAATCATCAAAATTAAATGAAATAAACATTTGAATGCATCAGTCTGTGTGCAATGAATAAATATAATGTACAAGTTACACCTTTTGAATGCAATTACTGAAATAAATCAAGTTTTTCAAAATATTCTAATTTACTGGCTTTTACCTGTAACGTCATTGGACAGGCACGCTGTTTATATTGTGGGAAAGCGGACGTGGAAACAGGCTGTCGACACGTCACTCAGGTCCGCATGGAGCTGGAGGGGGCGTGAATTTCGGGAGATTTTCAGGAGAAAATTTGTCCCGGGAGATTTTCGGGAGAGGCGCTGAATTTCGGGAGTCTCCCGGAAAATCCGGGAGGGTTGGCAAGTATGCAGAAATGTCAAAGTCAAGCCGGCAATTTCCCACCCGAGAAGTCAGTGTCAGAAGCGAGATGGCGCCTGTGTGTAAGTCTGGACCAGGACGCAAAGTTTAAACACTCACCTCAGGTATCTTGTTGTGTTGGAAGCAATGGTTGCTCAAGTATTTTAGTCATTACACCAGACAGCAAATTTGCAGGATCTTTCTGTTCGAGGAATTTTACCTATCAGTCACAATCCCGGTGTGAGACATGTGTCGTCCCCTTTTCTGTGCATTTTAAATAGTAAAAACTGAGCGCAAGAAGCATCTAACAACGCAGGAATGCAATTTATTCTGTATGGATGTGAGTCTTAAAACAACAAACGATTTGATTACGAGTCTTCGGGTGACGATTTGATTCAGAATCAATTCTCAATTCAAACCGAACCTTTCAATATGTTATTATTTGGTATCAAAAAAGAGGTCACAGGTTACAAAAGCTCCTCTCGGCTGCTGACGAATGATATACAGTACAGGCCGAAAGTTTGGACACACCTTCTGATTTCAATGCGTTTTCTTTATTTTCATGACTATTTACATTGTACAAACCCCGTTTCCATATGAGTTGGGAAATTGTGTTAGATGTAAATATAAACGGAATACAATGATTTGCAAATCATTTTCAACCCATATTCAGTTGAATATGCTACAAAGACAACATATTTGATGTTCAAACTGATAAACTTTTTTTTTTTTTTGCAAATAATCATTAACTTTAGAATTTGATGCCAGCAGCACGTGACAAAGAAGTTGGGAAAGGTGGCAATAAATACCGATAAAGTTGAGGAATGCTCATCAAACACTTATTTGGAACATCCCACAGGTGAACAGGCAAATTGGGAACAGGTGGGTGCCATGATTGGGTATAAAAGTAGATTCCATGAAATGCTACTGAAATGGTACTTTGGGCTGTGGGATTGAGTGTGTTGTGCAGGTGTTTGAGTTGTATTGGCGGGTTATATGGACGGGAGGGGGAGGTGTTTGTTATGCGGGATTAATTTGTGGCATATTAAATATAAGCCTGGTTGTGTTGTGGCTAATAGAGTATATATATGTGTTGTGTTTATTTACTGTTTTAGTCATTCCCAGCTGAATATCAGGTCCCACCCGCCTCTCACAGCATCTTCCCTATCTGAATCGCTCCCACTGCCCTCTAGTCCTTCACTCTCACTTTCCTCATCCACAAATCTTTCATCCTCGCTCAAATTAATGGGGAAATCGTTGCTTTCTCGGTCCGAATCGCTCTCGCTGCTGGTGGCCATGATTGTAAACAATGTGCAGATGTGAGGAGCTCCACAACCTGTGACGTCACGCGCATATCGTCTGCTACTTCCGGTAAAGTTGCGAACTTTATCGTCGATGTTCTCTACTAAATCCTTTCAGCAAAAATATGGCAATATCGCGAAATGATCAAGTATGACACATAGAATGGACCTGCTATCCCCGTTTAAATAAGAAAATCGCATTTCAGTAGGCCTTTAAATAAGGTACTGTACTGTAGTTCTACTAGGTGTATTATTCACTGTGCACTTCAGCACTCTCTTCAGTGTGTTTAATTGACTTCAACATCAGAGAATTATACACTGATACTAGTGAAAAAGTGCACAGTTTTTTTTAAAGGATTTCTAAAACCAGAGACAAATATTGGATAATTGAATCAAGAGACAACATTCAGGCTTCCCTTGAAATTTGAGCTGGAAGAAGTCCCCTTACGTTTTTGCCAATGTAATTTAGATATATGTGTAATATCCCAATGATTAATGGAGAAAGTGTCATAGAGGAAACACATTGTTGAGTTAATCTCTGTATGAAATTTGGATTCCAAGATTCTACCTTGAACACAATGAGACTCACTTAAGAACATGGACATCACAAATAGAGTATGAGGAACAACTGGAGCAAAGAAAGAAAGAAAAGGAGACGTGTACGATTTGAAAGTCATTATTATTCAGAGGATACATTTAACTGTCTGAATTTTATGTGTGCAAATATGATCTTATATGTGACAGGTTCACATTTTGGTGAGGATTTAGATAATTGTGCAGATTTATTTTCATGCCCCTTTCATATTTTAGTCGAATTTGCATTTAGAATCACGTTTTAACCATGTGACTAAATCACTTAGCTACAGTATAGTGACCCAGAGTTATGGTAGGCCTTAATCGTTATAAATGTAACATTTAATGCAAAGCAGCAAAACATTTATATTTTAACACTGTTAGTTCCCTATAAGGATTTGCTCTTTGTGTTGCCCGATGTATGTTTGTGTGCTGTAATCTTTGTGTTTGCACGGTTATTGTTGTTATTGTATGGTGGGAATCAAGATTTTGCCATAATCAACCATAGGCCACTCAGGCTGCAATTACACCAAACTATGAAGTTAAGTAGAGGACCACAAAATAAGGCCCTTGAGTTGGAGACTCCTGATTAAGAGTGGAATGCTATGAGTTATAACATTATAATAATATAATATAAACAAACAGCAAATCATGTTTGTATGTTAATTTGTTTTCGGATATAAAAAAACTCTCAAATATTGGAGGTAGAGGACATGCTTTTCATAGGACAGCATCAATATTGTTGATCATTAAAGCTTTGGTTTTTGTACAGTTTATATTTCACTATTGACTTCTTTTGTTCAATTCTAATTTGGTTATTCACTGTATGTGTATATATATATTATATATATATATATATATATATATATATATATATATATATATATATATATATATATATGTATACACATATATGTATACACATATATATATATATATATATATATATATATATATATATATATATATATATATATATATATATACACATATATATATATATATATATACATATATACACATATATATATATATACATATATACACATATCCAGTGTATATATACACTTTGATACATATGTTTACGTGTATATACATATATACGTGTGTGTGTGTGTGTGTGTGTGTGTGTGTGTGTGTGTGTGTGTGTGTGTGTGTGGGTGTGTGTGTGTGTGTGTGTGTGTAAATGTGAAAGAAATTGAAATGCGGCCCCTTTGACCAAAATTAATAAAAAAAATAAATAAAGTATCGTATTTTTCGGAGTATAAGTTGCACCGGAGTATAAGTCGCACCTGCCGAAAATGCATAATAAAGAAGGAAAAAAACATATATAAGTCGAACTGGAGCCCGGCCAAACTATGAAAAAAACTGCGACTTATAGTCTGAAAAATACGGTATGTATATAGAGACATACTGTAATAACTTGAAGTAAATAATGAAGATTAAAAACCATTTACGAACAAAAAATAAAATTTTTTACTAAAATCTTACCTTTTATATATTTGCATAGTATGTATATATTATCAATGTTGTATATACAAATCTTTATATATCTAGAAAGGGTGGTCCTAAAGAAGTCGGCATTTTTCGGAGGTCTCAAGAAGGTAACAAATACAACAATGTGTGTGTGTGTGTGTTCTTGTATTTCTACCCTTCTTGATACATCAACAAGGACAAGTACCTTCCATATGAGGACCGGTGAACAAGTTAGAACCGAAATGATGGTCCCAATACGGAAAACCACTGCATCTAATAGCGAATGTCTCATTTGCACCCCTGGTGGTGAAATCCATCAAAATTAGGGTGGTCCCAAAAAGGAGGGATTGTTCAAATGGACTGTGTCAGTTTTAAAAGTGCTCCCCCTCTGGTCAACATATGAAATAACAAGTGTGGGGAAAAATTTAAAATGCTCCCCCTCTGGCTAACATATGTAAAAACAAGTGTGTATAAGACATTGAAATGCGCCTTCTTGGCCAAAATTAATAAAACAAATAAAATATGTGTATAGAGACATACTGTAATAACTTGAAGTAAATAATGAAAATTAAAAAACAATTACAAACAAAAAATTCAACAACAATTTTGCCTGGTTTAGATATTATTTTGCTTTGATAGAGGACATTCTGTACATGCATATTGCTGTTGACAAACCAAATATGATTTTTTTTCATATGGAAAATGAAGAAAATTACTTTTGTCATGTGCTTCTAATAAAACATTTTAAAAAAGATACATTTTGATGCACTGTTGGTCGGCAAAGATATACAGTAGTCAGTTACTTTTGCTTTCAGTTCTGTCTTAGTGGAGGTCTACTTGTCATCCTTAGTTCATTTATGATCAAGTCAAATTTGACAAACAGGTCACTACAATCTGTATTTTGCTTTGGTTAGCCCTTATTATGTTTTTTTGTACACAAGGTGACGATTTAGTTGCAGTCCAATAAAATGCACGTATCTCCAAAATTTGTGAATTTCTGTCTAAAAATATGAAGGGCAAAAAAAACTACTTTTTGGATGAAAATACAACAATTTGGGGACACATGCTTTTACTTGGATAATGTGGAGAATGCATATATTTTTAAGAAACACTTAGTGTTTCTCTCTATGCTGTGTTTCACCTTGAAGGCCTGGAATGTCTGTTGGGAGTATAATGTACTCCCTTTTTGTGGAGGAGGCCTTATCGGTTTAGAACAACCAGGCTGTATTTCTTTTTGGGCGGGAGGAGCTGTTTTCGTACTAAATAAGATGACTCTTTCCATTAGATTTTTTGACCGTTTCTTGATGCTGCTATTGTAAGGGCTGGTGTCATAAAGCTTTAGTAAAACTTGGTAGTATTGCTATTCTGTCTTGGTGGTCCTTATTACTCAACATATATGTCATCCGAAAGAACTTGGGATTGACCATTGGGTTTTATTCCCTGAGAGGAAGACTGGTTGGACGCAACAGTAATTATACAACATTGCTATTAGTGGACTATTAATTGAATGATTTGTTAGGGTCGAATGTGTTCAGCTGATTGACCATTTGTTCTTTTTTAATCACGTTTATGTTTTGTTTTTAGACACACTCTGGAGCAAAGACAGTAAATGAAGGCACTGAGAGAAACCAGACTGCTGAGCACCACAGCTGCGAGGAAGAACACCACGTCCACAGAGTAGTAGGTGTACCAGGGCATCTTGTAGGATTCGGTCCTCAGGTGAGCTGCACCTTTGTGTCTCATGACAAACTCGATCCAGAAGATGGCGTTGTCGAGCGGTGCGATGGGCTGATCTCTGTGCAGCTTGGAGAGTCTCTGCATGCTCGTCCTGTAGGATGAATTTGTAAGAACTTCCCGCAGGGCCTCCAAAAAGTTGTTGTCTTTTTCCATCGAGGCTAATTGGACAATGATGGCTGCTCCTCTGTCTGTGAGACGCTTCAAATTGTCATGTTGGTCGAAAAACAAAGGTATTCCTACAACGGGTACGCCATGATACATAGCTTCCTGAACACCGTTTGTCCCGCCGTGAGCCACAAAAAGTTTAATCTTGGGATGTCCAAGGAGGTCGTTCTGTGGCATCCAGTCCACCAGGAGAGTGTTGTTCCCAAGAGTTGAAGGTTTGGCACCTTTATATCTCCAGATGACTTTCTGAGGCAGCTTGGCAAAAGCCGCCGCTATCTTATCGGCTACGTCGGCAGAAAGTTCGCTCACAAAAGTCCCAAGAGACATAAGGATGACTCCATGTTCTCCAGAACTTTGCATGAACTCCTCCAGGTGGTCTGGTAGGGGCTTGGCAGGTTGACATTGGAATCCTCCAATATAGATGACGTTGGGCATGGTGGGGCGAGGAAATTCGAACACAAAATCCACTCTCATGAGCCAAAGGTCTGCTTCTTGGAACAAAGAGTAGTAGTTCACATCCGGGCCTAAATACTTTTTAATCAAGCCTCGATAATGCGGCGTGATGTACTTAGCGATTTGATAGTCTTCAAAGACAAAAGCCAGAACATTAAGAACTCTCTGAAAAAAGCTCATCTTATCCGAAAATTCCGTCCCAGTCATGGGCACGTAGGACAGAGGGGACGGTGCGATTGCCAAGTGGCCCTCGCCGTGACTGGTCCACCTCACGTTGAAGACCACAGGTAGTTTAAGGTAACCGGCCAGGATGACGCCGCCTGGTACGGCGGGATCTGTCAGAACAAGGTCGTACTTGGCTTTGAGAAGAGACTCGACCAAGTTTTTCTTCTCAAACATCGACTGCAGCAGTTTCGCCGTTTTCTCATGCAGGAGCGAGGCTTTTTCCCCTTGCTCCATTTTTAGCTTGAAACGAGTCCAAGCGGCGTTCCCTTCCCCATGGATGGAGAGTAAATGATCCACGAAGGACGTGATAAAATCTTTGCTGAAGCCTGAATCCACTTCTAGTGTGATGGAGGTGTAAAGCGGCGACGTTTCCTTGATGTACCAGCTGTCGTTTGTTCGCACGACTGTGACCTGGTGGCCTCTGGACTGGAGCTTCTCAATGATGACTTTCATGTTCACCCAGTGGCTCCCATCCACCGGGTAAACAAGCACTTTGCCGCCAGAGACGGCCGTCGCATACAAAATGGAGGCGCCAGTGAGAAAGATCCAGGCCCAGTACATCTTGTACCTAAAATGTGGATTACAGGGCATATATAAACAAACAACAAGCTTGGTTTGCGAAACATGCTAACAGTTAACATGTTTACGTTAGCATGCAAGCATCAAAGTGCTAGCTTTTTGAGCTATTTTTGCAAACGTTTACCCGAGAGTCATATAACTTGGTATGTGACACACACTACCTGCTAGCATTCTAATGTTAGCATGCTAGCAGACTAACATTAACTATACTTGCCAACCTTGAGACCTCCGAATTCCGGAGATTGGGGGGGGTTGGGGGGCGGGGTTTGGAGGGTGTATATTGTAGCGTCCCGGAAGAGTTAGTGCTGCAAGGGGTTCTGGGTATTTGTTCTGTTACGGTGCGGATGTTCTCCCGAAATGTGTTTGTCATTCTTGTTTGGTGTGGGTTCACAGTGTGGTGCACAGTTTCAAAGTTGTTTATATTGGGTGTATATTGTAGCGTCCCGGAAGAGTTAGTGCTGCAAGGGGTTCTGGGTATTTGTTCTGTTACGGTGCGGATGTTCTCCCAAAATGTGTTTGTCATTCTTGTTTGGTGTGGGTTCACAGTGTGGTGCACAGTTTCAAAGTTGTTGGAGGGTGTATATTGTAGCGTCCCGGAAGAGTTAGTGCTGCAAGGGGTTCTGGGTATTTGTTCTGTTACGGTGCGGATGTTCTCCCGAAATGTGTTTGTCATTCTTGTTTGGTGTGGGTTCACAGTGTGGTGCACAGTTTCAAAGTTGTTTATATTGGGTGTATATTGTAGCGTCCCGGAAGAGTTAGTGCTGCAAGGGGTTCTGGGTATTTGTTCTGTTACGGTGCGGATGTTCTCCCGAAATGTGTTTGTCATTCTTGTTTGGTGTGGGTTCACAGTGTGGTGCACAGTTTCAAAGTTGTTGGAGGGTGTATATTGTAGCGTCCCGGAAGAGTTAGTGCTGCAAGGGGTTCTGGGTATTTGTTCTGTTACGGTGCGGATGTTCTCCCGAAATGTGTTTGTCATTCTTGTTTGGTGTGGGTTCACAGTGTGGTGCACAGTTTCAAAGTTGTTTATATTGGGTGTATATTGTAGCGTCCCGGAAGAGTTAGTGCTGCAAGGGGTTCTGGGTATTTGTTCTGTTACGGTGCGGATGTTCTCCCGAAATGTGTTTGTCATTCTTGTTTGGTGTGGGTTCACAGTGCGGTGCACAGTTTCAAAGTTGTTGGAGGGTGTATATTGTAGCGTCCCGGAAGAGTTAGTGCTGCAAGGGGTTCTGGGTATTTGTTCTGTTACGGTGCGGATGTTCTCCCGAAATGTGTTTGTCATTCTTGTTTGGTGTGGGTTCACAGTGTGGTGCACAGTTTCAAAGTTGTTTATATTGGGTGTATATTGTAGCGTCCCGGAAGAGTTAGTGCTGCAAGGGGTTCTGGGTATTTGTTCTGTTACGGTGCGGATGTTCTCCCGAAATGTGTTTGTCATTCTTGTTTGGTGTGGGTTCACAGTGTGGTGCACAGTTTCAAAGTTGTTTATATTGGGTGTATATTGTAGCGTCCCGGAAGAGTTAGTGCTGCAAGGGGTTCTGGGTATTTGTACTGTTACGGTGCGGATGTTCTCCCGAAATGTGTTTGTCATTCTTGTTTGGTGTGGGTTCACAGTGTGGTGCACAGTTTCAAAGTTGTTTATACGGCCACCCTCAGTGTGACCTGTATGGCTGTTGACCAAGTATGCCTTGCATTCACTTGTGTGTGTGAAAAGCCGTAGATATTATGTGACTGGGCCGGCACGCTGTTTGTATGGAGGAAACGCAGGCGTGGCGACAGGTTGTAGAGGACGCTAAAGGCAGTGCCTTTAAGGCACGCCCCCAATTTTGTTGTCCGGGTGGAAATCGGGAGAAATTCGGGAGAATGGTTGCCCGTGGAGACTTTCAGGAGGGTCACTGAAATTCGGGAGTCTCCCGGGAAAATCGGAAGGGTTGGCAAGTATGACATTAACATGCTAACTTTTTAGCTGACTTTACGTATTTTTCTCTAATTACACAGCCATCTACCTTACAGTCATTTAACTTGTTATGTGACACATGCTGACTGATAACATGCTAACGTTAGCTTGTTAGAATGCTAATATTAACATGAAACTTTTTGAGCGAAATCTACAACCCTGTACTCCAGAGTTATATAACTTGGTACGTAACACTTGTTAATTGTTAGCATGCAAACATTAGTATGCTATCAAGCTACTTTATTTCCTTATTTTTCACTTCTTTCTCTACTTTCACAGCCATACACCTTACAGCAAGTCTTAGCATTTGAATGTGCACATGCTAATCTTTTAGGCTAGCTCTGTAGCTCATTGTTTACAGTTTCCCACTAAAACTCACGGATTTGGACACTCGGCACCGTCTTAAAAGTACGGCGGCTTCCGGCGACCCCGGGTCAGGGGTTCAAGGCACAGATAACAGGCCCATTAAAATTTCTGCAGGAATTTTCTAGTTGAACAATACTGTACTAATATAGCCCTAGTGTGTGAATATGAGTGTGACCATCTATCTGTGTTGGCCCTGCGACGAGGTGGTGACTTGTCCAGAGTGTACGCTGCCTTCCGCTCGAGTGCAGCTGGGATAAGCTCCCCTGACCCCGAAAGGGACAAGCGGTAGAAAATGGATGGATGGATGGATGCAGTCTAAAACATGACATTTGTCAATATAAACACATTTAAAATAATTATAGTTGGATATTACGTACATTTACAAAGTCTCCAAGGCAAAAGCATATTAGAAAGTATCCAGTAACAAATGTGTCCGCATCAGTCAACTTCCTGCAACGGTATCAATTTTGTGTTAATAAATGTTAACTAAAATTTTTTTTTGTTTTGTTTAACATTTAACACTGAGCTGTGCTGTCCAGTTATCTTGTGTTCTTTCACTTCTGTACCTCATTTGCACGTACTGTACTGAATTATACAGTAGAATTTGCATGCAGTTGCAATTCCAAGCCGTAGTGTATAGACTACGGTGTGTTGCCTTAGCCAGGAAGTGGTCTTTGCCATTAAATTTAATATGACAGTCTTTTGTTTTGTTCTACAAAATGTTTATACGGTAAATATTGTATTTATTACAGACCAGTTCTTTGATTGTAATGTGCATCTTAGTTTTAGATTGCATCAACAAATTTAGAGGTGTAACATCGTTAATGTTAATCAGTAACATGTAATGAGTCCACTCTGAGGGCTTGACTGCTTGTTTCCTGGCCAAGTGTTTGAACCCGTGTGGAGTCTGCACCTGGACGTGGAGCAAAGTTATCGAAATGTTGTCCATTTGGATTTTACGTGAATCAATAGCCGGTAATTCCAACGAACTTTGGTCGGTACTTAAAAAAAACAACCTGGGTACCCATCTCCAGTCATGAGCTTAACGTGATGAATTATTGTGGCCACTAGGTGTCGCCAAACATTTACCACTTCTCTTTAACTTTAAGTCGACATAAGTTAATTCCAGACACTAAATAATAAATATGTGTTTTTTTTATGTCTACCATTGTATGATTTTACACTACAAAATAGTAAAAGTATATATGATTAGTACTGATATCGCATCACATCGATATCAGTATCGGCCAAAACGCAAGGCTCCAGTGAAAAACTTGTATCGAAAGTCGGGACAAACCTAATATTCATCCACTGAAACATTTTCTACCACTTATGCTCTTCACGGTCATGGGTAAGAATAAACTTATCCCAGTTGACTGTGGGAGTGGTTGAGTGCAGCCAAAGTCAGCTGGGATAGGCTCTAGCACACCTCCTAAACTTTATAATGGCCGAAAACAATATTTGGGATAATTCAAACCTCTGGAGAATTTTGTCTCTCCAAGCTGGGCTGGGCTCCAGCTCACCCAGGATAAGCGGTAGAATATGAATGCAAAACTATATTAAATGTAATTATTGATTGTCTAGAGCAGGGGTGTCAAACGTACGGCCCGCGAACAGGTTTTATCCGGCCCGCTGGATGAGTTTGCTAAGTATAAAAATGAGCCAAAATTTTTGAATGAAAGAAACTGCTGTTCTAAATGTGTCCACTAGATGTCGCAATAGCAATTCGTTGTATCTTTGTAGATGATGCTACATATGCATAAAAAAAAATAAACCCCATGATGTTAGTGCACCAGTCGAGGAAAATGAGCAAACTACATAAATAACATCCTGTAATTTGATTTTGATATTATCTTTTTTTATCTTGATAGATTGAAAATTAGGGATGTCCGATAATGGCTTTTTGCTGATATCCGATATTCCGATATTGACCAAAACCTTAATTACCGATTCCGATATCAACCGATACCGATATCAACCGATACCAATATATACAGTCGTGGAATTAACACATTATTATGCATAATTTGGACAACCAGGTATGGTGAAGATAAGGTCCTTTTTAAAATAAAAAAAATAAAAAAATGAGATAAATAAATTAAAAACATTTTCTTGAATAAAAAAGAAAGTGAAACAATATAAAAACAGTTACATAGAAACTAGTAATTAATGAAATTAACTGTTAAAGGTTAGTACTATTAGTGGACCAGCAGCACGCACAATCATGTGTGCTTACGGACTGTATCCCTTGCAGACTGTATTGATATATATTGATATATAATGTAGGAACCAGAATATTAATAACAGAAAGAAACAACCCTTTTGTGTGAATGAGTGTAAATGGGGGAGGGAGTTTTTTTTGGGTTGATGCACTAATTGTTAGTGTATCTTGTGTTTTTTATGTTGATTTAATTAAAAAAACAACAAAAAAAAACGATACAATAATAAAAAAAACAATACCGATAATTTTCGATATTACATTCTAAAGCAGGGGTGCTCACACTTTTTCTGCAGGCGAGCTACTTTTCAATTGATCAAGTCGTGGGGATCTACCTCATTCATATATATAATTTATATTTACTTATTTATGAAATATGTTTTTGTTAACAAGTTAAAGGTGTTTAATGATAATACAAGCATGTTTAAGACATATAGTTAATATTGTTAACAAGTTAAAGGTGTTTAAAGATAATACAAGCATGTTTAACACTTCTAGTTAATATTGGTAATGAAGTTAAAGGTGTTTAAAGAAAATACAAGCATGTTTAACACATATAGTTAATATTGTTAACAAGTTAAAGGTGTTTAAAGATAATACAAGCATGTTTAACACTTCTAGTTAATATTGGTAATAAGTTAAAGGTGTTTAAAGATAATACACGCATGTTTAACATATATAGTTAATATTATTAACAACTTAAAGGTGGTTAAAGATAATACAAGCATGTTTAACACATATAGTTAATATTGTTAACAAGTTAAAGGTGTTTAATGATAATACAAGCATGTTTAACACATATAGTTAATATTGTTAACAAGTTAAAGGTGTTTAATGATAATACAAGCATGTTTAACACATATAGTTAATATTGTTAATAAGTTAAAAGTGTTTAAAGATAATACAAGCATGTTTAACACATATAGATTCCTTTCTTTCATGAAGACAAGAATATAAGTTGGTGCATTACCTGATTCTGATGGCTTGCATTGATTGGAATCAGACAGTAGTGCTGATGACGTCCGCATTTTCGAATGGAGGAGAAAAAAAGTCCTCCTTTCTGTCCAATACCACATGAAAGTGGTTGGTTTTTGGCATCTTATTTATCCAGCTTCCGTACTCCTTTGTATACACTTTACAAGAAATACACTGTCTGCAAACTCCGTAGCTTGCTAGCTTGTGCACGCCAGCTTTCTGAGACTCTTATTTTGCTAGCGCAGGCAGGATGAAGCAGCGCTTTTATTGTGCAACTGTGCAGTCGGTCTTTGGAGTTTTGACGACAGGTACGGTGCCAGAGTCTGTTGAAATAAAGTGTTTCTCGCCTTCCAGTCGATAATTTTAATGAGCTGGCAGCAGCCAGCGTCATCTCAAAAGACCCTCGGGTGCCGTGAATGTCAATCAAGTGACGAAAGTGACGTCATAGTGAAGATTTATGATGGCTCATTTTTAGGACTATTTCTTTAATGCCTGACTGGTGATCGACTGACACACCCTCCGAGATCGACCGGTAGCTCGCGATCGACGTAATGAGCACCCCTGTTCTAAAGCATTTATCGGCCGATAATATCGGCAGGCCGATATTATCAGACATCTCTATTGAAAATTAACACCAATGAGTTGACTGATGAACATTATCACATAATTTATTCAGTATAAATAACGACAAATAAAGATAGAATACTATTAACCGCAGCATGAAAGTGTAAAAAATACCCCAACAACATTATGATTTGTACATTTTCAGAATGTGCTTGTTCTATTTTTAAACAAAGAAAACAATCTGTAGTTGTCTTTATTTTTAAGTTATTGTGCCGTGATTTTACCAGTCTGGCCAAATTGGGAGTAGATTGTTCTCCATCTGGCCCCCCGATCTAAAATGAGTTTGCCAAGTGGTCAAGTGGAACCTCTAAAATCAAATGCCTCTGCAGTCGTATAATTTGGAATTGTAAAAAAATTGTCTGGATAAAAACAATACGCCTCCGAAGTCAAGACAAAGCATCAGATTCAGAAAAATGTGACAACCACAGAATTGGAAATTATTGCAATGTCCTGGAGGCTCTGGAAAACATAATACAAATCCATACTGTCCATCATCATCATCATCATCATCATCATCATTTCTTTTTATTCCTTTCATGAAAATGCATACATACAAGCCACGTACAGTTGACACTTTCATTGTTTTTTGTTTCTTATACATTTCCATGATCAGAAAGGAGCAGATGGAAGACTAACATTATTAAATTTATCTGCCCACTTTTTGACACAAATTATTTAGATGACTTTATCACCGTTCCCTCCACCAACACCCGAACTCCAACATACTTTTTAAATTTTCGTTTAAGCATTTTCACAATGACACGTCCAATCAAAATCAAAAATCAGTTTGATATAATTCCAGTTGTCACTTTTTGTAATTCTTTTTAAATTCAAAAATATTCTTGCAACTTTTTCCATTCCATGCTTTCACACCAGCAACAGACAAGCACATTTGCTTCAAATTTGTTCGAAATTTTGGATGTTTAATATCATACGGCCTTCTGTGGTTCTCATCTTCAGACGTGAACACAAATAACTTTTGTAAGTCCTTTGGAAGAACTTTATTTCTAGCTTTGAACATCACTAATAGAGTATGCAATTCTACAATGTCGTTTAGTTTTAATAATCCTGTCCTAATGAAGAGTGGATTTGTGTGGTCTCTGTATCCTACTTTAGAAATAATACCAATTACTTTTTTCTGTGATAGAAATAAAGGCATTATGTTGCTGTGATGTATGTATTTCCCCATATTTCTGCACAATAATTGAAATAAGGTAGAATAATTGAGCAATGTAGCATTCTCATTGTGTTATACGGGAAACTGTATTTAATGATACCATGATAATAGAAGTCAAATTGAACGTGCAATGAAAAGTGAGCGATTTTACTTTTTTCCGTTTCATAATAACACACCCTAGGAAATAGTAATTGCAATATTTCCAATGTTTTTTTTCCAAAGTTGCACAAATCAGAGGTCGAGCAACATAAATGTTGCTTTGACCTTGGAGGTTCTACTGTGTCAGGGACATGCGGTCGAGGTAGATAGGTGAGGAGGTACCCCCGCTCATTACTAAATAATAATAATAATAATAAAACCATAAAATAAATACTAATATTTGTCCATTAAACTGTGTTATAAATGTGTGTTCTGTATGATTAAAATCGCTTTTTAGCATTTATTTGAGTAAAAATGACTACATTTGCACACAAATCGATCATCACCGCATGTCGTACGCACACACACACACCTGAATGCATTGTTGCTGCGATTGGACTACCAATATGACTGTTAACATTTCATAAGTAGTAACTATCACAGTCGATACAAAAGTCAATATTAGCCTACCTCATTTGACTTCCAGTGCGGAATTCCCCTTCAGCTGCAGAGAGCATGTGTTGTCAGTGTTCCAACTGGAGCAGGACTTTGGCTTTCAACATCAAATGCTTACTTGCTCGTGTGCTGATAAGCAAGTTCAAAGTTGGTCTTGAGGTTGACCGGTTTTATGTGATAAAAATGGGTTTGGCAGTAGAAGTTAGTTGACGGAGTTTTGACAGTTCAAGTTAGAGGGGAACTCGTGCATATGAATGAAAATACTCCACAGCAGGTGTGATGTTTTAGTGGGAATATGCTTTCTAACCTATACTCAGTGGCCTAGTGCAGTGTTTTTCAACCACTGTGCACACTAGTGTGCCGTGAGATACAGGCTGGTGTGCCGTGGGAGAATATGTAATTTTGCCTATTTGGGTTAAAAATATTTTTTGCAAACCAGTAATAATAATCTGCAAATGTGCCGTTGTTGAGTGTCGGTGCTGTCTAGAGCGCGGCAGAGTAACCATGTTGTACTCTTCCATATCAGTAGGTGGCAGCCGGTAGCTAATTGCTTCGTAGATGTCGGAAACATGGTTTGTTGTGATAACAATATGCAGACGACAGCGTGCAGGTAAAAAGGCATCTAATGCTTAAACCACAAATAAACAAAAGGCGAGTGCCGCTAAGAAAAGGCATTGAGGCTTAGGGAAGGCTATGCAAAACAAAACTAAAACTGAACTGGTTGCAAAGTAAACAAAAACAGAATGCTGGACGACAGCAAAGACTTACTGTGGAGCAAAGACGGCATCCACATAGTACATCCGAACATGACATGACAATAGGATAGCGACAACTTAAATAGCCTTGTTTGCTAAAACAAAACATACAGAAGACATGAAACTTCTACAGGAAAATACCAACAAAACAGGAAAAGCCACCAAAATAAGAGCGCAAGACAATAACTAACACTACAAACAGGAAGACACCAAAAAACCCCAAATAAGTCACGGCGTGATGTGACAGTACTTTGAGACAAGAGCTATAGTCATGCATGGTTGGTTATGGTTAGAATTTTTATCCAACACTTGCGAGAACAACTTTTTATTGTCAATATCAGCTGCTGAGTTTAATGTTTTTATGTTTTCTGCTGGTGGCGTGCCTCCGCATTTTTTTCAATGACAAAAATGTGCCTTGGCTCAAAAAAGGTTGAAAAACACTGGCATAGTGGTTAGAGGGTCCGCCCTGAGATCAGTAGGTCGTGAGTTCAAACCGAGTCATACCAAAGACTATTAAAATGGGACCCATTACCTCCCTGCTTGGCACTCAGCATCAAAGGTTGGAATTGGGGGTTAAATCACCAAAAATGATTCCCGGGCGCGGCACCGCTGCTGCCCACTTCTCCCCTCACCTCCCAGGGGGTGAACAAGGGGATGGGTCAAATGCAGAGGACAAATTTCGCCACACCTAGTGTGTGTGTGACAATCATTGGTACTTTAACTTTAACTTTAGTGCTTTGACACTGGTATTTTTGTCTTTCAGACACAACATTTCCAATGATTTGTGCATTTATTTTGGTGACATCCTGAATGATGAATGTCATCAATGTCAGAGATAATCCGATATTCCGATATCATCCAACTCTTAATTACCGATTCCGATATCAACCGATATCGATGTATACAGTCGTGGAATTAACACATTATTATGCCTAATTTTGGATGCATTAACAAGGTTTTCCAAAATGAATCAACTCAAGTTATGGAAAAAAATGCCAACATGGCACTGCCATATTTTTATTATTGAAGTCACAAAGTGCATAATTTTTTTTAACATGCCTCAAAACAGCAGCTTGGAATTTGGGACATGCTCTCCCTGAGAGAGCATGTAAAAGTTGAGGTGGGCGGGGTTGGGGGAGGGCGAGGGTTGAGGTGGCGGGGGTAGGAGGTAGCGGGGGGTGTATATTGTAGCGTCCCGGAAGAGTAAGTGCTGCAAGGGGTTCTGGGTATTTGTTCTGTTGCGTTTATGTTGTGTTACGGTGCAGATGTTTTCCCGAAATGTGTTTGTCATTCTTGTTTGGTGTGGGTTCACAGTGTGGTGCATAATTGCAACAGTTTCAAAGTTGTTTATATAGTCACCCTCAGTGTGACCTGTATGGCTGTAGACCAAGTATGACTTGCATTCACTGGTGTGTGTGAAAAGCCGTAGATATTATGTGACTGGGCCGGCATGCAAAGGCAGTGCCTTTAAGGCACGCCCCCAATATTGTTGTCTGGGTGGAAATCGGGAGAAATTCCAGCACATTTTCGGGAGGGGTACTGAAATTCGAGAGTCTCCCGGGAAAATCGGGAGGGTTGGCAAGTATGACTGGGAGACGCAACTGTTTTAAAAAGTCATAAATTGTACTTTTTGAAACCGATACCGATAATTTCCGATATTACAATTTAAAGCATATATCGGCCGATAATATCGGCAGTCCAATATTATCGGACATCTGTAATGATCAGTATTGTTTTTTTGTTCTATTTGTCAATTAATTGCATTTTGAGGTATACATGGGGCAAAATAGAGTGCAGGACATGGCTGTAACCAGCAGAGGGGCTATTAATTGAGTATAGGCAAAGTCTTGTATAACAGTGGTCCCCAACCTTTTTGTAACTGCGGGGGGTGGGGGTGGGGGGAGTCCCGGAAGAGTTAGTGCTGCAAAGGGTACTGGGTATTTGTTCTGTTGTGTTTATGTTGTGTTACGGTGCGGATGTTCTCCCAAAATGTGTTTGTCATTCTTGTTTGGTGTGGGTTCACAGTGTGGCATATATTTCTAACAAAGCTTAAAGTTGTTTATACGGCCACTCTCAGTGTAACTTGTATCGCTGTTGATCAAGTATGCGTTGCATTCACTTGTGTGTGCCTGCAGAAGCCGCACATATTATGTGACTGGGCCAGCACACGTTGGACTGGATGAAAAGCGGACGTGACGGTTTTCGGGAGGGTCCCTGAAATCTGGGAGTCTCCCGGGAGGGTTGGCAAGTATGAGAATTAGCGGTGAATGCGGTGTTACCGCGGCACCGCCGCTGTATATAATCGGCGGGCCACCTCTTGATATCGCCTCAAGGGCCAAGTCAAATTACACGGCCAGAGTTTGACACCCATGACTTAGACTAAGACAAACTTTATTGAGCCACAAGGGAAATTGTTCCACACAGTGGCTCAGTTACAAAGGATGGAAAGGGTAAGGATGGAAAGAATAATGCAGGTATAAAGTTGACTAAAAATGTACCATAGTAGCAATATAAAATATAACATATATGTAATATGTACATATTATATATACAGTATATAATATATACTGATATATTATATTATATTATATTGTTTTACATAATATATACAATATATAACAAATCCCAATTACCATGTACAATATTACAGTATATGTAACAGCTGGCCTGAAGACCGGAGGCTGCACCCTGAAGTGATAGAACATAACAAATCAGTGATGGACTGAGGGGCCCCACCACGCAACGCACGGAAAGTCCGGACTAAAATCTATTATTATGCACCAGCTGTTTGATTGCAACGTGTGTCCTCGTTTTAGTCTTGATTGCCATATTTGGAGGTGTTAAAATCGCCATGTAAAATCGCTAATGCTATTCAGCAGCATGTATAGGGCAAATCGACTGTAAATTACCACCAAGCTAGGGCATTTTAAAACTTTACGTCGGAGTTTTTTCTATCAAGCCCCCTTGCTTTGTCGGCATGGAAAATAAAAAAATTAAAAGCATTACCTAGAGGCGATATGCGTGTACATTCCGGTGGAGATTCGCCACAATTTTTTTTATTATTACAATGTTTTACAGTTCTTTAATATGTCATACTAGTGTGAACATTATTGTGATTTCACTTTTATTGCCGCATTAAATCCATAAAGGAGCAATATGTTAACTGTTAGGAATGAAGTGATACCATGCAAATCCAGAAGAGGGCGTTAATGCAACTGCTTGGTCAGCTGATCTCTTCGCAGCCTAGAAAGTCTCTGGTGATGGTCCTGTGGGAGGAAGAAGTCAGCCTTTCTTGTGTGCTATGTTACGCATTGTCCTCTTAAGTCAGGGTTATCGAATGCAGACAATTGCAAGGGGGGGGAATCTAACTATATACTTTTAGCTTGTCTTTCAAGCCCATTTTGTTGTGATTAATCCAATGCTACTCAAGTCAACTCATTTTCTTGTATTAGCTGCAAAACCTGCATATTTTCCTCTCTCTGCAAACAACGTAGCTTCCTGTTTGATGAATGAAATGTTAAACAAAGCACGTGTTCGTGTGTGTGTGTGTGTGTGTGTGTGCAAAAAAAAGTTCTCCCCACTGGGACTTTAAATATTTCCTGGCTTTGCTTGCCTCACCCTGAATTCCCCCCATGAAGAACAATGTTATTAGGTGCAGTGAACACTCTGATGTCTTTGTCCTGGCTGCTCAGTCAACAAGAATAAGAACACCAGAAGGTGATCTGCCTTTGATGCGAAGAGACTCCCCGCCCAAGCACAATCGACGATCTCCTTCATGTGAGTACACAACGTTGTTTGCGTTTGACAGCGGTTCACTTCTTCTTACGCTTTAACGACAGTTTAGAATGTTAAGTGGGATTGTTCTAAATCTGAAGTGATTTCTTATCCGTTCCAGACGCCACACATGAAGATACAACATCAGGCATTGAACAGCTGTGGGGTGTGTTACAATAACAGAAAACGTAACACAATACGCACTTTTTGATTCTGTCCCAACATCTTTACAAGCCCAAAATCACCTGAACAAATGGTATCTTACAAAATCAACAACCATAAAAATCACCATAGCAACACTCAGGACACAAACACAGGCACCATGACAACTTTTATCCTGGGACTATTTTTTTTTTTACATTGTGTGATGAGCTAAGTATACTACTAAGAGCTAAATGTGATCTAGCTAAATACATCTGGCAACTATAAATAAAAAACACATACCGTATTTTCCAGACTATACGGCGCATTTAAAATCAATTTTTTCCCCCCTTTATAACCCAGTGCGCCTAATGTACGGAATAATTCTGGTTTTGCTTACCGACCTCGAATACATTTTATTTTTATACATGGTGTAATGATAAGTGTGACCAGTAGATGGCAGTCATACATAAGAGATAAGTGTAGACTGCACTATGATGGCAATATGATTTGTCAGAAAGCGGTTTGAAGATGGTATGTAAAACATAATCTATGCAACATTTTGACCAAAGAACCACCATTACATGTTATGTAGACCACAAGGAAGTGTTTTTAAATTTAGAAAAAAAATTAATAATATGACTCCTTTAATGCGCTTTATAATCCGGCATATATGAAAAAAAATGGAAAATAGACCATTCAACGGCAGTGCGCTTTATAGTCCGGTGCGCCCTATGGCCCGGAATATACTGTACTTTGCACATTAAACTAGTGTTGTCAAATGATAAAAAAATTAAATCAGATTATTCACACTTTTGCATTTTAATTAATCACAGTTAATTGCTTGCGTGTATAATTTTAATTGACTTTAAAAGAGACCCCGATATTTTGACACAAATTCAATTTCAATGTCCGAATGTCATAAATGATACATTTTTTTACCTGAATGCATATCATTTATTTGTTCAAAACTTGCTAACAGTTTTATCTAAAATCCCGGCAGGATGTATTTTGAAGGGCAACTGACCAGCGAGCACACTAGTCCCGGTCTCCTTGTCAGGACCTGTTACCTCAGGCCTGACCCAGTTTTATGTTTTTGTATTGTTTTTCCGAGTTTACTGTTTGGCATTCTTATTTTCGTTCCACTTCCTGTTCTGATTGGCAATCTGGGCACACTCCAATCAGGCGTCTTTATATGCTAGCCCTATAAATGATCTCTTTATTTATCACTCATGGTAAATGTTGCTGGTAAATTCTTTGCTAAACTTGCACAACTTTTCTTGTGCTTCCTGTGCACTTCCCTGCTGCACTCTCCTTGCGTTTTGAGAATTAAAGATATTATTAACTGCACATCGTCTCCTGTGTCCGGGTCTTGGGGTCACAGCTACCGCAGCGATGCGTAATCGTAACACTTCTCTCCCGTATGCATTGAACTGCTTCGCCTTTCAGGTAGCCATTCGTGTTTAAGGTAAAGGCGCATTATGCAAGTAGAATTGTCTCAACTTATATATATCAATATGATATATTAATATGTGTTAATAAATATATAAATACAAATACAAATGTGATATACAAATAAATAAATAATTTGTATAAATGAACGCATATTTGTAAATATATTTTTGAGATTTGAAAATATATACAAATAAAATTTATAAATATAAAAATGTGACATAAAAATAAATAAAGAATTTTATAAATAAGCGTGTATTTGTAAATATATTTTTTAGATTTGAATATAAATATGCTTGATTTTGTATTTGTATTTGTATTGAATTTGCATATGTGGATCGCTTTTTTGCTTTTGTGTCGATGAGACATTCCTACCACAAACCAGATGCACAAATAAATGTGACCTACACACTCCCCTGAACAACCAGTAGAGGGCACTGCAGCCAGAGCGGTCTGGGTCACAGTTCTCTGCACAAAAACAATCCCCATCTTTACAGAGGGAACGCACAACAGGCCTGAGCTAGCTAACGTTAGCGTTGTATTAGCTAATGCTAATTTATCCAGTTAATCTGAAAGACCGTGTTAGCTGCTTATTTTATTGTATCAATGCCGTTTAATGACCTTGTCCCGATGGAGATATTGATCTCTTATCAGTGCAATGTGTGTCGAATCATACCAAAAGTCATGATGTAATATGACCCTCCCTAGTGTGCCTCTGATTGGCTTGCCAGTGTCTGACCATGTCTGTGACCCAGACCGCTCTGGCTGCAGTGCCCTCTGCTGGTTGTTCAGGGGAGTGTGTAGGTCACATGTATTTGTGCATCTGGTTTGTGGTAGGAATGTCTCATCGACACAAAAGCAAAAAAGCGATCCACATAGGTAAATTCAATTCAAATACAAATACAAAATCAAGCATATTTATATTCAAATCTCAAAAATATATTTACAAATACACATTTATTTATACAAACTCTTGATTTATTTGGATGTCACATTTTTATATTTATACATTTTATTTGTATATATTTTCAAATTTCAAAAATATATTTACAAATACGCGTTCATTTATACAAATTTATTTATTTGTATATCACATTTGTATTTGTATATTTATTAATATATGCAAATGTATTAATATCATATTGATATATATAAGTCGATGTGAGACAATTCTACTTCCATAGCGCATAAGCGGTCCAAATAAATTATGCAATCAATCTGCGTTTATACTTGATTAACATGATAGTGTACATGCAAGAGTCAAAACGTTAACCAGTTAAAACACAATAATTGGCTATTTTATGAGTTTGTGCCACATGACAATTAGCAGAGCAGATACATGGGAGACGTGAAGAGTTTTGTAGTCGACTATGGGGACAGATTCAATTTTAACACACCTCAGACCACAGGACAATCATATCAGACAGTCTAATAAGATGTTGAACTTGTTTTCATTGGGGGCCACATGGCAGTTATGGCTGCCCTCAGAGGGCCACTTGTCACAGTAATTGAATATTATATAAATATATCTGTATTCGGATTTACCTCATGATATCATTACACAATTGCCCATGCATTTGAGTATTTGATTAAATAATCTGTAGATTTTGTGGTTAAAAAAACTGGTAGCTCAGTTGCCAAAATTTTAACATTAAATTTACTGTGTTTTCTAGCATGTTACTGGAAATTGAAAAATGTTACCACTGAATTTGATGGTAAAATCCTGACGACTGAGGTGCCCGTTTTTTTTATCGCAAAAATCCATTGTCATTTTCCACAGTGTACAATTTAATGGATAACCTGCTGTGAAATCATACGTCTGGCAGATATTTAAGATTTCAAACAATGTTTCAAATGTATAATATTTGTGGGATTATTAAAAAAAATATATATATATATATTACATTACAGTACAGGCCAAAAGTTTGGACACACCTTCTCCTCATTCAATGCGTTTTCTTTATTTTCATGACTATTTTCATTTTAGATTGTCACTGAAGGCATCAAAACTATGAATGAACACATGTGGAGTTATGGACTTAACAAAAAAAGGTGAAATAACTGAAAACATGTTTTATATTCTAGTTTCTTCAAAATAGCCACCTTTTGCTCTGATTACTGCTTTGCAGACTCTTGGCATTCTCTCAATGAGCTTCAAGCACACCTGTGAAGTGAAAACCATTTCAGGTGACTACCCCTTGAAGCTCATCGAGAGAATGCCAAGAGTGTGCAATAAAAGTACCGGTAATCAGAGCAAAAGGTGGCTATTTTGAAGAAACTAGAATTAAAAACATGTTTTTAGTTATTTCACCCTTTTTTTTAAGTACATAACTCCACATGTGTTCATTCATAGTTTTGATGCCTTCAGTGACAACCTACTATGTAAATAGTCATGAAAATAAAGAAAACACATTGAATGAAGAGAAGGTGTGTCCAAATTTTTGGCATGTACAGTATGTATATACAGGTATATAGAAAAGATATGCAAGTGTATGTAGTAGCTACATGTATTTTTTTTCGGTCAAAATACAAAGAATGAATGCATTTAATAAGAAAAGATAAAGTACTTTATTGAGGCTTATTATTCCCAGACTTTTGCGGGCCACGTAAAATGATGTGGCGGGCCACATCTGGCCCCCCGGCTTTGAGTTTGACACCTGTGACATACGATAATCAGACGTTTCCTCTCTTTAGTTGAAAGGGGGGAAACCGGGACAAAAGTAATTGTCTTCATGTGCGCAACCCGCTTTACTAAACCATTACCTGAACTGTATGGGGGCAAAGGTGGACGCCGATGATCTTTTCTTCAGTCCTGAATGACCTAATGAAGGCTGTAGTAGTGACAGTCTGAACCTAGGATGGATAAATTCCATTTTCTTCAGTTCCTGTAGGAAAAATGGGGTTCACAATGTTCAAAATCAAACAGCGCCTCAGAACGGATTGTGTTCCAACACTTGTAAAGGCGTCTATTTCAGGTGGGATGTTTATTTGTTTAAGAGAAGGACGCAGCCAGTGATGAATTGAGACATGTCGTTTATTAGCGATAATGCCATTGCAACGTGATACCTAATCTACACGTACTACAATAAGTGGCTGTGACCAATGGTGTAACCTGATAAGTCACGCCTATTGGATCTGCGTGCCTAGAAGGGACAAAGAGCCAGGGTATTCCATTGTTGTAAACCACATGCAAAAGAAGACTGCAGAAGTACCTAAAGTGGGACCTGTGGACCAAATTTGGACCATTGAGTTGTATGGTTTATCCCACCAAAAATAATACATATTCATACGGATCTCTTTCAAGCTCATACAATCATTGATGGCATGTCTGCAAGGCTAACTAGTTGCCATGTATTAGGGGTAGTGTTGTACCGATACCAATATTTTGGTACCGGTACCAAAATGTATTTCGACACTTTCCGGTACTTTTGATACTTTTCTAAATAAAAGGGACCACAAAAATTGCATTATTGGCTTTATTTGAACAAAAAACCTTAGGGTACATTATACATGATTGATTGAATCTTTTATTAGTAGATTGCACAGTACAGTACATATTCCGTACAATTGACCATCAGCACTTCAGTCATCAACAATTGCATCATCAGAGAAATGGACATTGAAACAGTGTGGGTCTGACTTCGCAGGATATGTACAGCGAGCAGTGACCATCGTGAGTTCAGAAAGCAAAAGAACAAGTATATGCATTTGATTGTTTACATTTCATTATTTACAATCCGTGGAAGTGGGATGTGAAGGGGGGAGGGTGTTAGCATACTGACCAACCCTCCCGAATTTCAGTGCCTCTCCCGAATTTCAGTGCCTCTCCCGAAAATCTCCCGGGACAACCATTCTCCCGAATTTCTCTCGATTTCCAGTCGGACCTGAGTGAGGACAGCCTGTCGTCACGTCCGCTTTTCCTCCGGCCCAGTCACGTTATAACAGGGGTCACCAACGCGGTGCCCGCGGGCACCAGGTAGCCCGTAAGGACCAGATGAGTCGCCCGCTGGCCTGTTCTAAAAATAGCTCAAATAGCAGCACTTACCAGTGAGCTGCCTCTATTTTTTAAATTGTATTTATTTACTAGCAAGCTGATCTCGCTTTGGTCGACATTTTTGATTCTAAGAGAGACAAAACTCAAATAGAATTTGAAAATCCAAGAAAATATTTTAAAGACTTAGTCTTCACTAACTGACAAAGAAACAGATAGCAGATTTGGTGTCCAGTTCAAAGTGTGACATGATTTATTTAAAAATTTGAGAGTTGACTTTTGTATTTTACATGAGTTATTATTTGTACAAACATGGTGCAAAGTAATTCATGATTTGTTAAAAAATGTTAGTGGTTAGCTAATTAAAATGGGATATTGTGATTTCACAAGACTTTCTTAGAAGTGATCATTTGAAAATGTTCAATTTGAAAAATGTGCACTTAGAGAAAATATAAAAATAAAGTGTTGCATATTGATATTTATCTGTTTCTATATATATTTATTGTGAGAAATCATTAAGATGATCAGTGTTTCCACAAAGATAAATATCATTAATTATTAATAATAACAGAGTTAAAGGTAAATTGAGCAAATTGGCTATTTCTGGCAATTTATTTAAGTGTGTATCAAACTGGTAGCCCTTCGCATTAATCAGTACCCAAGAAGTAGCTCTTGGTTTCAAAAAGGTTGGTGACCCCTGCGTTATAACATCTACGGCTATTGGAGCTCAGTGCGCAACTGCACACACAACAAGAAGGAGACTATTATATATGTCTCCGTTATCCATAGGTTTATCTATAACCCATAAAGTAGGCAGGCACGGAGCTATTTCTCAGCGTGTGTTTATTCCAGCCGGCACGTTAATACGCTGACACACAACATCCGGATTCCCATCATGCATTGCTTCAAAACTACGGCAAGTAGTAATGTCCAAACAAAGATAGTGACAGAGAATGGAACGAGGATGGACAATCCAACCCTAAACTCACTCCTTTCCTGCAAATTCAATTTCACCTATGTTCCTTCAAAGGCTGCGCTACTGGCTGCAAAGCATTGCACTTTCAAATACAACAATGAGTAGAGAGGAGTGTTATGTGTGTGTATATGTGTAAATAAATGAACACTGAAATGTAAGTATTTATTTTATATATATATATATATATATATATATATATATATATATATATATATATATATATATATATATATATATATATATATATATATATATATATAAAAGAAATACTTGAATTTCAGTGCAATTTCAGTGAATTCTAGCTATAAATATACTCCCCCCCCTTAACCCCACCCCCCGGCCCGCCCCGCACATTTACCACATTTGCCTGTGCATCGGTTGGGGATGTTTCTACGCTCGGGATGGTCTCCTGCTGGCCCCACTATGGACTGGACTCTCACTATTATGTTAGATCCACTATGGACTGGACTTTCACAATATTATGTTAGACCCACTCGACATCCATTGCATCCGGTCTCCCCTAGAGAGGTGGCAGTCCTCTCCAAGGTTTCTCATAGTCATTCACATCGACGTCCCACTGGGGTGAGTTTTCCCTTGCCCTTATGTGGGCGCTGGACCGCGGATGTCGTTGTGGCTTGTGCAGCCCTTTGAGACACTTGTAATTTAGGGCTATATAAATAAACATTGATTGATTGATTGATTAAAATCATCCAAGATAATTACAGCGGCGTCCGGATATCCAGCTCAACGAGGGCAGCCGCTTCCTCCTCTCCGAGTTTTGCCGCTCAATTTGAAGTTCCTCCATCATATTTCCCAGATACTGAACGTTTGCCAGTAGTATAACCAGAAGAGTTAGCCTTCCTTTGCTGATTGATTGATTGATTGAGACTTTTATTAGTAGATTGCACAGTACAGTACATATTCTGTACAATTGACCACTAAATGGTAACACCCGAATAAGTTTTTCAACTTATTCGTTAATCAATTCCTGGTAAACCATGAGCCTATGTCTATGGTCAGCTCCTTCCCGTCTGCCGCGCTTTTGTTTCGGCTTGTTGTTTTCTGTTCCCTGCAGCGGTCTGAGCGTCTGGTTAGCATAGGGGTGAAAAAGTCCAAAATTGCTCCAAAAATCTCTCAGCTTTATTAAGGCTGTCTGTTTATGAAAAATAAAAAACTTTTTCAGAGTTTGTCCTTCGAGCTCTGCACAAGAAGGCGAGGAAAAAAAGTAAACGTTGACTCGGACACCTCCGCGACGTCGTCCTCTGGGGAGTGCAATCTTGGATCTTTTCGCATAGGTTTGCGGTCTTTATTTATTTAAAAAGTGCTAAAAACAACATAGTATGAAGTCCTTTGTTCTTAAACCCAATGTTTTCTTTTCTAGAATCAATAATTTATTAATTATGTTTTAAATCGATTTTATATATATATATATATATATATATATATATATATATACTTTCTTCTCTGAGATTTTACGAATATAAATTGATCTTAATGATCTATCAATATATCGATCAATCATTACACCCCTACCATCTATCCATGTTATTTACACTAATTTAAATAAATGTATTATTTACATTTAGGTTATTTGTGTTTTATGCTTAAAATTGCAGTGTTTGGCCCGCAGCCTCTTGGCATATTTTTTCTTTGGCCCTTGGAGGCAAAAGGTTTGGGCATCCCAGTATAAAAAAAAGTTTGAACAAGACCTGTTGTTTTACATGCGGGGCTTATTAAAGAGTTATGAAGCCAATTTAAAAATAATGATGATCAATGAAACAGATAATCAAGCAGGTAGGAAATATATAACTTTTGTTGCACTCTGCAAGCTTTTATTTAACTTGTTGAAAACTAAATTTTAAATCATAATCATAAAATCCTATTTTTAAATGATTGTTAAATGATAAAAAAATAAAAATAAAATAAAAATAAAAATAAAATATATATATATATATATATATTGCATCTTAGAAAACAACTCTAAGGGCCCTGTAATGCTGACAACATTGGTACTTATTTCACAGGTCTGGACCAAAAAATTATGAATGAAAGTAAAATTCCCCCCAAAATTGACACAGTCGTGATTTTAGGCTTGTTAACGAGTTTCAGCACATTTTAGAACGCACACTTTTAGCTCCAAAATGTGGGTAGGCCTGTTTTGGTAGCATCTTCATCCTGAAACGTGTTATATTTCCGCAGAATTTGAAGAAATTATCAAATATGTCCAACAGATGCGTTGTTGCAGGTTGTAGCACTACAACTGAAGAAGGGGTCAGCCTGCATGATGGGAATATGAGGAAAGTATGGACCTCTTCAGTCTAATTGACGTACAAAGCGAGATGAGTCTAATTTACAGCAAACATTTTGATGATTTTGACTTAAAAAAAATAAAAAAGTGAAAATAAGTGTTTTGGTCGGATTTTAAATGCATACGATTTAAAAGACTCAAGCCAAATGCAATCAGAAAAATCAACAACACCCTTGAGGGAAGAAAGACTGAGTCCGAACCTTCAGAAAAATTAAAAAAAAGAGCAGACTCAGCGCTCAAATTGAGATAAAAAGGTGAGCCGCTAGTATTCTATTTTTTGAGTACTCTTCTACTGATGTTTTCCTCAAGATGCTAGAAGAAAATGCTGAAAGACCACAAGGAAACAAAGACTATGGTGTCTATGGAAGAGCAACGAAGTCCGGAAATTGGGATCCTTTTATATTTATTTTTTTACTCATAATGTTAACTGTATCAGGTTTGAAGTAATGGAAGGGGGTATTCAAAGTGCAGTTAGTTATCTACAGATTACACAAAAACTAATTGATATTATGGGAAATGACCGCCAGATTTGTGTTCAGGAGCAAAATAGTACATAAAGATTTTGGTCATCTGGACGCTATGGCTCCAGAACATGTCATTTTTGTCATGGCCTTGAGAGTACAACTGATTTGTAGACTTTCAGGTGCGTGTGAACATTTTAAACACAGACTTTACGGATTGATTACTCGCGTTTGACTTTCTTTCGACACAAAGCAGAATATAAACACTTGATTGTGATCCAAAACATGATCAATACTGCTAAGACAACTCCAGCTAGGAACAGACACACGTCCACAGAGTAGTAGGTGTACCAGGGCATCTTGTAGGATTCGGTCCTCAGGTGAGCTGCACCTTTGTGTCTCATGACAAACTCGATCCAGAAGATGGCGTTGTCGAGCGGTGCAATGGGCTGATCTCTGTGCAGCCTGGAGAGTCTCTGCATGTTCGTCCTGTAAGACGAATTTGTAAGAACTTCCTGCATGGCCTCCAGGAAGTTGTTGTCTTTGTCCACTGAGGATAACTGGAGTATGATGGCTGCTCCTCTTTCTGAGAGACGCAGCAAGTTGTCATACTGGTCGAAAAACAAAGGTATTCCCACAACGGGCACTCCGTGATACATAGCTTCCTGGACACCGTTTGTCCCGCCGTGAGCCACAAAGAGTTTCATCTTAGGATGTCCAAGGAGGTCGTTCTGTGGCATCCAGTCCACCAGGATAGTGTTGTTGCCAAGAGTTGAAGGTTTAGCACCTTTATATCTCCAGATGACCTTCTGAGGCAGGTTGGCAAATGCTGTTGCTATCTCTTCGGTTAAGTCGGCAGGAAGTTCGCTCACAAAAGTACCAAGAGACATGAGGATGACTCCATGTTCTCCAGAACTTTGCATGAACTCCTCCAGGTGGTCTGGTAGAGGCTTGGCAGGTTGACACTGGAATCCTCCTATGTAGATGACGTTGGGCATGGTGGGGCGAGGAAACTCGAACACAAAGTCCACTCTCATGAGCCAAAGGTCTGCAGATTGCAGTAAATGGTGCATATCGTTATCCGGCCCCAGAAATTTGTCGCATATTTTCTGGTAAATGTACTTAATCACCAAGTTATGTTGTGTGTAGCCAATCCAAAACACAATCACATTTTTGACTCTTTGAAAAAAGCTCATCTTGTTGGTGTTTCCCGTTCCCGTAATAGGAATGTAAGATAGTGGCGAAGGAGCGATGGCAAAATGACCTTCAGTAGCGATTATCCAGCGAACGTTGTACACGAGAGGAAGATTCAAATATTTGGCCACAATGACACCTCCACCCCAGCAGGGGTCAGTGAGCACTAGGTCAAACTTGCTGTCTCTTAATCTACTCATCAGGTCGTTGTCATCCAACATCGCTGTGGTAAATTCACCCACAGAATTGTGAGCTTCAAGGAAAATTCCGAACATGCCAACGCTTAAGTGTAGAAAAGTTGTCAGGGGTAAGGACCCCCTCTCGTACTCCATTACCTCAACAATCATGCTAGTGATGAACTCTTTGTCCAAGGTCTTTTCTACTGGGACGGTGACAGTGTGGTAATAGGAGGCGTTGTCCTTGATGTACCATGTCTTAAGGGGACGCACGATGGTCACATTGTGCCCCCGCGAGTGCAGCTCTCGGATGAGGATGTCCATGTTCACCCAGTGGCTGCCCTCGATCGGAAAGACCAAGATGTTGCCTCCCTGGCAACCAGCAGGAAGGACGACGAGGAGCAGCAAGGCGCCGCAGAAACACGTCAGTCTCATCTGAAATCAAACAATGTAAGACTCAGCAGACGAGCTGCAACATTGGGATGTATTCAATTGCCTGTTCCTTTTATACAAAACCCAGCAAGGCCGCAATCAGATAATTGATATCAGAGCTCTAACAGGTAGGCTGGCATCTTTATTAAAAGGGAATGCCAAAAATCCAGCATATCCCAGCACTGCAGAATATATTTACTTACAGTAATGTGAAAAACTAGGTCACCCTATTAATTTGTTTGTTCATGTAATCTAAATAGGTGTGTTCCAATCTGCTGATTCCGATCACATGAATTAACTGTCAATGTTTCAGTGTATGTATGATGAATGCTGTCAAGAGCACTCACCATAAATACATTCATATTGCTGTACATAACATTTAAAAATAATTTCAACTTTTGGTTTTTGACTTCAAAGTCCTCCTGTGTACACCGGACTCTCTTAGTTTGTAAACATTAACAAAAACAAAAAGGATTTTGAGAAAATAAAAATATCGACCTAATCACTCTAGTATCGATCATATACTGATACTACCCTTTGGTATCTACACCACAAAATTATGGATCTCCTTTTACATAAGACGTATGTACGGACTGACAATGCTGACACAGCATCAGTTGTTGTTATATCATATTCTCTCTAGACCAGTGGTTCTTAACCTGGGTTCGATCGAACCCTAGGGGTTCGGTGAGTCGGCCTCAGGGGTTCGGCGGAGGTCAAAACACACCCGACTCATCGTGTAAATACAAACTTCTCCCTATCGGCATATGTGTGTAATTTGTTGTGAGTTTTTGCACTGTGTTGGTTTTGTTGTTTGAACAAGGTGATGTTCATGCACGGTTCATTTTATGCACCAGTAAAAAAACACTAACACTTTAGTATGGGGAACATATTCACCATTAATTAGTTGCTTATTAACATGCAAATTAGTAACATATTGGCTCTTAACTAGTCATTATTAAGTACTTATTAATGCCTTATTCGGCATGGCTTTATTATAACCCTAACCCTCTAACCCTGACCCTAACCCTAACCAAATAACTCTAAATTAAGTCTTTATTACCGGTACTTAGAATATGTTACCCTAGTGTCCAAATAACTCTAAATTAAGTCTTTGTTACTTACAATATGTTCCCCATACTAAAGTGTTACCAAAAACATATAACTTTGTCTTGAATTTAATAAAAAAACATTTTATTTTTCACTAAAGAAGGGTTCGGTGAATGCGCATATGAAACTGATGGGGTTCAGTACCTCCAACAAGGTTAAAGGGGAACATTATCACAATTTCAGAAGGGTTAAAACCATTAAAAATCAGTTCCCAGTGGCTTATTTTATTTTTCGAAGTTTTTTTCAAAATTTTACCCATCACGCAATATCCCTAAAAAAAGCTTCAAAGTGCCTGATTTTAACCATCGTTATATACACCCGTCCATTTTCCTGTGACGTCACATAGTGATGCCAACACAAACAAACATGGCGCATAGAACAGCAAGCTATAGCGACATTAGCTCGGATTCAGACTCGGATTTCAGCGGCTTAAGCGATTCAACAGATTACGCATGTATTGAAACGGATGGTTGTAGTGTGGAGGCAGGTAGCGAAAAGGAAATTGAAGAAGAAACTGAAGCTATTGAGCCATATCGGTTTGAACCGTATGCAAGCGAAAACGACGAAAACGACACGACAGCCAGCGACACGGGAGAAAGCGAGGACGAATTCGGCGATCGCCTTCTAACCAACAAATGGTATGTGTTTGTTTGGCATTAAAGGAAACTAACAACTATGAACTAGGTTTACAGCATATGAAATACATTTGGCAACAACATGCACTTTGAGAGTGCAGACAGCCCAGTTTTCATCAATTAATATATTCTGTAGACATACCCTCATCCGCGCTCTTTTCCTGAAAGCTGATCTGTCCAGTTTTGGAGTTGATGTCAGCAGGCCAGGGAAGCTAGGGTCGATATTCTTCTCTTGATCATCTTCGGTGGCATAAGGGACGGTGTGAGCCAAGACATCCAGGGGGTTTAGCTCGCTCGTCTGCGGGAACAAACTGCCGCCATTGCTTGCCGTGCTACAGAGGTCCTTTGTCCATGAATTGCTCACACACTCCGGCAGATTCAATGGGGGTCTGGCGGCAGATTTCTTTGACTTTATCGTTGGAAATGCATCTGCTTTGAGTGTCGCAGGATGTCCACACATTCTTGCCATCTCTGTCGTAGCATAGCTTTCGTCTGTAAAGTGTGCGGAACAAACGTCCAATTTCTTGCCACTTTCGCATCTTTGGGCCACTGGTGCAACTTGAATCCGTCCCTGTTCGTGTTGTTACACCCTCCGACAACACACCGACGAGGCATGATGTCGCCAAGGCACAGAAAACAGTCGAAAAAACGGAAAATAACAGAGCTGATTTGACTCGGTGTTTGTGAAAATTTTGTGACGTCATGGCTCCGAGAGCGAATATTAGAAAGGCGTTTAATTCGCCAAAATCCACCCATTTAGAGTTTGGAAATCGGTTAAAAAAATACATGGTCTTTTTTCTGCAACATCAAGGTATATATTGACGCTTACATAGGTCTGGTGATATGCTCCCCTTTAAGAACCACTGCTCTAGACTCTTAATTTACTTGTTAGTTTCCTTTTAATAGCTGCTTTCTTTCGGCTGTAACGTGGTACTTACTATCCACACTTTTTTAACTTTGCTTAGCACTTATTTCTTCTGTTGCTTCAAACTAATTTAGTGGCTAGCCTAGCGCTTATCATGCTGCTACTGGCTTGCGTTACAATTTACCGCCTATTGTTGCGATGCAATCACGTGACCAAGAGGTACTTTCAGGTTTCAGGCTTTTAAAAGGTAGAGGCAAATGTGTAAAAGGATCATAAAAAATATATATTTAAAATGGGAGGAAGTGAATTTCTACACTCTTAAGAAAAATATTTTTTGAAAGATTTAAACCATTCATCATCACCAAGACGTTATATTGCTCGCGTCGACCTCACTTTCATTTGACACTCACACGGATTTAGAGAAGAAAAGGGCTCTTGCGCAATATTAAACACTGATTTTGAATTACTTTGTCCAAGTAAAAAAAAGTGTAAATATTTAATTCTACTGTACGATGATAACACTTCTTAAATTGGATGATTTTGTTGCCATACTGGTTCCAGAGCTGTCACCATCAACAACACAACAACATGATTGCCCTAATCAGACACATTCAAATACAGGTCCAAAGTACAGTACCGTTCAATCACAAATGACATATACAGAAATAGTAAACAGTACAGTAGGCTACAGTATAAAATCACATTAATAGTTCTACACAGATCCACAGTAAAACGGTGACATTTTTTCATGCTCCAATCCTGGTCAGTACACTTTTTCAGTATTTCTGTGGCATACTTTACATCGACACAAAACCAAATCAATACAGCAATATAATGAACATACTGTGCAAGTTTCATTGTAGGTGTGTGTTGCTTACTTACGGTGCAACTGTGTTGTTTTTTCACATGGAAACAACTCGCCGACTTGTTAAATCCTGTCTCTCTGTTGTGTGGCGTTCAGGGACGGTGAAGCAGCGTGGGAGATGCCACCTTTCCGCTAATCTGTGTTCCAGAGTTCAGTAAATTATATGTGGAAAAGTACACGCAAGTTAATCGTTACACACCTCGAATGGAGTGCTAATATTACTACTGTCTTGCCTTTATTTCTTTACGACTCTGTTCGAATTATGTAGGGTTAATTTACACTCGGCTCCGTGAATTTTCCGACCGTCTTTAAAGTACACCCACTTTACTGTAAACATCCATCCATCCATCCATCCATCCATTTCTACCGCTTATTCCCTTTGGGGTCGCGGGGGGCGCTGGAGCCTATCTCAGCTACAACTTGTTTCAAAATCAAAGAACATATGCAACATATCTGTAGGAAGGGAACTGGCTTGGCCCTGAAATGTAATTTGTTTTTATTATTTTCACACTGATGTTTTGTATTTAATTAACTCGAAATGAGACAATCGCTCACAGACTGTTGTCGAAGTGAAGTGCAAGCCCAATGCCAGGATGCTAATGCAGATCATTACCGGGATGAGGCTACTTGCTGGAGTGGCACTGTAAGTAACTATTAACTATTTAAAGCGACCATTGTTTATCTGGTAGTAGACAAACCCCTATCTATTTTCCATCCATCCATCCATTTTCTACCGCTTATTCCCTTTGGGGTCGCGGGGGGCGCTGGAGCCTATCTCAGCTACAATCGGGCGGAAGGCGGGGTACACCCTGGACAAGTCGCCACCTCATCGCAGGGCCAACACAGATAGACAGACAACATTCACACTCACATCCACACACTAGGGCCAATTTAGTGTTGCCAATCAACTTATCCCCAGGTGCATGTCTTGGAATAATAAAAATATGACTAGAAAAAAAACTTTCCAGTAAATTAAGCTGTATTAATGACTACTATTTAGGTATTGGATTGGATTGTTGACAATTGACACATTTTTAAACAAGACAAAAACATAAGGCGCTAATGTTAGCATATTAGCGTTAGTCATTGCCTTTTATCAATTATAAAGAATACCTAAAACATTATTAAATGATTATTAAATGAATACAGAGGATGAATATTAAATTACTCAAGACTGTTTGATGTATGCATTTTTACATTACTTTGCTAAAGTCCTGAGCCATTAAATGTGTTGTTTTAACAATGCTATAATGTGTAGGCCATCTATGAATCGGGTGCTATTTAGTAAATTACTATGATGCCTTTATCTCTATTTTTACATTTTGATGAGGGTGTTTTATTTATTTATTTATTTTTATATTTTTACATTTATTTTTTTAAGTTATGTACATTTATATGTACATGTAAACGCTGTATCGGGACAGATCCATTAAGAGTTTGAGCAGAAATATGTTATATAGGAATGAACTATGCACAATAAAACATTAGCAAAATGATGTGTCACATGAATGGTAAATAATACCTTTGTGACATAAAAAAAACCACAAGTCATGTAAAAAAACATGGCATTTACTTTTTGATATAAAAAAATAAATAATCACAAAGCCGTTTGTCTAATGAAGATAAAGTCTAATAAACAAGCTTTGTTCTTCTCCAACGCCTCCTTGTGGTGATTTCAGTACAACAGATTGGCCAGCAACAAAAAAAACAGGCTTGACATTTCTCACATCGAATACACAATCTTCACAGCCTGCGTTCAATTCGATGATATGACAAAACATTTTAGCTCGTGTTATTTGAACACTGATACAGTTTGCAGTTAAATAAAGGACGAGTGAGCATCCCAGTCAACAAACTATCCATCCATCCATTTCCTACGCAAGACTTTATAAACAAGTTACGACAATGTTCACGACACATCACCTGCTGCATGTTTCCTCACCTCATTAACTCTTAGTCACAGCAGCTGATGGACGCTGTATTGAGAAAATAAAAGAAACATCAAATAGTTTTTCTCCTTCACTGTATACTTTTAGTGTGGGGACAAGTGCGTCTGTCTCCAATATTGTGCACACTTGTTGCCATCTAACAGTAGTGAAGTGAAGTGAATTACATTTATATAGCGCTTTTTCTCAAGTGACTCAAAGCGCTTTACATAGTGAAACCCAATATCTAAATTACATTTTTAATCCAGTGTGGGTGGCACTGGGAGCAGGTGGGTAAAGTGTCTTGCCCAAGGACACAACGGCAGTGACTAGGATGGCGGAAGCGGGGATCGAACCTGCAACCCTCAAGTTGATGGCACGGCCGCTCTACCAACCGAGCTATACCGCCCCAAGTAGTGCACTCTTAAACGAAAGGCGGGAAGCAAGGGAAAAATGACGTTTAACCAAGCGCTTGGCTCCGTTTACTCCGAGGGGAAATCTTCGGAGTAAAGTCTGTGTAGTTAGTCTGCCATGATTATCAAGCCAAACGACGCTAGTGCGCATGCGCCTGACTTTGTGTTGCCAATAATGCATTATTAAATGACGGTTATTCGTTAATTAAAAAATTAGACGGTATTACTAACTGCAAATTATCATTATACCATTGACTGCTACATCCTTAGTCCATTAACAAATAAAAAGTCAAGGGCGGTCACGGGACCCCAGGAAGACTAGTAGTCGCCTTGGCGTCAGCTAATGCGGATCCATTCAATAAACAATAAACGGGATGTTCTTGCCGCTGATCCTGGTCAATTTTTTAGGGCATTACAGTAAATGACGAGGGCGGTCGCGGCAATTGCCGTGGTTGCCATTGTTAAATTTGAGCCCTGCAAAAGACATCACAAAATCAGTGATTTCAATACAAAACAAACTAAATATCTTTATGCACAATTATATCTACTTACAAATGTTTGACCAAGTTTCGTGATGAAGCTTACACGCTAGGATTTCTACCATTGTTGCTGCTTGTCTGGATCAATGTGTCCGTCGCTTAAAATGTCCACCAGAAAACAATGATGCGAGCACTTGCTCGGGGTAGAACATTTATACTTTGTTGTCCAGTTGTTGTTAAAAGTCAGATTTTTGCTATATAATTAGATTTTTTTTTCCAGGGTTGAATGAGTATACTTGTTCTACTCACCGCACTACTGTTTCACTGTGAGACATTTGTCTCGCTGTTGCCCCCTGCGGGGTGGCGGGAATACTGCATACATGATCAACCTTAGTTTCAATGGTTTCATCAAGTGATGTTTGGCGGGCCGAATGAAAAGCTTTGGCCCCCAGTTGAATAGGCCTGTAGAAGGATATACTAATCGCTAACAGCAAGCAAGAACTCTTGAATGTAAACAAATGTGGGTGGATTTATACAAATATCGACAGTACTAATACCAAGTAAATTATTAATATACAGGTAAAAGCCAGTAAATTAGAATATTTTGAAAAACTTGATTTATTTCAGTAATTGCATTCAAAAGGTGTAACTTGTACATTATATTTATTCATTGCACACAGACTGATGCATTCAAATGTTTATTTCATTTAATTTTGATGATTTGAAGTGGCAACAAATGAAAATCCAAAATTCCGTGTGTCACAAAATTAGAATATTACTTAAGGCTAATACAAAAAAGGGATTTTTAGAAATGTTGGCCAACTGAAAAGTATGAAAATGAAAAATATGAGCATGTACAATACTCAATACTTGGTTGGAGCTCCTTTTGCCTCAATTACTGCGTTAATGCGGCGTGGCATGGAGTCGATGAGTTTCTGGCACTGCTCAGGTGTTATGAGAGCCCAGGTTGCTCTGATAGTGGCCTTCAACTCTTCTGCGTTTTTGGGTCTGGCATTCTGCATCTTCCTTTTCACAATACCCCACAGATTTTCTATGGGGCTAAGGTCAGGGGAGTTGGCGGGCCAATTTAGAACAGAAATACCATGGTCCGTAAACCAGGCACGGGTAGATTTTGCGCTGTGTGCAGGCGCCAAGTCCTGTTGGAACTTGAAATCTCCATCTCCATAGAGCAGGTCAGCAGCAGGAAGCATGAAGTGCTCTAAAACTTGCTGGTAGACGGCTGCGTTGACCCTGGATCTCAGGAAACAGAGTGGACCGACACCAGCAGATGACATGGCACCCCAAACCATCACCCAACCATGCAAATTTTGCATTTCCTTTGGAAATCGAGGTCCCAGAGTCTGGAGGAAGACAGGAGAGGCACAGGATCCACGTTGCCTGAAGTCTAGTGTAAAGTTTCCACCATCAGTGATGGTTTGGGGTGCCATGTCATCTGCTGGTGTCGGTCCACTCTGTTTCCTGAGATCCAGGGTCAACGCAGCCGTCTACCAGCAAGTTTTAGAGCACTTCATGCTTCCTGCTGCTGACCTGCTCTATGGAGATGGAGATTTCAAGTTCCAACAGGACTTGGCGCCTGCACACAGCGCAAAATCTACCCGTGCCTGGTTTACGGACCATGGTATTTCTGTTCTAAATTGGCCCGCCAACTCCCCTGACCTTAGCCCCATAGAAAATCTGTGGGGTATTGTGAAAAGGAAGATGCAGAATGCCAGACCCAAAAACGCAGAAGAGTTGAAGGCCACTATCAGAGCAACCTGGGCTCTCATAACACCTGAGCAGTGCCAGAAACTCATCGACTCCATGCCACGCCGCATTAACGCAGTAATTGAGGCAAAAGGAGCTCCAACCAAGTATTGAGTATTGTACATGCTCATATTTTTCATTTTCATACTTTTCAGTTGGCCAACATTTCTAAAAATTCTTTTTTTGTATTAGCCTTAAGTAATATTCTAATTTTGTGACACACGGAATTTTGGATTTTCATTTGTTGCCACTTCAAATCATCAAAATTAACTGAAATAAACATTTGAATGCATCAGTCTGTGTGCAATGAATAAATATAATGTACAAGTTACACCTTTTGAATGCAATTACTGAAATAAATCAAGTTTTTCAAAATATTCTAATTTACTGGCTTTTACCTGTATGGTCAATACTAGAGAGGTTCGATCAATATTTTTAATTATAAGTCATTTTTTTGTTTTCAAACGCAGTAAATTAATGCCTGGACACAGTAGGGCTTAGACAGAAAAAAATAAATAGTTTAATTCACAGCCAGTGTTAGGAAATAGTTTAAATATTTAATTGATATTGTCACCCAGTCATCCTGTGTTTTTGTTTGATTACAATTGTAATAACATTTTTTATCATTTAATGATCGTTAACATTTTAAGTATCAATATCAGCATTTCTGCCCGTTACTACTTGGTATTGGATCGATACCAAAATGTCTAGTATCGCCTAAAGTTAATGTAAAGTCTCCAAACAACAGAATAATAAGTGTTTATTACATTTTATCAGAAGTGTAGATATAACCATGTTACAACATAAATTAACCTGCTAATAAAGGGGGAACTGCACTTTTTTTTGTAATTTTGACAATCATTCACAATCCCTGTGTGAGATAACAACACATAGGTTTTCCTCTTTTTTATGCATTATAATTATACAACTTTTACTAGTAACTATTTCACTAATTAGAGTCATCCATTCCGCTTAAAAAAACCCTCTAAAAATATCCAAAAGCCGGCAACATGTCGTGAAATGCATATTAACCAAGTTTTAGCAACATTGTTATTACAAGAGCTAACGCAGAGGAACTACTTTTAGGGGTGCCTTGATCACAGAGAGGTAACTAGCTTCTGCAGTAATGACATATTGATCCAATAAGGTGCTGCATTGCTTCTGAGTTGGTTAAACGATTTGTGCTAGAATATAAATCCTGTCTCTTACTTGTATACTAGAAGATTATTGCCATAAGCCGGGAAGTTTGTCAACTTTGACAAGGCAAAATTCCAAATAAATTGCATTTTCTCTTTTCACAGTAAATTATCAAGACGATCAATAATAGTTTTGATAAAATACTCCAACCTGAAAAGACGCAATATGTTACTGCATACGTCAGCAGCCAAATTAGGAGTCTTTATAACATATTTTGAAAGGGTTCTATTATTTTTTTACACATCTAATAATATATCGTAATATACATCGTTATCACAAGAGGCTGAAATTTATCCCGCAATATTGTTTTTCGACCATATCGCCCATCCCTAGCACTAATAAGGAGGGAGAGCTTGGAAAGATGATGAATAGTAGATAACACAGTCATTAATTGGTAGGGGACCCCATTGTAGCCTTGTTCACATCCATCAACGCCAGATAACAGAAATGTGTTTCTGCGGTACATCACCAACCATGTTTGCTGTCCAAAATTTGAGTTTTGAAGGCAGTAGTCGTGGTTCAAAATGCTGTTGTTCATTAAAAAAGCTTCATTATGTGGGATAGTGAGACCTCCAAACCTATAGAGCTTGTTGCTGAAATATATCATAAATTGAAAGACTGTTGTCATAGTGACAGATCATTTTTTTAAGTTTTCAGGTTTCCATGCAGATATCCAAACTAGGTCAAAGTGAATATGCAATAGCATCATATATTTCATCCTTTTGTCTTCCCCAGGTGTTCCTAAACTTTCCTCCTATGAAAAAGCAGAAGACAAGCTGTTCATGCTGTCATTGGTCGTCTACTTGTTGATCATTACCCAAAGTATTAGCAATTAATAGGCATGCCACTCCCACTTTAAGCAGATATTGGTCAGTAACAATGTCAATATCAGTCCCATCACCTGTTTTCTGTAGCATACGTTGCTTGACTGGCCCCTCTAATGCTGACAACAATAGCACTTATTTCATATTTCATTCTAAAAATACCATACCATACCAACTTCAATATGTCTACTGGTAAAATTCCCCCTATAATAGACACAGTAGTGATTTAAGCTTGTTTTCTTACGAGTCTCTGCACATATTGGAACACCCACTTTTAGCTCAAAATGTGGGCGGGTCTGCATCAGCTTACTAATGTCACTACAGAAGACTGAAGGCAATTTTATATTGAGTAGTATTTGTAGTATCTTTATCCCAAATTACGATAGTTACATGCAGAATTTAAAGGAATGATCAAATATGTCTGCCAGATGAATTGTTGCAGGTTGTCGCAACACGACTAAAGAAGGGGGCAGCATGTATACATTTCCAAATGATAGGAATATGACGAAAGTACGAACCTCTCAAGTCAAATTGACAAGCGTAAAATAGGATGGACCATGTGAGAGGAGTGTAATTTGCAGCAATTAAATGATTCTGACTTCCAAGAAGAAGGGTTTTGGTCAGAGTTGCGATTCTAAAAATCAGGAACACTCTCAAGGGGCGAAAGACTGAGTCAGATGCTGCAGAAAAACAGAAAAAAGAGCAGACTCAGCACTCAAAAATGAGGAAAAAAAGCTAATCTGCTATTTTTCTATTTTGCGTGTTCTTTTACCAATGTTTTCCTCAAGATGCTAAAAACTGTATCACAATATAAGTGTTTTATAACGGTTGATATCGATATTTATTGATATTATTTATGACCCATTGAAAAAAAGGAAGAGGAGAAAAATATATTAAATGTTGACATTTTTATTGAACATATAATAGTCCCCTCATTATACTTTCCGCTATCAAAGTAGAAAGGCAAGGAAATGTCAACACAACCATGTAAAACATTCAAACAATCAATGTAAACACAATTTTTAAATCTCATTGAACACTTAACAATAACCTCCTCAGGAGGAACTGCACTTTTTTAGGATTTTTGCTTATCATTCAGAATCCTTATGAGACAAGAACACATGTATTTAATTTTTTTTTGCATTCAAATTTGTCATAAATGGCTGGTTGGAGGTGGCTAGCAATGGTGCTAATGGGAATAATCTAGTTTGCCTCTAAATAACTCTAAAAATACATTTAAAAAAACCCCATGATGTGAATATTAACCAAGTATTAGTGTTATTATAAGCATTATTTTTTTTAGCCGTGCCGTGATCACAGAGGGCTAACTTGTGAAGCCACAGTGTTGACATACTGAGCTGCTGCTTATGATCACCTGTTAGATGGTTAACACATATTTTTGGGATATTGATTACATGTCTATCGCTGTATATATTGATAAAGTTTTATCATCCAGCCCTAGTACCAAATACAGTTAGTTATCGACCAGTTACACAAAAACAAAAATATAAATTATGGTAAATGACTGACAGCTTCATCTTCAGGAGCAAAAAATACATGAAGAAAACTTTCGGTTATCTGGACGCTATGGGTCTTGAACATGTCAGGTTTGTTATGGCCCTCAGAGAACCCAGGTTTTAAAATGATATTAAAGTACAACTGATTTCTGGATTTTCAAGTGTTTGTTGACTTTTTAAAAAGGCTGACTACTCACGTTTGACTTTCTTCCGACACAAAGCAGAACATAAACACTTGATTGTGATCCAAAACATGATCAACCCTGTTACGACAACTCCAGCTAGGAACAGATACACGTCCACAGAGTAGTAGGTGTACCAGGGCATCTTGTAAGATTCGGTCCGCAGGTGAGCTGCACCTTTGTGTCTAATAACAAAGTCGATCCAGAAGATGGCCTTGTCGAGCGGTGCGATGGGCTGATCTCTGTGCAGCCTGGAGAGTCTCTGGATGTTCTTCTTGTAGGATGAATTTGTAAGAACTTCCTGCATGGCCTCCACAAAGTTATCTTTGCTTAGTGAGGAAAACTCGAGTATGATGGCCGCTCCTCTTTCTGAGAGACGCACCAAGTTGTCATACTGGTCGAAAAACAAAGGTATTCCCACAACGGGCACTCCGTGATACATAGCTTCCTGAACACCGTTTGTCCCGCCGTGAGCCACAAAGAGTTTCATCTTGGGATGTCCAAGGAGGTCGTTCTGTGGCATCCAGTCCACCAGGAGAGTGTTGTTGCCAAGAGTTAAAGGTTTAGCACCTTTATATCTCCAGATGACCTTCTGAGGCAGCTTGGCAAATGCTGTCGCTATTTCTTCGGCTAAGTCGACAGGAAGTTTGCTCACAAAAGTCCCAAGAGACATGAGGATGACTCCATGATCTCCAGAACTTTGCATGAACTCCTCCAGGTGGTCTGGTAGAGGCTTGGCAGGTTGACACTGGAATCCTCCTATGTAGATGACGTTGGGCATGGTGGGGCGAGGAAACTCAAACACAAAGTCCACTCTCATGAGCCAAAGGTCTGCAGACTGCAGTAAATGGTGCATATCGTTATCCGGCCCCAGATATTTGTCACATATTTTCTGGTAAATGTACTTAATCACTAAGTTATGTTGTGTGTAGCCAATCCAAAACGCAATCAAGTTTTTAAATCTTTGAAAAAAAGTCATCTTGTTGGTGTAGCCCGTTCCCGTAATGGGGATATAAGATAGTGGCGAAGGAGCGATTGCAAAATGACCTTCAGTAGCGATTAGCCAGCGAACGTTGTACACGAGAGGAAGGTTCAAATATTTGGCTACAATTGCACCTCCACCCCCGCAGGGGTCAGTGAGCAGTAAGTCAAATTTGCTGTCTTTCAATCTCCTCATCAGGTCGTCGTCTTTAAGCAATTCGGCCACCACATTGTGAGCGTCGAGGAACATTTCGAACATTCTCACGGTTAGGTTGAGTAAAGTCGTCAGGGGTAAGGACCCCCTCTTAAACTTCATGATCTCAAATATCATGCTGGTGATGAAGTCTTTGTCCAAGGTCTTTTCCACTGGGATGGTGACAGTGTGGTAATAGGAGGCGTTGTTCTTGATGTACCACGTCTTTCTGGGACACACGATGGTCACATTGTGCCCCTGTGAGTGCAGCTCTCGGATGAGGATGTCCATGTTCACCCAGTGGCTGCCCTCGATCGGAATAACCAAAATGTTGCCTCCCTGGCAACCAGCAGGAAAAACGAGGAGGAGCAGCAAGGCGCCGCAGAAACACATCAGTCTCATCTGAAATCACACAATGTAAGACTCAGCAGACGTGCTGCAACATTGGAATGTATTCAATTGCCTGTTCCTTTTCTACAGAACCCAGCAAAGACGCGTTTAGATAATTGATCTTTGAAGCTTGATATCAGAACTGTAACAGGCTGGCATAGTTATAAAAGGGAATGCCAAAAAATCTGTTCTTTCCCAGCATTGCAGAATATATTTACCTACAGTAATGGGAAAATAGACCACCCTATTAATTTATTTGTTCATGTAATCTGAGTAGGAATGTACCGATCAGGGTTTTATGCTGTGGCTTCCATCCATCCATCCATTTCCTACCGCTTGTCCCTCTCAAAGGTTGCGGAGGTGGCTGGAGTCTATCCCAGCTGCATTCGGGCGAAGGCGGTGTACACCCTGGACAAGTCTCCACCTCATCGCAGGGCCAACACAGATAGACATTCACACTCAAAATCACACACTGCGGCCAATTTAGTGTTGCCAATCAGCCTATTCTCAGGTGCATGTCTTTGGAGGTGGGAGCTAGCCGGAGTACCCACGCAAGCATGGGTGAAAACATGCAAACTCCACACAGAAAGACCTCGAGAACCCAGGATCTTCTTATTGTGAGGCACACACACTAACCCCTGTACCACCGTGCTGTGTTGTGGCTTCCAATTACATGAATTAACTGTAACTTTTAAATATATTTATGATAAATGTTGTCAACAGCCACCACAAATATTTTTATACTACTGTACATATAATTTACTAATCATTTAAATTATCGGCCGATAAATGCTTTAAAATGTAATATCGAAAATGATCAGTATCGGTTACAAAAAGTAAAATTAATGACTTTTTAAAACGCCGCTGTACGGAGCGGTACATGGACGTAGGCAGTTGCGTCTCCCAGTCAGCAGCCCCTCCCCTCTCCCCTCTCTAACACACAACACAGGAGTTGCAGCACGACTGCAGCATGAGAGGTTTACTGGCGACGCTTGATGACCTCATCAAACCGCCGCGAGCGGAGCATAACAACAACAAGAGTAATAAATAATAATAATGGATTAGATTTTATATCGCACTTTTCTATTATTAGATACTCAAAGCGCTCACAGAGAAGTGGGAACCCATCATTCATTCACACCTGGTGGTGGTAAGCTACTTTCGTAGCCACAGCTGCCCTGGGGTAGACTGACGGAACCGAGGCTGCCAGTTTGCGCCTACGGCCCCTCCGACCACCACCTATCATTCATTCATCATTCATTCACCAGAGTGAGCAGCACCCGGTGCAAGGGTGAAGTGTCCTGCCCAAGGACACAACGGCAGCGATTTGGATGTCAAGAGGCGAGTGTGTTGTTGCTGGTGCTGTAGCCGTGGCTAACAAGCAAGCTCGCTCTGTGACTGACTAACAACACCATGTCTATGGTTTTGGATTATTTTAAAGTGTCTCTGACGGATAAAAAACTGGCAATTTGCAATGACTGCAAAAAGTTGGTTATGCGAGGAGGAACCAAGATGTCTTCCTTTAATACGAGCAATTTGATCTCCCACCTCTTCAAGAATCATAAGTAGATACACGATGAATACAAGCGGAAGATGGATGAAAAGCATCCATCCATCCATCCATCCATCCATCTTCTTCCGCTTATCCGAGGTCGGGTCGCGGGGGCAGCAGCCTAAGCAGGGAAGCCCAGACTTCCCTCTCTCCAGCCACTTCGTCCAGCTCCTCCCGGGGGATCCCGAGGCGTTCCCAGGCCAGCCGGGAGACATAGTCTTCCCAACGTGTCCTGGGTCTTCCTCGTGGCCTCCTACCGGTCGGACATGCCCTAAACACCTCCTTAGGGAGGCGCTCGGGTGGCATCCTGACCAGATGCCCGAACCACCTCATCTGGCTCCTCTCGATGTGGAGGAGCAGCGGCTTTACTTTGAGCTCCCCCCGGATGACAGAGCTTCTCACCCTATCTCTAAGGGAGAGCCCCGCCACCCGGCGGAGGAAACTCATTTCGGCCGCTTGTACCCGTGATCTTGTCCTTTCGGTCATAACCCAAAGCTCATGACCATAGGTGAGGATGGGAACGTAGATCGACCGGTAAATTGAGAGTTTGCCTTCCGGCTCAGCTCCTTCTTCACCACAACGGATCGATACAGCGTCCGCATTACTGAAGACGCCGCACCGATCCGCCTGTCGATCTCACGATCCACTCTTCCCTCACTCGTGAACGAGACTCCGAGGTACTTGAACTCCTCCACTTGGGGCAAGATCTCCTCCCCAACCCGGAGATGGCACTCCACCCTTTTCCGGGCGAGAACCATGGACTCGGACTTGGAGGTGCTGATTCTCATCCCAGTCGCTTCACACTCAGCTGCGAACCGATCCAGTGAGAGCTGAAGATCCTGGCCAGATGAAGCCATCAGGACCAAATCATCTGCAAAAAGCAGAGACCTAATCCTGCAGCCACCAAACCGGATCCCCTCAACGCCTTGACTGCGCCTAGAAATTCTGTCCATAAAAGTTATGAACAGAATCGGTGACAAAGGGCAGCCTTGGCGGAGTCCAACCCTCACCGGAAACGTGTCCGACTTACTGCCGGCAATGCGAACCAAGCTCTGACACTGATCATACAGGGAGCGGACCGCCACAATCAGACAGTCCGAAACCCCATACTCTCTGAGCACTCCCCACAGGACTTCCCGAGGGACACGGTCGGATGCCTTCTCCAAGTCCACAAAGCACATGTAGACTGGTTGGGCAAACTCCCATGCACCCTCAAGGACCCTGCCGAGAGTATAGAGCTGGTCCACAGTTCCACGACCAGGACGAAAACCACACTGTTCCTCCTGAATCCGAGGTTCGACTATCCGGCGTAGCCTCCTCTCCAGTACACCTGAATAGACCTTACCGGGAAGGCTGAGGAGTGTGATCCCACGATAGTTAGAACACACCCTCCGGTTCCCCTTTTTAAAGAGAGGAACCACCACCCCGGTCTGCCAATCCAGAGGTACTACCCCCGATGTCCATGCGATGCTGCAGAGTCTTGTCAACCAAGACAGCCCTACAGCATCCAGAGCCTTAAGGAACTCCGGGCGGATCTCATCCACCCCCGGGGCCTTGCCACCGAGGAGCTTTTTAACTACCTCAGCAACCTCAGCCCCAGAAATAGGAGAGCCCACCACAGATTCCCCAGGCACTGCTTCCTCATAGGAAGACGTGTTGGTGGGATTGAGGAGGTCTTCGAAGTATTCCCTCCACCGATCCACAACTTCCGCAGTCGAGGTCAGCAGAACACCATCCGCACCATACACGGTGTTGGTAGTGCACTGCTTCCCCTTCCTGAGGCGGCGGATGGTGGTCCAGAATCGCTTCGAAGCCGTCCGGAAGTCGTTTTCCATGGCCTCCACGAACTCCTCCCATGTCCGAGTTTTTGCCTCCGCGACTGCTGAAGCCGCACACCGCTTGGCCTGTCGGTACCTGTCCGCTGCCTCAGGAGTCCCATGAGCCAAAAGAACCCGATAGGACTCCTTCTTCAGCTTGACGGCATCCCTCACCGCCGGTGTCCACCAACGGGTTCTAGGATTACCGCCACGACAGGCACCAACTACCTTGCGGCCACAGCTCCAATCAGCCGCCTCGACAATAGAGGTGCGGAACATGGTCCACTCGGACTCAATGTCCAGCACCTCCCTCGTGACATGTTCAAAGTTCTTCCGGAGGTGGGAATTGAAACTCTCTCTGACAGGAGACTCTGCCAGACGTTCCCAGCAAACCCTCACAATGCGTTTGGGCCTGCCAGGTCTGTCCGGCATCCTCCCCCACCATCGCAGCCAACTCACCACCAGGTGGTGATCGGTAGAAAGCTCCGCCCCTCTCTTCACCCGAGTGTCCAAAACATGAGGCCGCAAATCCGATGACACAACTACAAAGTCGATCATAGAACTGCGGCCTAGGGTGTCCTGGTGCCAAGTGCACATATGGACACCCTTATGCTTGAACATGGTGTTCGTTATGGACAATCCGTGACGGGCACAAAAGTCCAATAACAAAACACCACTTGGGTTCAGATCCGGGCGGCCATTCTTCCCAATCACGCCTCTCCAGGTTTCACTGTCGTTGCCAATATGAGCGTTGAAGTCCCCCAGTAAAACGAGGGAATCACCCGGGGGAGCACTCTCAAGTACTCCCTCGAGTGAATCCAAAAAGGGTGGGTACTCTGAGCTGCCGTTTGGCGCGTAAGCGCAAACAACAGTCAGGACCCGTCCCCCCACCCGAAGGCGGTACTACTTTTTTTTCGGTGTTTGCTTTTCATCCCGCCTTCGGGATGAAAAGCAAACACCGAAAAAAAGTAGTACCACACAGTCTTTCACTAAATGAGAACTATGTTATTGTTTACTTTATTACTCTAGTATACTCTGGACTGAAGCTGTGTGCCTTCATTGTTTTTGTAGCTGTTGTTTTGAGGCATGTTTAAAAAAAATAATGCACTTTGTGAAAGTCAAAGTATAGTATTTCCCATAGTTGTAGTAGGCATCAGGATTATCTCAGGGAGAGCCTGTCCCAAATTCCAAGCTACTGTTTTGAGGCACGTTAAAAAAAAGAATGCACTTTGTGACTTCAATAATAAATATGGCAATGCCATGTTGGCACTTTTTTCCATAACTTGAGTTGATTTATTTTGGAAAACCTTGTTACATTGTTTAATGCATCCAGTGGGGCATCACAACAGCATTAGGCATAATAATGTGTCGATTCCACGACTGTATATATTGGTATCGGTTGATATCGGAATCGGTAATTAAGAGTTGGACAATATCGGAATATCGGCAAAAAAGCCATTATCAGACATCTCTAATTTAAATCCTTTGCTTTTTGCCTTTAAAGTCATCCTGTGTCGAGGTAATTCCCTAAATTTGTAAACATTACCAAAAACAACAACAAAAAAGGATTTTGAGAAAAGAAAAATATCGACCTAATCACTCCAGTATTGATCATATACGGATACTACCCCTGGTATCGACACCACCCATTTATAGTTTGATTCGCCCTCCTTTTACATAACGTACTGACTGTGACAAAGCTGACACAGCAACAGTTATTATACTTTTGTATTATCCTCTTGCTTGACTCTTGTTAATTTCCTGTTAATAGCTGCTTAATCTCTGCTGTAACACGGTTTCATTTACACTTCTTGAAGTTTATTAATCACTTATATCTTGTGTTGTTTCAAACTAATTTAGTGGCTAGCCTAGCAATTAGAATGCAGCTGCTGGCGGTCTCTTGATGTGTAACATGTTTAGTCTCGTTCTCCAGTGATAATGCTACATGATAATGATACTCAAGATCAGAGGTGGGTAGAATAGCCAAAAATTGTACTCACTACTTTAGAGCGGTGTGGTGCCAGGGGGGGCGTGTGTGACCTGGGGGAACATGCTTTTTTTTTGCCGCACCAGAATATGATAAAGCGTATGTTGCACTTGGCTTTACTGTAACCACGGTGGGAGACGAGGAAAGACTGTGTGTTGTTTCTTTTAATGTTAATAGGCTTACAATGTTATGCAGAGGTATAGTTATAACAATTTTATAGACGAGTCAAGTGTTGAATGTCACTGATGACAAACTTCTCGGTTTATGGCGATCATGAGCAGCAGCTGAATATGTCAACACTGCAGCTGCACAAGCTAGTTAGCTCTCTGTGATCACGTCGCGGCTAAAAATATTTTTTTCTGCGTAAGCGCTTATAATAACAATGTTCTTATTTCTTGGTTAATATTCAGATCAGAAGATGTAAATTGGGTGTTGTTGGCCCTTTTTTCCAAGATGGCGCCACTGTAGTGGCTGCTGGTGGCAGGAGCTCTGTGCTCTTGTGTCATCCTTTTGTGTTCCTGATGTTTCCCTCTTGTTTTCATGTGTTTTTTTTGCTTTTTGGTTCGGGACCCTTTGGGACTGTGTGACAAGGGGTGGCACTTTCGTGACTTCTGCTGTGATTTTTTTGTGAACTTCTGGATCTGCCTCCCGGGAGCCTTTTGGCCATGGAGACCATCTGCTGGGTCTCTGCCACACCACAGTCCGTTTGGAGAGACTGGAGGAGATGCGGATGAAGAGACAGGGCTGCGGAGCTCGCGCTAAGCGCCGGGACGGACAAGCTTCACAGTGTCTTGGCTGAATGAGCAGGTATCAGACCCCTCGGTCTCCTTGGACGTATCCATGCAGACTGGACATTGACCGAGAGTTGGTGGGCGGCCGAGGGTGGAGTTGGCTTTCTTGGTTGCTTTGTTGGGTCTGCTCCTGTCTCTGGCCATGCTCCCCCCACCCCAGCAGACGATAGAGTGAAACACTGCAGAGGCCACCACAGTGTATATGTTTTTATTTTTGTTGTTGTTTTACTTTTGTAGCTGTGTGTAGAAGTGGCTGGTTGCATTATCTCTGCTCGTTTAATGTCCTTTGTGTGCTTTGATGATTCCCTATTACACACATGTTTATGTGTGCTATGGCTATTTTTTTTTTTTCCTTGCCCCCCTTCCCCAGTGTTTACCTGTTTCTCACCTTTTTTGTAAAGAGCGCCGGAAGTTGGCAGACCAGTCAGCAATCCTGTTCTGTCTCCCTGTAATGTTTGTCTGCTCTTGAATGGGATTGTGCTGAAAATCTTAATTTCCCCTCGGGGATTATTCAAGTATTTCTGATTCTGATTCTGTTTCTGATTTTTGGATGCATTTTAAGAGTGATTTAAGCGCACAATGGATTACTCCCATAGAACCATGGCTAGCCACCTAGAAGGAGAAATAAATATTTCAAATCATAATGAAAAAACAAACAAACAACAACATATGTGTTATTGTCTCTCATAAGGATTGTGAATGATAGGCAAAATACAAAAAAGTGCAGTTCTCCTTTAAGTTACAGAAATGCAGTTTATTTTCCATAATGGAAGTGATCATTATTAGCTATATTTTCCATAATGGAAGTGATTATTATTAGCTAGGAGCCAGATGAGGTGGTTCGGGCATCTGGTCAGGATGCCAACCGAACGCTTCCCTAGGGAGATGTTTTGGGCAAGGCCGACTGGTAGGCCACGGGGAAGACCCAGGACACGTTGGGTCTCCCGGCTGGCCTGGGAACGCCTGGCGGTCCCCCGGGAGGAGCTGGACGAAGTGGCTGGGGAGAGGGAAGTCTGGGCTTCCCTGCTTAGGCTGCTGCCCCCACAACCCGACCTCAGATAAGCGGAAGAAGACGGGTGGATGGTTGGGAGTGTTTTCACACTGCATGGAGACACTTAATTAGCTGCAGCCAAAAGGGATCAGCGTTTGTGATCAGCATTAAAATGCATTAATCGGCAATGGCGAGCACATACTTTTTCACAAAAATCAGCCGATACTTATCGGTGGCGGATCGATCGGCACATCCCGAAATATAAGTGTTATTCTGTGTGAAAAGGGCTATTAAACACTTTGTCCTGGTTAAAACGTTCAAATATTTAATCTACTGAACTATGATTAGACTTCTTAAATTGGATCATGTTGTTACCATGCTGGCTAGAGCAGTCACTATGAACATTACAACATCATTAGACAAATGGAAAGACAGATCCAAAGTACAGCACAGTCATAAATATCACAATCATAGTATGCAGATATATTCAACGTGCAGCTTTGTCGCACATTTCCACAGGTTGTAGTGTAGTATAATAGTAGTTCTGCAGACTCACAGTAAGATTAGGTGACATTGTTTCATGTTGTAATCCTGTAAGTACACTTTTACAGTAAATCTTTAGTACATGCTTACTTTGGGACAAACTTTGCATCGACCCAAAACCGAACTGATACACAAAGCAATACAACGAACTTATTAGAAAGCGTGCATGTTGCATTTTAGGTGTGTGATGCTTACTTACGGTGCAATTGTGTTGTTTTTTTCTCATGGAAAAACTATCTGGCTTGTTTTGAGTCACTTCCGTTGTGTGGCGTTCATGGGCGGTGCAGCAGCGTGGGAGAGGCCACATTTTCGCCAACCTTTGTACGAGAGTTGACTGAGTACACGCAAGTTAATCATTAAAACCCCTCAAATGAAGTGCTAATATAACTATTGTCCTGTCTTTATCTCTTTACGGCTCTGTTCAAATTGTGTAGGGTTGTTTTACGCTCGGCTCCTCGAAATGCCCGACGGTCTTTAAAGTACACCTACTTAACTGTAAATAAGAGAGTGACAAGCGGTGAAAAATGGATGGATGGAAGAACCTGTTGCCTATTGCTCCAAATTCAAACAAAATATGCCGCTTATGTTAAGTAAGGGGGCTGGCCTGTCCTTGAAATTGTAATTATTTTGACTATTTGACATTCATATTGTAGTTTTACATTAAATTTTCTGGAAAAGAGACACTAGCTAGCTGGCTGTCGTCGAAGGCAAGTGCCCACTTTGCATGTAGATCCTTAAGTGGATACGCCTATCTGCTGGAGTGGTACTGTAAATAACCATCCATCCCATCCATTTTCTACCGCTTATCCCTTTCGGGGTGGCGGGGGTGCTGGAGCCTATCACAGCTACTATAGGGCGGAAGGCAGGATAAACCCTGGACAAGTCGCAAACATTCACATGTTAAAGCGACGCCTGGGCGAGACATTGTTTTTCAGGAAGTAGACACATCCTTTCTATTTTCGGAAGATGCCACCGTTAATAAAATATGACTGGGCAAAAATAACCTTCCAGTTAATTAAGCTCAGTTAATGACTACTATTTACTTACTGTATTGTATTGTAAACAATTAACATGTTTTATTTAACACAAGACTAAAACTTCAGGAGCTAATGTTAGCATATTAGCCTTAGTTAACATCCATCCATTTTTTTTTTACCGCTTGTCCCTTTTAATCGCGGGGGGTGCCATTTATTAATTTAAAAACATGCAATTTTTCTGAACTATATATTATTAAATACGGTTGAATTTAAGACCACTCAAGACTGTTTGGATGATATGTATGTATTTTACTACTACTTTGCAAAAGTCCTGAGCCATTTAATTTGCTGTTTTAGCAATGCTTTAATTGCTAATTATAAGTATTATTACTAATTATAAGTATAGATTCAATTTAGTAAAATATTATTCAATATTATTGTTTAATTTGTCCTAATATGCCTGCAACCCTGCGATGAGGTGGCGACTTGTCCAGGGTGTACCCCGCCTACCGGCCGAAAGCAGTTGAGATAGGCTCCAGCACCCCCCGCGACCCCGAAAGGGACAAGCGGTAGAAAATGGATGGATGGATGGATGCCTGCAACCTCTATGCTGTTGAAATAGTGAGGAGGAGGAGGAGGAGACTGTTATTGGTAAGATTGCCATTTGTCTTGTTGAGATGCTGCAGGGAGGATACTGATTGAGCACAAGGAGGAGAGCATCCTCTTTTGCGATGCTTGACCTCAAGAACTGCATGGAGCTACAATGGGGGACTTTCGCGGGGGTGGAGAAAACGGGGCAGTGCTTTCCAGAGGCGAGGAGGAGGAGGAGGCTATTTGTCAAAGGCAGGAGGAGAGAGCGACGCCAGTATCTGCGAGCATCACTTCTCTGCATGGACGACACTCAGAGCAGGTATGTGCACACACAGGTTTTGTGGTGGATTAAAACAGAGTTTATTATTATGGTCATGTTTCCAGTGAGTCAACATGGTGATTTAGCTCAGTATACAGGAAGCCTAAAGCAGTACGATAAAATGTCTTCCAGCTTTGTGATGCCCGAGGGACCCTTTGCTGCGTGGTGATGCGATGCCGAGAGCTGGGGGGGCAGCCGCTTCTCTCGCACTGCTGCTGCTGTTGCCGCTGCTGCGTTGTTGCCACCTGTGCCACTCACTGCGTAAGTTGCCCCACCTCAGTAGCCTCAGGCATGACATGAGCCTATAGCAGCTAGGGGTACAAAAAGCAGCCACGTCGTAAAGACATTGCCGATAACAACCTTGGTTTGATTCAACCAACATGGTCTTAGAGAATCTAGCACATGGGTGGGTACCCTTTGCTGAATATGGAGATATATATACCGTATTTTCCGCACTATAAGGCGCACCTAAAAACCACAAATTTTCTCAAAAGCTAACAGTGCGCCTTATAACCCGGTGCGCTTTATTACGATTAATTTTCATAAAGTTTCGATCTCGCAACTTCGGTAAACAGCCGCCATCTTTTTTCCCGGTAGAACAGGAAGCGCTTCTTCTTCTACGCAAGCAACCGCCAAGGAAAGCACCCGCCCCCATAAAACAGGAAGCGCTTCACCCGCCCCCATAGAACAGGAAGCGCTTCACCCGCCCCCGGAAGAAGAAGAAAAAACGCGCGGATATCACCGTACGTTTCATTTCCTGTTTACATCTGTAAAGACCACAAAATGGCTCCTACTAAGCGATCCGGTTCATAAAAAGACGCAATCTCTCCATCCGCACACGGATTACTACCGTATTTCACAGCAACTGAACCGCACTGTGGAACGGGAGCACGTACGGTGAATATTCGCACCACGGAATGAGAAGTCATCCTTCACTGTGGTTCTAGCTTGCCATGCTAACTTCCACTCATGGTGATATTCAAAAGGAAGACCTTGCCAAAAGAGACCTTTCCAGCCGGCGTCATCATAAAAGCTAACTCGAAGGGATGGATGGATGAAGAAAAGATGAGCGAGTGGTTAAGGGAAGTTTACGCGAAGAGGCCGGGTGGCTTTTTTCACACAGCTCCGAAGGCGAACACACCTTCACTAAGACGGGCAGACAGCCTCGGACGACATACGCCAACATTTGCCAGTGGATCGTAAATGCTTGGGCAGATATTTCGGTCACAACTGTGGTCCGAGCTTTCCGGAAGGCAGGATTCACAGAACTGCTGCACAACAACAGCGACACTGACTCCCGATGACTTCTACGAGACGGAACCGGCCATTTTGGATACCACGCTTGCGCAACTTTTCAATTCGGACACCGAAGACGAAGAATTCGAAGGATTTACGAATGAAGAATAACTTCAGAAGGTGAGCGCTATGTTTATTTTGTGTGTTGTGACATTAACGTTCGAGCAACATTATGTTACTATTGCTCTACACCATTTTGAATTTTACTATGTTTGTGATTGCACATTTGCGTACATTTTGGGACAGAGTTGTTAGAACGCTGGTTTTCAATATATTATTAAAGTTTGACTGAACTATCTGACTGTATTTTTGACATTCACTTTAGCGCAGCGTTTTTTTGACATTCACTTTAGCGCAGCGTAGGCGCGGCTTATAGTCCGGGGCGGCTTATTGGTGGACAAAATTATGAAATATGTAATTCATAGAAGGTGCGGCTAATAATCCGGTGCGCCTTATAGTGCGGAAAATACGGTATATATATATGGAGAATTAGTTTTGGACCACCATGCAATTCTGATGATAAAACATCAGCAGAACTGATCTAAAAAGATCAAAACATTTAACACCATAAAGGGGAACAGGCATGTCAAAACAAAATAAAGGTATTATACGGTATTTCATCATATAGTAACGACAACACCTCTTTTTTAAGAACCATCCATCCACCCATTTTCTACCACTTGTCCCTCTTGAGGTCCCTGGGGTGGCTGGAGCCTATCCTAGCTGCATTTGGGCGGAAGGTGACGTACACCCTGGACAAGTCGCCACCACATCACAGGGCCAATACAGACAGACAAACAACATTCACACTCACATTCACACACTTGGGCCAATTTAGTGTTGCCAATTCTATTTTTGAAAAAGATTTCGAAACATAACATAAATCATGTTCTCTATATTGAATTATTTTATGAGCTTCTGGTTCATTGATCATTGATTACCATTACTGTATCTTAAAATTTGCATCAAAACTCCTCCTCTGTCATTTGCTAACTTACTCGATATTTAAGCACATTTTTTTAAGTGGGTCTTTATGTTGCTGCATCTTTCCAAGTCACTGGTGTGTGTGTGTGTACTGTGTACGTGTGAATGACAGGAAAAAAAGCTCTGACTCGCTTCTGGAGACGTCGTTTGGCGCCACCTGTTGGTGTGCATGTGCTATTCGCAAGACTACAATTACAGCGTAAGACGATGTCAAGTCTTTTTTAAACTTGTTCCAAGGAAAATGGGTACATTGCAGTATTCGCGATTCAAACTCCCGAATGCTTTTGAAATTCTACTGTAAAGGTCAGCTTTGCGAATGCAGTGTTTACTTGTGTTAAATAGCTACACATTTTGCTATCAGTAATATCAAAGGCAAAACTTCACATATTAAAGCCCCTGATATTTTGTAAGGCCTGATCATGTTTCAAAGCTAGAGTTTCCCTTGACCGGCTAAGGTTGGTTGCTTTATGGACCTCATAAATTGGATCAATGTTATGTACATTTGGCTGCTACTAGCAATATGTCACCATTAAGCTGGACTGCAGTGAGATCACCCTCTGGCTGCCTCTGGCCAACATCGATTTCTCTGCAGCGCCGCAAGGCAGACTGGCACTAATAAGGAGGGGGAGCTTGGAAAGATGATGAATAGGTGGATAACACAGTCATTAATTGGTAAGGGGCCCTGTTGCAGCCTTGTTCACATCCATTGACGCCAGACAACAGAAATGTGTTTCTGCGGTACATCACCAAACCGCGTTTGCTGTCCATAATTTGAGTTTTGAAAACATTAGCAGGAGTTCAAAATGCAGTTTATCTGCTTCGTAAAGAAGGCTTCATAATATGACTTCATAATACGACACAGTGAGACTTCCCTCAGAGAGTGGCTGGGACCTCCAAACCTATGGAGCTTAAAGCTATGTTGCTGAAATATATCATAAAATGAAAGACTGTTGTCATGGTGACAGATTGTTTTATGTTTTTATTGATTTTAATTTTCAGGTTTCAATGCAGACTGGGTCAAAGTGAATGTGCAATAGCATCTTATTTCATCCTTTTGTCTTCCTCAGGTGTTCCCAAACTTTCCTCCTATGCAAAAGCAGAAGACAAGCTGTTCAAATACCTCTTTGGGAACTACCAGAAATGGGTTCGCCCCGTGGAATATCTGAATCAGACCATATGCGTGAAGTTTGGACTGGCCATCTCCCAGCTAGTGGATGTGGTGAGACTTAACATTGTGTTAATGTGAATATCATAAATGGCGTTCTTCAAAATAAAGCTTGTGTGTGCATCTACCATCCAGGATGAAAAGAACCAGCTGATGACTACTAATGTGTGGATGAAACAGGCAAGTAGCAACTATTACACATTGTTTCAGTGATGGGTCGTCATGTCACGCCTACTTCATGCTGACATTGATGCTATGGCTAATGACCGGCGTGATGTAGTTTGACCTAGAGCTGGGCGATATGGACGAAAAAGTATATCTCGATATATTTTTACTTAAGCTCGATATTCAATATATATCTCGATATATCTTCCGATGAAAGTATACATATAAGGATATTAATTTTTGAGCGAGATTCACTGAAATTGAACTGAATGACAACTGTACTGTAAACAGTCAGTGGCACTTTTATTAACCCAGTTAGTCAAGATGGGTATTAACAGCACAGAAAATAAACTGTTTAAGTAGCACAGAATTACATAACATAAAAAAAACAGAAACATATTATTTCTACGTAAAATAAATAACATAGCCGTGCAAATAATACAAAATGTATAAAACTCAGATAAAAAATACATTTGCAGGCAGGCACTTTTTAATTCCCAGTCGACGATGTAATGGACTGTCACACACGTACGGTTCTGGTCAGCGCCAAGTCAGTGACTTGACTTAACTATGACTGTGACTTGACTATGATCTTCCTCACTTCGGCATACATTTTTGGCAGCATTTCTCGTGCGAAATATGACAACTCGAGAACCGTTTTGATTTGCGCTCAACAACTCAAATGAATGTTTTATCCAGACATTTGTCCAAATGTGGCCAAGTAGACACATTGTGGGTTTCCTGGACGTCGTCTACATCGCTAAAGGAAAAATCTAAACAAGAAAATCCCTCTGCCATCTTTCCCTAGTTTTTTTAATATATAAATTGCCCGCTTTAAAATTTCCTCTTCTCTTCTACAACTCTCTCGTCGTCATTTGGGATGTCTGTTGGGATTTCCCTTCCTGTCTTCATGACCCGCCCTATCCTGCCTTTGATTGGCGTGTCCCTAATGGTTTGCTCTACTCTTAACCAATCATTTGGTTAAGATTAATCTAATCTTAACCAAATTATAATATAAATACATTTAATAAAGTCAAATACAAATAAGGCAACAAGAGAAGTATCCTACACTTCTCTTTTGTAAAGTAAATCTGAACAGCCGATATGGGCATCTACATCAACTATATGATTTGCCTGAGAAGCTGGACAGGACAAAAAAAAACACAATAATAATAATAATAATGTATTATAAATCGCAGTTTTTTTCATAGTTTGGCCGGGGGTGCGATTTATACTCCGGAGCGACTTATGTGTGAAATTATTAACACATTACCGTAAAATATCAAATAATATTATTTATCTCATTCCCGTAAGAGACGAGGCGAATGTCAGCAATCGTCACACACACACGTCAGCAATCATCACACACACGTCAGCAATCGTCACACACACGTCAACCAATAAAAATTTGGCGGGGGCGGGTCATGGCAGAAGTGCATTGTGCGTTATATCAGAAGTGCATTGTGGGTCATGGGATGCTACCTGCTACTACGTCCGTAGCTATAAAAATGGATCATTTCAACATTGGCGATAACTTATAAAAACTGAGAAGGGCTGAACAAAAATGGCACCGAAAAGGAAATCATATACTGCAGATTACAAGCTGGATGTAGTGAAATATTCAGCAGAAAACGGCAAGAGGAAGCAGCGCATACCTTTGGAGTTGGCTGAGTTGTTTAGAAGCGACACCGAGGAAAAAGATTTCATTGGATTTAGCGATTAGGAGTGACAGATTGTTTGGTAAACGTATAGCATGTTCTATATGTTATAGTTATTTGAATGACTCTTACCATAATATGTTACGTTAACATACCACGCACGTTCTCAGTTGGTTATTTATGCCTCATATAACATACACTTATTCAGCCTGTTGTTCACTATTCTTTATTTATTTTAAATTGCCTTTCAAATGTCTATTCTTGGTGTTGGATTTTATGAAATAAATTTCCCTCAAAATGAGACTTATACTCAAGTGCGACGTATACATGTTTTTTTCCTTCTTTATTATGCATTTTCGGCCGGTGCAACGTATACTCCAGAGCGATTTATAATCCGAAAAATATGGTAATCTTAACCAATGGTGACTCATCATAGTAAACAACCAACCAATCATGAATGTTCTTATACTGCAAGCATGTCTTGGAAGGAGGAAGGGGAGGGGTTTAGTAGGCCATGGAGTGTTGAGAGGGAGTGGGGAGCAAGGGAAAATCAAGGAACACAATAAATAAGCGGTGTTTGGTCATTTTAACGTGAAATAAATTATATCGATATTACAAACTCGATATATCGCCCAGCCTTAGTTTTACCAGTGATTGATCAGTGTGACCCTCCCACTTCCTGCAGACATTGGCCAGTCCACATGTCAATCATTATACATTGTACAAGTGATTAGTCAGTGTGTCAGTCACCCTTTAAGCAGACATTGGCCAGTCTTCTTGTCAATCATTACCCATACTACTAGCAATTGACCGCCATCTTATTCCAACTTTAAGCAGATATTGGCCAGTATAGTAATAATGTATTCATTACTCCCCTCACCTGCTTACTGTAGCATACACTGATTGACTGACCCTTCCCCAGTTACCATTTAATGCTGACAACAATAGCACTTATTTCATGATTCTGGACACTAAAAATACTATAGCATACCAACTTTAATAATGTCTACAGGTAAAATTCCCCCCAAAATAAACACAGTACTAATCTTAGGCTTGTTTTCTAACAAGTCTTAGCACATATTGGAACACCCACTTACAGTGCATCCGGAAAGTATTCACAGCGCTACCTCAAAATAACAATGTGAACAGGTTTTTTTGTTATTCGGGGGAGAAATTTATTAAAACTAAAAAAAAAAAAAATCACACATTCGTATGTATTCACAGCCTTTGCTCAATACTTTTTACCTTTGGCAGCAATTACGATGCCACAAGCTTGGCGCACCTTTTGAAGTTTTGCCCATTCCTCTTTGCAGCACCTCTCAAGCTCCATCAGGTTGGATGGAAAGTGTTGTTTTTCATCCAGGATGTCTCTGTACATTGCTGCATTCATCTTAGTCTAGTCACGGAGGTGACTGAGAACCCAATGGTCACTCTGTCAGAGCTACAGCATCTGCTGGAAGTCTCTATGCAAACCACCTACCAAATGCATGTCCATGTAGTCCATGCATGACCATGCATGGACTACCATGCATCCCAGTATATTATGACCGGTGGCATTTAACTGACACTTCTCATCAAGATACCTCTCAGCACTATGCCTGCTTCCACTCCCACCAACCTCCTCCCCACTATTGCAGGCCTCATTCATGATCCTTTGTGTCACCTATCATAGGAACAAAGACACGAGCAGCCGCCCCCTCCACTACAATGAACTATGTTGCACACACATGGAAAATGATATATTGATAACCCTATCGATCTTATAAGCTGTTTTGTAAATGTTTGTCATTTTTGTCCCATATAACATGTATTTACTCAAGCTGTGCCAGGTTGTTGGCATATTATCATTTAAATGTTTGGCAGATGTTCAACAGTTACTGATGTTTGCTTATGTTTGTTTTTAGAGCAAAGTCCAATTTTTTTTTTTTACATTTAAAGTATAAATATGGTAATTTTCCATGTAGGAGTGGACTGACATGAAGCTAAGATGGGACCCTGATGACTATTTGGGCATCACAGCGATACGAGTGCCCTCTGACAGGATATGGCTCCCAGATGTTGTACTGTATGATAAGTAAGTGGTATTATGGATCAATTTTAGACTTGCATAAAATGATCTTGATTGATCAATTAATTGATTTATAGCTATGTCTTAACACCTATTATGCATCTCTTGTATTGTGCAAATGTGTCAGGAAACAACAATGAGACACAACTTTTATTTTGAAAGTCATCTGTTGATGCTTTTCTTCGTACAGTTCGGATGGTCGTTTCGAGGGTACTGTCACCAAAGTGGTGGTCAAATACGACGGAACCATAACGTGGACGCCACCTGCTAATTATAAATCTGCGTGCACCATCGACGTCACCTTCTTCCCGTTTGACCTGCAGAACTGTTCCATGAAATTTGGCTCGTGGACCTACGATGGGTCACAGGTTGTTGACATTGCATCAATGTCGATCATACCTGAGCACTACATGACTTTACTCTTTATTTGACAGGTGGACATCATTTTGGAGGACTTCCATGTAGACAGGCAGGACTATTTTGACAATGGCGAGTGGGAGATTGTGAAGGCCACGGGCAGCCGCAGTATAAGGATGGATGGCAGCGCTTCATATCCCACCATTACCTATTTCTTCATCATCCGCAGGCTGCCTCTTTTCTACACTCTCTTCCTCATCATCCCTTGCATTGGTCTGTCCTTCCTTACCATCCTCGTCTTCTATCTACCCTCCAACTGCGGCGAGAAGATCTCCCTCTGCACCTCCGTTCTGGTGTCGCTCACCGTCTTCCTGTTGGTCATCGAGGAAATCATCCCCTCCTCCTCCAAAGCCATCCCGCTCATCGGCGAGTACTTAGTCTTCACCATGATCTTTGTCACGCTCTCCATCGTCATCACCGTCTTTGCCATTAACGTCCACCATCGCTCGTCGTCAACACATCACGGCATGGCGCCCTGGGTCAGGAAGATTTTCCTGCATCAGCTGCCGAAGCTTCTGTGCATGCGCAGCCATGTGGACCGCTATGGCACGGCGGAAGCAACACGCACGGGACGAACCCTGGGAATGGGAATGATGAAGGACTCTGCAGCTGAGGTCAACTCTCTCTCCCATACCAGGCACAACATCCAAGCTGCACTGGATTCTATTCGCTACATAACAATGCATGTGGTGAAAGAAAATAAGGTCAGGGAGGTGAGTCTGTTACTTTGAGCTATATCATTTTCTCTTTATTTATACTATTTAACCTGTGTAAGGTCGTGAAAAGACTCATTTGGCTTAGTTTTGAAGTCGTTTTGGAAATGTTTTGCTCCCAGAGGTAGTATAGGAGCCAAAACAGAGGCTGGATGACACGTGTGAAAGGAAAAAAAAAAAAAAATAACATACCAGGATCATGTTAAGTTTTACACTCACCTTTCCCACCTTCTTGTAATTAAAACATCAGTCACAAAACCAAACACTGCCACTGCTGTCATGCATCTTAATATTGTAATGCAGGATGTAATGTCACTTTGTATAAGTTTGCAGTTAAATATTTTATGTATAAAAGGCTTCACTGTTACAGCTCTAATGTGAAAATAATCTGCTCTGACAAACAGTTAGTGGTTATTTACTTAATTTTTTGTTTCCCTTTTTTTTTTGACTCAGGTGGTACAGGACTGGAAGTTTGTCGCCCAGGTTCTGGATCGAATATTTCTGTGGGCGTTCTTGCTAGTGTCCATCCTGGGATCAGCTCTCCTATTCATCCCGGTTATCTACAAATGGGCCAGCATCATCGTCCCTAACTATGTCGGAGGTACCCTCTGAAGGTTACTTGATATGGAGGTGAGGCGTACGTATGTGGACATGCAGCTTAGGTCCACATTTTGATAAGAAAATCTCCCATAAACAATTTGTCTATTCATGTATCTTATTTTAGAATACTATACAATGGACAATCATATAAAAAAAACTTTAAAACAAAAATGTAACTGAAGTAATTACAGTCTTACATTAAAAGGTAAACCACAACACAAGCATGTTTTGATGCATACTTTCCATGAATGTTAAAGCAAAAGAATGCCCTGAGGACTTACAAAAACAGGCCTCAGGTTTTACATTTCTATTTATCATTAAGATAATCCCCTCCCTACAGGCAACAAAGTTGGTTGAGTGTGCAGCCATGAGCATGCAGTTGATCACAAGTCCGCATTGTGCTGCAAGTATAAACATGTTTCTTGAAGCAACTGGAACACTCAATAAAGAGACATTCACAGTAGTGGTCACTCTAAAACAGGGGTGTTTAAACTTTTTCCTCCACGGGCTGCATACTGAAAAGTCAGCGTATGCAGGGGCCATTTTGATTATTTTTTTTGTAAAAAAGAAAACAAGTCACATATTTTTAAAGACAAAACTTTGTCAGATTTGTGTTATCAGTGACAAGGTATAATATAATTAATTATTAGTAACAAAATGTAAATTTAATTAAATATTTTTGCTCTTTTTTTCTTATATTTTTACAGCTTGTTTTCCCTACAATAGCCCCCTCCTGTAAGAATAGCATAATAACAATGATATTACAATTGTATAACTGTATAAACATAGTGTGTCAAAAATTATGTTAAAGTTGTAAACAGAATCAGTGACAGGCGGAGTCCAACCTTCACTGTAAACGGGTCTGACTTACTGCGGGCAATGTGGGCCAAGTTCTGACATTGATCATACAGGGAGTGGACTGCCACAATCAGTCAGTCCGATACCCATACTCTCTGAGCACTCGCCACTGGACTTCCCAAGGGACACGGTTGAATGCCTTCTCCAAGTCCACAAAACACATGTAGACTGGTTGGGCAAACATCCAAGCACACTCAAGGATCCTGCCGAGTGTTTAGAGTTGGTCCACAGTTCAACGACTAGGACAAAAACCACACTGCTCCCTCTGAATCCGAGGTTTGACAATCTGGCGCAGCCTCCTCTCCAGTACACCTGAGGAGCTTCTTCACTACCTCGGCAACCTCAGCCCCAGGAATAGGAGAGCCCACCACAGAGTCCCCAGGCACTGCTTCCTCGTTGGAAGACGTGTAGGTGGGATTGAGGAGGTCTTCAAAGTATTCCCTCCACCAATCCACAACATCCCAGTCGACGTCAGCAGCACACAGTCTACACTATACACAGTGTTGACAGTGCACTGCTTCCCCCTCCTGAGGCGGCAATTGGTGGTCCAGAATCACTTGGAAGCCGTCCGAAAGTCGTTTCTCCATTGCTTCCCCGAACTCCTCCCATGTCCGAGTTTTTGCCTCTGCAACCGCCAAAGCAGTACACCGCTTGGCCTGCCAAAAGGACCCGATAGGACTCCTTCAGCTTGACATCATCCCTCACCATTGGTAACCACCAGCGGGTTCTGGGATTACTGCCACGTCAGGCTTCGACCACCTTGCGGCCTCAGCTCCTATCAGCAACCTCGACAATGGAGGCACGGAACATGGTCCACTCCGACTCAATATCCAGCGCCTTTCTCTGTCGTTGCCAACGTGAGCGATGAAGGCCCCCAGTAGAACAAGAGAATCACCAGAAGGAGCACTCTCCAGTACTCCTTCTTGGGACTCCAAAAAGGGCGGATACTCTGAACTGCTGTTTAGTGCGTAAGCACAAACACCAGTCAGGACCTTTCCCCCCCGGAGGCGGACGGAAGCTACCCTTTCGTCCACCGGGTTAAACTCCAACATGCAGGCTCTGAGCCGCGGGGCAACAAGTATTGCCATCTTCGCCCGTTGCCTCTCACTGCTGGCAACGCCAGAGTGGAATAGATCCAGCCCATCTCAAGAGGACTGGTTCCAGAGCCCTTGCTGTGCGTCGAAGTGAGACCGACTAGATCCAGCCAGAACGAGCAAGGTGACGTTCCATGTCCCAAGAGCTAGCTTCTGTAGCCGAGGATCTGACCGCCAAGGGCCCAGCCTTCTACTTCCGCCCAACTCACAGAGCATCCCACTTCTATGCCCGCGCCTATGGGAGGGGAGCCCACTTGAGGGGGGACCCACTTAGCCTCTTCGGGCTGTGCCTGGCTGGGCCCAATGGGGGAAGGCCCGGCCAACAGGTGCTCGCCATCAAGCCCCACCTTCGGCCTGGCTCCAGAGGGGGGCCCCGGTTACCAACATGCGGGCGAGGGAAACCTTGGTCCTTGATTTTGATTATTCATAGAAGTCTTTGAGCTGCTTGTTGTCTGGTTCCTCACCTAGGACCTGTTTATCATGGGAGACCCGATCAGGGGCATAGAAGCCCCGGACAACATAGCTCCTAGGATCATTGGGACACGCAAACTCCTCCACCACGGTAAGGTAGCAGTCCCAATGCATTCTTGTTGTAATTTTTTTTTAATTAATTAATAATTAGTTAATATAATTTTTTAAATATATATATTTTTTTATTAACTACCTCGTTCATATTTTTATCAAATTTTATTTCAAGAGCTGCTAATATTTTAGATCGGGGTGTCCAAACTTTTTCCATTAATGGTTATGGTTTGAGTTTATTTCAAACATGCACACAATTAGAACATGATACATCACAATTTCCAGTTTCTCTTTTCAACATGTTCGAAAAGGAATAGGAAGGAGAAGAGCTTGTTTATTCCGACCCCTTTTCCATTACATAGCAATTTCTAACACTTTTGTTCACTTCCTGTTCTCAATTTATTCACAGTATACTCCATAAATAATACCATTTAAAAAATGAATACTAAATATAAAGTAAGTTGTATTTCATATAGTGTACTGAAAAGTCAAAGTATTTTCAGATTTTTCGCCAAATTTTGCTATTGTATCGAAAGTTCAGCTTTTTGTTTTATGGTATTTTTTCAGTTTTTACTGTTGTTCTTTTTCTACACAATATGCTGTGGGCCAACAAATCTTTCAGTAAATGCCCCCTGGGCGGCATTTTGGACACACCAGCACCAAGACACGTTATTGTAATTCACACAAAGAAGACTAAAAAAAACATTGAACTTTAGTCAGTCAGTCCAGTTTAACACATCATTTTATTGTTCAATAAACACACCCATAAACTTGCATATTTGAGATACAGGAGCTGAACTCAATATTTAAAAGTATATGATCAAATGGAAACATTTTAATTACACTTGACGTCATGAAAATGGGAAGTCAAAGAGAAAAGAGGCTCTGGATGGAAAACACTTCAAATAAAACACTATCATGGGCAACCGAAACAGAAATCAGAAAAATCACCAATTGAAGAAATGATCTGAAAACCAACCTGAATCAGCTGTGAAACAGTCATAGTGGAGAAAGGGTGAAAGAGACCACACTGATCAAGAGGTTATCAATAAGCACACACGCGGTTATGTAAGCTTTGCCGGGCTTTGAAGTTATGTGTCCGCTCCGTATTTTACCCCAGTGACAGGAATACAATACTGAATGAGTGATCGTAGCTGCTTTACCTCGATAAGGTATGTCATGAATGTGTTTCTTGGAAATACAACCATAGAAACACGTAATGGACTTGATTGATCTGGCTAAATTTCTTTACTTGTGTGTTTAGGTTAAAATGCCTCTGCGTGGAAGCTCAATTTTCCTCCTATTATGCATTGCTCTGTTGTCATCATGGAGAGCTTGCGAGGGTGGTAAGATTTTGGTAGTCCCTTTCGAGGGCAGCCACTGGGTCAATATGGACATCATGATCAGAGCTCTCCATGCTCAAGGACACTCTGTTGATGTGATTCGCACCGACACGAGCTGGTACATCAAGGAGAACTTACTGCACTACAACTCCATCACCGTATCGGGCAGCAAAGGGCTTGACAGTGACTTTGTCAACCCAATCCTTGCAAAGATTTTAGCTATCGAGAGGGGACAGAGCTCTGTTATGATGTTTGCTAGTCTGACGGTTGAGTCGTTCCAGGTGGGTTTTAGTTTGCATGCGCTCATGAGCGACATGGCGAGGAATTTACTAAAAGATGAAGATTTAATGGCTCGTCTGAAGGAGCATCAGTATGACCTGGTTCTTACTGACCCAGCAGGGGGTGCAGGCATCATCTTAGCTCATGCGCTAAAGCTACCTTTAGTCTACAATGTGCGCTGGGTGACAAGCGGGGAGGGGCATCTGTTCATTGCACCGTCTCCTTTGTCTTACATTCCCATGACCGGCTCTGGGTTGTCTGATAAAATGACTTTCTTTGAAAGGGTAAAGAATCTTGTCTTCTTTAGCCTTTGGAAGGCTCAGTTTGCATTTTTTATCAAACCGCATTATCAAGCAGTTTGCACTGAATTCTTTGACTCAAAGGTTGATTACAATGACTTAGTACAAGCAGCAGACCTTTGGCTCATGAGAGTGGACTATGTGTTCGAGTTTCCTCGCCCCACCATGCCCAACGTCATCTATATTGGAGGATTCCAGTGTCAACCTGCCAAGCCTCTACCAGACCACCTGGAGGATTTCATGCAAAGTTCTGGAGAACATGGAGTCATCCTCATGTCTCTTGGGACTTTTGTGAGTGAACTACCTGCCGACTTAGCCGATAAGATAGCGGCGACTTTTGCCAAGTTGCCTCAGAAGGTCATCTGGAGGTATAAAGGTGCCAAACCTTCAACTCTTGGCAACAACACTCTCCTGGTGGACTGGGTGCCACAGAACGACCTCCTTGGACATCCCAAGATGAAACTTTTTGTGGCTCACGGCGGGACAAACGGTGTCCAGGAAGCTATGTATCACGGCGTGCCCGTTGTGGGAATACCTTTGTTTTTCGACCACTATGACAATTTGAGGCGTCTCACGGACAGAGGGGCAGCAGTGTTGGTCACATTAGCCTCAGTGGACAAAGACAACAAATTCCTGAAGGCCCTGCAGGAAGTTCTTTCAAATTCATTCTACAGGACAAACATGCAGAGACTCTCCAGGCTGCACAGAGATCAGCCAATCACATCGCTCGACAACGCCATCTTTTGGATCGAGTTTGTCATGAGACACAAAGGTGCAGCTCACCTGAGGACCAAATCCTACAAGCTGCCCTGGTACGCCTACTACTCTGTGGATGTGTTCTTTACTTTATTTTCAACTGTCGCAGTGATGATTCTTCTCCCTCTTATGTTTTTGCGGAAATATGTAACAAACCAACAGAAAATAAAGTTAAATTGATGACCATTCACTGTGTATTATCTCTGCTAGTTGATAACACATAAAACTGTCTTGTAATCTGTCAACTATGTTTCAAGCCCCAACCATTAAAATAGTAGCTCCCAGATTATCTTCTACTAATTTGTTTATGATCATGTTTGACCCATTTGTTCCATAGTTCTTGTTTTATACACAGCCCTCGCAAAAATGACTAATGATCTACTGCTAACGATGGATTCTGATGCGTCATCTATGTTGCTGCTTCTTGATCTTAGCGCTGCTTTCGATACCGTCGATCATAATATTTTATTAGACCGTATCAAAACACGTTGTAGCGGTAAAGTCCTATACTATTACTGCTACTGGTTGCCGAATATAACCGAAGCTAGTTTAGACGTGTGCAGCTGGCTAATAATTGATGTCCAGAATTGTGTCCATGTTTAACACACATATTTATTAATATACAGTCACGTAAATCAAACTCACTTGGTAACAAAAACGGAAAATAAACGGGAACAAACAAATCATAGCCTGGCACAGTCAAAAACTGTTGCGCCTCCACTCAGCAACACCTGAGCAAGATCCCAGCCCCTCCCTAAGTAGACTGGCACTTGGCCTTGAGCCAACCCCTTTAATGACGTCATACATTTGACGGACAGAAACAGTAAATGGCTCTAACACACCAGCCCCTAATTGCTACTGGCGTGATGAACAGAGCAATTGAATTAAAAATAAATACATACAAATAGAGCCATAACACCAAAACAAAACCCTTTTTTTGGGGGGGTTTTCATGTTCCCTTTTGAAATAATGCAAATATTTTAGTCCATACCTTCACAAAGAAGGCATATCTTTGTTATTGGTCTTTCTTTTTTCATTTGTCCACTTTTGTCGCTCTTGTAGCAACGGTAAATACTCGCGAATACACCTTTTCCAAAAAAGGTCAGCGATATAGACTCTGCCTCCATCTTCTCTTTGAGTACAGATCCTTTTTTCTTTCTGCTTCCAAACTTTGAGTCTTGCCTTTTCCATTTCACTATTTTCCTTCTCCTCGTGTTGCTGCTGGAGAAGTGTTTGCTCCAAGCCTCTTTGTCTTTCTAGCTCTAGAGATCTCTCTCTGGCCAGAGCTTGCTCTCGCTCTTCCTGCTTTTTGGCCAAACCATGTTCTCTCCTGCCTCTCCTTTTCCAAAGCAAGTTTTTTCTCCCACTGCAAAGCTTTTCTTGCTCCTCTTTTTCAATGCGGAAGCTTTGAGTCCACTCATAGGACTTTTGGGCTGATCGTGTTCCGCCAATGCTCTGGTTGATAAGCGGTTCCTCCCACCTGTTAACGATGGTGTGGTTAACAGTAACTGTGGGGCTCCCATTATGCTGGTTGTTGCCTTGTATTGGCCCATTAATTACCCACCCCAGTAGGGTTCTGACAGCATAGGGTCCGTCTCCGTGGCTGTTAATCACCTCCCATGGTTCCATTAACTTGGAGGCGTTGGTACCAATTAACAGATCCACGTTGGCAGTTAGTCGAGGGATTTTGATGCCTTTAAGGTAAGGCCACTTATCTAGCTCTGCTTCACTGATCAGATGGTTAGTACCCACAGGCATCTGCCTTTGAGTGAACACATCAGGAAGCTCAAAAAACTTACTGCCAGCAAGATTAGAGATTTTCAGGCCATTTACAACACTGCTAGGGGTCGCCTTACTGTGCCCCATGGTGCGCAAGTGGACTCTTGTTCTTCGGCCTTCTGTATTCAGCCTGTTCAGTAGCTGTTCAGAACAGAAGGTCCCTGTGCTTCCTGGATCTAGGAAAGCGTATGTCTGGACTATCTTGCTGCCCTTTGAGCACTTCACTTGAACGGGCAGGATAGGTAAAATTCCATAGTTGCCAGCCCCTGTATGGCCACAAGTTGAAGATGTAGTGCAAATCTTTGCTTCTATTTTTGGCAGATGGCTATTTCCTCCACTTTCCAGATGCCTCCTGTGAATATGTAACACTTCGGGATGTGTCTTGTTGCAGTAAGAGCAAGTGATGCGCCTGTCGCAACTCTTGCTCAGGTGCCCTGTGCACAGGCAACCAAAACACAGGCCTTTTTCTTTTAAAAAGTCAAGCTTTTCCCTGTGCGCCTTCTTTCCCAGCATTGGACAGTGCTCCAATGCATGTTCTCTTTTACAATACAGACAGGAAATAGAGTTTGTCTTGGAGAAGTAGATGCCTCTGTTAACAAACTTATCCAGGTGTGGATCCGATTTAGGTTCAGTGGCAACTGCCACCTGAGTTGCGAAACTGCTTCTTCTGAACTGTGATTTTCTTTGATGCATAGGCTTGGGTTTGGTTATTGTTTTATTTTGAGGAATGTCCTGAATGTCACCAAATACAGGATCTGAAGCAATTCTGACCTGCTGTTCAATAAATTTCACAATGTCTATGAAACAAGCACGTCGCTTTTGTGTGTCAACAATGTCAGCTGCTTTCCCTCTCCACTGGTCCCTTAATTTGTAAGGAAGCTTTTGTATGAGCATCTTCATGCTAGCTGGAATATTGAGCTCGTCCAAGTATTGCAGCTCTTCCATCGCATTGGAGCATTCTCGCAAGTAGAGTGCAAAAGCTTGGAGATTTTTTACATCCTCAGATTTGATGTTTGGCCAAACCATGATTTTGTCCAGGTAGGCTGCTGTTATTTTTGAAGGATTTCCGAAGTGTTCCCTTAGTAGGCGTTTTGCTGTAGCATAGCCTCTCTCTGTAGGCATATAGAGGCAACTGCGCACCAAATCTCTCGGCTGTCCTTTAGTAAACTGCTCCAGATAATATAAGCAGTCACCACAATCATTGGTTTTTGCCTCTACACAATGCTCAAATGCTTTTATGAAAGCCTGAAACTGCAATGGGTCACCTTCAAAAACCGGAATGTGTCTGTGTGGAAGTAATTGGGAGGTTTGTGCTTGAACCAGGAGTGCCATCATTTCATTTTGCCTTTGTAATATAGTGTGGAATTCACCTGGTATTGTGTTATTGCCTTGAAATGATTGAGCTGCTTGAGGTAAATGTTGCCTTGATTGGTTTTCCACAGGATCCAAAGTTGATGAGCGAAGTGGTTTGTTTGGTTGAGGGTGTGAATGACCCTTGTTTGGGGCATTCTTGGCTGTGTGAAGCTCTGAAGGAGCAGCTTTAACAGACTGATGAAGTTGTTGTACAGGCTGTGCAGGCACTTTTCTCAGTTTTGTCTCTTGTCTATAATAGGACTCCATTCCATCAGACTTTTTGCTCCTGCCAGAAACACTGGCTTCCTGGAGGACAGACAATTTAGCATTGTGGGATGCTATTTGAGCATCCAACTCCATTTGCTCCTTTTTCCTCCTTATGGCCTCTGCTTGTTCCTCCTGTTCCCTCTTTAGAGCTGCTGCCTGCTCATCTTGTCTCCTCTTTAGAGCTGCTGCCTGCGCCTCCAATGCATGAATGTCTTTTAGAGCAATAGCACGGGCAATAAGTGCTGCCTTATCTGCCTCTGCTATTATGCGAGCAGAAGAAGTGGAAGACCTTTTGCTTTTGTTTGAGGATACGGAATTATTGAGCTTTGATAAGACATTGGATTGCACATTTGAAATGCTGTCGTGGGGTTGTACACTTTCATTTTCAACACCATCAACAGCAGAACCATCATTTATAACTTCATCATCATCATCATTGTCATCATCATCATTTTGAGAATACATCAACCTGTCAACCTTGTCAATAAAACCATCAAAATTCAACATTTTTGCTTTGTACCATATCTCATGTTTAGTACACTCATCATCTGGCAACAGAGACAACAAAGTTTTGTGCACTCTTCTGGTTTCATGATAAAAACCCATAAACCTGCTAAATTCCTCCCTTAGCTCATGTGAACGTGTTTCGTCATTTAACAGGGCAATGACCCCCTCTTTCAGCGTTGATAGTCTTTGCAACTTTGATTTTCTTTCCCCCTGCAAACTTTCAATTTTGTGACCTAGAGCTTTGGGTGTCATTTTTACCACACGTTGTTTCCCTTCAACCCCTTGCCCAACATTGTCACGTTCAGCCACATTGTCCTCCTGTGGCTGTTTATGTTCATCAGCGCACATTTGTGCTCCCTCCTCCTCCATTTGGAAAAGTCAAAGTTTTTCAACCCGCGCGCAAGTCAAGTCAAATAGTCACCAATGCATTGGATTTTTTCCAATATTTGTGTGCACACATTTTAATAATGGCCGTTTTGCTTTTGTTTATGTCGGCGCGCCGCTAAAACATACCACACAGGTGTAGGACGGGCTCAACGCTGCTCCGCGTCCTCCTCCACGCACTGCACGCACGCGCGCTGCTTGGCTCGGTGGGATGATCTGCTGCTGCTGCTGCTGGCTGCTGTCCCCAATGAGCGACCCTGTAGCTCTCCAGTGGGACTCGTAGCTGCCGATGCAGAGCTTGATTGCAGAAGGTCTCCGCCGCTTCGCCGATCAGTTTCCTCCGCCGCCGATCACCAAACAAACGCTGACAGCGGCCCGTGCGTTCCTCTTCCAAAACGAGCCTCGTAGCTTGTTGCTTCCTAATAAACAACTCGCGTTCCGATGAGGTAGTTTTTGACTAAGTGTAGCGGTAAAGTCCTATACTATTACTGCTACTGGTTGCCGAATATAACCGAAGCTAGTTTAGACGTGTGCAGCTGGCTAATAATTGATGTCCAGAATTGTGTCCATGTTTAACACACATATTTATTAATATACAGTCACGTAAATCAAACTCACTTGGTAACAAAAACGGAAAATAAACGGGAACAAACAAATCATAGCCTGGCACAGTCAAAAACTGTTGCGCCTCCACTCAGCAACACCTGAGCAAGATCCCAGCCCCTCCCTAAGTAGACTGGCACTTGGCCTTGAGCCAACCCCTTTAATGACGTCATACATTTGACGGACAGAAACAGTAAATGGCTCTAACACACGTATTGGTATGTCAGACTTAGCTTTGTCGTGGTTTAACTCTTATCTTACTGACAGGATGCAATGCGTCTCCCATAATAATGTGACCTCGGACTATGTTAAGGTAACGTGCGGAGTTCCTCAGGGTTCGGTTCTTGGCCCTGCACTCTTTAGTATTTACATGCTGCCGCTAGGCGACATCATACGCAAATACGGTGTTAGCTTTCATTGCTATGCTGATGACACCCAACTCTACATGCCCCTAAAGCTGACCAACACGCCGGATTGTAGTCAGCTGGAGGCGTGTCTTAATGAAATTAAACAATGGATGTCCGCTAACTTCTTGCAACTCAACGCCAAGAAAACGGAAATGCTGATTATCGGTCCTGCTAAACACCGACATTTATTTAATAATACCACCTTAACATTTGACAACCAAACAATTACACAAAGCGACTCAGTAAAGAATCTGGGTATTATCTTCGACCCAACTCTCTCGTTTGAATCACACATTAAGAGTGTTACTAAAACGGCCTTCTTTCATCTCCGTAATATCGCTAAAATTCGTTCTATTTTATCCACTAGCGACGCTGAGATCATTATTCATGCGTTCGTTACGTCTCGTCTCGACTACTGTAACGTATTATTTTCGGGTCTCCCTATGTCTAGCATTAAAAAATTACAGTTGGTACAAAATGCGGCTGCTAGACTTTTGACAAGAACAAGAAAGTTTGATCATATTACGCCTATACTGGCTCACCTGCACTGGCTTCCTGTGCACTTAAGATGCGACTTTAAGGTTTTACTACTTACGTATAAAATACTACACGGTCTAGCTCCGTCCTATCTTGTCGATTGCATTGTACCATATGTCCCGGCAAGAAATCTGCGTTCAAAGAACTCCGGCTTATATGTGATTCCCAGAGCCCAAAAAAAGTCTGCGGGCTATAGAGCGTTTTCTATTCGGGCTCCAGTACTATGGAATGCCCTCCCGGTAACAATTAGAGATGCTACCTCAGTAGAAGCATTTAAGTCCCATCTTAAAACTCATTTGTATACTCTAGCCTTTAAATAGCCCCCCTGTTAGACCAGTTGATCTGCCGTTTCTTTTCTTTTCTCCTCTGCTCCCCTTTTCCTTGAGGGGGGGGGGGCACAGGTCCGGTGGCCATGGATGAAGTGCTGGCTGTCCAGAGTCGGGACCCGCCTGTGCATCGGCTGGGAACATCTCTACGCTGCTGACCCGTCTCCGCTCGGGATGGTGTCCTGCTGGCCCCACTATGGACTGGACTCTTACTATTATGTTGGATCCACTATGGACTGGACTCTCACAATATTATGTCAGACCCACTCGACATCCTTTGCTTTCGGTCTCCCCTAGAGGGGGGGGGGGGTTACCCACATATGCGGTCCTCTCCAAGGTTTCTCATAGTCATTCACATCGACGTCCCACTGGGGTGAGTTTTTCCTTGCCCGTATGTGGGCTTTGTACCGAGGATGTCGTTGTGGCTTGTGCAGCCCTTTGAGACACTTGTGATTTAGGGCTATATAAATAAAGATTGATTGATTGATTATACTACAAAACTGAAAGTTTCTTCTTGGCCCTAGAGATCTGGGGCCGTATTTATCAAGCGTCTTAGAATTACTCCTAAGAAGTCTGCTAAGAGTTGACTTATGAGTAAAGAAATTATTCGCTGAAAGCTGCACTTAAAAGTTAGTTATCAAGCGTCTTACACTTTCAGCGAAGTGTAGGACTGAATTTTAAGTGTCACACTCAGAGCTGAATTACGACATTACTATGTGCCGTAAACGGAATTTTAGGTGAAGTAATTTCTGTGTCCATAGAAATGACCAATCACGGAAGGGAAGCCAGCTACCTGCATGAATGCAGTTTGCTTCTGCTGAATTATCCGGGGTTTACTTGTCCAGGGTGTACACCGCCTTCCGCCCGATTGTAGCTGAGATAGGCTCCAGCGCCCCCCGCGACCCCAAAGGGAATAAGCGGTAGAAAATGGATGGGATGGATAGTTGGAAATTCAATGAAACGCAAGACGAGCTGAGGAACAGTAAGGGCCATTATTGTTTCCATAACAATTCTGCTTACTGATGGTTGTGATGGCCCCAAATCATCAGCGTTACACTGTTGCATTTTCCCAGTGGCGAGATATCGAAGCATTGTGATGACCTTTAGTTCTGCTGTGAAAGCTCTGCTGCGTGATGTTGCTGATGAGATGACACGCCTTATTAAATCTGTGACAAAAATAATACCCGCTCTGTCTAAATGATACCGTCATCAAACAAAGCCAGGACATCCTTCCGCTCCCTGAACGTTCGCGCACGTCCCTCTCGCCTCAGTGCCATCCCCCGCTGGCAACTCCTAACCACTTAGGACACCTCTGAAGGTCTCTTAGATATCGTGGAGAGTAGGAGTGATTCTTAGACTTAAGAAAGTTGATAAATAGCTTTTTATTCTTAAGTTTAAGAGTAGGACTAAATTTCGCAAATTCTCAGGACTTAAGTGTAAAATGGCACTCTAAGACGCTTGATAAATACGGCCCCCGATTGCTCATAAATATGACAAAAGGGACTCTTGGGCTATGTCCACACAAACATATGTTTTTGTTTTGTTTTTGTTCACTCCGGTTTAAAAAAAAATTAATAAAAAATTCACTCATAACTTAAGTTAAGTACCAAAGATTGTCACACACACACTAGATGTGGTGAAATTATCCTTTGACCCATCACCCTTGATCACCCCCTGGGAGGTGAGGGGAGCAGTGAGCAGCAGCAGTGGCAGCGCCCGGGAATCATTTTGGTGATTTAACCCCAATTTCAACCATTGATGCTGAGTGCCAAGCAGGGAGGTAATGGGTCCCATTTTTAAATTCTTTGGTATGATTCAGCTGGGGTTTGAACTCACGACCCACCGATCTCAGAGCGGACACTCTAACCACAAGGCCACTGATGCAACGCCTCTTTGTATCAATATAGTGAAATAATAGATGAACAATTAAGTGTACATTATCTTTAAAAACTGTGTACACTTCCAAATAGCTAGGGAAACATGTTATAAGCCACACATGTGCGTCCATCACTATATGCTCTATGTGCTCAATCAGCTCACAGCACAAAGTGGCAAAAAGGAAGGAAAGAACACTGAAACAGAAATAAACGCTGGAAAAGCAATAGTCAAAGTCTGACCTGTCAAGTCAGGTCATGACACTCAGCTCTGATCGCAGTTCTCCAAAAACCTACATTTTCAAGGACAATTAGGAGGCGCAAGTAAACCAACAAAGTGTCTTGAAACTGAAATGTTTTCTCTTATTACTACGAGGCTGCAACCGTTTTGGGAACAGCCCTTATAGAGGAGAGCCATAGATTAAGAACTAGTAAGCAACATAAGAAATGTTTTACACATTACAATCCAATTACTTAGGAATTAGGAATTCAAACAACAACTACACAAAAACATCTTGCTGGAGTATGTTTCTCATTTCAGCTGAAATAGCAGCATTATTTCTAAATCCATCTGTACTGGTCTAAGTCATTTTACAATGTGCGCAAATTGTCTTTAGGCTTGTCAGATTTCCTATGTCTCCTCCAAAAATAAAACAGAATGGACATGTAAAAAAAACCAACTATTGAGTCTTGTTCTGAAAAGGATTATGTATTATTCATATGATCTTTAATAACCCCTATTAAAAAACGGGCAGATCAGAAAAAAGTCATTTTCGGAGACTCATTTCCATTTACAAATGCGGTCCCTATTAACATTCACTGTCGCAAAAGCAAACATTTACAATTTAATGGAGTAGGTCATAATATGAACATAAGTTATTCATCTGTGACGATGTGTGACTTCCATCTGATGGATTTTTACCACCTGGTTGCTGAAAATATGCCTTTTTCTGCAAGGATGTGGGTCTCAATGGAGAAAAGCAAGGAGTCCTTTATCACTTGCTCCCAATATTGATTGTCCTATCAAATGACATTGCTCTGAGGGAGCCCAGAAGATGTGGAACAGAGTGATAAATCGAGCCTCGGAGGCCTGTTTTTTAGGTCTTCAGTTCAAAGGCATTCACAGATATTTAATTTACTTCCAAACAGATTAAGGAAGTCAAACTAGTCTGGAATCACTTATACCGTGTACTTTATTTGCCATGTCATTTTTGGTGCATCTTTGGATAGCCTCCCAAATATTCCATTTTAAAACTGGTTTCTGTAGGCAGATGTAGTAGCGCTGTATCACCACAGAGTGTCGCTGTTTGGTAATCTTTTTAGAGACTAAACTATTGGTCATACACTTCATGCTCTTCTGGAGGACAAATAATACATTATATGTGCAGTGCATATATACAGTTGTATTATTATTTACATTGTCTTTTAGTAAAAATGACTTGACATTGTCCTCTTGGTAAACTGTCATCCAAAATGATGTGCATCTTTTTTTTTACACTACACTGTTTTAAAAGTTTGCTCAAATTCAATCAATCAATCAACGTTTACTTATATAGCCCTACATCACTAGTGTCTCAAAGGGCTGCACAAGTCACAACGACATCCTCGGCTCAGATCCCACATCAGGGCAAGAAAAAAACTCAACCCAATGGGATGCCCAAAATATACTTCAAACATATTTATATGTCATCCCCAAGTAGAAGAGGCTGGAGGAAAAGGCCAGCGGTTCAGAGGATACACACTAGGACAAAAACCCACAGGAAGATGCGGTCAATCACCATGGCGACATATTTCCAGTCATCTTGAACCTATAAGAGGTTAAAAAACAACAACAACGTATTCAAGGCATGGACTGTTGGTTAAATCATGTAGTTATACTGCCTTCTAGTGACATTTTGAGCTCACACTCAAGTTACCAAATATAGTTTGTCAACTTTTCACTCCTATTAGTTGGTTGCAGCAGCATATTCAACATGCACAAAAACCAGCTGATTTCCCAATAAACGTGAAAGTGTGACGTTCATGTTCACATTGCAAACCCTGCCACAGATAGGCCTTGGCTTCCAATGACTGCGGGAAATGGATGGATAGCTTGTCCAAGTGTACCTCATGACACAGATCCTCCCGTTTGCTTTGGTGAGCTCTCACCTCTTTTACCTCGTTCTGCAGTCTCATATTCTCCGCGATGTATTTGACGCTCTCGATGGCTTCCTTCACCTCTGTGGAGATTGATAGCAGAGACATAGCTCCAACATCCAGCGACTCCCAGCTGGGGCATTGACTCCCACCGCCTCCAGTCAAGGCCCCGAGGCTGCCCAGGCCTCTGCCGCCTCCACTTCGTCCACAGGGAGTTTTCCAGACCTCTGGTGCCAGCACAACGAGCCCGATCAGTTTGGCCAGCTCGCTTCTGCTAAAGTTGTTAAGATTGGAGAGCTCTGTTGTTGTTGAGAACCCTCTGGTGGTTGGTCAGACTGGACACCACGCTAGAGGCCAGAGCTTCAGCCTTGTGCTTTTTCTGCTTGGAGGAGTGGACACCGCAAGGCCTTGACTGGATCATCTGATTGGCGTTGTTGATCTTTCCTGGATCCCTCTCAGGTCGGGTTTTTAACATGATTTTAGGCAGCAACCCCAAGAAGACCCTACTTACATATTAGGTTGTGTGGATGTTGTGGTGCGGTAATGGACGTTCATAAAGAAGACTTTCATAATGTCCACATATCTTTTTTTGATAAATTATAGGGCTCTATTCCATTGAGTAGTTCGATTATTTTGCTCGTCTCTGCTTTTTGCAGGAAGATTTAGGCCCTTTGCGCACTCAGATAGTTTGCGCTTCTTGCTGCACAACAGCAATCTTAACTCGGTTGACCACCACTGTTTTTCACTTCCGGGAAAAAGTAAAGTCACAAAATACAAGCAATAGCATCTTATTTCATCCTTTTGTCTTCATCGGGTGTTCCCAAACTTTCTTCTCATGCAAAAGCCGAAGACAAGCTGTTCAAATACCTTTTTGGGAACTACCAGAACTGGGTTTGCCCAGTGGAATATCTGAATCAGACCATATGCGTTTGGACTGGCCATCTTCCAGCTCGTTAAAGTGGTGAAACTTAACATGGCCTTAAAGAGGAACTGCAACTATTTTGAAACTTTGCACATCGTTCACAATCATTGTGAAAGACATGACGACGGAAGGATTTTTTTTTAATGCATTCTAACTTGTAAATAAAAGTCCACTTACAGCAAAGCCAATGGGAGGTCCTCTATTTCGCCCACAAAATCCAATAAAAACAAAAACAGCCAACAATACTCTATTTACATTTCGTGATTTGAATATTAACCAAGTATTAGTGGTATTGTTATTATAAGCGCTAATGCATGACAAACTATTTATAGCGGCGCTGTGATCACAAGCATGTGTACAATTTCGAGTGACGAGGGGTTTCCTTGCTTCCTTGCTCTCTGAAAGTTTTTTGTAGATCATAAATCAAGCATCTCACCTGGACAGAAGTCTGAGGACATATTCCGACAAGTTGGTACACTTTGAAAGCCATTAAGAACCTGGAAATGGCAAGAACAACGCCAAAAGACACTTGGTCCCCCCACCCTGTTTCTTCGTGAATATTATGAGACATTCCGCATCTAAATGGGAATATATGAACATCCGAGCAGTCGGCATCCTAATGACAGCAGACCTTGTACAGTAAGTGAAATGTTATTATGTTTGTTGGCTCTCATGAAGTGTGCAGAGAGTAATATTAAGTGATGAAGAAAAAAAAGCAAACGTAATATGTTTTGGAAATTAATGCGCCATGTATGCTTAAAATGATTAAAATACGTAAGGTTTTTGGATGTTTTTTCAAGGGCTTTATAGGCGGAATAGAGCGGCTCCCATAGGCTCCATTGTAAGCAGGTATTCATTGCATTTATTTAATAATTAGAATGCAAAAAAATAATAACATCCATCGTTGTCATGTTTTACATTTCCCCTGTTTGCATTTTTGTGTCTGCCTTTTCCTCTTGGAGGTGTTTCACTCTCTCTCTCTTACTCTCTTGAGTTGATTACAGACTTGGTTGCAGCTTGGCAATTGGGCACACCTGATTCATGTTTGTCTTGTTGCTATTTAAGCTGAGGGGAACAGGCAACTCGTAGCTGGTTTTCTCACTTTGTCACCTTTTCCTGTGAAACCTGGCAGCACTCCACTGTTTCCAGTTTCTCCTTTGTTACTTTTTGCTATTTAATATTTGCTCAGTTGTCCGTAGCTTTCCAAATGACTACTTTTGTTATAGATTTAGTCAAAAAAATATTTTTTGTTTCACCTGCTGTTCCGCCTCTGCATCTGGGGTCCAGACCTAACTGAGACGTTACAGAAGGAACCAGCCATACGAACAATGGACCTTGCTGAAGCGGATTCACTGAAGCAGGCTCCCCGCCACCAAGGGCAGTGCCTGAGCAGACAGGAGAAGCAGTTTGGCTGTTTTGGAGCAAGCGTAAAGGAATTTGCTGATTGACAGGATGCCCACATGGAGGTATTAAAATCTAAACTAAATGCCCTGTTATCATTAGGGCAGGCCGATCCCTCCGGGCCAACTAATGTGCCGTGCAGCTGACTGACAACGACATTCCCTCCTCCATGAACACTGACTCACCTGCTCTGTGCTCCAGACTCTCTCGGCCAAAACGCTTCTCTGGAGACTCGGAAGACGTCCGCTATTTCCTCACTCAATTTGAACTTTATTTTGAACAGCAAGCGTCAGCTTTCCGCTCCGAGCGAGCACGGGTGGCTTCTGACATTTCCCACTTCTCTGGGCGAGCGGTGACATGGGCTACAGCGCAGTGGAAACGCCGTTCAGCCATTTGTTCCTCCTACTCCGCATTTGCCAAAACAATGGAACAAGTTTTTGAGCGCAATTCACCTGTCCGAGAGGCAGCGAGGTCTCTATTCAAGATACGCCAGTAGACGCGTAGTGTTTCCGACTACGCCATAAACTTCCTCAAGCTTGCGGCAGAGAGTGACTGAAACACCTCCACTTTGCTTGACGCATTCTTCCGGGGTTTGGCAAACCATATTCGTTGCCAGATGGTTGGTTTCCCTGGACAACCTTAATGACCTTGACGACTCAATCTCCCTGGCCATTCGTATTGAGAAGAGGCTCATCGACTTCTAGGAGGACAAGGCACCGCATCGTGCACTCGCCACACCCATCGGCCGTGTTGTCCCCGGGGAGCACTGGTTTTGGGTCACCCCTCTATCTCACAGCGACTTCAGCAGAGTTGGTGACAGAGGAGCCGATGCAGTTGGGAGGGAGCCGCCTCACCCCTGCCGAGAGCCGATGCAGTTGGGAGGGAGCCGCCTCACCCCTGCCGAGAGGAGCCGCCATCTTCGCCTGGTCTGTGCATCTATTGCGGGGAAGCCGGTCATCTTTTCACCCGCTGTCCTCGACGCCCAGACCGACCACGCACTCAAGGTGCTCATCAATCACGTCGGGGATCAACATTGAAAGCACCTGTATCAGCTGACCTGCCAGCTAACCAGATGATCAACTGAATTCAACTGCCAGGTACGCTCTCTTGGGCCAATAAGAACATTGATATTGAGCTACTAGTCAACACTGGATCGGACGATTGTTTTTGGATGAGACTTTTGCATTACATCATGCCATTTCTCTGTTGAAACTACCTCAATTCAAGGTTGTTCGTTCGCTGGACGGACGTCTCCTGGCCAATATTACATATCAGACTGATCTCCTTTCGCTCCAGTTATCTTCATCATAGTCTTTCCCGAGCTGCTTTGGTGGTGTTAGGGATAACTTGGCTTAATCAACACGATCATCATTTAGACTGGATGAAATGTGCTCTTGTTAATTGAAGTGTGTTTTGTCACACCTGGGTCTGTGCGCCCACACCCTGCCGTCAAATGTGTCCCCCCTCAGATAATCGATTTGTCTTTAGTCCCTTCCACTTATTATATTTGGGAGGTTTTTAGCAAGGACAGCTTATTTATCCCTCCCTTTGCACCGCCCATATGATTGTAGTATTGATCTTCTCCCGGATGCTATATAATATTTCCAAACCTGAGAGTCATTGGAAGACTACATTACATCTTCCCTTGCCTGTGGCATTATTTGCCCATCTTGTTCAGCAGTGGCTACCGTTTTTTTCTTAGTATAGTGCATAAACTACCGTGCACTAAATAATATAACGGCAAAGAATAAATATGCGCTCCCTTTATATCGCCCCAACATTTTTTACCGAGCCCAACCGCCGCAATGCTTACCATCTTGTTCAGATCTGAGAGGGGGATGAGTGGAAGAATGTTTTCAATACCTCGCTTGGCCATTTTGAATATCTGGTTATGCCTTTTGGACTCACAAATGGCCCCGCTGTTGTCCAGAGCCTTATTAATGATGCTCTTCGCGACATGTTTGGGCGCATTGTGTTCGTTTATTTAGAAAACAAGCTTATGTTTTCACCTTCATTGGAGCAGCACAAGTCATAGAGAAAAGAGGCTCTGGATGGAAAACACTTCAAATAAAACACTACCAAGGACAACCTACAGAGAAATCAAGATAAACACCAACTGAAGAAACAATCTGAAAACCTAGCCCAAATCATCTGTGAAACAGTCATAGTGGAGAAAGGGTGAAAGAGACCACACTGTTTGGCATTCCAGGAAAGGAAAATCCAAAGGTTATCAACATAGCACACACGCGGTTAGGTAAGCTTTGCTGAGCTTTGAAATTATGTGTCCGCTCCGTATTTTACCCCTGCGACTGAGGAATACAATACTGAATGAGTGATCGCAGCTGCTTTACCTTGATAAGGTATGTCATGAATATGTTTCTTGGAAATAAAACCATAGGAACACACCATGGACTTGACTGATCTAGCTGAATTTCTTTACTTGTGTGTTTAGGTTAAAAATGCCTCTGCGTGGAAGCTCAATTTTCCTCCTATTATGCATTGCTCTGTTGTCATCATGGAGAGCTTGCGATGGTGGCAAGATTTTGGTAGTCCCTTTCGAGGGCAGCCACTGGGTCAATATGGACATCATGATCAGAGCTCTCCATGCTCAAGGACACTCTGTTGATGTGATTCGCACCGACACGAGCTGGTACATCAAGGAGAACTTACTGCACTACAACTCCATCACCGTATCGGGCAGCAAAGGGCTTGACAGTGACTTTGTCAACCCAATCATAGAGAACATTTTAGCTATCGAGAGGGGACAGAGCTCTGTTATGATGTTTGCTAGTCTGACGGTTGTGTCGTTCCATGTGGGTTTTAGCTTTGCTGCTCTCATGAGCGACATGGCGAGGAATTTACTAAAAGATGAAGATTTAATGGCTCGTCTGAAAGAGCATCAGTATGACCTGGTCCTTACTGACCCAGCAGGGGGTGCAGGCACCATTTTGGCTCACGCGCTAAAGCTACCTTTAGTCTACAATGTGCGCTGGGTGACAAGCGGGGAGGGGCATCTGTTCATTGCACCGTCTCCTTTGTCTTACATTCCCATGACCGGCTCTGGGTTGTCTGATAAAATGACTTTCTTTGAGAGGGTAAAGAATCTTGTCTACTTTAGCCTTTGGAAGGCTCAGTTTGCATTTTTTATCAAACCGCATTATCAAGCAGTTTGCACTGAATTCTTTGACTCAAAAGTTCAATACAATGACTTAGTACAAGCAGCAGACCTTTGGCTCATGAGAGTGGACTATGTGTTCGAGTTTCCTCGCCCCACCATGCCCAATGTCATCTATATTGGAGGATTCCAGTGTCAACCTGCCAAGCCTCTACCGGAACACCTGGAGGAGTTCATGCAAAGTTCTGGAGAACATGGAGTCATCCTCATGTCTCTTGGGACTTTTGTGAGTGAACTACCTGCCGACGTAGCCGATAAGATAGCGGCGGCTTTTGCCAAGCTGCCTCAGAAGGTCATCTGGAGGTATAAAGGTGCCAAACCTTCAACTCTTGGCAACAACACTCTCCTGGTGGACTGGGTGCCACAGAACGACCTCCTTGGACATCCCAAGATTAAACTTTTTGTGGCTCACGGCGGGACGAACGGTGTCCAGGAAGCTATGTATCACGGCGTGCCCGTTGTGGGAATACCTTTGTTTTTCGACCAGTATGACAATTTGAGGCGTCTCACGGACAGAGGGGCAGCAGTGTTGGTCACATTAGCCTCAGTGGACAAAGACAACAAATTCCTAAAGGCCCTGCAGGAAGTTCTTACAAATTCATCCTACAGGACAAACATGCAGAGACTCTCCAGGCTGCACAGAGATCAGCCAATCACATCGCTCGACAACGCCATCTTCTGGATCGAGTTTGTCATGAGACACAAAGGTGCAGCCCACCTGAGGACCAAATCCTACAAGCTGCCCTGGTATGCCTACTACTCTGTGGATGTGTTCTTTACTTTATTTTCAACTGTAGCAGTGATTATTCTTCTCCCACTTGTGTTTTTGAGGAAATATGTATCAAACCAACGGAAAATAAACCTAAAATGATGACCAATCACTGTGTATTATCTCTGCTAGCTGTTGACATCACATAAAACTGTCTTGTTGACTATGTTTTAAACCCCAACCATTAAATTAATTTATCCCAGATTCTCTTCTACTTATAATTTTTTACCCATTTGTTCCATAGTTCTTGTTTGATACTACACAACTGAAAGTTTCTACTGCACCCTGGAAACCTCATAGCTGATAAATATGACAAACAGGACTCTTGGGCTATGTCCACACAAACACAGTTGTTTTTTAAAAACGCACCCCTGACTCCGGTGTAAAAAAACCCAACTAACTCATAACGCCTCTTTGTATTAATATAGTGAAATAATAAATGAACAATGAAGTGTACTCTATCTTTAAAATCAGTGCACACTTCCAAAGAGCATGTTATAAGCCGCACTTGTGCGTCCATCACTATATGAAATAAAACCAACAATGTTTATGTTTAAAAACATGAGATAATGTAACATTTAATTTTGACACAAACCAAAAAGGCCAGTCATACCCATTCACAAAAACTGAGTTTTAAAAAATGCTCAGTTTTAGAAACCCTCAATTTCACAGTTGGGTTTTTGGCATTGTTGGCGTGATCCAAAAATGGAGATAAGGTAGGGAAAATGCAAGCAGAAGGTCCCTAATGAGGTACCAAGAAATAGTCAGAAAATAGGAAGGTCAGACATGGCTGAAGCGGCAGTCCATGGGTGAAAAACAGAAAGCCTACATTTAAGCATCTTGCAAATGGCACTGTGAGAAAAAAGCAATAAACAATGAACCAGCATCAGAAGGCAGGCAACACTGGTACATAAACCCTTTTAGTTAGTCCTCCTGACAGGTAAGTCTCCTAATCACCGCACTGTGTGCTCAATCAGCTCACAGCACAAAGTGGCAAAAAGGAAGGGAAGAACACTAAAACAGAAATAAACGCTGGAAAAGCATTATACAAAGTCTGACCTGTCATGACACTCAGCTCTGACCGCAGATCTCCAAAAAGCTACATTTTCAAGGACAATTAGGAGGCACACGTAAACCAACAAAGTGTCTCGAAACTGAAATGTTTTCTCTTATTACTACTAGGCTGCAGCATTTTTGGAAACAACCCTCATAGAAGAGAACCCTAGGTTCAGAACTCGTAAGCAACATAAGAAATGTTTACACATTACTTGGGAATTAGGAATTTAAACCAAAAAAAAACATTTTTTTAGAGTATGTTTCTCATTTCAGCTGAAAGAGCAACATTATCCACCTCTACTGGTCTAAGTCATATTACAATGTGCACAAATAGTCTTTAGGCTTGTTGGATTTCATATTTCTCCTCCAAAAATAAAACAGATTGGACATGTGAAAAAAACAACTATTGAGTCTTGTTCTGAAAAGGATTATGTACTATTCATATAATCAGTTTTCGAGATTAATTTTCATTTACAAATGCAGTCCGTATTAACATTCACTCTCGCAAAGGCAAACATTTACAATTTAATGGAGTAGGTCATGATATGAACATAAGTTATTCATCTGTGACGATGTGCCACTTCCACCTGGTTGCAGAAAATATGCCTTTTTCTGCAAGGAGGTGGGTCTCAATGGAGAAAAGCAAGGAGTCATTTATCACTTGCTACCAATATTGATTGTCCTATCAAATGACATTGCTCTGAGGGAGCCCAGAAGATGTGGAACAGAGTGATAAATTGATCCTCGGAGGCCTGTTTTTTAGGTCTTCAGTTCAAAGGTATTAGCAGACATCTGATTTACTTAAAAATTGATTAAGTAAGTAAAACTGGTCTTGAATCACTTATACTTGTTACTTTAATTGTCATGTCACTTTTGGTGCATCTTTGGATAGCCTCCCAAATCTTACATTTTAAAACTGGTTTCTGTAGGCAGATGTAGTAGCGCTGTATCACCACAGAGTGTCGCTCTTTGATAATCTTTTTAGAGACTAAACTATTGGTCAGACAGTTCATGCTCTTTTGGAGGACATCCATACATCCATCCATTTTCTACTGCTTGTCCCTTTTGGGGTGGCGGTGGGTGCTGGGGCCTATCTCAGCTGCATTCGGGCGGAAGGCGGGGTACACCCTGGACAAGTCGCCACCTCATCGCAGGGCCAACACAGATAGACAGACAACATTCACACACTAGGGCCAATTTAGTGTTGCCAATCAACCTATCCCCAGGACAAATAATACATTATATGTGCAGTATATATATACAGTTGTATTATTATTTACATTGTCATTTAGTAAAAATGACTTGACATTGTCCTCTTGGTAAACTGTCCTCCAAAAGTATGTGCATCTATTTTTTCACTGAACTATTTTTTGTTGAAATTTCCCAAAAATATACTTCAAACATATTTATATGTCATCCCCAAGTAGAAGAGGCTGGAGGAAAAGGCCAGCGGTTCCAAGGATACAAACTAGGACAAAAACCCACAGGAAGATGCGGTCAATCACCATGGCGACATATTTCCAGTCATCTTGAACCTATAAGAGGATAAAAAAAAACAATGAATACAAGGTATGTACTGTATTTAAAAACATAACAGTGAATATCATTCCACTGTGTTATACTAACTGATTGATTAAATCATGTGGTTATACTGCCTCCTAGTGACATTGTGAGCTCACACCCAAGTTACCAAATATTCTTCCTCAAGTTTTCACTCCTATTAGTCGGTAGTAGCAGCATATTCCACATCCACAAAAAACAGCTGATTTCCTAAGATACGTGTAAATCTGATGTTCACATCGGAAACCCTGCCACATAATTCAGACAGCAACAATGGTATGATCCCACTGTGATAGGCTTTGGCTTCCTATGACTGTGGGATGGATAGCTTGTCCAAGTGTACCTCATGACACATATCCTCCCGTGTGCTTTAGTGAGCTCTCACCTCTTTCGCCTCGTTCTGTAGTCTCATATTCTCTGCGATGTATTTGACGCTCTCGATGGCTTCCTTCATGTCTGTGGAGATCGGTAGCAGAGACATAGCTCCAACATCCAGCGACTCCGCGCTGGAGCATTGACTCCCACCGCCAGTCGCACCGCCTCCAGTTAAGGCTCCGAGGCTGCCCAGGCCTCCGCCGCCTCCACTTCCTGAGTCCGCAGGGAGTTTTCCAGACTTTTGGTGCCAGCAACTGTTGCAGTGGCCCTCGCAGCACAGTGAGCCTGATCCGCCGCGTTTGGCCAGCTCGCTTCCACTAAAGTTGTTAAGATTGGTGAGCTCTGTGTTGTTGAGAACCCTCTGGCGGTTGGTCAGGCCGGACACCACGCTAGAGGCCAGAGCTTCAGGCTTGTGCTTTTTTTGCTGGTAGGAGTGCACACCGCAAGGCCTTGACTGGCTCATCTGAAAGGCGTCAGTTATCTTTTCTGGATCTTTCTCAGGTCGGGTCATGAACATGATTTTAGGCAGCAGCCCCAGGAAGACCCTGCGCACCCATTGGGGCATTGTGTGGGTCTTTGGGGTGCGGTAATGGACGTTTAACACAAACACTGTGATGACTATGGAGAGAGTGACGAAGATCATGGTGAAGAGCAGGTACTCGCCGATGAGGGGGATGACCAGCGATGTGGAAGGAATGGTCTCGGTAATGACAAGGAGGAAGACAGTCAAGGAGAGCAGCACGGAAATACACAGCGTGATTTTTTCACCACAGTCTGATGGCAAGTAGAAGACGAGCACAGTAAGGAAGGAGATGAGGAGGCAAGGGATGATCATGTTGATGGTGTAGAACAGCGGCAGGCGGCGGATGTACAGCGAGTACGTGATGTCCGTGTAGATCTCCTCACAGCAGTTGTACTTAATGTCGTGCTTGTAGCCGGGGGCGTCGATGATCGTCCACTCGCCGCTTTCCCAAAAGTCCTTGAGGTTAATGGTGGAGCCTATCAGCACCAGGTCGATCTTGGCCTTGTCGTAGGTCCACGAGCCAAACTTCATTGTGCAGTTCTGGTAGTCGAAGGGGAAGTAGGTGACATCAATCTTGCAGGAGCTCTTGAATATGGCGGGAGGTATCCAAGTGACTTCCCCGTTATACCGGAGCAGGGCCTTCGTCTTGTCGTCAACCTGGAAGTCTCCGACTGCACTGTGGAGATGGAGGAAGGCAGGTTGGAAGGAACACTTTACACTCTCCAAGATGGTTCATCATTTGAAATGGTTTTATTTACTGGAATCAGTCCTTATGCTGGATTGACTAGTCCAGTGGTTCTCAAATGGGGGTACGCGTACCCCTGGGGGTACTTGAAGGTATGCCAAGGGATACATGAGATTCTTTTTCAATATTCTAAAAATAGCAACAATTCAAAAATCCTTTATAAATATATTTATTGAATAATACTTCAACAAAATATGAATGTAAGTTCATAAACTGAACATCAAATCAAGTAGGCTATTCCATTCATTACAATGCAACAATGCAATATTCAATGTTGACAGCTCAATTTTTTGTGGACATGTTCCATAAATATTGATGTTAAAGATTTCTTTTTTTGAGAATAAATGTTTAGAATTAAGTTCATGAATCCAGATGGATCTCTATTACAATCCCCGAAGAGGGCACTTTAAGTTGATGATTACTTCTATGTGTAGAAATCTTTATTTATAATTGAATCACTTGTTTATTTTTCAACAACTTTTTAGTTATTTATATATATTTTTTTCTAAATAGTTCAAGAAAGACCACTACAAATGAGCAATATTTTGCACTGTATACAATTTAATAAACCAGAAACTGATGACATAGTGCTGTATTTTACTTCTTTATCTCTTTTTTTCAACCAAAAATGCTTTGCTCTGATTAGGGGGTACTTGAATTAAAAACATGTTCACAGGGGGTACATCACTGAAAAAATGTTGAGAACCACTGGACTAGTCCATGATCACCCAAGGCTACAATTGCTGCTACAGGACATCATTCACTGGTTCTCAAATATTTTTGTGCTTATATTGCAGATTCATTTGGAGCACCCATCAGGTACCCTTTAGATCCGATAGAATCTCAGACCTCTTTAACGTTTGGTCTATCTCATTGTCTTTCAACACACATAACTAACATACTGTAATTTCCGGGCTGTACAGCACACTTAATTATAAGCTTCATTACCTAATTTTTAGACAAATTGTATTTTGTACATATTGACCGGACACATGTATAACATGTGTACTTCCATGGTTGTTCCTTCGTCTTCGGCCACGGCAGTCCAGCCTTTCGGTAGCCGAGTGGTGGTGGATTTCTGTTCGGTGCGTCAGCCATGTTTTCTTTTTCGATGGCAGGGTCAATCGCCTTTTGCGTTGGAACGGCGTCGTGTCTTGATGAGGGACTGAATGAGTGTGAGTGCTTTAGATTTACTGTGAACATTTTTATTGGTCCACCGTGACCCGTTTGGCGTTTGGATGGGAGGAGGCCGAATTTATTGTCGCATGTGAAGCTCGTAAACCCGGAAAAATCCATAAGTTGGCCACATAATAGTATAAAGCGCGGGGTTCAAAGTGTGGGGAAAAAACTAGCGGGTTATAGACCGGAAATTACGGTTCACTCCTGAGAGGCAAATCAAACTGAATGCCTTGGTTCCGCATGTGCCAACTAACACTTAATCAGACCTGAAGTAAACCAAGATGATTCACATTTTTGTTCACTTATATTTTCATAGAACAAAAGCACATGGACATACTTGCGAGTTAAGCTCTAATTGGTTAGATTTTAAGACAAAATTGTATGTACAAATATTCTCATGGTGCAATATCATTCCCCTTTAAACAAACACACTCACTTGTTATAAAGCACAATGTCGGGCTTCCATATCCTGTTGGATGGCACGCGTATAAACTCAACACCACCAAATTCTTTTGGATTCCACTTGAGTTTGTAGTCATTCCAGATCTAACACAAAAGAAAAAATGACAATTCCATTGAAAATAGGCAATACAGCAAATTGAATAATATATACAAAGTAATTATTGTACAAACCCCGTTTCCATATGAGTTGGGAAATTTTGTTAGATGTAAATATAAACGGAATACAATGATTTGCAAATCCTATTCAACCCATATTCAATTGAATGCACTACAAAGACAAGTTATTTGATGTTCAAACTAATACATTTTAATTTTTTTTTTGCAAATAATAATTAACTTAAAATTTCATGGCTGCAACACGTGCCAAAGTAGTTGGGAAAGGGCAGTGCACCACTGTGTTACATCGCCTTTCCTTTTAACAACACTCAGTAAACGTTTGGGAACTGAGGAGACACATTTTTTAAGCTTCTCAGGTGGAATTCTTTCCCATTCTTGCTTGATGTACAGCTTAAGTTGTTCAACATTTCGGGGGTCTCCGTTGTGGTATTTTAGGCTTCATAATGCGCCACACATTTTCAATGGGAGACAGGTCTGGACTACAGGCAGGCCAGTCTAGTACGCGCACTCTTTTACTATGAAGCCACGTTGATGTAACACGTGGCTTGGCATTGTCTTGCTGAAATAAGCAGGGGCGTCCATGGTAACGTTGCTTGGATGGCAACATATGTTGCTCCAAAACCTGTATGTACCTTTCAGCATTAATGGCGCCTTCACAGATGTGTAAGTTACCCATGTCTTGGGCACTAATACACCCCCATACCACCACAAATGCTGGCTTTTCAACTTTGCGCCTATAACAATCCGGATGGTTCTTTTCCCCTTTGGTCCGGAGGACACAACGTCCACAGTTTCCAAAAACAATTTGAAATGTGGACTCGTCAGACTACAGAACACTTTTCCACTTTGTATCAGTCCATCTTAGATGAGCTCAGGCCCAGCAAAGCCGACGGCGTTTCTGGGTGTTGTTGGTAAGCGGTTCTCGCCTTGCATAGGAGAGTTTTAACTTGCACTTACAGATATAGCGAGCAACTGTAGTTACTGACAGTGGGTTTCTGAAGTGTTCCTGAGCCCATGTGGTGATATCCTTTACACACTGATGTCGCTTGTTGATGCAGTACAGCCTGAGGGATGGAAGGTCACGAGCTTAGCTGCTCACGTGCAGTGATTTCTCCAGATTCTCTGAACCCTTTGATGATATTACGGACCGTAGATGGTGAAATCCCTAAATTCCTTGCAATAGCTGGTTGAGTAAGGTTTTTCTTAAACTGTTCAACAATTTGCTCACGCATTTGTTGACAAAGTGGTGACCCTCGACCCATCCTTGTTTGTAAATGACCGAGCATTTAATGGAATCTACTTTTATACCCAATCATGGCACCCACCTGTTCCCAATTTGCCTGTTCACCTGTGGGATGTTCCAAATAAGTGTTTGATGAGCATTCCTCAACTTTATCAGTATTTATTGCCACCTTTCCCAACTTCTTTGTCACGTGTTGCTGGCATCAAATTCTAAAGTTAATGATTATTTGCAAAAAAAAAAAAAAGTTTATCAGTTTTAACATCAAATATGTTGTCTTTGTAGCATATTCAACTGAATATGGGTCGAAAATGATTTGCAAATCATTGTATTCCGTTTATATTTACATCTAACACAATTTCCCAACTCATATGGAAACGGGGTTTGTATTTTAAGACAAGAAACACACACGGTGGACTCCCTCCTCATGCATACTGGCCAGAAACTTGCTCACTCATTTCATTTGAATTTACATCCGGAGAGGGTGACAAATCGAGCCAATTTGACAGCTCAGTGGTGGATACAAACATAAAGATTTTACTGCCTGGGATAAGTTAAAGTTTAATACAAAAAGGCCATAAACGGCACTATATAAATGCAAAATTAAACATAACGGATAATTTGCACATTTAATTTTCAACTTATTCTCCGGCAAAAGTACCCGCCATCGCTTTCCTCCTATAGAGACCGTAAAAACACGCAACTTCTTCCATTTGAAAAGGAAATAAAACGCACCACAGTGTGTTTAACGGGGCCTTTATGCGAGTGCTTTTGCTTCGCTACAGCTGGCAATCCACGCAAGAGTCTTTAAGAGACAATAGTGGGGCAGCCTGTGGGTGCTGTAAAACTTTCACTTAATTAAAAAACAGTAGATGTCAAGTTGAAGGAGGATGCGAGCCGTCGATTGCCTCCCTGCACTGTGAAACTATGCAGAGTTGAATTCTGTATAAACTCAGTGGTTAGCATGTTGGCCGGGAGATCCTAAGGTCGAAGGTTAGTGTGGAGTTTGCATGTTCTCCCTGGTTCTTCCGGCTTCCTCACACATTCAAATATCTGGACTTTTTGTAAGTGTGTGCTAATTTTGAAGATAACATACACGTCATTGCACATCTAATATATCACTGCACTGATGAATAGAGGTGTTTTGTGTCAGTCATCGCAAGTATGAAAACAATTTTCTTCAAGTTAAAACCTTTGGCAGTAATATTCCACCCTACCATCTCCTTGTTTTTCTTTTAACATCCAGGCAAAATATTTAATATTTTATATGCACACACAAACAGCAGAATCCGGGCGATTTGTAACTCGGTAGGCAAGGGAAACTTCCTGAAGTCTTCTGCAGAAACTGACAGAGTTGTCAGGTCTGAGGCGGAGGCGTTTCCCAGCATGCTTTGTTGTGGTTACAGTCAGAGTGGTGTATAAAGAAAATGGCCAGCGAAACAACAGGCGCCATGATTGCTACCACGGACATGTGCGGCATTGCTGTAATTTTCCTGACGAAACAAACTAAAATAATGAGTCTACATAGTTCTAAACATACTTCAGCTCATAAACTCACAATAAAACATATTATTTTGTGAAAGTATAATTTCTCTGCTGCTACATTCCTGCAGTGTGTCGTGACCAGCAGGCACTCTAACGGCGCACAAAACGTACAAAAATACACAAAACAAGCAAAAATCTACTTATCACTCTCATTTTGCCAACATTTTCATTAGCTTTGGACCAACAATCACAAAGAAATTGTGACTTTTGTGTGAAGTATGTCAATTGTTGTGGCTGCCTCCGATGTATTTGTAATTACTGTATGTATCACACATTATGTATTATTACAACTGATCTTACTTTTTTCAAAAATTCAAATAGTTTTATTTGTCATCCATCCATCCATTTTCTACCGCTTATTCCCTTCGGGGTCGCGGGGGGCGCTGTATCTCAGCTACAATCGGGCGGAAGGCGTCGTACACCTTGGACAAGTCGCCACCTACCGTACATATGTGTAACATAGTAAGTAAATAAGTGTACTTTTGTAGTTATTTCCCCATATTTCTGCACAATAACTTAGATATGGTCACACTGGCAAGCGGTAGAGAAATAATAATATTTTGCTTTAATCATTAAAGGGGAACATTATCACCAGACCTATGTAAGCGTCAATATATACCTTGATGTTGCAGAAAAAAGACCATATATTATTTTAACCGATTTCCGAACTCTAAATGGGTGAATTTTGGCGAATTAAACGCCTTTCTAATATTCGCTCTCATCGGGAAGCAATCCGCCATTTTCTCAAACACCGAGTCAAATCAGCTCTGTTATTTTCCGTTTTTTCGACTGTTTTCCGTACCTTGGAGACATCATGCCTCGTCGGTGTGTTGTCGGAGGGTGTAACAACACGAACAGGGACGGATTCAAGTTGCACCAGTGGCCCAAAGATGCGAAAGTGGCAAGAAATTGGACGTTTGTTCCGCACACTTTACCGACGAAAGCTATGCTACGACAGAGATGGCAAGAATGTGTGGATATCCTGCGACACTCAAAGCAGATGCGTTTCCAACGATAAAGTCAAAGGAATCTGCCGCCAGACCCCCATTGAATTTGCCGGAGTGTGTGAGCAATTCAGGGACAAAGGACCTCGGTAGCACGGCAAGCAATGGCGGCAGTTTGTTCCCGCAGACGAACGAGCTAAACCACCTGGATGTCTTGGCTCACACCGTCCCTTATGCCACCGAAGATGATCAAGAGAAGAATATCGAGGATATGTCTACAGAATATATTAATTGATGAAAATTGGGCTGTCTGCACTCTCAAAATGCATGTTGTTGCCAAATGTATTTCATATGCTGTAAACCTAGTTCATAGTTGTTAGTTTCCTCTAATGCCAAACAAACACATACCAATCGTTGGTTAGAAGGCGATCGCCGAATTCGTCCTCGCTTTCTCCCGTGTCGCTGGCTGTCGTGTCGTTTTCGTCGGTTTCGCTTGCATACGGTTCAAACCGATATGGCTCAATAGCTTCAGTTTCTTCTTCAATTTCGTTTTCGCTACCTGCCTCCACACTACAACCATCCGTTTCAATACATGCGTAATCTGTTGAATCGCTTAAACCGCTGAAATCCGAGTCTGAATCCGAGCTAATGTCGCCATAGCTTGCTGTTCTATGCGCCATGTTTGTTTGAGTTGGCATCACTATGTGACGTCACAGGAAAATGGACGGGTGGTTAAAATCAGGCACTTTGAAGCTTTTTTTAGGGATATTGCGTGATGGGTAAAATTTTGAAAAAAACTTCGAAAAATAAAATAAGCCACTGGGAACTGATTTTTAATGGTTTTAACCCTTCTGAAATTGTGATAATGTTCCCCTTTAATGACGTATTTTTTGCCACTTTATGTTGTATATTTTTATATGAGATTTCCAGTTCGTTTTATCCTCTATTGCACAAAATTTTGTTTATTTTACACTTCAATGTCCGTCTATTTGTATTTGTGTTTGACTTTCTCTTCAACTGTTACCGAATTGCATTATTTTAATTTGAATGAGATTTAAAGAGTCTGTTTTTGTCAAACCATCCCTTTAATTCATACATTTCTTCTGTTATTATTTGTATTACTTCTGTGTGTTCTTTCCTGAACAAAACGCAGATGTTGTGTCATGTGTTTACCTTGCACAAGACGCTGTAATCGGTGAGTCTCCTGTGTTGTTCGCAAACCTTCACTTCTCATTAGGGATGTTCGATAATGGCTTTTTGCCGATATCCGATATTCCGATATTGTCCAACTCTTTAATTACCGATACCGATATCAACCGATATATGCAGTCGTGGAATTAACACATTATTATGCCTAATTTGGACAACCAGGTATGGTGAAGATAAGGTACTTTTAAAAAAAATTAATAAAATAAGATGAATAAATTAAAAACATTTTCTTGAATAAAAAAGAAAGTAAAACAATATAAAAACAGTTACATAGAAACTAGTAATTAATGAAAATGAGTAAAATTAACTGTTAAAGGTTAGTACTATTAGTGGACCAGCAGCACGCACAATCATGTGTGCTTACGGACTGTATCCCTTGCAGACTGTATTGATATATTTTGATATATAATGTAGGAACCAGAATATTAATAACAGAAAGAAACAACCCTTTTGTGTGAATGAGTATAAATGGGGGAGGGAGGTTTTTTTGGTTGGTGCACTAATTGTAAGTGTATCTTGTGTTTTTTATGTTGATTTAATAAAAAAAACCAAAAGAACAACAAAAAACGATACCGATAATAAAAAAAACGATACCGATAATTTCCGATATTACATTTTAACTCAAATCGGACATTTCTACTTCTCATATACTTGTCTTCTTTCCGGGTTGTGGGGAAAGCGATATAAAAGCTTCCCACAATTCTCGCGGGCAGGTCAACCCCATGCTGCACAACAGGGCATTTCTACACGTTGAAAAACTAACGAGGAGGCGCCGCAAACACTACGCATCTGCTCAAAGTTAGTACCAGCCATGGCGCCCTGTAGTCAAGTGAGTGTCTTCTCACCAATTATTGAGGAGATCGCCTGAAACCGGGTTGGCCATACTCTCTTTATACTCAACTCTGGTTACAGTTATGATGTTTGACTGTGTTTGACGGGAGCCGAGGAACCATATGGGACCTTAAAGCAGTGAAGCCTTAATGTGTGTTAAAGGCGAACATTATCACAATTTCAGAAGGGTTAAAACCATTAAAAATCAGTTCCCAGTGGCTTATTTTATTTTTTGAAGTTTTTTTCAACATTTTACTCGTCACGCAATATCCCTAAAAAAAAGCTTCAAAGTGCCTGATTTTAACCATCGTCATATACACCCGTCCATTTTCCTGTGACGTCACACAGTGATGCCAATACAAACAAACATGGCGGTTAGAACAGTAAGGTATAGCGACATTAGCTCGGATTCAGACTCGGATTTCAGCGGCTTAAGCGATTCAACAGATTACGCATGTATTGAAACGGATGGTTGTAGTGTGGAGGCAGGTAGCGAAAACGAAATTGAAGAAGAAACTGAAGCTATTGAGCCATATCGGTTTGAACCGTATGCAAGCGAAACCGACGAAAACGACACGACAGCCAGCGACACGGGAGAAAGCGAGGACGAATTCGGCGATCACCTTCTAACCAACGATTGGTATGTGTTTGTTTGGCATTAAAGGGAACTAACAACTATGAACTAGGTTTACAGCATATGAAATACATTTGGCAACAACATGCACTTTGAGAGTGCAGACAGCCCAATTTTCATCAATTAATATATTCTGTAGACATACCCTCATCCGCTCTCTTTTCCTGAAAACTGATGTGTCCAGTCCAGTTGGAAATGCATCTGCTTTGAGTGTCGCAGGATATCCACACATTCTTGCCATCTCTGTCGTAGCATAGCTTTCGTCGGTAAAGTGTGCGGAACAAACGTCCAATTTCTTGCCACTTTCGCATCTTTGGGCCACTGGTGCAACTTGAATCCGTCCCTGTTCGTGTTGTTACACCCTCCGACAACACACCGACGAGGCATGATGTCTCCAAGGTACGGAAAACAGTCGAAAAAACGGAAAATAACAGAGCTGATTTAACTCGGTGTTTGTAATGTGTTTGAGAAAATGGCGGATTGCTTCCCGATGTGACGTCACGTTGTGAAGTCATCACTCCGAGAGCGAATAATAGAAAGGCGTTTAATTCGCCAAAATTCACCCATTTAGAGTTCGAAAATCGGTTAAAAAAAATATGGTCTTTTTTGAGTGTGAATGTTGTCTGTCTATCTGTGTTGGCCCTGCGATGAGGTGGCGACTTGTCCAGGGTGTACCCCGCCTTCCGCCCGATTGTAGCTGAGATAGGCTCCAGCGCCCCCCGCGACCCCAAAGGGAATAAGCGGTAGAAAATGGATGGATGGATGGATGGTCTTTTTTCTGCAACATCAAGGTATATATTGACGCTTACATAGGTCTGGTGATAATGTTTCCCTTTAAGTTGTACATGACAGCAGTTGCTCTCTGAGAATTTTTATTTAAAAAGCCAAAACATTCTGAACATATATTTTTTTTGTTTGCTAAACAGTTTTAGGCACTATTTTTGCTGAATTCTTTGGGCGAATTCCAAATCATGCAACTTTCAAGGTTCTACTGTAGTTGTTGTTGATCCACCTCTCCCTCTGTAAAGGTTGAAGATTACACCTGTCATTCTTTTAATTTAAAATCCATCCCCTCCCTTGTACTCAGATCAGTAGGGCATGGACTCTACTTGTTATGATGCATATCGGTTAAGAACACAGGGCTATGAAGATCAATGTGCTTAAATGCCCCTCTTCCGTCTGTCGGTGTGGATCCACGCATTTGACGATTTGTGTAGTGAACTTACATGTCTCAGCCACAGATTGGTCGCCATGATCTGATTGACTTCATCCTAAGAACAGAGCACAGAGTATTTCAGGACAAGACAAACTTTGAATATTTTAGCATCACATCATCTGACTGGCCGCTCGCGTGTTCCTCTGCATCAGTCCTCCAGCTGAGTCCTCCATACCTGCAACCAGGACCAGAGTGGCAGCCTGGCAGCAGCATTTGCTCCTATTCTGACAAAAGACTTTTAGTGGGGGAAGCACAACTGTGCATGTTTGGGACTTAGACCGTGAAGGAATCAATCTCCAGAGTTTTTTTTTGCATGACACATTCAATTCCACTGGAGCTTGAAAGGGAAACTCCCGCTGTCTCCACACAGGCTAGTGAACATAGGTTGGGTATTGGAAGTGGCAAAACCCAAGCAAGGACTGTGTAGACCGCATCTTTATACAACTGTTTGGATTTATAATGAATCACAAATTATCTGATTCATAATGGGGTTGAATGAATTTACTGCTGCTCATTTCAGTGATAGACTTCCAGTCTTTTTGCTGACCTAATTCAATTGGGTTTTGGCAGGAGTTTTAAGTTGTGAATCGTCTCAAACAACAACTCAATACCACGGAGATTGGGTCCATTGCCATAATGAGGTGACCATCCCCTCATAGAGATGCCTGACCGAAATATTCTATGCCAGTACGATGAGCTGTCGACACTCACAATTGGTTAAGGCTCATCCACGCCAATTGCATTAGGATGTGAGGGGCAGCAGGTGCAGGAATGGAATTACAGTCATTCATCAGCATAGACAGCAAGACGGCTTGCTCTTGTCAAGAGCAAATCTGCCATGTCGCGTAATGTAAACAGATGTTGCAAATTCATTTTCTTTGCAAATGAAAGTTTTATTACAATATCCCTTTTTGTACCTGTAATAATTCAAGCTAAATCAAGAGTGTCAGCAGGGTGGCATGATCTTGTTCACGTTATGCATTTGTCCACCCCAGAAATGTGTAGCACGGATCAAGGAGAAAAAACAACTCATTGTTGTCCGCATGTGGATAGTAGGCCCAGGATTTTGGTGAGTCATTTAGTATACTGAAGCTGAGCTGAAGATTGGGTAGATTCCAGTCTTGAGTCATACAGGATGCAGTGAAGGTATACGCATGTTAGCTTTATATGTATTTACAGTAAGTAACTCCACACGTCACAATACATGCCAGCCTCAACAAAGAGATTAGCGCCAGGAATTGCAAGGCCAGCCAAGTCTCAGAATGTCCGCCAAGCTGAAGGTTTACAGGGTTGTGGTTCTTACCAACTTTCTCTACGGATATGAGTCTTCGACCCTGTACAGACGATACCTGGAGCGGCTGTTGCGTTTCCACACGCGCAGCAGCCGTCCTGTACATTCGATGGCAAGACCGAGTCTCAAACATCTAAGTGCTTGACAGAGCTGGAACCATCAGCATCGAGTCTGTGATAAGGAAAAGCCAGACATGAGAGTGGCATGTTGTCCCACGATTGACTACCGCCTCCCCAAACAACTACTTTTTGGTAAACTGAGCACTGGCAAGGAAAACCAAGGCAGGCCACGAAATGGGTTTAAAGACTGCGTGAATGCCAACCTCTCCCATGCTGGCAGGCCCATGAACACTTTGAAGAGCAGCTCAAAGATTGGCCTGCAAGGCCAGATTTGAGCCCACAGCAAAATGGACAGACAAACTAGAACTCCACAACGCTATATTTCAAATCCAAACTCTAGGTTTCTGAACTAATCCCCCTGGAGTCCAAACCACTCTTACAGCCGTCTTTGCCAAACTAAAACCATTCAGTATCTCTGTTAGCATATATAACCAGAGTAGAACAATTATTGCAATTATTCTTGACCTCTGACATATTGCACTTTAAATGAACCCTCTCCTTTCAATTGTTATGGGCCACCTTCTTAAAATGAGATTATTTTTATAAAATCGTATATGTCGTTGTTGTTGAGGACTTTTTCACTAAGTGACATTCAAATGGCTAAACAAGACCTTTACTATTACTGTTACTTCACTGCAATAACTTTTCAGTTCCTCAGTTTGAATAACTGCAATAAGGGTTGTCCTGTTACAAGTTTTTTACTTCCAATATGATACCAATATTATTAATTATTTATCGATATTGATCCAATATCAGCATGAATAATACATACTTTTTTGCTATTTTGTAGTAAAATGTTGGAATGGGCTCTGCATGCTGGTTCCTGGCACTGCTGGATAGACCGCATAGTATTTAGTTGTTATAACTTGTTTTCTTATACTCTTCTGAGACTCATTTGAATGTATCCTTTCTGTTTATACAAGGTATGTTGCCGTGGTCGGGAAGTAGTGTTTGCCTTTGAGTTGAATGTGTCAGTCTTGTAGTTTGTTGAGCCCTACAAAGTGTTTGAATTGTAAGTAACACCAGCTGATTGTAACGTGCATCTTACTTGTAGTTTTGATTACCAATTTTGGAGGTGTTGAAATTGCCATATAACCTTGCTGATACTAATTAGTTGCATGTATATGGCGAAACCATTGTAAATTAGCATCAAGCTAGCACATAATGCATTTCTTTAATGTTGGAATGTCACAGAGAAGTTAACAGTTATATTGACATGCGTTATTTCTGTGTATTTGATACTAAATAGACTCTTAAAGGGGAACATTATCACAATTTCAGAAGGGTTAAAACCATTTAAAATCAGTTCCCAGTGGCTTATTTTATTTTTCGAAGTTTTTTTCAAAATTTTACCCATCACGCAATATCCCTAAAAAAAGCTTCAAAGTGCCTGATTTTAACCATCGTTATATATACCCGTCCATTTTCCTGTGACGTCACATAGTGATGCCGATACAAACAAACATGGCGGCTAGAACAGCAATGTATAGCGACATTAGCTCGGATTCAGACTCGAAAACGAAATTGAAGAAGAAACTGAAGCTATTGAGCCATATCGGTTTGAACCGTATGTAAGCAAAACCGACGAAAATGACACGACAGCCAGCGACACGGGAGAAAACGAGGACAAATTTGGCGATCGCCTTCTAACCAACGATTGGTATGTGTTTGTTTGGCATTAAAGGAAACTAACAACTATGAACTAGGTTTACAGCATATGAAATACATTTGGCAACAACATGCACTTTGAGAGGGCAGACAGCCCAGTTTTCATCAATTAATATATTCTGTAGACATACCCTCATCCGCTCTCTTTTCCTGGGGGTCTGGCGGCAGATTTCTTTGACTTTATCGTTGGAAATGCATCTGCTTTGAGTGTCGCAGGATATCCACACATTCTTGCCATCTCTGTCGTAGCATAGCTTTTGTCGGTAAAGTGTGCGGAACAAACGTCCAATTTCTTGCCACTTTCGCATCTTTGGGCCACTGGTGCAACTTGAATCCGTCCCTGTTCGTGTTGTTACACCCTCCGACAACACACCGACGAGGCATGATGTCTCCAAGGTACGGAAAACAGTCGAAAAAACGGAAAATAACAGAGTTGATTTGACTCGGTGTTTGAGAAAATGGCGGATTGCTACCCGATGTGACGTCACGTTGTGATGTCATCGCTCCGAGAGCGAATAATAGAAAGGCGTTTAATTCGCCAAAATTCACCCATTTAGAGTTCGGAAATCGGTTAAAAAAATATATGGTCTTTTTTCTGCAACATCAAGGTATATATTGACGCTTACATAGGTCTGGTGATAATGTTCCCCTTTAAAAGGCTCTCAAGAGAAGAACACCTGAATCGAAGTTCTTGTAGCAGACCTTATAGATGTAGGCCGATATAATCATTTTTTGCTAATATTGGACCGATATCTGATATTGATCTATGGATCGGGACACCCCTAGCTGCATCGTCACAGATCAAAGCTCCAACGCAAAAAAGACACACGTTACTTTGTTGTTGGCCTTGTTTTTAGCATCAGCATTCCAAGTTAAAAAAAAAACAAGTGAAGGTATGTTTTTCCTGAGTCTACCAGTTGTCACCTGTTGCCCTCCTGCAAAATCCAATCCAAAATGTGTCAAGTTGCCAAGCTGCCTCGTTGTGCTGTCGGCCATGCAGGCTGATTAAGCGGCGTGATGCACGTTTGTATGTCAGAGGACTGTAGTGACGGAGATTCATAAATTGCACAGCTATGGGCATTCATCCATCAGTCAGCCTAACGACTCACCACTTTAACAAGCTGCGACATGGACACCTCGAACTGTACGATGACCGGGTCAGTCACGTTCTGCACAGGTCGTATGAACTGGTTGTAGTTGGAGAAGATGACGGAGAAGAGCTTGTGCTCGGCTTCCGAACATGTGACCCCTATGTCAGAAAGCAGGTTTAGGTCATAAATAGTAGGATTGATCAGTAGCAGATTGTATGAATTAACATTTTACTTTTTGAATAATGATTACATAATTTATATTTGCCTAATAAGGCATTGTTATTAATTATTTTTATTTTTATTGCGACCAAAAATAAATTAATGAATAAACTAATTATGAAATACATGTATTTCATTGAATAACAACAGTGTGCTCTTTTAACTTTTTTCTTTTAGCAAAGCTATATTAGAATTACTTGCATTTTTTTTGTAATTTCAGAGTACTACATGTGAAAATTATATATAACCTATAGTGCAAAGCCTGTATTCATGCACTTCATTAAGCAAAATCTGTTAACCTATGCTGTTGTTTAAAATAGACACATGTAATATGTCCTACCCAATCAATGAACACTGAAATCCTAACTAAAAAGCAGTATGTAGCGTTTTATTGTTTATAATAGTATCTTCTTTCAATGCACTCCAAACTGAGTGCTCCGTAAGATGCATTTTACCATGTTAAAACATGCTGCTTATACGGTGTAAACTGTCTACCTTTAACTTAACTCTGCATCATCAACATGTTAAGTAACAGCAGCTCTCACACTCACCCCACAGATGCAACTGAAGGAAGGAATAGGTGGAAACAAAAAGGAGATAAAAAGTGGTTTTCATCTTCCTGGACGACTGATGGACCAACAGGAGCAGGAGAAAGTGGAGTAAAAGCGTGTCCGCGGATGCCGAGAGGGAAGGAGAGCGAGCGCAGGGAGGGAAGGGGGCAGGCTGAGCCAACCTCTGATGGGATGCTGATCGCCACGGCAACCGATATGGTAAGCTGATCTGATCCAACGAGGACCTACAAAAAGTGTGTAATATATTATATTATATTATAGATCAGCGTTATAATCACTTTATCCCATACTTGCCAACCTTGAGACCTCCGCTTTCGGGAGGTGGGGGGTGGGGGGGCGTGGTTGGGGCAGGGGCGTGGTTGGGGGCGTGGTTAAAAGGGGAGGAGTATATTTACAGCTAGAATTTACCAAGTCAGGTATTTCATATATATATACATATATATATGAAATACTTGACTTTCAGTGAATTCTAGCTATATATATATATATTTATTTTATATGTATATATGTATATATATATATAAATAAAATAAATACTTGAATTTCAGTGTTCATTTATTTACACATATACACACACATAACACTCATCTACTCATTGTTGTGTTAAGGGTTGAATTGTCCAACCTTGTTCTATTCTCTGTGACTATTTTTCTAACCATGCTGAACACCCTCTCTGATGATGCATTCTGCTTCGTCTCCTTGTTGTGTGCGCAGTTGTGCACTGCACTCTCTAAAAGCCGTAGATGTTATTGTCACATATGCATGTACAATAGATGTTATTGTCACATATGCATGTACAGTAGATGGCAGTATTGTCCTGTTTAAGAGTGTCACAACATTGTCGTTTACGGCAGACGAACTGCTTTACGGTAGACGAAAACGTGACTGCTGTTGTTTTGTGTTGTTGCCGCGCTGGGAGGACGTTAATGAAACTGCCTAACAATAAACCCACATAAGAAACCAAGAACTCGCCCTCGGTCATTCTACAGTTATAATGTGATTGGGCAGGCACGCTGTTTATATTGTGGGAAAGCGGACGTGAAAACAGGCTGTCAACACGTCACTCAGGTCCGCATGGAGCTGGAGGGGGCGTGGCCTCCAGCTCCGCCTGAATTTCGGGAGATTTTTGGGAGAATATTTGTCCCGGGAGGTTTTCAGGAGAGGCGCTGAATTACGGGAGTCTCCCAGAAAATCCGGGAGGGTTGGAAACTAAGGTTTATCCTGATCCTTAAGCTCTGATTTACATTTAATTTACAAAATGTAATGTCTGCAATTAACCCCATCGCAACAGCTAATGGTTTATTAGCACACTCACACCACTAGGGGGAGCCATTAGGGAAATGTAATGGTTAGTTTTCCCGCTCCTATAATTACAGCTAGCTATTAGGAGAAAAAACTAACTCTAGCAGCGCAACAACAGAACAACATAAAATTGATATTAATGTTTTTTCCATTAACTGCATTATAAATGTTTTTTCAAATTGTTCATCTATTTTGCACTCAAAAGTAACATCAGGCTTGTGTGTGGAAGTCGAGGGCGCGGCTCACTGGCTGGTCTGCTGGTCACAATGTCGCCAAAATAATGTTTGCAGAGACATTTTTACACCATGACTTTCTCATTTGTACACTATTGAATCTATAACCTGTTTCAAGTTTTTAATGAAAGATTAATATCAATATTCTTGATAATCCGACTATATCTAAGTATTAGACTTATAGACTTAGACAAACTTTATTGATCCACAAGGGAAATTGTTCAAAAATTAGAGAGCCTCTTCTAGTACTCTGACCCGCCACACTGTGAGAAGTGGAGATGCGTGTTGCTACCATGTTTTATCAGCGAGAAAACCAGCATTTGTGGGGGATTTTGTCGAATACAAGACCGATGAATAAGTCAATGAATGAATGAACCAATCCATATGGAGGTTTATTTATCCAAGATTAAAAAATACTTCTCTAAACTAGACTTTCAGTCAAAACAGAGGTGATCATACAAAGTACATTTTCATGGATGATTTTGCATGTACTTATGATACAAATACCGTAGACCAGGGATTCTCAAACTGTGGTAATTGTACCACTAGTGGTACACAGGCTTCATCTAGTGCAGGGGTCGGCAACCCAAAATGTTGAAAGAGCCATATTGGACCAAAAATACAAAAACCAAATCTGTGTGAAGCCGCAAAAAATTAAAAGCCATTTTACATACAGATAGTGTGTCATGAGATATAAATTGAATTAAGAGGACTTAAAGGAAACTAAATGAGCTCAATTATACCTACAAATGAGGCATATTGATGCAATATGTACATATAGCTAGCCTAAATAGCATGTTAGCATCGATTAGCTTGCAGTCATGCAGTGACCAAATATGTCTGATTAGCACTCCACACAAGTCAATAACATCAACAAAACTCACCTTTGTGCATTCATGCACAACATTAAAAGTTTGGTGGATAAAATGAGACAGAAAAAGAAGTGGCATAAAACACTTCTTAGAAAGTTGGAGGAAGTTATATAAGTAAGCAAACTATGGTGAGTTCAAGGACCGCCAAAATTAGTAGGACAAAATGGCGCTCGCCAAATACTCGAATCAGTGAAGCATGTTTAATATAAACAGTGTGCTTTATAACAATTAGGGAGGTTTGTGTCATGTTTGTCCTCCTATAGAAACCATATTAAAACCAAACATTTTTTTTCCCCCCTCATCTTTTTCCATTTTTCATACATTTTTGAAAAAGCTCCACAGAGCCACTAGGGCGGCGCTAATAGCCGCGGGTTGCCGACCCCCGATCTAGTGGTATGCCAAAGAACCACTTATTAAATATTCAAAGTAACACTGTTTTAACTGTGCAAACTGTCAACATATTAAATATACTTGTGTGGTGTTCGGGTCTGTGGGACCCGTTTTCATTTTTTATTAAAAGAAAATTGATACAATTAATCAATTTTTCAAACTGAGAGTCACTGACACACACACACACACACATTTCTATTACATAAATTGATGTTCTGTGTACCACACGCACCCACACACACACACACACACACACACACACACACACACACACACACACACACACACACACACACACACACACACACACGAAATCGGAGGTCTCAAGGTTGGCAAGTATGGGTGAGGCATTCATTTTCTTCCACAGACTTCATTATTTTGAGCCACAACCTCAAAGTTAAATAGTCTATCGACATCACGCCATTGAAAGTTCCTGAAAAGAGATTGCCTGAAACCTTCCTGGCCACTAGAGGGACCTTTTAACACAGCTAGTTTTTTGTTTTTTTTTGGGGGGGGGGTGGAAATGCAGTGGGTGTTTAAAAATACCAGGGTAAATAGGAAAGATCAAAGGCAGCCAGCCACACTAAGCCCTGTCAATTAACTGAGGCACAGCGTTTACAGTGTGTTTATTTAAGGCAGTGCGTTTCAATTATTTGCTGTTATGCCCCCCACAGATAGAAGAAAACATTTCACGACACCCCCACTCTCCGTAGCATAATTTGTCTATAAAATTGTTAGAAGTACACCTCTGCATAAAATTGTATCCTCGGTAACATTAAAGAAAAGACAAAAAGAAAGAAAGAAATATCAATTTACAACAAAAAAAACTATTAACATTGTTTTTAATCTGTAACAGAAAATATTTAAAGTGCATAAATGTGCCTGAAATAAAATTTAAAAAAATCCCATTTAAACTGTAAACTTTTTTTGACTGACTTGAACCATTTGATACTGAAAATTCAAATTAAATGAACTCAATAAATAATGCTAAAGTCAAATTAATCAGCAACATTAACTCAGAGCACAATACATAAAACACTTAAACCTACAATACAAAAATAAATGCAACAACGTATGCTTCTTTTTTTCTAATAATTATAAATGAGGAAGTCAGGATTATTGGCTACAACGAGTTTGTTTTGCAGTGCACAGCTTTTTTCGAAGCAAGGCTTGAAACATTATATTGCATTTATCTGATAAAGCATGTTCCTCGGGGGTCACAGAACGAGATCAAAAGACTGATTTATTTCAGAGGAACAGTTGAGGAAAAGTGTCTGTTAGAATCCAGACCACTATTTGCATGTACACAAAAGTAAAAGTGCACAATTGTTTTTGTCAAGGAATTTAGGTCCACACCCTTTCATAAAGGAGGCGTTTATTTGACTACAGACCTTTATTTGTTCACAGACGTGAACAAATGAAATGGCTAAATGTACGTCCTGGGAGAATCAATACAACAATATATTATATTATATGTATTATTTTATTATATAATCCAAAATACAAAAATGTGACAAGAACAGAGAAAAACAAGATAAATAAAATAAGTATAAATGAAATGCAGTATATAAAACCAGTGTAAATTGCACAAATCCTTCATCACAGGATCTAATAACCATGCTTGACAAATCCCTGAAGAAAGCTAACAAAAAACAAAACTCTATGGAGCATAACAAATATTTCTGCAGTAAACTGTTTCGTGTTTGTCATATGAGTTTTGTTTTGCATCATCATAATAACATCTGAACAGTTCCAGTTATGATAACACACCAGTTTTGTACATACTGTAGAGATACACACGAGACTAAGTTGCCTATGGTGAGAAATAGTTGCATGAAATGATGACATAATTCTTAAAATTTAGCAAAACTAAAAAACAAATACAGTCATCTTCTGTAGCAAAATATTAGCAAGAGGCTAATTAATAGCCTTATCGTACTGTCACTCACGTCACTCATAGAAATCTGCATACCGTATTTTCCGGACCATAGGGAGCACCGGATTATAAGGCGCACTGTAGATTAATTTTTTCATATACAAACCCCGTTTCCATATGAGTTGGGAAATTGTGTTAGATGTAAATATAAACGGAATACAATGATTTACAAATCCTTTTCAACCCATATTCAATTGAATGCACTACAAAGACAAGATATTTGATGTTCAAACTCATAAACTTTATTTTTTTTTTGCAAATAATAATTAACTTAGAATTTCATGGCTGCAACACGTGCCAAAGTAGTTGGGAAAGGGCATGTTCACCACTGTGTTACATGGCCTTTCCTTTTAACAACACTCAGTAAACGTTTGGGAACTGAGGAGACACATTTTTTAAGCTTCTCAGGTGGAATTTTTTCCCGTTCTTGCTTGATGTACAGCTTAAGTTGTTCAACAGTCCGGGGGTCTCCGTTGTGGTATTTTAGGCTTCATAATGCGCCACGCATTTTCAATGGGAGACAGGTCTGGACTACAGGTAGGCCAGTCTAGTACCCGCACTCTTTTACTTTGAAGCCACGTTGATGTAACATGTGGCTTGGCATTGTCTTGCTGAAATAAGCAGGGGCGTCAATGGTAACGTTGCTTGGATGGCAACATATGTTGCTCCAAAACCTGTATGTACCTTTCAGCATTAATGACGCCTTCACAGATGTGTAAGTTACCCATGTCTTGGGCACTCATACACCCCCATACCATCACAGATGCTGGCTTTTCAACGTTGCGCCTATAACAACTGATGTCGCTTGTTGATGCAGTACAGCCTGAGGGATCGAAGGCCACGGGATTAGCTGCTTACGTGCAGTGATTTCTCCAGTTCCTCTGAACCCTTTGATGATATTACGGACCGTAGATGGTGAAATCCCTAAATTCCTTGCAATAGCTGGTTGAGAAAGGTTTTTCTTAAACTGTTCAACAATTTGCTCACGCAATCATGGCACCCACCTGTTCCCAATTTGCCTGTTCACCTGTTGGATGTTCCAAATAAGTGTTTGATGAGCATTCCTCAACTTTATCAGTATTTATTGCCACCTTTCCCAACTTCTTTGTCACGTGTTGCTGGCATCAAATTCTAAAGTTAATGATTATTTGCAAAAAAAAAAAAAACGTTTATCAGTTTGAACATCAAATATGTTGTCTTTGTAGCATATTCAACTGAATGTGGGTTGAAAATGATTTGCAAATCATTGTATTCTGTTTATATTTACATTTATCACAATTTCCCAACTCATATGGAAACGGGGTTTGTATAAGGCGCACCAGATTATAGGGCGCATTAAAGGAGTCATATTATTATTATTATTTTCTAAATGTAAAACACTTCCTTGTGGTCTACATAACATGTACCGGTAATGGTGGTTCTTTGGTCAAAATGTTGCATAGATTATGTTTTACCGATCGTCTTCAAGCCGCTTTCTGACAGTCGCTTCCGGATTTACCATTTAGTGGGCAGTCTTATTTACGTGGCTCACCTTCGGCAGCGTCTTCTTCCCGTCATCTTTGTTGCAGCGGTGTAGCGTGCAAGGACGGGGGTGGAAGAAGTGTCAAAAGATGGCGCTAACTGTTTTAATGACATTCAGACTTTACCTTAATCAATAACGGAGCAGCATCTCCTCAACCGGAAACAACAACACCGCCGGAAATGTGTCCCGTGAAAAACTGTCCGACTGGAACGCTCTAATAACTAAAGTTCCTTGGGTGAATAATTTAAACTCACTACACCGGTATGTTTTAGTGCTTTCATGGCGAGTTTACTGGCAGATATAAGTAAGAACTTTACACTACTTTATGTTAGAAATGGCAACAGTGGAGGATGAATGTCACATAACAAGAAGATAGAGAAAAAGAAGAAGCTTATCGACTACGGAGTCGGCACGGACTACAAAGGTGGACACACGCAATTTTTCAGTATTTATACAGAGCCCAAATACAGATCAGCAGGTACCAGAAGGTAAGAAAACGCCAGATAATATGTCTTACCTTATACACACACACCATAATAATGCTCGTATGTTGAAGCACAGTACAATCCATCAAGCGGTGCGGCTTCATAGCTTACCAGAGTCGTACTAAAACATTTTGATAGATCTTTGAGCGCCGTGTATAATGTTCTATATTTTCGATGGAACATATAAAATGTTGGTTTTGTTTACTTGAGTCATATTGCCATCATATTGCAGTCTACACCTATCTTTTATGTTGTACTGCTATCTACTGGTCACACTTATCATTACACCTTGAACCAAATAAAATTGGTTCCAAGCCGGTAAGCAAAACCAGAATTATTCCGTACATTAGGCGCACCGGGTTATAAGGCGCACCGTCGAGTTTTGAGGGAAAAAAATATTTTAAGTGCGCCTTATAGTCGGGAAAATACGGTACCTTAATCTTGAACTTGAGTAGAAGAAGTACTGAAGAAGTACAAGGAGGAAAGAGAGTGATGCCCTCAGCACAGAGCGATGGGAGAGAGGTGTATGGTCAGAGAGTGTTTGGGCCTGTGCGTGTGTATGTGTGTGTGTGTGTGTGTGTGTGTGTGTGTTTTGTCTCGTCTTGTCTTGTCTCATAGTAACAGTGGTACTATTGTATTGTTAGTGTACAGGAGCTTTTCTTGTTTTTGTTTGTATAGTATTGTTCTTGTATTATATTGTTTATGTTAAACGTGGAATGAGTGAGAGGGGTTGGGATATTATAAGCATCTGCTTCATCCAACCCCTTTTCAAGCCTTGCATAAATGTCCCTGCCAAAATGTTTTAAAAAAATGTGTGTTGTTGTACTGTGCAGGTTTGAAATAAATAATTCAATCAATCAAAAAACTTGTTTCTCATTTTCTTCCCTTTTCTTCTAAATTGGAAACCTAATGGCTTCTTTAGTCTTTTACTTTGATCCAAGAAGACTCAGCATCATGAACTTTTTCGTTACCTTTTAGCAACACCGTCCATTCGCCCCTCAATCAACCAAACTCACGTGAGTCACAAAGATGACTGCTAAGACTTCGGATTTATTTTAATTTTTTCGCATTATCCAATTAATTATATGTAAGTTCATGGGTCTATTTTGATTTTAGGAATGAAAGACAGTTTATTTGGAAGCACCTTGTGTCGTGTGGCCTCACTGGACAAGTGTCCTCTTCTGACACACACGACCTGAATCACGCTCAGCAGCACGTTGAGGGGTCAGTAGCTCGCTAGCGGCTAAAGTCCAGCCCCAGTCAGCTACTTCTAAATCACTAATCCTCGCCTCCGTGGCGACAAATAAGGTACGTTTCTTACAAGTATCATCCCTGCAGGACGAGGAATAGCTAAACATGCTTCACTACACACCGTAGCTCACACAATGTAAACAAACGCCATTGGTGGATCCACACCTTACATCCACTGTAATGATACCAAGTACAGGAGCGTATCTAGTCGATAGTACTATGATTACGTCGATATTTTTTAGCATCACAACATCTTCTTTCATTTTTTTAAATGTATATTATGTTTATAAACTCAGGAAATATGTCCCTGGACACATGAGGACTTTGAATATGACCAATGTATGATCCTGTAACTACTTGGTATCGGATTGATACCCACATTTGTGGTATCATCCAAAACTAATGTTGAGTATCAAACAACAGAAGAATAAGTGATTATTACATTTGAACAGAAGTGTTATGATCCGCTGCCCGGATCATATTTCTGTTTGGGTTTTCGGGTCACGTGTGTTTTCTGTTAGTCTTGGACTCATTTTGTTCCTGTCTGTGCACCTTTGAGTTGGTTACCATAGTTACATATTAATTCCACCTGCCGCTTGTGTTTGTGACGCGCACCTGTTGTAATCACTGACATTATTTAAGCCTGCCTTTTCCAGTCAGTCAGCCTGGTTTCTTTATTTGTGTCACGCGACTGCTAGTAAGTTTTTGCTTGTCTCCTAGCCCCTGCTAAATGTCATAGTCGTTGCTAAGTTGTAGCCTTAGCTTCCGGTGCGCTCGGCACCTTTTCCAGTCGGTTTGTTTTCTGTTTTGTACCTGTTTTGTGTTGTTTTATTATTAAATCAAGTTATTACCTGCAAGTCCTGTCCGGATTTGTCCATTTGCATCTTGGGAGAACAAAACCCGCATCATCATGCGCCCCGATCGTGACAAGAAGTGTAGATAGAACATGTTAAAAGAGAAAGTAAGCAGATATTAACAGTAAATGAACAAGTAGATTAATAATTCATTTTCTACCACTTGTTAATAATTTTGACAAAATAATAGAATGATAAATGACACAATATGTTACTGCATACGTCAGCAGACTAAATTAGGAGCCTTCGTTTGCTTACTTACTAATAAAAAACAAGTTGTCTTGTATGTTCACTATTTTATTTAAGGACAAACTTGCAATAAGAAACAAATGTAAGATGTTTTGTTAAAATAAAGCCAATATTGCAATTTTCTGTGGTCCCCTTTATTTAGAAAAGTACCAAAAAGTATCGAAATAATTTTGGTATCGGGACAACACTACCACCTTCTATACTAGTTTATTACTTTATTATTCTTCGGTCAATGGTCAACAAAAGAAACAAACAGTTGTACATTCATAGATTGAAAATGAAAATGTTGCAGACCGAAAGGGTTTAGGCTGAAGTTGAACACTTATTGCGCCTAACCCAGGTGTCGGCAACCCAAAATGTTGAAAGAGCCATATTGGACCAAAAATACAAAAACACATTTGTCTGGAGCCGCAAATAATTAAAAGCCATATTACATACAGATAGTGTGTCATGAGATATACATTGAATTAAGAGGACTTAAAGGAAACTAAATGACCTCAAATGTAGCTACAAATGAGGCATAATGATGCAATATGTACATATCGCTAGCCTAAATAGCATGTTAGCATCGATTAGCTCACAGTCATGCAGTGACCAAATATCTGATTAGCACTCTACACATGTCAATAACGTCGACAAAACTCACCTTTGTGCATTCATGCACAAAGTTAAAAGTTTGGTGGACAAAATGAGACAAAAAAAAGGATAAAACACATCCTAGGAAGTCGGAGAAAGTTATATATGTAAACAAACTAAGGTGAGTTCAAGGACCGCCAAAATTAGTAGGACAAAACGGCGCTCGCCAAATACTCGAATCAGTGAAGCATGTTTAATACAAACAGCGTGATTTATAACAATTAGGGAGGTTTGTGTCATGTTTGTCCTCCTACAGAAAACATACTAAAACAAAAAAAATAATTTTCCCCCTCATCTTTTTCCATTTTTCATACATTTTTTAAAAAGCTCCAGAGAGCCACTAGGGCGGCGCTAAAGAGCCGCATGCGGCTCTAGAGCCGCGGGTTGCCGACCCCCGGCCTAACCCTATAAACAATGTTAAGTACAAGATGAACTTCCGAAAACTATGAAATGTCTTTTGTACAACATATTATAAATACACGTTATACACAAAATAAACACAGTTCAATTATATACACAGTAAAGGCATGTGAAATATCCTTGTACACGTGTTAAACCTTTGTACCAATTTATATACTACATACAAACAATTATACTTCCATTATTATTTATATCCCACATTTAGTATTTTAATTAACATTGATCGTAGTATTAACGACTGTGTTGATTCAAGAGTGATATATTTTTTCAAGACATTGGTCTTAAAGTGTTTTTTAAATGTGTGAATAGAACTGGAACATTTTAAGGAATCATCCAAGCTGTTCCACAGTTGAAACCCCATGACAGAAACACATCTACTTTTTAAGCTCATTCTTATTTTAGCTTTCTGGAAGACAGTTGAACCTCGGAGGCCATAGGGATTCTCTCTGGGTTTAAACCTCTCCTGTAGACACCCAGGCAGCATGTGGTTATGAGCTTTGTACGTCACAATAGCAGTGTTGAGGTCAACAAGATTGTGCAGTTTTAATGTTTTTAATTTAATAAACAGAGCATTGGTATGGTCATGATAATCTGCATAATTTACAATTCTAATCGCTTTCTTTTGAAGTAAGAATATAGAGTTGATGTTTGTTTTGTATACGAAACCTAGGCAGAAATGTGGGTGAGATAGGCTGAGGTGTTAATGACCTGCACCAGAGGCGGTGTTTTGGAAAAGGAGCAATATTACGCCTCCGTTTTAAAAAGGGCCACTAGAAGAAATGAGCGAAATGAGCGTTTTGTTTTGATTTTTCTTTTTCGTGCATGCGCCCTCACAATTATTGCTGCCCACAGCAAAAACCGGCCCTGTTTGTTCATATGAACGATGCACCCACTGGCCAGGCACCCTCGCCGCTTGCTTTTCCTCCTATCGTCCTTCAGTTAGATGAATGCACAGTCAGCCTCCAGTCCTGAAATGACATATAAATTTAGGAAGGCATCCACAGACATAAAGTGCCATACGAGCCCCATTACTGACACTCGGCCCATGGAAAAATATTAGGCCTCAATCCCGTATAAATGGTTTGTGTAGTCTGGTGTAATGTGTTTGCTCGGTGCAGGCCACACACCTCATCTAGAAGGCTTGTAATCGGACCTTTGTGGTATCCTATCTATCACGTGCAAGATGATTAAAAAGAAATGGTCTGTGTTTGCTCAAGAGGCAGATAAATCCTCATACATCTCATCCTGGCAGCTAATGACACCAAACTGCTGACACGCCGTTTGAGATTAACGACACATCCCATCCTGCTGTTGAACGGAGCCGCCTGACCCGAAAAAAAGAAGGCCATGAATTGTCCGGCAGGAAGAAGGAACATGCAGAAAAGATCAGGTTAGTGGTGAGCTTTAAAAAAAAAAAAAAAAAAAAAAGTCGAAGAAATTCGAGAAAGAAAAAAAAAGACTATGTCGTTAACACGGAGGCTGATTGCTGTTTCTTTATAAAGGTTTGGCAAAATGGCCAATAGTCTGCAGAATCTCTTAACGAGCCACCTCAGCACAATTTAATGAGCAGTAAATGCTGTGTGAGGGAAGTGCCACTTCGCGTATGTGTGTTGTCTTAAACCACAGGACTAACGTTGAAGGGGGGAAAATACATGAATTATTAAGCGTTTAAGGAGAAATTATATATATATTTTAAATAAATGAATATTCATATTTTATAATAAGCACTTTTCACTTTTCCTAGTCAGAGATCGCCGCAGCTTGTCACACGCGTGATGTTTTGTCTTAGTTTTTACTATCATGTCTTGTGATCATGTTTTGTTTAGTTATGTTCTGTTTTGGTTAAAACTCCATAGTTTCTGTTTTTTCACTCCCTTGTTTTGTCACCATGGCGACCTATTAGTTTCCCCCTGTCATGTGTTTGGACTCACGCACCTGTCACTAATTATGTCTGTCTTATTTAAAGGCCTACTGAAATCCACTACTACCGACCACGCAGTCTGATAGTTTATATATCAATGATGAAATCTTAACATTGCAACACATGCCAATACGGCCGGGTTAGCTTACTAAAGAAAATTTTAAATTTCGCGCGGAATATCCTGCTGAAAACGTCTCGGTATGATGACGTCAGCGCGTGATGTCACGGATTGTAGCGGACATTTTGGGACAGCATGGTGGCCAGCTATTAAGTCGTCTGTTTTCATCGCAAAAATTCCACAGTATTCTGGACATCTGTGTTGGTGAATCTTTTGCAATTTGTTCAATGAACAATGGAGACAGCAAAGAAGAAAGCTGTAGGTGGGAAGCGGTGTATTGCGGCAGGCGTTGTGCTGGATAACGCACCCCCGCCGTAGAATGCACCCCTTGACTGTTGTGAGGATAACACAGCCGGTGTTTCATTGTTTACATTCCCGGAAGCTTTACCATTGGCCTGTGGAGAACTGGGACAACAGAGACACTTACCAGGAGGACTTTGAGTTGGATGCGCAGACGCGGTACCGTGAGTACGCATGCAGCTGCGGCTTCCAAACATTTGATTGCTTGCCCGTACGTGCGTGCCGCTATGTGCATGTCACGTATGTAACTTTGGGGACTTTGGCGAAATATATGTGCTGTATGAACTTTGGAGAGGTGAACGGTACTTTGGGCTGTGAGATTGAGTGTGTTGTGCAGGTGTTTGAGTTGTATTGGCGGGTTATATGGACGGGAGGGGGGAGGTGTGTGTTATGCGGTATTAATTTGCGGCATATTAAATATAAGCCTGGTTGTGTTGTGGCTAATAGAGTATATACAATATATGTCTTGTGTTTATTTACTGTTGTAGTCATTTCCAGCTGAATATCAGGTCCCACCCGCCTCTCACAGCATCTTCCCTATCTGAATCGCTCCCACTGCCCTCTAGTCCTTCACTCTCACTTTCCTTATCCACAAATCTTTCATCCTCGCTCAAATTAATGGGGAAATCGTCGCTTTCTCGGTCCGAATCGCTCTCGCTGCTGGTGGCCATGATTGTAAACAATGTGCGGATGTGAGGAGCTCCACAACCTGTGACGTCACGCTACTCGTCTGCTACTTCCGGTACAGGCAAGGCTTTTTTATCAGCGACCAAAAGTTGCGAACTTTATCGTCGATGTTCTCTACTAAATCCTTTCAGCAAAAATATGGCAATATCGCGAAATGATCAAGTATGACACATAGAATGGACCTGCTATCCCCGTTTAAATAAGAAAATCGCATTTCAGTAGGCCTTTAAGCCGGTAGTTGCCAGGTAGCCGACCTGGCGACATTACCCCCTTTACTCCTGATACTCCAATGATTACGCGTTCCATGCCATAGTTCCATTCTTGACCAAGTAAGTTTTTGTTTATACGTGTCACAGTAAGTGTTTATTTGTTTCATGCTCATAGTTTACGCCTATGTGATAGTTTTTTGTTCCTTAGCCAAGTTTGTGTCTCCGCCTTGTGCGCGCCTTTTGTTTGCACTTTTATAGTATAATTAAAACATGTATTTACCTTCACGCCATGTCCGGTCCAGTCGATTTGCACCACGGGAAAACAATCCACGCAGTAATTTGCGTCATCATAGTCCACGATTTGACATTTAGACCGAATGTCCTTCCTGACGCAACCCTGGCCGGGTAATTGAAACCGTACTGCACCCTCTGCCATGACTAGTGTACCATGACCAACACCAGGAATTCTAAAATAATATTGATTTATATTTTTAATATGTATGCAAATATTTCGACCAATAATGGTGCATAGGTAGATTCAATACTTACAGCAGTGTTTTTCAAACTTTTTTGAGCCAAGGCACATTTTCTGCGTTGAAAAAATCTGGAGGCACACCACTAAAATAACTAAAAAATTAAACTCAGTTGACAGTAAAAAGTCATTGTCGCAATTGTTGGATATGACTTTAAACCATAACCAAGCATGCATCACTATAGCTCTTGTCTCAAAGTAGGTGTACTGTCACGACCTGACTTATTTGGAGTTTTTTGCTGTTTTCCTGTGTGTAGTGTTTTAGTTATTGTCTTGCGCCCCTATTTTGGTGGCTTTTCCTCTTTTTTTTTGTATTTTCCTGTAACAGTTTCATGTCTTCCTTTGAGCGATATTTCCCGCATCGGCTTTGTTTTAGCAATCAAGAATATTTCAGTTGTTTTTATCCTTCTTTGTGGGGACATTGTTGATTGTCATGTCATGTTCGAATGTACATTGTGGGCGCCGTCTTTGCTCCGCAGTAAGTCTTTGCTGTCGTCCAGCATTCTGTTTTTGTTTACTTTGTAGCCAGTTCAGTTTTAGTTTCGTTCTGCATAGCCTTCCCTAAGCTTCAATGCCTTTTCTTAGGGGCACTCACCTGTTTGTTTATTTTTGGTTTAAGCATTAGACACCTTTTTACCTGCACACTGCCTCCCGCTGTTTCCGACATCTACAAAGTGATTAGCAACCGGCTGCCACCTACTGATATGAAAGAGTATTACACGGTTACTCTGCCGAGCTCTAGACAGCACTGACACTCAACAACAACACATCATTTTCAGACAATAATTACTGGTTTGCAAAAAATACTTTTTTAACCCAAATAGGTGAATTTTGACAATCTCCCATGGCACACCAGACTGTATCTCACGGCACACTAGTGTGCCGCGGCACAGTGGTTGAAAAACACTGACTTACAGTTCATCCCCACCTATTAGCCCGCATATTCAGTGATTTCTTTTTTCTACACTGAATGTTTTTTTTATGGTAACTTGACTAAAAAAGTGGTTTGATGGCACTAACTGCTGGCGGGAAAGAGTTTTGTAGCTATGGATCCAGCAGAGGGCGCTGTCTCACGAATAATTTCACTCAACCTTTTCTAGCACAAAGATGCTTTGAGGAAACCTAATGTTGTGTTACTGCAAGTTTTGTAAGTACGATACTGTACACTGTATGCCTGTAATTGCTTTCCAACGTGGGAACCTGAATTTAAAATGTGTTTGATAACTTTGAGAGGAGGGATGGGTACCAAATTCGTACTTTGATATCGGTATCGACCGAACGTTGTCAATACTACCAGGTACAGAATCAGGTAAATTCAAATGGTGACACATTTTGATACTTTTCGTTGAACGGGAAGTCAGTCTGGTTGCAGACTCGGCACCGATTCAAACAACTGGCTGGTAAACAAGCAGTCAAGCAGACTCAGCCGGACTGCCTCAAAGTAATGTTACAATTTTCCATGCCAACAAAGCAAGCCAAAGGCGCTCAACCCTACAGTACGGTACACTAAGGCTCCACTTTTCAAAATGCGCTAGTTTGAGGGTAATTAGGGCCCTATAGAAATTGCTTTGTTTATTATTATCCTCCCACCCATCTATGAGGCCCTTTAAGGGAAACTACACTTTTTGGGGATTTTTGCCCATCGTTCACAATCATTATAAGAGACAAGAAGACAAAAGTATTTTTTGTTTTCTTTTCCCGCTTTCTAACATGTCAAAATTGGCTCGTTCTAGGTGGCTAGCAATGCGGCTAATGGGAACAATCAATTCTACTTCTAAATCACTTTAAAAATTCATTTAAAAACTGTCAACAATACTTCATTTACGTTCCGTAACCTGTATAATAACCAAGCTGTAGCAACATTGTTATTGTAAGAACGAACACTCTTTTTGTAGTGTAGTAACACATCGGCATGCTACGGTATTAGCTGTGAAAGCTAACTACGGCAAGAGATAAGCTAGCTTCAACGTCAACATGGAATGTGTTTGAGTTTGTAATGCACAACACTGCGATACAACACCAATTTGTACTGACTGAAAAACATGAACAGTCATATTACAGTATCTGTAAAGTATTAGCCCACATTTCATGTTTTGTTTGTACACACCTCAGCTAGCCAGACAGCGTACCGGTATGTACTGTAGTTGTACAAACCCTGTTTCCATATGAGTTGGGAAATTGTGTTAGATGTAAATATAAACGGAATACAATGATTTGCAAATCCTTTTCAACCCATATTCAATTGAATGCACTACAAAGACAAGATATTTGATGTTCAAACTCATAAACTTTATTTTATTTTTTTGCAAATAATAATTAACTTAGAATTTCATGGCTGCAACACGTGCCAAAGTAGTTGGGAAAGGGCATGTTCACCACTGTGTTACATGGCCTTTCCTTTTAACAACACTCAGTAAACGTTTGGGAACTGAGGAGACTTATTTTTTAAGCTTCTCAGGTGGAATTCTTTCCCATTCTTGCTTGATGTACAGTCCAGGGGTCTCCGTTGTGGTATTTTAGGCTTCATAATGCGCCACCCATTTTCAATGGGAGACAGGTCTGGACTACAGGAAGGCCAGTCTAGTACCCACACTCTTTTACTATGAAGCCACGTTGATGTAACACGTGGCTTGGCATTGTCTTGCTGAAATAAGCAGGGGAGTCCATGGTAATGTTGCTTGGATGGCAACATATGTTGGGGGCGGCATGGCGTAGTGGGTAGAGCAACCGTGCCAGAAACCTGAGGGTTGCAGGTTCGCTCACCGCCTCTTACCATCCAAAAATTGCTGCCGTTGTGTCCTTGGGCGGGACACTTCACCCTTTGCCCCCGGTGCCACTCACACCGGTGAATTGAATGATGAATGATAGGTGGTGGTCGGAGGGGCCGTTGGCGCAAATTGCAGCCACGCTTCCGTCAGTCTACCCCAGGGCAGCTGTGGCTATGAAAGTAGCTTACCACCACCAGGTGTGAACGAATGATGGGTTCTACATGTAAAGCGACTTTGGGTACTTAGAAAAGCGCTATATAAATCCCAGTTATTATTATTATTATTATATGTTGCTCCAAAACCTGTATGTACCTTTCAGCATTAATGGCGCCTTCACAGATGTGTAAGTTACCCATGTCTTGGGCACTAATACACCCCCATACCATCACAGATACTGGCTTTTCAACTTTGCGCCTATAACAATCCGGATGGTTCTTTTCCTCTTTGGTCCGGAGGACACGACGTCCACAGTTTCCAAAAACAATTTTAAATGTGGACTCATCAGACCACAGAACACTTTTCCACTTTGCATCAGTCCATCTTAGATGAGCTCAGGCCCAGCGAAGCCGACGGCGTTTCTGGGTGTTGTTGATAAACGGTTTTCGCCTTGCATAGTAGAGTTTTAACTTGCACTTACAGATGTAGCGACCAACTGTAGTTACTGACAGTGCGTTTCTGAAGTGTTCCTGAGCCCATGCGGTGATATCCTTTACACACTGATGTCGCTTGTTGATGCAGTACCGCCTGAGGAATCGAATGTCATGGACTTAGCTGCTTACGTGCAGTGATTTCTCCAGATTCTCTGAACCCTTTGATGATATTACGGACCGTAGATGGTGAAATCCCTAAAATCCGTGCAATAGCTGGTTGAGAAAGGTTTTTCTTAAACTGTTCAACAATTTGCTCACGCATTTGTTGACAAAGTGGTGACCCTCGCCCCATCCTTGTTTGTGAATGACTGAGCATTACAGGGAATCTACTTTTATACTCAATCATGGCACCCACCTGTTCCCAATTTGCCTGTCCACCTGTGGGATGTTCCAAATAAGTGTTTGATGAGCATTCCTCAACTTTATCAGTATTTATTGCCACCTTTCCTAACTTCTTTGTCACGTGTTGCTGGCATCAAATTCTAAAGTTAATGATTATTTGCAAAAAATTTTTTTTTTTATCAGTTTGAACATCAAATATGTTGTCTTTGTAGCATATTCAACTGAATATGGGTTGAAAATGAATTGCAAATCATTGTATTCCGTTTATATTTACATCTAACACAATTTTCCAACTCATATGGAAACGGGGTTTGTAATAACATGCATCGTGTGCTACGTGTATCATGATCGATATTATAGTGACTCATTCGATGGACAGTTGTTCGTCTGGTCCAGCTGGCCGTGGACATTTCCTGTTGATTTTGGGTAAGCAATCCATTTATGTCGAAATAGCTTGTCTCCAAGTTCCACATTTATAGTGTTGTCACTTTCACCCCACTCTCCCGGCTTACGTCTGTTCTAACGTCTCACAAACAAGGATGGGGCGAGGGTCACCACTTCGTGAACAAATGCGTGAGCAAATTGTCCAACAGTTTAAGAACATTTCTCAACGAGCTATTGCAAGGAATTTAGGGATTTCACCATCTACGGTCCGTAATATCATCAAAAGGTTCAGAGAATCTGGAGAAATCACTGCACGTAAGCAATGATATTACAGACCTTCGATCCCTCAGGCGGTACTGCATCAAAAAGCGACATCAGTGTGTAAAGGATATCACCACATGGGCTCAGGAATACTTCAGAAAACATCTGTCAGTAACTACAGTTTGTCGCTACATCTGTAAGTGCAAGTTAAAACTCCACTATACAAAGCGAAAGCCAATTATCAACAACACCCAGAAACGCCACCGGCTTCGCTGGGCCCGAGCTCATCTAAGATGGACTGATGCAAAGTGGAAAAGTGTTCTGTGGTCTGACGAGTCCACATTTCAAATTGTTTTTGGGAACTGTGGACGTCATAGGCGCAAAGTTCAAAAGCCAGCATCTGTGATGGTATGGGGGTGTATTAGTGCCCAAAGCATGGGTAACTTACACATCTGTGAAGGCACCATTAATGCTGAAAGGTACATACAGGTTTTGGAGCAACATATGTTGCCATCCAAGCAACGTTATCATGGACGCCCCTGCTTATTTCAGCAAGACAATGCCAAGCCACATTCTGCACGTGTTACAACAGCTTGGCTTCGTAGTAAAAGAGTGCGGGTACTAGACTGGCCTGCCTGTATTTCAGACCTGTCTCCATACTTGCCAACCCTCCCGGATTTTCCGGGAGACTCCCGAAATTCAGCGCCTCTCCCGAAAACCTTCCGGGACAAATTTTCTCCCGAAAATCTCCCGAAATTCAGGCGGACCTGAGTGACGACAGCCTGTTTTCACGTTCGCTTTCCCACAATATAAACAGCGTTCCTGCCCAATCATGAGGGCGAGTTATTGGTTTCTTATGTGGGTTTATTGTTAGGCAGTTTCATTAACGTCCTCCCAACGCGGCAACAACACACAACAACAGCAGTCACGTTTTCGTCTACCGTAAATCGGTTCGTCTGCCGTAAACAGCAATGTTGTGACACTCTTAAACAGGACAATACTGCCATCTACTGTACATGCATATGTGACAATAACATCTACAGCTTTTAGAGAGTGCAGTGCACAACTGCGTACACAACAAGGAGACGAAGCAGGATGCATCATCAGAGAGGGTGTTCAGCATGGTTAGAAAAATAGTGACAGAGAATAGAACAAGGATGGACAATTCAACCCTTAACTCAATAATGAGTAGATGAGTGTTATGTGTGTGTATATGTGTAAATAAATAAACACTGAAATTCAAGTATTTCTCTTATTTATATATATATATATATATATATATATATATATATATATATATATATATATAAAATAAATATATATATATGTATATGTATATATATATATATATATATATATATATATATATATATATATATATATATATATATATATATATATATATATATAGCTAGAATTCACTGAAAGTCAAGTATTTCTTATATATATATATATATATATATATATATATATATATATGAAATACTTGACTTGGTGAATTCTAGCTGTAAATATACTCCTCCCCTCTTAACCACGCCCCTAACCACGCCCCCCGACCACGCCCCCGCCCCCTCACACACACACACCTCCCGAAATCGGAGGTCTCAAGGTTGGCAAGTATGCGTGTCTCCCATTAAAAATGTGTGGTGCATTATGAAGCCTAAAATACCACAACAGAGACCCCGGACTGTTGAACAACTTAAGCTGTACATCAAGCAAGAATGGGAAATAATTCCATCTGAAAAGCTTCAAAACATGGTCTCCTCAGTTCCCAAACGTTTACTGAGTTTTGTTAAAAGGAAAGGCCATGTAACACAGTGGTAAAAATGCCCCTGTGCCAACTTTTTTGCAATGTGTTGCTGCCATTAAATTCTAAGTTAATGATTACACTTTAAGATGTTAAATATTCATTGAAGTAAAGTTTTTGCTGACAAAAATGAGCACATATTATTTTTTGGTTTATTTATTGATAACAAAGTTATGTAACTTCCAAATACAGTACAATAGTAAACACTTCTACAGTAATGAGAAATACGTTTATAGCCTTTTCAATGGTTACTTGCGTTGTTATTATATATGATGATTACATTACATTATAAACACTGTATAGTTTTTATCGATGATTTCTTCAGTTGAAGAGCTTGATGTGGATAAAAGCTCTGAGTCTGTCTGCATAAAGCCAAATATTTTTTTAAGTACTTTATTGCATTTGTATCTAATGTGTGGCACCCAGAGACAATGTGTTGATTGACAATCCAAAAGTAAAATGTCTTCCTTTACTTGTTATTTTCACAATTTTGTGCATTTATATGTATAAAATAAAAGCATCGCAAATCGAATCACATACGCAATTTTGAAAAGAATAAACACAATTATTATTATTTTTTTAATCCTTACAAACAGCTGGTGTGTAATAAATACAATGCTTACAGTATAAACACGTTGTAGGACTCAACAAAAAAAAAGGCTTGCACAGTCAACTTAATGGCAAAGACTACTTCCTGGCTAAGACAACACGACGTAGCCTATACACTACGGCCCTCTAACATCTTTGAATTACAACTGCATGCAAAGTCCACTATATAATACTTGCAAATGAGACACAAAAGTACAGCTTTTGAGTACAGCTCAGTGTTGAATGTTAAATTAAAAAATATATATATTTTTTTTTAAGCAAGTAACATTTATTAACACATTTGAACACACACAAATGTACCAAAAATGGGTATTATTTAGACTTTATTATGTAGTTACATAAGGAATAATAAAATGTAAATAACATTTGGTACACACATTTAGTTAGTAATTGCACATCACATTGTTACACGTCCATTCATTTGCTGAAGCACTTAAGCTGTTCGAGTCTCAAATGGGTTGGAGTCCATCCCAGCTGACTTAAGACTGAGAGGCAGGCTCAGCCCGGACTGATCACCTGTCAATCACAAGACTGACACATGAAGACAGGTAACCATCCACATTAACATTTGTATCTCTAAAAAATAGCGTTGCAGCTGTGCTTTACATTACTTTTTTTTTTAATTCTTACTGTGCATGTCAAACAAACGTAAAAATAAGTTCAATACTGTAAAACATAAACAAGAATACATTTTATGTAGAAATTGAATTTTTTTGGAGTGCTTTAAAGGCGGAATAGATGAATCCTAATTACCTGCATTGTTAGCCGCCTCGTGCTAGCAGTTATTCATTAAACAAACAGAAAAGGGAAATACTTGTGTTATTGTCTCATATAAGGCTTGTGGATAATGGACAACATTTTAAAAAATGTGTGCAGTTCCTCTTTAACCAGATCCATTTTTACATATGTTACATTTTTAACAAATACCGCTTTCCTTGCTAAAGAATGAGCTAAACCTCAGGCTAGTCTTCCCATCAAATGTGAGGCATGTCAGAGGTGGGTTGCTGGTTCTGAACAACTTGACTCTGAAAAACTGGCTGTAGAAAGAGGCCCAGAGTTCCCACCACGCACACAATGACAAAGATCCACAGAAACATGCGATCCACCACCATGGCCACGTACTTCCAGTCCTCGATGACCTGCGAACACACGAAAGTCAAGTTCCAATTCAATCAGAGGTATTGTTATGATGCAATATGTCACAAAGACCGGATCGTTGTCGACTGTCCAATTTTTCTGATCTAACCTTCATAAAGCTGAAACATGCATTGTTGTTGACCCTTTCACTGTCTTTTTAGAAGCGGTCATTCCTCATTTCTTATTTCTTCTTTGCCGGACTGATATGTTAGAGAAAGCAATGGACCACCAATTTGCTGCTTAAAGTTAGGGATGTTACTACCAGCAGATTGTGTAAAATTGAGTATTGTACCAATTGCCATTATTTTGATGCAGTTTATTGGGTTTAGGATAGGGAAGGACGTAAATCCGTAAAGATGTTCCTTTGGTATGATCTATTGCCATGTTTCCACCAAGCAGTGTGGCTCAGTTCACCATCAGGGCCTGCCCATGGCATAAACATACGGCCCGTGGGCTATAAGAGGCCCGTGAACGGGTTTAATCCGGCCCGCGTCCTGCAAGATGAGTTTGCTAAGTATAAAAATGAGCTGCAATTTTTGTATTGAAAGAAACTGCGGTTCTAAATGTGTCCACTGGATGTTGCAATACCAATGTTTTTTGTTTGTGTTTGCAATAGCAATTTGAGTGCAACCCAAGTCACACATTACAGTCTTTAAAGATTAATTGTCAGCTGACTTTAATCGCCCTCTGAGCAACATTAGCAACTTCCTCCTGGGGGATCCCGAAGCGTTCCCAGGCCGGAGAAGAGATGTAATCCCCCATCTGGTCCTTGGCCCGGGGTCTCCTCCCAGTGGGACGTGCAACGTGGACCTCCCTAGGGAGACCCTCGTGAGGCATTCGCACGAGATGCCCGAACAACCTAAGCTGGCTCCTTTCCAAGCGAAGGAGCAGCGGCTTTACTACGAGTCTCTCTCGGGTGACTGAACTTCTCACCCTATCTCTAAGGGAGATGCCAACCACCCTTCTGAGGAAACTCATTTCAGCCACTTGTATCCACGATTGTATTATTTCGGTCATGACCCACACTTCATGACCATAGGTGAGAGTAGGAATGTAGATAGCTCGGTAGACTGAGAGCTTTGCCTTCTGGCTCAGCTCTCTTATAAATGATGAAAAATTGTATCTATATGCAATTAACAGCGATTAATTTTGAGTTAACTATGAACAAAATAGGATTAATCGTAAATTAGATATTTTAATCGTTTGACAGCCCTAGTAAAAAAAATATAATACATGTATTTGTGGCAGTATCAGAGAAAGTTATGTTTAAGTTTCACTTTTGCAATGTATCGCACATAATTCAAGAATCATTGATTAAAGTTTGAAACAGAGGTGTCACTAGTTTTTAGACACAGGGGAAGCTCTACCCCCAGCACAGGTAGATGCACTAATAATAATAATAATCATAATAACTATAAAAACAATGTATTAGTATGATAATTCTTCAAAGCTTCTTCAAAAATCTTATAGAGACATTACTAGCTGGGCATGTAAAAACCTTAATAAGGTTGTCTTTTAAAAATACACTTTCAACTAAATTAAGTCAATTATTAGTTTGTTTGTGCATGTAAACATATTAGTGTGTGTGTGGGGGGTTACATTAGTTTAGGTTGGGATTGGGGCCCTTGAGAAGTCTAATAGTTATAAATAAATAGTATCAAAGACAAAAATGGTGCCACAAGTTTAATCTACATTTCAGTTCATTAAACTCTAATCAGATTGGTGTTTACAATGTGGGATGTTCCCTCCTTTTCCAACATACTTTGTTCATTGGCTCTTTTTGATGCGTAGAAACACAATGGTATGTGTACCTAACTGATCCAAACAGTTCTGCTTGGTGGAAATAAGGTGTTGATTATTTGTAAACTGGGCTGATATTCTGAGGAGGAATTTTAGTATCTCTGGGTCTTGTTCACGAGTGAGGGAAACATGGAGAAGGAAATCAGCCGGAGAATCGGAGCAGCTGGGCCACTATTGCAGTGTCTCTGCCGCAAACGAGAGCTGAGCAAGAAGGCAAAGCTCTCGGTCTACCGAGCTATCTACATTCCAACTCTCACCTATGGTCATGATGTGTGGGTCATGACCGAAAGAATAAGATCGCGGATACAAGCGGCCGAAATGAGTTTCCTCAGAAGGGTGGTTGGCATCTCCCTTAGAGATAAGGTGAGAAGTTCAGTCCCCCAGGAGAAACTCAGAGTAGAGCCACTGCTCCTTTGCTTGGAAAGGAGCCAGTTTAGGTGGTTCGGGCATCTTGTGGGGATGCCTCACGAGCGTCTCCCCAGAAAGGTCCTCCTTGCTCGTCCCACTGGGAGGAGACCCCGAGCCAAGGACCAGATGGGGGGATTACATCTCCTCTCTGGCCTGGGAACGCTTCGGGATCCCCCAGGATGGAGTTGCTAATGTTGCTCTGGAGAGGGAAGTCTGGGGGTCTCTGCTGGAGCTGTTGTCCCTGCGACCTGATTCCGAATAAGCGGTTGAAGATGGATGGATGGATGGATAGATGGGCTGATTTTCCTGAATGATTAAAAAAAACTTTTATACGTACACTCTGATCATCATCGTCTGCCATCATGTGGTCAGCAACAAAGCACACTCCGTTCACCGCCTCCTGGACATCATTAGCCCAGTCTGAGTTACTTCGGGGATGGAAGTCTTCAGTCCAGGCTGAACCACTGGGGAAGCAGTCACCTTGCCTTTCAGGGTGACTCAAGCTCAGAGGAGGGATTATGTTTTTGTGTCCTATGGTGGAGAAGGCCGAGTCTGAAGACAGCAAGGCAGACGATGATTTGGTAAAAACTGTTTTGGTTCCAACTGGGTAATCCAAGTCCAGAATTGTCCTTCCTGCCTGTAGGCGCCGCTGATGTCTTAGTTTCTGATGGCAAGCGTTATTGTGAGGTCGTCTCATGAACAGCAAGGCGGGTAGTTTGACCAGAAAGACCAGCTTGACCCAGGGGGGCATGGTGTGAGTGCTAGGGGAGCGGTGGTGGACGTTGAGCACGCACACGCTGGTGATGATGGAGAAGGTTACCAGCACCATGGTGAACATCAGGTACTTCCCGATCAGCGGCACATCCAGAGAGGTCGGGGGAACGATCTTGGAGATCAAGAGCAGGAAGACGGTGAGGGCCAGGAGGACGGAAATGCAAAGAGTCATCTTTTCGCCACAGTCGGACGGCAGGTAGAAGACCAGGATGGCCAGAGAAGTGATGAGCACACACGGGATGATGAGGTTGATGGTGTAGAAAAGAGGCTTCCTCTTGATGATGAAGTCATACGTGAGGTCCACGTAGGTGGAATCCAACGGGTTGACCGTCCGTCGTCCAGGCAGCGCCAAGATGTCCCACTCCCCGCTGGGGGTGAAATCATCCATACTGGCCATGTCCGACTTTAAGATCAGGTCGATCTCGGTGTGGTCGTAGGTCCATGAGCGAAACTTCAGGGTGCAGTTTTGCAGGTCGAAGGGAAAATGCTTGACTTCGATTTTGCATGCACTTTTGTAGATGGCGGGAGGAAGCCAGTTGATGCTGCCGTTGGAGAGGACGATGGCGTTGGTGAAGACTGTCACCTCGTAGGTCCCGTCGGCACTGTACGAATACGGAAACAAAGACAAAAACAAGTACTGTACCACGCTGCCTTGAATATTCTGGAAGATGACCGTGCTTATGTTCAATTCTATTAAATAATATGCATTTAGACATATAGATATGCGGGCTGTGAAATTGTTTAAATTAACTTAAGAGTCCAATATTTGGACACTGTCCCAATATCATAAAAGACAATGTTTTAAAATGTTTTATTTGAATGCACCTAATTTATTTGCTAAAAACAATTGGTAACAGTTTTATCTTAAGTTCCATCTGGGTGTATTTAAAAAAAAAAAAAATTTCAGCGAGCACGCCTGTCGAAATCTCCTCACTCATCTTTGCACTGACACATGCATTGACCTGACCACTGACCATATAACAACCTGCACCGCCTTTCAGGTGAGCATCCACGGTTAAAATAAAGGAGTGTGTATGGTCAAAATAAATTGTGTGATTAATCTGCGCATATCAATGGTTAATGCGATCATTTTTTGTGATCAATCACATAACTTAACTCGGGGGTTGGCAACCATTGGCTCTAGAGCCAGCCTAGTGGCTCTCTTGAGCTTTTTCAAAAATGTATGACTAATGGAAAAAGATGAGGGAAAAAATATAATTTTAGTTTTAATATGGTTTCTGTAGGAGGACAAAAATAACACAAACCTCCCTAATTGTTAGAAATCCCACTGTTTATATTAAACATGCTTCAGTGATTAGAGACTATTTGGCGAGCGCCGTTTTGTCCTACTAATTTTGGCGGTCCTTGAACTCACCATAGTTTGTTTACATGTCCAACTTTCTCTGACTTTCTAAGACGTGTTTTATGCCACTCCTTTTTTTGTCTCATTTTGTCCACCAAACTTTTAATGTTGTGCGTGAAGGCACAAAGGTGAGCTTTGTTGATTTTATTGACTTGTGTAGAGTGCTAATCAAGCATATTCGGTCAATACGTGGACCCCGACTTAAACAAGTTAAAAAACGTATTCGGGTGTTACCATTTGGTGGTCAATTGTACGGAATATGTACTGTACTGTGCAATCTACTAATAAAAGTTTCAATCAATCAATCAATGCATGACTGCAAGCTAATCGATGCTAACATGCTATTTAGGCTAGTTGTATGTACATGTTGCATCATTATGCCTCGTTTGTTGGTATATTTGAGCTCATTTAATTTCCTTTAAGTCCTCTTAATTCAATTTATATTTGCATGTCTCATGACACATTATCTGTGTCATGACACATTATCTGTCTCATGACACATTATCTGTATGTAATGTAATATATCTATACCTTTGGCCATTCTAAGCCAGTAATTTCCAGGAGTTATCTCCCCCTCTGAAAAGCTTCAATTGTATTAATGTTTTCCAATGTTGTAAAAATGTGTAGAATGAATATTACATTTCAACATTTCTGTCAACAAAGATTTGCGTCAGCCTGCGACACATATACCTTTTGATAGTAGGCTATTATAGACACTTACATAATGTGTTGTCTTCATTACTAGGCTTTTAATTTTTTGCGACTCCAGACAGAATTTTCTTTGTATTTTTGGTCCAGTATGGCTCTTTCAACATTTTGGGTTGCCGACCCCTTGATCCTACTCAGTGGCCTAGTGGTTAGAGTGTCCGCCCTGAGATCGGTAGGTTGTGAGTTCAAACCCCGGCCGAGTCATACCAAAGACTATAAAAATGGGACCCATGACCTCCCTGCTTGGCACTCGGCATCAAGGGTTGGAATTGGGGGTTAAATCACCAAAAATGATTCCCGGGCGCGGCCACCACTGCTGCTCACTGCTCCCCTCACCTCCCAGGGGGTGATCAAGGGTGATGGGTCAAATGCAGAGAATAATTTCGCCACACCTAGTGTGTGTGTGACAATCATTGGTACTTTAACTTTTTTTAACTTAACTTGTTCATTTTGATATCCCTAATATATATGAAAGTTGTCAAACAATTAAAACATGTAATCGCGATTAATCACATTTGAACTCGTCATAATCACAATTAATCACAGATAGGTAGAAAATGCTTTTACTTTTTACTTGGCGTGCCAGATTTTGTTTAACCAAAATATTTTGTATCCCCTTCCACTTGCATTCAAAGGAGTGGACCTTAACTTCCGTGGTTAGATGTCATCTTATCACATTAATAACAAAATGTGGATCGATACGCTCACGCTTTTTACATTGTCAAAAATGTTTAGTAATGTCACCTCAGCTGTGTTATTTGCTAACTTTGACAGCCCAATTATACAATATTTCTAAGCTGCTGCCCGGCTGTTTGATGACTCTGCCTCACTGATCTTGATTACCGTAAAACAGGCATCATAAATCTCTGGACCCTAAACATAAGTCGACCCTTGTATTTCAGACTTTTATGGACCCGTACAATACTTTGCCATTCGCACAGTGACATTTGTTCTCTGCGTTGAGTCCTGTGCCACTTACTTGTTGTACAGGACAATATCAGGCAGCCAGATGTGTCTGGAGGGGATACGCAGCTTGTTGATACCTTCGTACTTGGCAGGGTCCCATGCCAGCCTGTAATCCACCCAGTGCTGCAGGGATACAGCGAGTAAGTCAGGCTGACTTGCACACACACACATTCTTTTTTTTCCAGTTGACACAGGTCATCAACGGCGAAGAATAGTGCAGTGCACGGTGCAATTGTGTGGTTCAAGAATGTTCATCACACTTACCTGAGTGAGCCAGACGTTCGTGGTCATGATCTGTTCTCTTTCATTCTGGAAATGAATACGAAATGAAAGAAAGTCGTGATCATTTCCACCATTAAGTAATGCCGACTTTTGCCTGTGCAGTCTAATGGGATGTTTTAAAATCCTTGGCGTTTCACACAAAACTAGACTAACAAGACTACCATATTTTCCAGACAATAAGCCGCACTTAAAATCTTTTTTTTTCCTCAAAACTCGACAGTGCGCCTTATAACCCGGTGTGCCTAATATACGGAATAATTCTGGTTTTGCTTACCGACCTCGAAGCCATTTTATTTGGTACATGGTGTAATGATAAGTGTGACCAGTAGATGGCAGTCAAACATAAGAGATGCGTGTAGACTGCACTATGATGGCAATATGACTCGAGTAAACAACACCAACATTGTATATGTTCCATTGAACATTACACACTGTGCTTAAAAATGTATCAAAATGTTTTAGTACGACTCTGGTAAGCTATGAAGCCGCACCGCTTGATGGTGTCAGGCTAGGACGAAGGAAGGGACTCAGATGCAGAGATGTGATTACAAATAAAGCTTTTGTTTTGAAAAAACTCTTTAAGCCTCCAGAGCCGAGTAAATTCAAATACTATGAAATTACAAAAATAGATATCGGCAAAATGTTCCAAAAGGGAAAAACCGAAAATCACTCCAAAAGGAAGGAATACAAAAATAAGGACAATTATAATTAGCACCGTATCTGTTATCAAAAAACTTTAACAAAAAACGCTCCAACAGGAGGAAGAAAATAAAGACTATAAAACTTACTACTCTAATAAATGTAAACAAAAAATCACTCAAAAACTTTGAGGAAAAATCATTAGGGAAAAATAACTCACCACTGCGGTAGAAAAAAGGTTGAATAACAAAAGTCGCTCTGAGGGAGGAGAAAATGTTAATTCAAAATTACAGCGTGGGATATTCTGGAAGCAAGGACGTAGACGTGGGACAAGGCAAGGCATGGACATGAACATGAACATGGAACGCAAGACAGGCACGAAAGCTCGAGACAATCTGGCACAGAACAAGGGGAGGCATGAGCTTATATAGAACATGAGGGTAATGGGAAACAGGTGGAAACAATCAAGGGTCAGGAATGACGTCAGACTGGTGACACAAGAGGAAGGACCCGTGATCTGAAACAAGAGGAGTTGCTTTTCAAAATAAAACATGTAAATCACAAGACAGAAAAAACCAAGACAAGACTTCCCTCACCGCGGTGTGACAGATGGATTGTTTGCGCATTAAACATACGAGTCTTATTATAATGTCTGTATAAGTTAAGACATATTATCTGGCGTTTTGTTTCGCAATATTATTCAAAAGAAACTTTTCTTACCTTCTGGTACCTGCTGATCTGTATTTGGGATCTGCATAAATCCTGAAAAATTGCTCGCGTCCGCCTTTGTAGACCGTGCCGACCCGTAGTCGATAAACTTCTTCTTTTTCTCCACCTTCTTGTTATGGGACATTCATCCTCCGCTGTTGTCATTTCTAATATAAAGTAGTGTAAAGGTCTTACTTATATCTGTCAGTAAACTTGCCATGAAAGCGCTAAAACATACCGGTGTAGTGAGTTTACATTATTCACCCAAGGAACTTTAGTTATTAGAGAGTTCCCGTCGGATGTTTTTTCACTGGACACATTTCCGGCCTTGTTGTTGTTTCCGGATTAGGAGATGCTGCTCTGTTATTAATTTAAATAAAGTCTGAATGTCATTAAAACATTTAGCTCCATCTTTTGACACTTCTTCCACTCCCGTCCTTGCACGCGACACTGCTACAACAAAGATGACGCGGAGAAGACACCGTCGAAGGGGAGCCACGTAAATAAGACCGCCCACAAAACAGCGCATCCGGAAGCGACTGTCAGAAAGCGGCTTGAAGATGATCTGTAAAACATAATCTATGCAACATTTTGACCAAAGAACCATGTTATGTAGACCACAAGGAAGTGCTTGAAATTTAGAAAAAAATAAATAATAATATGACTCCTTTAATGCGCCCTATAATCTGGTGCGCCTTATATATTAAAAAAGCTCGGAAATAGACCATTCATCTGCAGTGCGCCATATAATCCGGTGCGCCCTATGGTCCGGAAAATACGGTAGATGTATTCCACAATGTATCCCACCATCCATGTACACACCACACTGATGAGTTGTGCCAGCGACACTCGCAGCTTCACGGTGACCCTTTCTGTCCTGTTGCCGGCCGGCCGTATGAGTGGATTGTAGCGATTTTTGTCCAGCAGCCAGTTTATGAGGCGCTCCTCAGAGTCGGCACCACCACAACCTGGACACACAAATTGGTTAAAAAGGCTGATTATTATTACTACTGTAAATCAGTGATAGGCCGTGCATTTCCCACCTTGGCCTTCAGTGATGTCTTACTTAGTCCGACTTCAATAAATACCTCTCAAAATACAATCATTTATGTCGCCACATGTCCACGGCTTTAAAAATACTATACAGAAACACACTTGCGCACTGCTGGGCATTGAATCACATAAATGTTTTCACAAGTGTACAAAAAGACAGGCTATTTTTTGGCACATTTAAAAATCAATAAACGTGGTACTGTCAAAACAAAAATAATTGTAAAAAAAACATATTGAATGTGAAAAAATATGTTTTAAATCACAATTTGTAACGGCCATTTGATGCCGTATAAGCCATTGGTACCGTTCGTAGTTGGTTGATTCGAGTGAAACTTAACTAGTTTCCGGGGTCGGTCGACCTCGTCTCACAAGATCTCGTTCAGTGGTTCTTAACCTGGGTTCGATCGAACCCTAGGGGTTCGGTGAGTCGGCCTCAGGGGTTGGGCGGAGCCTCTGCCGCGGACGTCAAGACACACCCGACTCATCGTGTAAATAAAAACTTATTATGGATACCCCCAAACAATGTTCCCTCTAATTTTCCATCTGATTCGCAGGTGTGTAATTTGTTGTGAGTTCATGCACTGTGTTGGTTTTGTTCTTTGAACAAGATGATGTTCATGCACGGTTCATTTAGCGCACCAGTAAAAAAACATATAACTTTGTCTTGAATTTGAGAAAAAAAAACATTATATGTTTCACTAAAGAAGGGTTCGGTGAATGCGCATATGAAACTGGTGGGGTTCGGTACCTCCAACAAGGTTAAGAACCACTGATCTAGTTTCTCTTTAAATATCCTTCTTGAAAATGGCCTTGCAAATATATATCTGCCAGCTAATCAATATTTTGCTCTGCTTCTTTGTTGGTTGAAATAAGGAGTACCGCTGATTTCTCCGCTGGCCGGGTATGGCTGCGGTGCCACTTTCTGCTTTCGTAAATCACCATTTGTGATTGGATACTTGGGAGTGACAAGTGAGTATCCAATCACAGTCACGTTCAACATAAGGCCACCTAGATGGGCTACTGTCAACAACTCGTGATCTGATTGGCTATCGCAATTGTCTGTTAACTGAACGTCCGCCGTTCGTTTACACCGCACAACCGCCGCTAATGTTGATTCAGAAGGCCTCCGGCAGGATTCATACAGCGCTGACAACAAGCTAGCTGAATTCTGATTGGATAAAAGCTCTAACTAACATAAAAACAGCAACAGTTGTATACTTTTATATATTTATGAAAAAATAATAATAATAAAATGAACTTTTATTAATTTATGATCATGATTTATGCTAGGCCACCAGAGAAGGCCTTGCTGGCCCTGACGGCACACCACTGCTGTATATGTAAAACAGGTGGTTTTAGCGTGGGGTGTATTTTGTAGCGCCCCGGAAGAGTTAGTGCTGCAAGGGATTCTGGGTATTTGTTCTGTTGTGTTCATGTTGTGTTACAGTGCGGATGTTCTCCCGAAATGTGTTTGTCATTCTTGTTTGGCGGGGGTTCACAGTGTGGCGCATATTTGTAACAGTGTTAAAGTTGTTTATACGGCCACCCTCAGTGTGGCCTGTATGGCTGTTGATCAAGTATGCCTTGCACTCACTCATGTGTGTGTAAAAACCGCATATATTATGTGACTGGGTCGGCACGCTGTTTGTATGGAGGAAAAGCGAACGTGACGTCAGGTTGTAAAGGACGTTAAAGACAGTGTCTTTAAGGCACGCCCCCAATATTGTTGTCCGGGTGGAAATCGGGAAAAATTTGGGAGAATGGTTGCCCCGGGAGATTTTCGGGAGGGGCATTGAAATTCGTGAGTCTCCCGGGAAAATCGGGAGAGTTGGCAAGTATGTCGAGTGGGCTGACCACCGGGCCAAAATCCACACTGTCTGGCCCCCGTTACATATGCAAAGATATGCAAGTATGATGTATGTGCAGAGGTGGGTAGAGTAGCCAGAAATTGTACTCAAGTAAGAGTACTGTTACTTTAGAGATTTATTACTCAAGTAAAAGTAAGGAGTAGTCACCCAAATATTTACTTGAGTAAAAGTAAAAAGTATGTTGTGAAAAAACTACTCAAGTACTGAGTAACTAATGAGTAACATATACACACACATATATATATATATATATATATATATATATATATATATATATATATATATATATATATACACACATATATATGTATACATACATTGATATATACAGTATATAATTTATATTTATTTATTTTGCCGTTTTTGTTTATATGTTAAAGGTGTTTTAATGAATATACATGCATGTTTAACACATATATATTCCTTTCTTTCATGAAAACAAGAATATAAGTTCGTGTATTACCTGATTCTGATGACTTGCATTGATTGTAATCAGACAGTAGTGATGATAACGTCCACGTTTTCAAATGGAGGAGAAAAAAAGTTCCTCTTTTCTGTATAATACCACATGAAAGTGGTTGGTTTTTGGCTTCTTATTTGTCCAGCTTCCATATTCGTTTTTATACACTTTACAAGAAATACATTGGCGGCAAACTCCGTAGCTTGCTAGCTTGCTAGCTTGTTTGCACTGGCTTTCGGAGACTCTTATTTTGAAAGCGCAGGCGCGATGGAGCGGCACTTTTATTGTGAAGACAGGTACTGTGCAGTCAGTCTTTAGGCTTTTGACGGGATGTACGGTTAAAATAAAAAAGGGTCTTTTTTCCTTCACACTTTTGATTGATTGATTGGAACTTTTGTTAGTAGATTGCACAGTACAGTACATATTCCGTACGATTGACCACTAAATGGTAACACCCGAATACGTTTTTCAACTTGTTTAAGTCAGGTCATGTGACCCCTGGCTCTGTTTGATTGGTCCAACGTCACCAGTGACTGCATCTGATTGGTGGAACGGAGTGAACGTCACCAGTGACTGTATTTGTTGAAACGCAGGCACTATGAAGGTCTGTCTGACAGACCAAAACAAACAAAGCGTGCATTAACAGATCGATAAAAATTAGTAGCGAGTAGCGAGCTGAATGTAGATAAAAGTAGCGGAGTAAAAGTAGCGTTTCTTCTCTATAAATATACTCAAGTAAAAGTAAAAGTATGTTGCATTAAAACTACTCTTAGAAGTACAATGTATCCCAAAAGTTACTCAAGTAGATGTAACGGAGTAAATGTAGCGCGTTACTACCCACCTCTGTGTATGTGTAACGAGTATGGAAGTTATTAAAACAAGTACCGGTATAACATTGTGCCTTTGGGGCAGGGGTGGGCAAACTTTTTGGCTCGAGGGCCATATCTTTTGAAAGTTGAGAGACGGGCCAAGCGAACACAACTATTTTGACTCAGGGGCCAAATTTAGAGAAAAAAAATGTGTCTGGGGGCCGGTATATCTATTTTTAGGAACACTAATACAAAAACTCACAAAAATGTTTGATTGAATGCTAAAAACGTTATGACAGACCGCCTGAAAAAAGGGAATGGAATTTTACATTTTTTTTACTGAATGAGACACCCAGAATGTACATGAAAATAAAGAATGTGGGTTTTACAATATTAACTATGAACGATAAAACACTGAATACTGACAACATATGAACGTCACAGCCCCTCTTGAACGACACCAAGCGAAACGCAACAAAAATTAACCAAACACTAATAAAAACAATTAAAAAAAGCCTGCATGTCAGCTTTGTTTTATCAGCGCCAACATTTCCACTTCTTCGCATTACAATACAACAGTTTGATTGATTTTTTTTGTAATAGTATTTTTGTATAGTATTATTGTCATGATCACACATGACATGTTTGCTCTATTTCTTTTCCTGTGTTTCCGCTATTATTTCCTGTTTGACACTCTTTTTTTGTTATGTCTAGTGCCTGTTTGTCATCGTATGTTTTACCTTCACGCTTGTTTGAAGAAGCTTGAAGTGCACCTGTTTTCTATTGCTAATGATGCTTGGGGACGGCGTGGCGAAGTTGGGAGAGTGGCTGTGCCAGCAATCTGAGGGTTCCTGGTTCAATCCCCACCTTCTACCATCCTAGTCACGTCCGTTGTGTCTTTGAGCAAGACACTTCACCCTTGCTCCTGATGGGTCCTGGTTAGCGCCTTGCATGGCAGCTCCCGCCATCAGTGTGTGAATGCGTGTGTGATTGGGTGAATGTGGAAATAGTGTCAAAGTGCTTTGAGTTCCTTAAAAAAGGTAGAAAAGCGCTATACAAGTATAACACATTTACATTTACATTTTGTTCAGCTTGCTCCTTTGCTTGTTTATTTGCTTTGCTTGTTGTGTGTTATGCTTTTCTAAGCCCATTTGCCCTTTGTGCACTTGCCTGCTGCACATCTTTGTTTTTGTTCTTCCTGCACTTTGCCTGCCATCTCTGCATCTTGGGCGTCCAGACCAATGACAACAAAGCTGCTTTATTCCATTATTATTATTATTATTTTTTTTTATTAAGTTCAAGGTTTTTTATGTATTCTTCTTCAATCATTTATTACTTTGTCTCTTTACATAGTTTTGTTCTCATACCATCACAACTTTTTTCATGCAATCGGTACATTTTAATCTAGTTTGTTTATCTTTAAAATATGCTACTTTCTTCTTGTGATATTAGATGTTTACTTGTATATTACAAATTCAATCTTGTAATTTAATGATTTTATTCTTGTAGGATTATATATATATTTTTTTTTTTCACTGTCCTTGTCATTGCCCCAAATATGTCTTTGTAGTAGAAAAGCCTCATCCACCCTTTGAATTTTGCACAGAACCCAGTAAAGGCGTATTAGCGTAACTGTGCGTTCTTTCACACAGTATCCTGCAATTAGATATTTTGAAGTCACGAATAAAGTTACTGTTGGATAGCAATACTTTCCTTCAACACAACAGGATTAAAAAACTCAGAAAATTGCCGGGTCGACTTTGCCTTCTCATTTAGTGTTGGTGTCATTTATACAGAACTGTGAGGCAGAAATAAGCTACAAAAAAAGCCACATTTACAGGTTGTGTGATAGGGGCAATTAGCTCAGTGCTTTGATTACCTCAAAGGCCGAAAGAAACCTATTTCCTAGTGATAAACACTCTTAACTGATGGTCCTGTTCATGCAGAATTGCTTCTGTGGACAGGAGAACTTTAAAAAGTCATCAAGTCTGACCTTTTGGATGCAAGTTATGGCTTGACGCACCAATGCCTTCAATAGCTTAAAGACTTGCGAACTTTGTAATGGTTTTCTTGCACTTCGGAGTCACGCTGCAAGTCATTAGCGGGCACAAACACTCCTGCAGTTTATTAGTGGCTGAGGAAGGAGTCTGTATAATGGGTCCAACTCATCCTTGCTGGGATGCCACCCATGAGCAGTGTTGGTAAACAGATGGTGTGTTGTTAAAGCCCACGGGGAGTCGTCGTCAACAACAATGTGACCTGCTGTGGGTGTTTTTTGTGTAAAAGTGTTGACTGAAAGTGAGGTCAGGCGTGTTGGTATGACAATGGAATGTGCGCTACTGCGCTCTTGGTGAGGTCGCGCTGTGACGTTTAATGGAAAAACTCATATCATGAAGTAGAGTATGTGAGTCTTTTCTTTGTTCCTGTTTGCAAACTTTAACAGCATTTGCACCACAATAGCCGTGAATTTCTCCCATGTGGCCCATGATGTAGACAAAAAATGTACAGATTATTGATATTAATGATAAAATGTGGTAAAATTCCTGATGGTTAGTATACCCGTTTCAAATGACAACTTTTGTAATGATTGACACATTTAAGAATATATTATAATATATACAGTCGCGATCAAAAGTTTACATACACTTGTAAAGAACATAATGGCATGGCTGTCTTGAGTTTCCAATAATTTACATGACATCACATGGACAAAGATAAGACCTTCTGGAGGAAAGTTCTGTGGTCAGATGAAACAAAAAATTGAGCTGTTTGGCCACAATACCCAGCAATATGTTTGGAGGAGAAAAGGTGAGGCCTTTAATCCCAGGAACACCATACCTACCGTCAAGCATGGTGGTGGTAGTGTTACGCTCTGGGCGTGTTTTGCTGCCAATGGATCTGGTGCTTTAAATGGGACAATGAAAAAGGAGGATTACCTCCAAATTTTTCAGGACAACCTAAAATCATCAGGCCGGAGGTTGGGTCTTGGGCGCAGTTGGGTGTTCCAACAGGACAAGGACCCCAAACACACATCAAAAGTGGTCAAGGAATGGCTAAATCAGGCTAGGATTAAGGTTTTAGAATGGCCTTCCCAAAGTCCTGACTTAAACGTGTGGACAATGCTGAAGAAACAAGTCCATGTCAGAAAACCAACAAATTTAGTTGAACTGCACCAATTTTGTCAAGAGGAGTGGTCAAAAATTCAACCAGAAGCTTGTGGATGGCTACCAAAAGTGCCTTATTGCAGTGAAACTTGCCAAGGGACATGTAACCAAATATTAACATTGCTGTATGCATACTTTTGACCCAGCAGATTTGGTCACATTTTCAGTAGACCCATAATAAATTCATAAAATAACCAAACTTCATGAATGTTTTTTTGTGACCAACAAGTATGTGCTCCAATCACTCTATCACAAAAAAATAAGGGTTGTAGAAATGATTGGAAACTCAAGACAGCCATGACATTATGTTCTTTACAAGTGTATGCAAACTTTTGATCGCGACTGTATATATATAGTAACAGGAAGTAAACCCACCTGACATCAAATTAACCGGAAGTGACGTACGCAACACCTATTTAATTTTTTTTTTTTTTACAAATTAAAATAAAATAAGTTAAACATATTTAAACACTCAAATACATAAACTTACAAAACCCTCATTGTACAAACTTTTCAATTTGCGAACCGCAGAGTGGGGAAAATATGCTTTGGAGTAAGAACTCAGAGTACCAATGTTTCATCTAGCACATCCATGGTTGATGGATTTCTGGCGCTCAAGTGCTATTTTGTGTGCTTTTTAAATGTTTTCTTAGACTTTCTAGATTTGCTAGCTGAATTAGAGTCTAAAGAAAACAATGAACAAGCAATCAATGGGGGGGTTTGAAACATTCACAATGTTGTCAAAACTTCCTGCCCTTCCTCCCCCTTCTTTCCATTGCACTCAAAAAAAGATTAACCGACAAGGTAAAGTAGATTTTATTTTTTTATTCCTATTAATTGTAGCTAGCCGGCTATTAAAGGGGAACTGCACTTTATTGGAAATTTTGACAATGGAAGCTTTTTTTTATTTTTTTTGCATTCTAAATATTAAAAATAAATGCGATCAAAAGTTTGCTTACAATGGAGCTTATGGGAGCCATGCAATTCTGGCTATAAAGCCCTTAAAAAAACATCCAAACACCTTTATTGAAGTTGTATATACATGATGTAAGTAGATATGTAATGTAGTAACGGGCACATTTATAATAACATTTAATATATACGTATTTGATCATTCTAAGTATACACGGTGCATTAATTAAAAAAAAACGCATCACGTTTGTTTGTATTTCTTCATCACTGATTATTTACTCACTGCAGACTTTATGAATGACAAGAAATATGATAAAACATCACTTATTGTACAATGTCTGCTGGCATCAGGATGCTGACTGCTAGGATGTTCATAAATTACTATTTGGTACTAATAATCCTCACAAAGAAAAGAGGTAGGGGCGAAGGTGTGGGACATGGCCTCTTTTCCTGTCGTCCTTGCCAGTTTCGGGTCCTAAATGGCTGTCAAAGTGTACCAACTTGTCGGAATACCTACTCAGACTTCTTCTGTCCAGGTGAAAGGTATGATTTATGATCTACAATAATCTTAAAGTGAGCCAGGAAGCGAAGAAACAGCAGACCACTCGATGATGTAAACATAGGGACACGCAGAAGTGATCACGGCATAGTTTGTCTGCGATAAGCACTTTTAATAACAATATTCTTAATACTTGGTTAATATTTAAATCACAAAATATAAACGGAGTATTGTTGGCAGTTTTTGAATGGTTATTCATTGGATTTTATGGGCGAAACAGAGGCGTTCCCATTGGCTCCGCTGTAAGCTGACTTTTATTTACTTTTATTTACAAGTTAGAATGCATAAAAATAAATCATATGTCGTTATGTCTCTCATAATGATTGTGAACGATAGGCAAAATTCCCCAAAAAGTGCAGTTCCCCTTTAAGGTTAAGGAGTTTTGTGATTTCGAACTGTGAGTGCACCACAGGGCTAGTGACAGTGTGTGTGCGTGTCGGCAGGGTGGCTGAAAATGAGGACAGTTCAGCTCGTAGTGGTTTTTTTGGTTTGTTATTAAATAGAAAGTTGATCCATCACCCCCTTGTTAGATTTGTTTGATAGTTGTTTGTGTTCAAAGTGTGCAAACTTTTACTAAAATATGGACTTTTGTCGAGACTGGAACACATTATTCATATTTACATTGTTTCTTATGAGACAATTTGCTTCAATATGCAAACATTTCTATTTACAAACTGTGTTCAAGAACCAATTAGGTTGGTAAATAGAGGTTCCACTGTAAGAATATGGCTCATAAGAGGCCAGAACAATATTTAATGTTTCTTCCGCCAATGGAAGTACTTTGTTTGTCTGTTTATTTATGTATTTATTTTTAAATAAAACTTGGTTAAAATATGTAATTGTTTCTAAGTACTTTTTGAGCAAACATCCATCCATCCATTTTGTACCGCTTGTCCCTATCGGGGACGCGGGGGGTGCTGGAGCCTATCTCGGCTGCATTCGGGCGGAAGGCGGGGTACACCCAGGACAAGTCGCCACCTCAATACCGTGATAATAATATTAACCGTGATAATTAGGGTCAAAATAATCGTGATATGAAATGTTCATTTCGTTATATCCCGAAAAACAGATACAAATAGGAAGCATTATGGCCATTTTGTCTGCACTATATATCGACAGATTGGATATACAGTAGTTTGTAAGTGAGTAACACCCATGGTGAATTAAAAAACAACAACACCCGCCATAAATAATAACTACAGTAAAAAAAACTTAATTGGATTCCCAATATTTTCCGAGGTTCACATTAACTCATACTATAGCTGACCCTAATTGTAATATTTAATGTGGGCAGTGTTTTTTTTTTTTTGTTTTTTTAAGAATAAGAAAAGGTTCCATTGATACTAGATTCAAATTGTCACTATTAGTTATTTTAAAACTATTTGTAAAATAGTAAATGGTAGGACTCATGGGCTACAGGAGTTTGCAACTCAATAACTATCACTTTTAGTAAATACATTGATGACTTATTCTGGTTGCTATGACAACAGCACACAATGCAAATAGTTCATGCAAATAACTGGTGCATGCATAAATAGGTCTACTTTAGATTTAAAAAGTACATTATAGAGGCGACATACCGTGGATTAAAGCCATCATATAAGCGATGATGCAGAGAGGAGGCGTCATTTTTTCCCCGCTACCATGGATGTGCTCAGCGGGGACAAGTGCGCTGGTGCAGCCTCAATGCAGCGCTTCTCTGGCGGTGCAATCCCGAGCCGACGTGCCCCGGCGCGGAGCCAGCGTGGATCTTCTGCCACCAAAATATAAAATGTTCCCCAAAAATGTCACCATCGGCTCCATTGTTATGTAACTTTGCCAAAACAATCAAAAACAAGTATTTTCCTGACGTTTTCTTTGGTTCAGTCATTCATCCATGTACCCATCCAGAAGGGGCACACTCTTCAGAAGACGTGTCCGCTCATGAGGCGTCTGAGGCGGCGAGTGAGCGACAAGACCAGCCCCGTTTCTATTAAGGCTGGAGCTCGTGTAGACCATGAGTCATTACACAGTCAAACATTTGGGCTCAACAAGCACCTTTTTCATGCATACATCCACTGTGAAAAACAATTAATAATTGGGCTTGCAACAGTTTTATAGTTTTCAACAACTTTTTTGATTAAAAATTAAAAACAGTTATAGTCATACTTCAGTAGCAACTGTGATTTTACATTCCCCAAAACTAGAGATGTCCGATATTATCGGCCGATAAATGCTTTAAAATGTAATATCGGAAATTATCGGTATCGTTTTTTTTTGTTATCGGTATCTTTTTTGTATTTTTTTGTATTTTTTCTTTTTTTATTAAATCAACATAAAAAACACAAGATACACTTACAATTAGTGCACCAACCCAAAAAACATTCCTCTTCCATTAACACTCATTCACACTCATTCACACAAAAGGGTTGTTTCTTTCTGTTAATAATATTCTGGTTCCTACATTATATATCAATATATATCAATACAGTCTGCAAGGGATACAGTCCGTAAGCACACATGATTGTGTGTGCTGCTGGTCTACTAATAGTACTAACCTTTAACAGGTAATTTTACTAATTTTCATTAATTACTAGTTTCTATGTAACTGTTTTTATATTGTTTTACTTTTTTTTTTATTCAAGAAAATGTTTTTAATTTATTTATCTTATTTTATAAAAACATTTTAAAAGTACCTTATCTTCACCATACCTGGTTGTCCAAATTAGGCATAATAATGTGTTAATTCCACGACTGCATATATCGGTTGATATCGGTTGATATCGGTATCGGTTGATATCGGTATCGGTAATTAAAGAGTTGGACAATATCGGAATATCGGATTTCGGCAAAAAGCCATTATCGGACATCCCTACCCAAAACGCATAAAAGAAACGATGTCCCTAAACCAGGGGTGCCGGATCAGGCCCGCGAACAGGTTTTATCCGGCCCGCGGGACGAGTTTGCTAAGTATAAAAATGAGCCGTAATTTTTGAATGAAAAAAACTGCTGTTCTAAATATGTCCACTAGATGTCGCAATAGCAATTATTTGTATCTTTGTAGATGATGCTACATATGTACCAAAAAAAATAAACCACATGATGATAGTGCACCAGTTAGGAAAATGAGCAAACTACATAAATAACATCCTGTAATTTGATTTTGACATTATTCTTTTATCTTGATGGATTGAAAATGAACACCAATGAGTTGACTGATGAACCTTATTACATAATTTATTCAGAAAGTATAAATAACGACAAATAAAGATAGAGTACTATTAACCGCAACATGTTAAGTGTTAAAACAAAACAAAACAACAGCATTAAGATTTGTACATTTTCAGAATGTGCTTGTTCTATTTTTAAACATAGAAAACAATCTGAAGTTGTCTTTATTTTTAAGTTATCGTGCCGTGATTTTACCAGTCCGGCCCACTTGGGAATAGATTTTTCTCTATGTGGCCCCCAATCTAAAATGAGTTTGACACCCTTGGTCTAAACTTAACAAAGCCTATAAGCAAATGTATGACATTAAACAAATCTGCCTTGACAAAATTAATACATTAATTTCGACTGACATTTAGTTTTTTTGTCAAATTGTCTAATTCTCTAATATAAATGTTTTCAATTCATGTATTTAAAAAACTATTTTCAGCGAACAGCAGAAAGACAATATAGAGAAATGTTTGGTCCAAAACATATTGAGCTTCCAATCAATATTGAAATATTTCTTAGTACTTTTTTGTACATTTTTATTTTGTTATATTTTATTACACCTAGAAACTTTATTTCCTTCCCTCTCTCAATGGTTGTGCCATCTATATGTATGTTTGTGTGACTATTTTGTGAACTGTTACCGAATAGCTTTTTTTTTGTTTTACATAAGTTGAAGGGGAACGGTACTTCTTTTTTTTTTGCCTCTCGTGAGAGACAACCCAGCAGGCACAAGACATTTATACAATGTTGATTATACATACATGTCCTTTAAACCTGAATTTGAAAAAAACGTTGCAAAATAGTTATATTTGTAAATTGAGACAACGTTGATGTCTAACATTGGATCCACGTTGCTGGTTGGGAAATGACCAAATGTCAAAGGTCAAATCAACGTCACAACCTTTGTGGCTTTTGAGTTTGATAAACGTCGTCAAAAAGCATGTTGTATGTTGTATTTGTGTCGTAGAATATTGGTTGGGAAATGACCAAAATTCAATGGTCAAATCAACGTCAGAACCCAACATTGATTAAACGTTGTCAAAAAGCATGTTGTTTTATCGTTATGTTTGAGTTGCTCAACATCAGGACTTAATTCAACAAGTTTACAACGTTGTTTTAATATCTTGTGCGTGCTGGGAAAAAGACAAAACATTGTTTTTTTGGTTTTTTTGCATTCTGATTTGTAAAAAAATCTGCTTGTTCTTCATGACAGGCAATGCAGCTAATGGGAGCAATCAATTCTGCCGCTAAATCACTTTAAAAATGCAACTGCCAACAATACTTTATTTACGTTCCGTAACCTGTATAATAACCAAGCTGTAGCAACATTGATACAGTAAGAACAAACACTAAGGAACTATTTTTTTAGCGTAGTAACACATCGTCTTGGGACGCCACGGCTACATCATGTGGTATACGTCCGTTGGTAGAGTGGCCGTGCCAGCAACTTGAGGGTTCCAGGTTCGATCCCCGCTTCCGCCATCCTAGTCACTGCCGTTGTGTCCTTGGGCAAGACACTTTACCCACCTGCTCCCAGTGCCACACACACTTGATTAAATGTAATTTAGATGTTGGGTTTCACTATGTAAAAGTGCTTTGAGTCACTAGAGAAAAGTGATATATAAATATAATCCACTTCACTTTATTAGCCGTAAGCTAGCTTTTGCTGGCTTTTGAGTTTGTAATTTTTGTGATTTCGAACTGTGAGTGCACCACAGGGCTAGTGACAGTGTGTGTGCGTGTCAGCAGGGCGGATGGAATTTGAGGACAGTTCAGCTAGTAGTTGTTGTTTTGGCTTTGTTATTAAATAGAAAGTTGATCCATCACCCCCTTGTTAGATTTGTTTGATATACAGGAGTGTATAGCGCTTTATATTGTGTTCAAAATGTGCAAACTTTTACTAAAATATGGACTTTTGTCGAGACTGGAACACATTATTCATGTTTACATTGTTTCTTATGACAACATTTGCTTCAATATGCGAACATTTCTATTTACAAACCCTGTTCAAGAACCAATTAGCTTCTCATAGTTTTCCCTTCCAGTGCAGCTAAAGAAGCTGCAGCCAAATAGAAGAAACAAACTGCAAACATTAGGTTTGTTATTGGTATGTTAAATCTATATGGTATATTAAAAATACTTTCAAATGTTAGTTCTTTATACAATTACTTTTTTTTTTAAAAAGTGTCGTAACGACTTCCATAATGATTGCGAACGACAGGCAAAATTCCAAAAGAGTGCAGTTCCCCTTTAATGTTAAGAAGTTTTGTGATTTCGAACTTTGAGTCCACCACCGGGCTAGTGACAGTGTGTGTGCGTGTCGGCAGGGCGGAGGCAAAATTCCAAAAGAGTGCAGTTCCCCTTTAATGTTAAGAAGTTTTGTGATTTCGAACTTTGAGTCCACCACCGGGCTAGTGACAGTGTGTGTGCGTGTCGGCAGGGCGGCTGAAATGAGGACAGTTCAGCTAGTAGTTGTTGTTTTGGCTTTGTTATTAAATAGAAAGTTCATCCATCACCCCCTTGTTAGATTTGTTTGATATACAGGAGTGTATAGCGCTTCATATTGTGTTCAAAGTGTGCAAACTTTTACTAAAATATGGACTTTTGTCGAGACTGGAACACATTATTTATATTTACATCGTTTCTTATGAGAAAATTTGCTTCAATATGCGAACATTTCTATTTACAAACCCTGTTCAAGAACCAGTTAGCTTCTCATAGTTTTCCCTTCCAGTGCAGCTAAAGCAGCTGCAGCCAAATAGAAGAAGCAAACTGCAAACATTAGGTTTGTTATTGGTATGTTAAATCTATATGGCATATTAAAAATACGTTCAAATGTTAGTTATTTATACAAGTACTTAAAAAAAAATATATATATATATATATACTCTGATGTGTAGTAATTAAAACATTTTTTTTTTCAAATTGTATTTTAATTTTTACCACAACATATCTACATCCAAATAAATCGGCAACCCCCGTAAAACTTCATCACTCGAGCGTTTAGATTCGGACCCGAGCACTCTTCCAATTCCAACGTTATTTCATTATTTGCTGGCTTACCCCTCGCTCACTTTAGTGAGCCCTCACGAGAGAATAAATCTTTCTTTCTGGGGCGAATGGGAGTTTTAAAGATGGTTTTGCACTCACTAAAGCGCTATTAAAAAAGCCTGTTAAAGGAGACAGTGTTACAGGCCAGAGGAGCACGCCCAGGTGTTGTGATTCATTTGACTTCTTTTTGTGGCTTGTTCAGGAGTGATCAATAAGGACTGAGTAAGTTCTGACCCGGTTTTATGGCCCTAAAGGATCTAAAATGAAATTGTATTTGTTTTTATCAGCCAGATCCCGCCTGTAAATTTACTGAGGTACCGAATGGGACAAATTTATATTTTGAATTCCTAGGCGGACTTCACTCATTAATTATCATAACTGCAGGCCTCATTTTATGCAACAAATTAAATCTTTGCCTATCAAAATAATATACAGTATTAGACTGGTGACCACATGAAGTGACACACTTTCCTGTAGTACCTGTAGCAATGTACAGTAAGTTTGGGGACTGTAGTCCTCATAAGAAATAATCAGTTCCAGGGTTAAACCATCACCATTACAGGAAATGTATCATTTTAACAGTCTTACCTGCAATACAAGTGTTTCAAAGTACAAACCCTGCTTCCATATGAGTTGGGAAATTGTGTTAGATGTAAATATAAACAATGATTTGCAAATCCTTTTCAACCCATATTCAATTGAATGCACTACAAAGACAAGATATTTGATGTTCAAACTCATAAACTTTATTTTTTTTTTGCAAATAATAATTAACTTAGAATTTCATGGCTGCAACACGTGCCAAAGTAGTTGGGAAAGGGCATGTTCACCACTGTGTTACATGGCCTTTCCTTTTAACAACACTCAGTAAACGTTTGGGAACTGAGGAGACACATTTTTTAAGCTTCTCAGGTGGAATTCTTTCCCATTCTTGCTTGATGTACAGCTTAAGTTGTTCAACAGTCCGGGGGTCTCAGTTGTGGTATTTTAGGCTTCATAATGCGCCACACATTTTCAATGGGAGACAGGTCTGGACTACAGGCAGGCCAGTCTAGTACCCGCACTCTTTTACTATGAAGCCACGTTGATGTAACACGTGGCTTGGCATTGTCTTGCTGAAATAAGCAGGGGCGTCCATGGTAACGTTGCTTGGATGGCAACATATGTTGCTCCAAAACCTGTATGTACCTTTCAGCATTAATGGTGCCTTCACAGATGTGTAAGTTACCCATGTCTTGGGCACTAATACACCCCCATACCATCACAGATGCTGGCTTTTCAACTTTGTGCCTATAACAATCCGGATGGTTCTTTTCCTCTTTGGTCCAGAGGACACGACATCCACAGTTTCCAAAAACAATTTGAAATGTGGACTCGTCAGACCACAGAACACTTTTCCACTTTGCATCAGTCCATCTAAGATGAGCTTGGGTCCAGCGAAGCCGACGGCATTTCTGGGTGTTGTTGATAAATGGCTTTCGCTTTGCATAGTACAGTTTTAACTTGCACTTACAGATGTAACGACGAACTGTAGTTACTGACAGTGGTTTTTCTGAAGTGTTCCTGAGCACATGTGGTGATATCCTTTACACACAGATGTTGGCTTTTGATGCAGAACCGCCTGAGGGATCGACGGTCACGGTCATTGCCGCTTACGTGCAGTGATTTCTCCAGATTCTCTGAACCTTTTGATGATAATTCGGACCGTAGATCGTGAAATCCCTAAATTCCTCGCAATAGCTCGTTGAGAAATGTTGTTCTTAAACCGTTGGACAATTTGCTCACGCATTTGTTCACAAAGTGGTGACCCTCGCCCCATCCTTGTTTGTGAATGACTGAGCATTTCATGGAATCTACTTTTATACCCAATCATGGCACCCACCTGTTCCCAATTAGCCTGTTCACCTGTGGGATGTCCTCAACTTTATCAGTCTTTTTTGCCACTTGTGCCAGCTTTTTTCAAAAACATTGCAGTGCATCAAATCCCAAATGAGCTAATATTTGCAAAAATTAACAACGTTTCTCAGTTCGAACTTTAAATATCTTGTCTTTGCAGTCTATTCAATTGAATATAGGTTGAAAAGGATTGGGAAATCATTGTATTCTGTTTTTATTCACGATTTACACAACGTGCCAACTTCACTGGTCTTGGGTTTTGTAGATTGGGAGTAAAACATGGCAATTTTCTGCCTGCAGAACATAAAGTTTCATGCTGTAATGCCTGGAAACTTTAACAACTGAGACCCACTTGGATTATTCCACGCTGTTGTGTTGAAAGTAATTGTCGCCACAGTACATGGAGTGTATCTGTCTGATTGTGGGATACAGCTGCGAAAATAGTATCACTTTTTCTGAATACTTTTTAAAAAAGCAACAACATCTGTGTTATTTTAGGAACTTTAACTACGACACTTTTGTCATGTTTAACGTCACTAATGGTACACAAGTTGACACGTTGCTATGGCGACTGACCTTTGGTGTACGCTTGAGCCAAATGGAAGTGTGATGGAGGTGAAATGGCTGATCGCAGAATTGCTGCCGTCGCACTACCAATGTTGCACCGCCACCGCCCATCACCCTCTACCCTCGTATATCACACAGACGGTTCATTACCTGAAGTGCTGCGTGCACTCCGGCTCGTGCAAAGTTATCGATCGCGCCTGTCGATCGTCAGCTCATCTGATTGGGTCACAAGTTTCGGACATCTCGGGATTCTCCAAGTTGTGCCATGCAGCATTTATTTGTCTGTGCTCTTTCATGCAGAAGCAATTAATATTACTGCAACTTCACTTCCAGGTCTTGGCACTTTGGAAACCCTCAAGTGACCCGCCTGGTGAGAGTCAAGAGCGCTACACAGTGAACTAAAAGTCCCAAGCTATCAGGTAGGTAGTGGGAAATCTGTGTTAGTGATGTTTGTTAAAAGCTAAAAGGTGGAAAAATGTCTGCTTTTACAAGCAGTTTAAAATGGATTTCCCCCCCCGCTATTGTAAGGGTGGCGTTTTGTGGCTGAGAGTTTGGTCTCTTTACATTAAAATTAAACACTAGTGACTTTGGTACACTATTATTGTCACTTTAACCCGGATAAATATGTGTATATAGTACTGCTTTCTAACATCACAAGTTATATTATGGTTTTCATCACTTTTCCCCTTCTCTCACCAAAAATGTCCCCCCCCCAAAAAGAAAAACACTTACGGATTAAATCCATTAAATGGCCATGCATGTTTTGTGCAACTTAATAGGTGCAATTTCTCAACATTTTAAATTCCAGCAGCACGGTGGTACAGGGGTTAGTGCATGTGCCTCACAATACGAAGGTCTTGAGTAGTCCTGAGTTCAATCCCGGGTTCGAGATCTTTCTGTGTGGAGTTTGCATGTTCTCCCCGTGACTGCGTGGGTTCCCTCCGGGTACTCCGCCTTCCTCCCACCACCAAAAACATGCACCTGGGTATAGGTTGATTGGCAACAATCTTTTAATCTTTTAAACTTTTAACGTCCGCACTGTTTTTATTTTTATTGTCTGCGTCATAACTTTGCTTTTATTTTCTTTCATTTCACTTTGTTGTCTGTGAAGCACTTTGAGTCTGCCTTGCGTATGAAAAGTGCTATACAAATAAAGTTAAAAAAATTTTTTTTTTTAAAAACAAACACTAAACTTGGCCCTCGTGTGTGAATGTGAGTGTGAATGTTGTCTGTCTATCTGTGTTGGCCCTGTGATGAGGTGGCGACTTGTCCAGGGTGTACCCCGCCTTCCGCCCAAATGCAGCTGAGATAGGCTCCAGCACCCCCCGCGACCCCAAAAGGGACAAGCGGTAGAAAATGGATGGATGGATGGATGGATTTTAAATTCCATATTTTAGACATGCTCTGAGCAGGGCCCACTAAGTTTAGGGGCCCTGCACACAGACGTGCATGCAATGAAGTAATGATTTAAAAATGGTTACTTTGTTGCTGTCATTTTAGTGAATTCATACAGTTTTTCAAACATTTAGGGTTGTACGGTATACCGGTACTAGTATAGCATCGTGGCACTAATGAATCAAAAACGATACAAAAATCTGTTTGAAAAGTACCGGTTCCCAACGGGCATGACGGCGTGCCATCAGGGCATGACATTGCTGGTTTACGAGCAGAGGAGCATGTTCGGCAGTGCACAATCACTGAGTACTTACAAGCAGACACGGTGTGTAGATAGAAAAGGGAGAATGGACGCATTTTGGCCTAAAAACTGACGATAAAGGTGAAGTTATAACACTATAACGCCCTCAGGAAGAGGTGCCTTAATACATGGCTAACGAGCTAGCTGCGAACATCCATCCGCAGTCGGCAGTGTTTTAGCTCCTTCTAAATCACTAATCCTCGCCTCCATGGCGACAAATAAAGTAAGTTTCTTACAAGTATCATCCCTGCAGGACGAGGAATATCTAAACATGCTTCACTACACACCGTACGAGGATACAATAGCTCACAAAAGCTAGCGCGCCTGAATGTAAACAAATGCCATGGGTGGATCTACACCTGACATCCGCTGTAATGATACCAAGTACAATAGCGTATCTAGTCGATACTGCAATGATTACTTGGCCAGCGTCTCCCAAAAAGTAGGATTCGTTGTAAATCGCACTGCAGGGGCAATTCTCTGTTGCCCAGAAAAAGTGGCACAGATTATAGTTGTGTACTGCATGTTTCGAAACATAACAAAACGCCACAGTTTGGAGCATGATAACAAAAATGTGGAGGGAAATGAGTGTCTCCATGGTGACAGCTGGTAGTACACACAAGATCCTCATTGAAATAGCACCATGTTATTTATGGTATTAAAATGATATTAAATGTTTTAGTGCATCACCTACATCAGTGTTTTTCAACCACTAGTGTGTCGTGAGATACAGTCTGGTGTGCCGTGGGAGATTATCTAATTTTACCTATTTGGGTTAAAAATATTTTTTTCAAACCAGTAATTATAGTCTGCAAATGATGTGTTGTTGTTGAGTGTCGGTGTTGTCTAGAGCTCGGCAGAGTAACCGTATAAAACTCTTCCATATCAGTAGGTGGCAGCTGGGAGCTAATTGCTTTGTAGATGTCGGAAACAGTGAGAGGCAGCGTGCAGGTCAAAAGGTATAATGCTTTAACCAAAAATAAACAAAAGGTGAGTGCCCCTAAGAAAAGGCATTGCAGCTTAGGGAAGGCTATGCAGAACGAAACTAAAACTGAACTGGCTACAAAGTAAACAAAAACAGAGTGCTGGACGACAGCAAAGACTTACTGTGGAGCACAGATGGCGTCCACAATGTACATCTGAACATGACATGACAATCAAAAATGTCCCCACAAAGAAGGATAAAAACAACTGAAATATTCTTGATTGCTAAAACAAAGTAGATGCGGGAAATATCGCTCAAAGGAAGACATGAAACTGCTACAGGAAAATACCAAAAATAGAGAAAAAGCCACCAAAATAGGAGCACAAGACAAGAACTAAAACACTACACACAGGAAAACAGCAAAAAACTCAAAATAAGTCACGGCGTGATGTGGCGGGTCGTGACAGTACACCTACTTTGAGACAAGAGCTATATTGATGCGTGGTTGGTTGTGGTTTAAAGTCATATCCAACAATTGCGACAACTTTTTATTGTCAACTGAGTTGAGTTTTTTTAATGATTTCTGCTGGTGGTGTGCCTCCAGATTTTTTCAACGCAAAAAATGTGCCTCGGCTCAAATAGGTTGAAAGACACTGACCTACATCACAACCACTAACATTAACACAATTTTATAGTTTGCATATGTTATCTACAAACCCTGTTTCCATATGAGTTGGGAAATTGTGTAAGATATAAATATAAACGGAATACAATGATTTGCAAATCATTTTCAACCCATATTCAATTGAATATGCTACAAAGACAACATATTTGATGTTCAAATTGATAAACTTTTTTTTTTTTGGCAAATAATCATTAACTTTAGAATTTGATGGCAGCAACACGTGACAAAGAAGTTGGGAAAGGTGGCAATAAATACTGATAAAGTTGAGGAATGCTCATCAAACACTTATTTGGAACATCCCACAGGTGTGCGGGCTAATTGGGAACAGGTGGGTACCATGATTGGGTATAAAAGTAGATTCCATGAAATGCTCAGTCATTCACAAACAAGGATGGGGCGAGGGTCACCACTTTGTCAACAAATGCGTGAGCAAATTGTTGAACAGTTTAAGAAAAACCTTTCTCAACCAGCTATTGCAAGGAATTTTGGGATTTCACCATCTACGGTCCTTAATATCATCAAAGGGTTCAGAGAATCTGGAGAAATCACTGCACGTAAGCAGCTAAGCCTGTGACCTTCGATCCCTCAGGCTATACTGCATCAACAAGCGACATCAGTGTGTAAAGGATATCACCACATGGGCTCAGGAACACTTCAGAAACCCACTGTCATTAACTACAGTTGGTTGCTACATCTGTAAGTGCAAGTTAAAACTCTACTATGCAAGGCGAAAACAGTTGATCAACAACACCCAGAAAAGCCGTCGGCTTCGCTGGGCCTGAGCTCATCTAAGATGGACTGATACAAAGTGGAAAAGTGTTCTGTGGTCTGACGAGTCCACATTTCAAATTGTTTTTGTAAACTGTGGACGTCGTGTCCTACCGACCAAAGAGGAAAAGAACCATCCGGATTGTTATAGGCGCAAAGTTGAAAAGCCAGCATCTGTGATGGTATGGGGATGTATTAGTGCCCAAGACATGGGTAACTTACACATCTGTGAAGGCGCCATTAATGCTGAAAGGTACATACAGGTTTTGGGGCAACATATGTTGCCATCCAAGCAACGTTACCATGGACGCCCCTGCTTATTTCAGCAAGACAATGCCAAGCCACGTGTTACATCAACGTGGCTTCATAGTAAAAGAGTGCGGGTACTAGACTGCCCTGCCTGTAGTCCAGACCTGTCTCCCATTGAAAATGTGTGGCGCATTATGAAGCCTAAAATACCACAACTGAGACCCCCTGACTGTTGAACAACTTAAGCTGTACATCAAGCAAGAATGGGAAAGAATTCCACCTGAGAAGCTTAAAAAATGTGTCTCCTCAGTTCCCAAACCTTTACTGAGTGTTGTTAAAAGGAACGGCCATGTAACACAGTGGTGAACATGCCCTTTCCCAACTACGGTACTTTGGCACGTGTTGCAACCATGAAATTCTAAGTTAATTATTATTTGCAAAAAAAAAATAAAGTTTGTGAGTTTGAACATCAAATATGTTGTCTTTGTAGTGCATTCAACTGAATATGGGTTGAAAAGGATTTGCAAATCATTGTATTGTGATGGGATCAGACAAAGAGCAGCTCGAAGATCTCTATGAGGAACACTGACAAGGAACCCAGATTTCCCTCGCCCGGACGCGGGTCACCGGGGCCCCCCTCTGGAGCCAGGCCCGGAGGTGGGGCACGATGGCGAGCGCCTGGTGGCCGGGCCTGCCCCCATGGGGCCCGGCCGGGCACAGCCCGAAGAGGCAACGTGGGTCCCCCCTCCAATGGGCTCACCACCCATAGCAGGGGTCATAGAGGTCGGGTGCGATGTGAGCTGGGCGGCAGCCGAAGGCAGGGCACTTGGCGGTCCGATCCTCGGCTACAGAAGCTAGCTCTTGGGACGTGGAACGTCACCTCGCTGGGGGGGAAGGAGCCTGAGCTAGTGCGCGAGGTGGAGAAGTTCCGGCTAGATATAGTCGGACTCACTTCGACGCACAGCAAGGGCTCTGGAACCAGTTCTCTCGAGAGGGGCTGGACTCTCTTCCACTCTGGCGTTGCCGGCAGTGAGAGGTGACGGGCTGGGGTGGCAATTCTTGTTTCCCCCCGGCTCAGAGCCTGCACATTGGAGTTCAACCCGGTGGACGAGAGGGTAGCTTCCCTCCGCCTTCGGGTGGGGGAACGGGTCCTGACTCTGGTTTGCGCTTATGCGCCAAACCGCAGCTCAGAGTACCCACCATTTTTGGATTCACTCGAGGGAGTACTTGAGAGTGCGCCCCCGGGTGATTCCCTCGTTCTACTGGGAGACTTCAATGCTCATGTTGGCAGCGACAGTGAAACCTGGAGAGGCGTGATTGGGAAGAATGGCCGCCCGGATCTGAACCCGAGTGGTGTTTTGTTATTGGACTTTTGTGCTCGTCACAGATTGTCAATAACAAACACCATGTTCAAACATAAGGGTGTCCATATGTGCACTTGGCACCAGGACACCCTAGGCCGCAGTTCCATGATCGACTTTGTAGTTGTGTCATCGGATTTGCGGCCTCATGTTTTGGACACTCGGGTGAAGAGAGGGGCGGAGCTTTCTACCGATCACCACCTGGTGGTGAGTTGGCTGCGATGGTGGGGGAGGATGCCGGACAGACCTGGCAGGCCCAAACGCATTGTGAGGGTTTGCTGGGAACGTCTGGCAGAGTCTCCTGTCAGAGAGAGTTTCAATTCCCACCTCCGGAAGAACTTTGAACATGTCACGAGGGAGGTGCTGGACATTGAGTCCGAATGGACCATGTTCCGCGCCTCTATTGTCGAGGCGGCTGATTGGAGCTGTGGCCGCAAGGTAGTTGGTGCTTGTCGTGGCGGTAATCCTAGAACCCGTTGGTGGACACCGGCGGTGAGGGATGCCGTCAAGCTGAAGAAGGAGTCCTATCGGGTTCTTTTGGCTCATAGGACTCCTGAGGCAGCGGACAAGTACCGACAGGCCAAGCGGTGTGCGGCTTCAGCGGTCGCAGAGGCAAAAACTCGGACATGGGAGGAGTTCGGTGAGGCCATGGAAAACGACTTCCGGACGGCTTCGAAGCAATTCTGGTCCACCATCCGCCGCCTCAGGAAGGGGAAGCAGTGCACTATCAACACCGTGTATGGTGAGGATGGTGTTCTGCTGACCTCGACTGCGGATGTTGTGGATCGGTGGAGGGAATACTTCGAAGACCTCCTCAATCCCACCAACACGTCTTCCTATGAGGAAGCAGTGCCTGGGGAGTCTGTGGTGGGCTCTCCTATTTCTGGGGCTGAGGTTGCTGAGGTAGTTAAAAAGCTCCTCGGTGGCAAGGCCCCGGGGGTAGATGAGATCCGCCCGGAGTTCCTTAAGGCTCTGGATGCTGTGGGGCTGTCTTGGTTGACAAGACTCTGCAGCATCGCGTGGACATCGGGGGGGGTACCTCTGGATTGGCAGATGTATTCTGTTTATATTTACATCTAACACAATTTCCCAACTCATATGGAAACGGGGTTTGTAGTATTATGTGGGATCTTAGTAGACCAGGCCCTATGCGTATTAGATTTAAATTTGAAAAAAGACAGAATTATATGTTTATTTTGAGAGAGTTACACCAAGCCGAGTCAGTAGACTGGCCCATGAAAAGCCCAAGCAATATCTCGCACATGCAATACAATTACAGGCTGTTCTATTTCACACAGGCGGCGGATGAGGACGGCCGGTAATCAGCCCGAATCTCTCTTGTCCATGTCTGGTGTGTCACTAATGAAAAGTCCCCGGAGAAGACATATTAGCCAATTAATAGCTTGAGCGTGTCAGGAAGGCTAGGCGTGCAACGTGTCATATTGAAGCAGCAGAAGAAGATAGATGTTGCGACTTGACACCAAGCAGTCAGGAGGAGAAGCTCTGCTCGTGACCCTCGAAATGAACGTCCTTCTTTATAGACAGTAGAGGGAGGGAGGGATGTCTTAAACCACAAATCCTGCAAGGGATCGATGAGTCTTGTTTCCCCTGATTTCCTGTGGTTTGATTAAGAGGGACAACCTTCTCTTGATGGCGGATTTCATACATTGCCCCTGGAGCTCTTTGTTGGCTACTCGATAAAATAAAGACATCAGAGACAGCATCTTTTACAGTGGACATTTGCTTTTTTGGTCTTTTTCTTTATGGAAGTTGCACATTTCAGAAATAGCCTTGTCATGGGAAACACAAATGTCCACTGCAGAGGACCCTGGCTCTTGGTCGGTTGTAAAAGCCCGATGAGCGAATAGTATGTTTCATTCTACCGACTACTGCAGATAGTAAGCACTAACAGATGACTTCGATTAGGCGCAGAGAGCATTGGAAACCCATTAGTGGTCGCCAAGGTTACACAAGTTTGATTCATAAGTCAGATAGTGTCAGTAAGTAGTTCCTAAATGACATTTAAACCCCCTTCTGGGTTAAAGATTGTTCATTATTGACAGAGATTTTCATTGGAAATAGTGAAATAGAGAGGAGTTATTTGTCGAAAACCCTGACGAATATGTTGTAATTGTGGAAAAGAATATCTAAAATTGAGAATTGTCGAGGACAATATCTGGAATTTAACACAAAACAATCAAAGTTTATTTATATAGCCCTTAATCACAAGTGTCTCAAAGGGCTTCACAAGCTACAACGACATCCTCAGCTCAGATCCCGCATCAGAGCAGGAAAAAATCAACCCGATGGGCACAATGACAAACCTCGGAGGGGACCGCAGACGTGGGGACCCCCCCCCCCCTTGGGTCACCGGTGCAACGGATGTCGAGTGGATCTAGTTAATAGTGTGAGACTCCAGTCCATAGTGGGACCAGCCGGAGTTAATCTTGAATGGAGACAAGTCAGAAGCGTAGAGACGTCCCCAACTGATGCACAGAGGAGTGGTCCAGACTTTGAACAGCTAGCGCATCATAAGCTACTTAGCTACATGGGTCTTAAAGGGGAACATTATCACAATTTCAGAATGGTTAAAAACCATTAAAAATCAGTTCCCAGTGGCTTATTATATTTTTCGAAGTTTTTTTCAAAATTTTACCCATCACGCAATATCCCTAAAAAAAGCTTCAAAGTGCCTGATTTTAACCATCGTTATAAACACCCGTCCATTTTCCTGTGACGTCACATAGTGAAGCCAACACAAACAAACATGGCGGAAAGAACAGCAAGCTATAGCGACATTAGCTCGGATTCAGACTCGGATTTCAGCGGCTTAATGTGTTTGTTTGGCATTAAAGGAAACTAACAAATATGAACTAGGTTTACAGCATATGAAATACATTTGGCAACAACATGCACTTTGAGAGTGCAGACAGCCCAATTTTCATCAATTAATATATTCTGTAGACATACCCTCATCCGCGCTCTTTTCCTGAAAGCTGATCTGTCCAGTTTTGGAGTTGATGTCAGCAGGCCAGGGAAGCTAGGGTCGATATGGGGTTTAGCTCGCTCGTCTGCGGGAACAAACTGCCGCCATTGCTTGCCGTGCTACCGAGGCCTTTTGTCCCTGAATTGCTCACACACTACGGCAGATTCAATGGGGGTCTGGCGGCAGATTTCTTTGACTTTATCGTTGGAAATGCATCTGCTTTGAGTGTCGCAGGATATCCACACATTCTTGCCATCTCTGTCGTAGCATAGCTTTCGTCGGTAAAGTGTGCGGAACAAACGTCCAATTTCTTGCCACTTTCGCATCTTTGGGCCACTGGTGCAACTTGAATCCGTCCCTGTTCGTGTTGTTACACCCTCCGACAACACACCGACGAGGCATGATGTCTCCAAGGTACGGAAAACAGTCGAAAAAAACGGAAAATAACAGAGCTGATTTGACTCGGTGTTTGAGAAAATGGCGGATTGCTTCCCGATGCGACGTCACGTTGTGATGTCATCGCTCCGAGAGCGAATATTAGAAAGGCGTTTAATTCGCCAAAATTCACCCATTTAGAGTTCGGAAATCGGTTAAAATAATATATGGTCTTTTTTCTGCAACATCAAGGTATATATTGACGCTTACATAGGTCTGATGATAATGTTCCCCTTTAAAGTAGCTAAACTGCAGGAAAAGCTACTCGTTAAAAAAGTAGCTGAGCTACCGCCAAGCTACTAGAAAATGTAGTTAAGCTACATAGCTTAGCTACATGTAGCTTGTTACTGCCCATCACTGCCATTCATAAAGCGCCAACAATACTCTATTTACAAGGCTAAGATGCCTTGCCCATTGACACAACAGCAGCGAAAACTGGCCTCGAACCACTAACTCTTCCATCACTGGATGACTTGATCTACCTCTTGAGCCACTTTCTTCTTGTTTGTCTTCTTGGTTGTCAGGGTAGCAAAACTATAATTAATAGGAATATCCTCCTAATAACCAGCGGCCTCTGTAGAGGTGTCTTTATTTTGTTTTTTGGGGGTTGGAGTAGCTTTGTTAGACAAAATATTGGTCAGATGTCTAAACAATGTTTTGGGTATTTTTGTCAAATTCTGCATTTCCGTTCTTAAACTTTCTTCTTGTTTGTCTTCTTGGTTGTCATGGTAGCAATTGGCCAAGAACTGAAAACAGTCATCTTTTACATGTCTCATATATACTATGAGAAAAAAACTATAATTAATAAGAATATCCTCCTAATAACCAGCGACCTCTGCAGAGTAGGGATGTCCGATAATGGCTTTTGGCCCATATCCGATATTCCGATATTGTCCAACTCTTTAATTACCGATATCAACCGATACCGATATCAACCGATATATGCAGTCGTGGAATTAACACATTATTATGCCTAATTTGGACAACCAGGTATGGTGAAGATAAGGTACTTTTAAAAAAAATTAATAGAATAAGATAAATAAATTAAAAACATTTTCTTGAATAAAAAATAAAGTAAAACAATATAAAAACAGTTACATAGAAACTAGTAATTAATGAAAATTTAATGAAAATTTACTGTTAAAGGTTAGTACTATTAATGGACCAGCAGCAAGCACAATCATGTGTGCTAACGGACTGTATCCCTTGCAGTCTGTATAGATATCAATCAATCAATCAATCAATGTTTATTTATATAGCCCTAAATCACAAAAGTCTCAAAGGGCTGCACAAGCCACAACGACATCCTCGGTACAGAGCCCACATATATTGATAAATAATGTAGGAACCAGAATATTAATAACAGAAAGAAACAACCCTTTTGTGTGAATGAGTGTGAATGAGTGTAAATGGGGGAGGGAGGTTTTTTGGGTTGGTGCACTAATTGTAAGTGTATTTTGTGTTTTTTATGTTGATTTAATTTTTTTTTTAAAACACAAAAAAAAAACGATACCGATAATAAAAAAAACGATATTGATCATTTCCGATATTACATTTTAGCGCATTTATCGGCCGATAATATCGGCAAGTGAATATTATCGGACATCCCTACTGTAGAGGTGTCTTTATTTTGTTTTTTTGGGGTTGGAGTAGCTTTGTTAGACAAAATATTGGTCACTTGTTTAAAAAGTTTTTTGTTTTTTTTGTCAAATTCTGCATTTCCGTTGTTAAACTGTAAAAGTTCCACTGATACTCGCAAATTGTGTAGTGAATTACATGTGTCTTTCAAATGAGAATAAGTCCACTTAGTTGTCAGTCTTAGCGTAGCAGTAATTTGGAGATAGCATCAACAGTTGCTTGCACTCACAGTGGTGCTCAGTTGTGCATCCTGGCTCAATGACGTCAATGGATGTGTGCATCTGTGATTCGATTCCTGGTCTCTGTTGTCATCGGGTTAAAAACCTCCAAGGAGGAGGAGGAGGGAGAAGAAGATGAAGCTTCTCGGGTGCTATAAGGAGTTCCCGAGAGACCACCAAAGCCGTGACTGATTGCTGCATGTCTGTCTGGACCGGCCGTTAATGACGCCAGGCTGAAATAATCAAGCGGCGTCAGGGTGAGGGATGAAGTAACGTAAAAAAAAAAGATTGAATGGGATGTTGCGTTTTGCCACATGGAAATGGATCAGTATCCATCAATTAGCTGAAAGCAAATATCCTTAACCGTGTTTGTTAGTGGTGTCATTTGTGCCATACTGACTGATGATCCAATGTCTGTGTCGCACTGATACGTTTAGGTGGTTATCGGTTGATTGGCTTTTGTGAGTTTGTTTGCAGGTTTAGGATTACGGCACAAGAACCCTCATAATTGATATCAGTGCAACTTTGTAAGGTGTGGACATTCATTTTTGGGCGCATCAGGGCCACACTTGCCAACCCTCCCGAATTTTCCGGGAGACTCCGGAATTTCGGTGCCTCTCCCGAAAATCTCCCGGGACAACCGTTCTCCCAAATTTGTCCCGATTTCCAGCCGGACTTAAGGCACGCCCCCTCCAGGTCCGTGCGGACCTGAGTAAGAACAGCCTGTCGTCACGTACGCTTGGCCAACCAAAAAGTAACCACAGAACACTATTGCAATGTGGTTACTTTTTGGTTGGCCAACGGTTTATGTTGTATTGCGCACCCTGACGGCAAGTGTGGGAGTCGGTTCTGAAGTATGAAGTAAAGAGACGTAACTTCGTCACCTCGCCTGGTTATTGACTCCAACCCAGAATATTACACTGCCCATACCTACGCTCCTTCAAAGGCTGTGCAGATATATATATATATATATATATATATATATATATATATATATATATATATATATATATATATACCGTATTTTCCGCACTATAAGGCGCACCTACAAACCACAAATTTTCTCAAAAGCTGACAGTGCGCCTTATAATCCGGTGCGCCTTATATATGGGTTAATATTAATATTAATTTTCATAAAGTTTCGGTCTCGCAACTACGGTAAACAGCCGCCATCTTTTTTCCCCGTAGAAGAAGAAGAAGCGCGCGGTGCATGCTGGGATATGTGACGTTTCATTTCCATTTGTGTGTTTATGTAAAGACCCCAAAATGGCTCCTATTAAGTGTGTTGTCTGTCTAATTATAAATAATGCAGACGAGGCGTGTTAACTGAGTTCTCAACGTTTACTCACAGCGTGCTCATAACCACATTCTAACTCCCAGCATACAACAACGCTTCTCAGGGCTACCGCGCATGCTCGTCACTATCGTTGCATGCTGGGTAGTGTAGTTGTTATATTTGCTAGCTCATAACATCACATTAAGAGACACGCTTACGCGCTTAATTCAATACTCGCCGTCATTCCGGGTGGATTGACAAAAGACCTCCAGCCGCTAGATATTGGTGTCAACAGGGCATTCGAAGCTAGACTGCTAACTGCGTGGGAACAGTGGATGACAGAAGGCGAACACACGTGACGTTCACCAAGACAGGGAGACAGCGCCAGACGACATACGCCAACATCTGCCAGTGGATCGTAAATGCCTGGGCTGATTCAGTCTCATCTGTGGTCCGAGCTTTCAGGAAGGCAGGAATTGTCACTGAACTAATAAACGGCAACGACACTGACTCCATTAATGACGACTTCGACGAGACGGAGCCGGCCATGTTGGATGCCGTATTCGCTCAACTGTTTAATTCGGACACTGAAGAAGAAGAATTCGAGGGATTTGTGAATGAGCTATAACTTCATAAAGTGAGCTTTACATTTTTATTTAGTGTGTTGTGTTGTGTGACATTAACGTTTGAGCAACGTTGAGTTATTGATATATTGTTATTGCTCTGCACTATTTCACGTGTTACTATATTGTGATTGCACGTTTGATTTACGTAACACGAGTAAATCAGCTGTTTATTCATTTTGGGAGTGAACGGAGTTGTCAGAACGCTGGTTTGTTATCTATTAATAAAGTTTGACTGACCTATCTGACTGTTTTGTTGACATAGGTGCGCCTTATAATCCGGTGCGCCTTATATATGAACAAAGTTTTGAAATATGCCATTCATTGAAGGTGCGCCTTATAATCCGATGCGCCTTATAGTGCGGAAAATACGGTATATATATATATATATATATATATATATATATATATATATATATATATATATATATATATAAGATGCACTTAAATTTCAGTGAATTCTAGCTATAAATATACTCTCAAGGTTGGCAAGTAAGATCAGGGCAAAAAAGTTAGTCTTGGTGCAGTTCCAGGTGTCTTTCTTACAGAGAGTTATTAAAGAGTACCTGCCTTCGTTGAAAAATAAAATCCCTTTATTCCCCATTTTAATACAACTTTGTAAAAGTTTGTCAATCTTCTTTTAAGCGTGACAGGACAAAATTTTGGAGATTGAGTGAGTCTTGGTCCGGTTTAGGGATGAGTACCGTACACTGTAAAAAAAAATCTGCACAATTTATGGTAAAATACTGGCAGATGTGGTTGCCAGGAAATTCACCGTAAAAAATACAATTACGATGTATAGAACATTATAATATGTTGATGTTGAATCCGTAAATCAGCTTTTTCTTACAGTAAATTTCTCTGGAAAAAAAAAAATATATTGTTAACCTGTTCACAAAAAAAACTGTAGAATTTACGGTAAAATACTGGCAGCTGTGTTTGCCAGGAATTCAGCGTAAAACAAATTACGGCCTATTTTAGTGTTGCCAATCAGCCTATCCCCAAGAACATGTGTTTGGAGGCAGCCAGAGTACCCAGAGAGAACAAACACAATCACAGGACGAACATGCAAACTCCACACGCAAATACCTTCTCACTGCAAAGCACAAACGCTAACAACAGCTCCACCGTGCTGCCGTATCACCAATACTAGTATCTGCAAAAGGATTTCTAAGACACGTGAGAGGTACATTAAGGATTTTAACTTGAAAGTATTTGTACAACCTTTCACTGGCCAACTCAAAACATGGCCTTCTGCAACATGTTCCTTATAGGCTATCAAAAATGTGCCTTTAATGCTCTGTATCTGTTAAATAGCTGCGTGAAACCAGTTCCAACACACTTAAACATACGACGTGGTTAATTTCGATGCAGTTTGCAATGAAGCACATTGACATAACCCCTCAATGTCTGAAACGACTTGCCACAAAAATACAAAAAAACATGTTGTTAGCCAAACGTTGACTAGGCTAATGTTTTAACACAAACCTCTAAAACAATTAAGGTATACTTTAAATTGAAATGTACAATCTGCAAAATCCTTTAATTTAGACAGAATAATACTGTATATTTTAGAGCATGGGTGTCAAACTCTGGCCCGCGGGCAAAATTTGGCCCGACGTGTAATTTCACTTGGCCCTTGAGGCGATATCAAATTAACACTAAAGCTGGCCCGCCGATCCTCCCGGGAGTCTTCCAAACGCCAGCCAGCCAGCCAGCCAGCCAGCCAGCCAGCACTGGCCCAGTCACATAACATGTGCCGCTTCTGCACGCACACACATTAGAATGCAACGCATACTTCATCAACAGCGATACAGGTTACACTGAGGGTAGCCGAATAAAAAACTTTAACACTGTTAGAAATATACGCCACACGGTGAATCCACACCAAACCAGAACCCTTTGCAGCACTAACTCTTCCGGGACGCTACAAGGTGTGTGTGTGGGGGGAGGGAGGTTTGGTGGTAGCGGGGGTGTATTTTGTAGCGTCCCGGAAGAGTTAGTGCTGCAAAGGATTCTGGGTATTTGTTCTGTTGTGTGTATGTTGTTCTACGGTGCGGATGTTCTCCCGAAATGTGTTTGTCATTCTTGTTTGGTGTGGATTCACAGTGTGGCGTATATTTCTAACAGTGTTAAAGTTTTTTATACTGGCACCCTCAGTGTAACCTGTATCGCTGTTGATGAAGTATGCGTTGCATTCGCTCGTGTGTGCGTACAGAAGCCACACATATCTTGTGACTGGGTCTGAACGATGTTAGAATGGATGAAAAGCGGACGTGACGATAGCTCGTAGAGTACGTTAAAGGTTAATTTGTTCAACCTTTTCCCGCGGCTTTGTTCAGTTTTCAATTTTGGCCCACTCTGTATTTGAGTTTGACACCCTTGTTTTAGAGTATTTGCATGTGTATGACATACAGTGCATTGTACAATTATTTGTACATTTTCACAGTAAAGTCATATGTTTTCTGCGTATTATAACCATAGTAAAAGTTAAGTTAAAGTACCATTGATGAAATTATTCTCTGCATTTGACCCATCTCCCTTGATCACCCCCTGGGAGGTAAGGGGAGCAGTGGGGAGCAGTGGGGAGCAGTGGGCAGCAGCGGTGGCCGCGCCCGGGAATCATTTTTGGTGATTTAACCCCTAATTCTAATTTAGGTTATCTACTGTTTCTTGGTTTGCATGGTTTGCAATGCATTTGCTACTGTGATAAACTATTACTGATTTTACGGTCTTTTACTGGTGCCATTTAACGATTGCTTGCTGCAATTTTACCGTCTGTACTCCTAGGTATCGATTCACATAAAATCAAACAGTGCTATATTTCGATACCTTTGTTGCACATCGGGTTGCAAACTCGTCACCGACGCAAGCACTTGATGGAGCTGGTGTAGGGATAACTGAAATTATAAAGACAGTGATATTTCTCGCTCATACAGGTTATAAGGTAACTAATGAAGTACGTACAAACCTTTTCTTGTACTTTATCCCCCCAAAGCATGAGGCTGATCACTTGACACTGTCTCAGGAGGTAGAGAGAAGCCAGGAGAGAATCACTCCACAATGTAACCCAGCTGCAGGGTCAATTGTACGTCCTTGCTGGGTTGTTACATGAATTTTGAGAATGGGCAATGTCCAAGAGCTGACCGGTTGGGTCACTAAAATTACCCAACACCTTAGAAATAATCCATTTGTACAGGGATGTCAAGCTGATTTTCATTGAGGGTCACATCGCAGTTATGTATGAATTTGCCTCTGGATTTTATTATTAGTTATATATATATTTTTCAAGTGGACTGTCGATTCTACAGTAAAAACGTTACATTTACAAAATGTTACTGGACAAGTTGGTTTTCTTTAACGAACGAGCAACCTGCTCTAAATGCAATTGATGCTACGATAATACAATTAAGTTAAAACGGCACAGTCTGTACCATTCATAACACATTAAGTTGAGTACCAGACCACTGTGATATTGGAGTCTTCCATATTTATTGAATATTTTTGGATAATTGTTAAGAGTTTTTAAAGATGGATATTTCCTACTTTCCTAGCGTTACATCACTGCTTATGAACCACCGAAGCAGTCTGCCAATTTAGAGAATTAATTTGGATTGGAGTCAATCAGGCATCATCTGGGACAAGTTGTCATCTTGGTGAATGTTTCGAATACTTGCTTCCAATAACCTAATATGGGCTTCTGACTCAGATTGAAATATTTGCCCAATCATTCTGCTTTTTTGCTTTTCACCACGAAAAGCTGGATTTCTATTGTGCTGTTTTTCTAAGGCTTAATTCGGCAGAGCGTCCGCACACTTCATCTCATCCTGTAGGAAGTCGGCCCTGATGAGACCGTGGAGAGGTTGGCGATCGGTCCACAGGTAGAGCTAAATTGAATGTGTCACAGCTCCCGACGATCCAGATGGTGAGTTGCTCCCCTTTGAGACCTTCTTCTTCTCGGCCTCTCCACTGTGATCTTAGCCACTGGTGGAAAATGTTAATCTCCCACACACTGATTCCCAGCACAGCAGACCATATGTCCAAAACTTTTCTCGTTGCCCCTCTTCTTCTGCACACCCTCTGCACACCCCAGAGGACAAGAAAGTTTCCAAGTAGACATAATTTATGAACCAACTTTATCTCTGTCACAGGCAGCATTATACAATTGCTCGACAAAAATGTGAATGATAATGGTTTAACACTGAGTTAGCTTGCTAATGCCTAAAAAAGAGCTCATTGGTTGTCAAGATTGTTTTTTTTTACATGTTTATGTCTATTCATTATTTACAAGAAGTCAACATTGTAAAAAACATTTCACATGCGACGGAGGCAATGTCTCAATCGTAGTTCTGCTTGACTTGAGTGCTGCAATTGACTCAGTTGACCATGCTATCTTATTGCAGAGGTTAGAAAAATGTGCGGAAATCTGTGGTTCTGCTCATTTTTGGTTCAAGTCCTATCAAGATCATAAGACATACTTTGTGGGAATTGTTAACTTTGTCTCAGACAAAATGGCTATAACCAACGTTCCCTCTAAGGTGCGCACCTGCGCAATTGCGCACTGCTCACGCGTCCTCTGCGCACAGCAAATCTATGCCGCGCAAAAAATCAAATCCCACTCAAAACAAAATAAACAAATCGTTTGTTTTGTATGATTTTGCAATGCAACTGTGAGTAACAGGTGACGAAAGGCGGCCATAACAGATAAAACAATGTTTGTCAACACTTAAATTATTGTAACGTCTGTGGAGACACTTAAAGGAGGACAGGAATTCCATCGGTCCCTTTATTTAGTGAAATTGTTTGTCGGCCATAACCACACCAAAACAATGTGTAAAATACTTTTATCTAGCAAAACTGGTCTTTGTCTACCGTACAAACCAACCTAAAAGCAACTTTTTGTCATCTGTTATATCCATACTTGCCAACCCTCCCGAATTTTCCGGGAGACTCCCGAAATTCAGCGCCTCTCCCGAAAACCTCCCGGGACAAATATTCTCCCGAAAATCTCCCGATTTTCAGCCGGAGCTGGAGGCCACGCCCCCTCCAGCTCCATGCGGACCTGAGTGAGGAGAGCCTTTTTTCATGACGGGAGGACCACAGGGTGACAATAACTAAATCATCCAGACTAGAGATAAATTGTATTATTATGTTTATCTTACCTAAAAATAAATATATTTATTAATTTTAAAAAAAACTACCGTAAATACATTTTTACTATATTTTGCTAAAAACATTAAATTTAATTGTATTTTTATTTGTATTTTTTCTGACTCCTTATTACATCCAGCCATAGAATTATACATTAAAATAAACATATTGGAAATAATTAATTTTAAATGATCATAATAATTCATTTAAAATGACCATATTTAATTATTAAAATAATTGCTTGTTTATCAACAACTTTAGCATTTTATTCATTACATTTTTAAGCTCTCAGAAGCCAAGTTATGTTATATTCCTTAAGATTTATTTATGCAAGTTTGAAGTATCAATTATCTAAACACAGTTTTGTTTGCATATTTTCAGGATATATATATATATATATATATATATATATATATATATGTATGTATATATATATATATATGTTTGAAATACTTGACTTGGTGAATTCTAGCTGTCAATATACTCCTCCCCTCTTAACCGTGCCCCCGCCCTCAACCACGCCCCCGTCCCACCCCCGACCACGCCCCCCAACCCCCACCTCCCAAAATCGGAGGTCTCAAGGTTGGCAAGTATGGTTATATCAACAGCAGCCGCTTGCTCTCTCTCTCACCTGCACCAACACATACACAACGGCATTTAGCCACTGGTGCGTTTACGGCCACACAAAAAGTTGGACAACTCCAACAGTACACGTAAAGTGTAAATTTCAGGTCGTTTTACTATGACTCCTCAATCAGTGTGCTTATTCTACTGTCATTTGTTAAGAATGTTATTTTTTGGATACTAATCATTAAATGATGTTACAGGACTACATCATTGCTAATAAAAAATATTTATTTTACTGACAGAAAGTTAATAAACACTTCATCTCTTGCAACATGTGAATGTTTTAAGGGGAACTAAATGTGATCTCTGAAAGGGGTACACAATCTTTCCAAAGCAGGACCCCCACCCAGGCATAAAATACTATAGTGCATAGCTGATTTAAAAAAAAAACAATATCTAAGTGGGCCAAATCACATATATTAGAAAATAATCTCTTGAAATTGACTACTGTCACTTGATTATAATAATAAGACATTTAAATTGTTATGTCAGGTTTGAGACAAATGTGCTGCTGGTATGACCACAGTGTGCACGTCTGTATTCCACTGAATGCTCAGGGTGTTTGTGCGTTTGCACACACATGAAAAATTAGAGGGAACATTGGCTATGACCTCTTGGGGCTCCTCAGGGGTCAATCATTGGGGCCCCTATTGTTTAACTGGTACATTCTGCCACGAGTCCAGCTAATACGCAGCTACAATGTGTCCAGTGGTGGGCTGCTGGCCTAAAATAAATCATGATCATAAATTGATAAAAGTTCATCTTATTTTTAATAAACTTTCCCTGAATATATAAAAGTACTCATTATATTTTCTTCATGTCATAATAAGCTCCAGTGTTGCTGTTTTTACGTTAGAGCTTTTTTCCGATCAGAATTCAGCTAGCTTGTTGCCTGCGCTGCATTAAATCTGCCAAGGCCTTCTGACTCAACAATGCGGCGGTCTGCGCAGTGTAGGTGAACTGGGCACATACAGTTGATAGACAGTTGGGATAGCCAATCAGAGCACGAGTTTTTGACAGTAGCTTTTCTAGGTTGTCACACATTGAACCAGGGGACAGCGTGGTTGGGAGAGTGGCCGTGCCAGCAACCTGAGGGTTCCTGGTTCGATCCCCACCTTCTACCATCAGTGTGTGAATGTGTGAATGTGTGTGTGTGAATGGGTGAATGTGGAAAATAGCGTCAAAGCGCTTTGAGTTCCTTAAAAAAAGGTAGAAAAGCGCTATACAAGTACGACCCATTTACCATTTACCATTTACCAACCTCGTCATGTCCGTTGTGTCCTTGAGCAAGACACTTCACCCTTGCTCCTGATGGGTCGTAGTTAGGGCCTTGCATGGCAGCTCCCGCCATCAGTGTGTGAATGTGTGTGTGAATGGGTGAATGTGGAAATAGTGTCAAAGCGCATTGAGTACCTTGAAGGTAGAAAAGCGTTCAACGGGTATAACCCATTTACCATTTAACCATAGACGTCTCCTGTGATTGGATACACATTTATGACTCACAAGAGAGTATCCAATCAGAAGTTGTAATTTGTGAGAGCAGGAAGTGCTAGGCTGATATCTACTCGCTTTTTTAAACCCACGATGGCCAAAGAAGAGCAAAACGTTGTTTAGGTTGCAGATATGGGGGCAGTATAGCTCGGTTGGTAGAATGGCCGTGCCAGCAACTTGAGGGTTCCAGGTTCGATCCCTGCTTCCGCCATCCTTGTCACTGCCGTTGTGCCAAAACATTTTACCCACCTGCTCCCAGTGCCACCCACACTGGTTTAAATGTAACTTAGATATTGTGTTTCACTATGTTAATTGCTTTGAGTCACTCGAGAAAAGCGCTATATAAATATAATTCACTTCACTTCACATATATAATTGCAAGGCCATTTTCAAAAAAGAACATTTCAAGAGAAGCTAGATCTCGTGAGAGGAGGTCGACCGACCCTCGAGCTAGCTAACCTGTCCCAGCCGATGAAATGGTTTGTCTGCCATTTTCAATTGAATCTACCAACTATGAGCAGGACACCTAGCTTAAATTATTGCTGCAAATTCTTTATTTTTTCACGTTTAATATGTTTTTACAATTATTTTAATTTTGACAGTACAACAAGATATGTTTTAATTGCTGATGCAGGTTTATTGATTTTTAAATGCCCCAGACAAAAGCCGGTTTTGTACACTATTGAGATGGTTCAATGCCTAGTAGTGTGCAGGTGTGTTTCTGTATAGTATTTCTCCAGCCATGGTCCTGCAGTGACATGAATTATGATATTTTACGAGGTATTTATGAAAGTCGGACAAAGTAGGATATCATAAAGGCTTAGGTGTGAGAGATCTACGTGCCACTGGCGACGAATGACTCTTTTTCATAAGTATCCTTTTTAACGACTCAGTTTCTCAGTTCTTTTCATTAACACCTAATCACTGTAATTCAGTGGCGGGCCGTGCATTTCTCACTTAGGCCTTCAGTGATGTCCTACTTAGTCCGACTTCACCTCTCAAAATACTGTAATTTATGTCACCACATGGACACAGCTGGAGATACTCTACAGAAACACACTAGCACACTACTAAGCGTTGAATCCCCTCAACAGTGTACAAAAAGGTCTATTTTTCGGCGCATTTAACATTCAATAAACTTGCTTCAGCAATTAAAACATATCTTACGCGGTACTGTCCATCCATCCATTTTCTACCGCTTATTCCCTTTGGGGTCGCGGGGGGGCGCTGGAGCCTATCTCAGCTACAATCGGGCGGAAGGCGGGGTACACCCTGGACAAGTCGCCTCCTCATCGCAGGGCCAACACAGATAGACAGACAATATTCACACTCACATTCACACACTAGGGCCAATTTAGTGTCGCCAATCAACTTATCCCCAGGTGCATGTCTTTGGAGGTGGGAGGAAGCCGGAGTACCCGGAGGGAACCCACGTCAAAATTAAAATAATTGTATAAAACAAATTAAACATGAAAAAATTTAAAAAATAAAATATTTGAAGTCACAATTTGTAGCACCCAGTCGACGTCGTATAAGCCAATGGTACCGTACGGTCGTAGTCGGTAGTTGGTTGTACTCATTGGTTTGTATTCGTACAAACTTGACCTCTTTCATTTCATAGCTTTAGGTGTCGGCCGACCTCGTCTCACAAGATGTAGTTTCTCCTAAGTATCCTTCTTGAAAATGGCCTTGCAAATATATATCTGCCACCTAATCAAAATTTTGCTCCTCTTCTTTGAGAGTACCGGTGAGTTTTCAGTGGCTTTCTATGGCTCGTATGGCTCCTGTGCAGAGGTGGGTAGTAACGCGCTACATTTACTCCGTTACATCTACTTGAGTAACTTTTGGGATAAATTGTACTTCTAAGAGTAGTTTTAATGCAACATACTTTTACTTTTACTTAAGTATATTTATAGAGAAGGAACGCTACTTTTACTCCGCTACTTTTATCTACATTCAGCTCGCTACTCACTACTAATTTTTATCGATCTGTTAATGCACGCTTTGTTTGTTTTGGTCTGTCAGACAGACCTTCAAAGTGCCTGCCTTACTGGTGACGTTTCACTTCGTTCCACCAATCAGATGCAGTCACTGGTGACGTTGGACCAATCAAACAGAGCCAGGTGGTCACATGACCTGACTTAAACAAGTTGAAAAACTTATTGGGGTGTTACCATTTAGTGGTCAATTGTACGGAATGTGTACTGTACTGTGCAATCTAATAATAAAAATTCCAATCAATCAATCAAAAGTGTGAAGGAAAAAAGATACTTGTTTTATTTCAACCGTACCGTCAAAAGCCTCAATACTGACCGCACATGAGGACGTTCCTGTCTTCAAAACAAGAGTCTCCGAAAGCCAGCGGAGTTTGACACCAATATATTTCTTGTAAAGTGTATAAAAACGAATATGGAAGCTGGACAAATAGGATGCCAAAAACCCACCACTTTCATGTGGTATTAGACAGAAAGGAGGAACTTTTCTTCTCCTCCATTTGAAAACGTGGACGTGATCATCACGACTGTCTGATTACAATCAACGCAAGTCATCAGAATCAGGTAATACACCAACTTATATTCTAGTCTTCATTAAAGAAAGGAATCTATATGTTAAACATGCATGTATATTCATTAAAACACCTTTAACATGTAAACAAAAACAGCAAAATAAATACTTATAAATTATATACTGTATATATCAATGTATATGTATGTATGTATGTATGTATATATATATATATATATGTATGATATGAGTGTGTATGTTACTCATCAGTTACTCAGTACTTGAGTAGTTTTTTCACAACATACTTTTTACTTTTACTCAAGTAAATATTTGGGTGACTACTCCTTACTTTTACTTGAGTAATAAATCTCTAAAGTAACAGTACTCTTACTTGAGTACAATTTCTGGCTACTCTACCCACCTCTGCTCCTGTGCCACTTCCTGTTTTCGCAACTTGTGATTGGATACTCACTTGGGACTCCCAAGTGAGTATCCAATCACAGCGTAAGGCCATCTAGAAGGCCTTACTGACAACATCTCGTGATCTGATTGGCTATGGCAATTGTCTATCAACCGTATGTGTCCGTTCACTTACAGTGCACAGACACCTGCATTGTTGATTCTGAAGCCCCTGGGCAGATTTCATACAGTATGGCAACATAAGCTAGCTGAATTCTGTTTGGATACAAACTCTAACCTAAAAACAACAGCACTGGAAAAAGTAAAATATGACATGAAGAGAATATGAATAATTTTAGATATTTTATATGATTTCTGGTTCTGTCAGGCCAGCAGAGAAGGCCTTGCTGGCCCTGACGGCACACCACGGCTGTAATTGTGTTCCTCTACATTTCTACGTCCATTGCATAGTCTTTGGAGATGAAGCTTCGATTTACATGAAATTTGTCCTCCGAGCTAATTAGTTTAAACTGAAGCTTCTCCCCCCATTGTCAGTCTGTCAGACCCTCCACCCCCCTATCCTGTTGTAAACAGTTTTTGCATTAGGGACTGGTGTGCTCGTTTACGGGATTCTTCTTCAACCTGCGCCATTTTTGCCTCCAGCCAGAACAGCAGTGCCCCGCAAAGTAAATAGACTTTGGTTCGAATGTGATTAGGCAGCCAGTTGACTTGGTTAAGTCGCATGAGGAACAACAGATCCCTCGGAACACTGAGGCTGCACAGATAACCTTTATCCAATTAGCTTGGCTGTAGCTCGGTCCATTTATCTATTACCCGCAGACTTATGAAAAATACATGATGTTGCAAGGAGAATGTTGATCTCTATCTAATCCTTTGGCTGCTACTTTCTCTCTACTTACTCATCTGTTTTATGTCTTTGGTTTTATTGTGGTTTTCATGCTTCTAACTTCTTATGCGTCACACTGTGGTAATCTTTACGAAGGCATCATATAACACCAGAATAGCTGAGCCTGAATTTTGTCATTGAGATCCACAAGTCATTTTCTAGGAAAAAAATTATAGCTACAACTGACGTAAAAATCGATAAGCTCAGTACACAAAGTTTGAATTAAATCACATTATCAGGAACAGCGTTATTACATTCACGTTCTGTCTTTCTAAAATTTGCATATATTTAGAATGTATGACATGTATACAGTACAGGCCAAATGTTTGGACACACCTTCTCCTCATTCAATGCGTTTTTATTATTTTCATGACTATTTACATTGTAGATTGTCACTGAAGGCATCAAAATTATGCATTAACTTTTTTGCACAGTCTTGGCATTCTCTCAATGAGCTTCCAGAGATAGTCACCTGAAATGGTTTTCACTTCACAGGTGTACTTGAAGCTCATCGAGAGAATGCCAAGAGTGTGCAAAGCAGTAATCAGAGCCAAAGGTGGCTATTTTGAAGAAACTACAATACAAAACATGTTTTCAGTTATTTCACCTTTTTTTGTTAAGTACATAACTCCACATGTGTTCATTAATAGTTTTGATGCCTTCAGTGACAATCTACAATGTGAATAGTCATGAAAACAAAATAAATAAATAAAACGCATTGGATGAGGAGAAGGTGTGTCCAAACTTTTGGCCTGTACTGTACATATAAAATGTATAAGAGCAGGTTGATGTATGACATTTGCGATCCTTATATATTTGTATGTCCTGCCTTTACTATGTTACTAACTGGCATAATAATCTTTTTTTTTAGAGCGAGGCAATTATCATATTCACCACACACTGGAGCTGAATTATTAGCTTTACTGTCATCAAACTTCACGACCATGCTTTGCCAAAAAGCTGTCATAAAAATGCAAACCTTTTCGTTATTTAACATCACCCATAAGTTTTAAATGTAAATTCTTGAGGGCAAGTGTGCTTTTTTTGGAGCATTGGAAACAATCTAAATCCCACTAAAACAGACGCTTAATTGCTAAAATGGCAGAGTGACTGTTCGTTTTACGCCATCTACACCGTAAAAAAAAAAAATAATCCGCACAATTTAAAGTACAATACCAAGAGCTGTGGTTGCCAGGAATTCGCCGTTAAAAAATACGGTCAAGATGTATTAGACATTACGGAATGTTGATGTTGAATCTGTTGATTTTAAAGTTGATAACTGTTTTTGCTCACGGTAAATCACTGTGATTCACTGACATTTCTTTTAACCCAATGCGGCCCCCCAGTCAAAAAGTTTGGCGACCCCTGGTTTAGAGTGTCTGTCTTCATTAATATGCAGAATATAATTTATATAATCATTTAGCACCCACATCATTTAGATTATAATCTATATAATCATTTAGCACCATTCGGCTGCCCCCTCCTCTCCCTGAAGGATTTTCACAACTCCCGTTGCCTCAACAGAGCAAAAAACATTACCAAGGACAGCACACATCCTGGCTTCCACCTGTTCGACCTGCTACCATCGGGCCGGCGCTACAGGTGCATCAGAGCCAGAACAAACAGGCTCAGAGACAGCTTCTTTCCCAGAGCTGTCACCATCTTGAACTCAAACTTATAATAAATGATTCACCCCTATACAATATCCCACCCTAATGCCCTACTGTGTAATATTACCCTTCGAGTGCAATACGTCCGACACTGATTGTCATTACTTTTACTTGTTTTGTTCTGTATATTGTACATTTTTTGTATATTGTTTTGTATATTGTACAGGATTGCGTATTGTTTTTATTGGATAGTAGTCTGTTTATTTCAATTCTTATTTTTTTATCTTTATTACTTATGTGATTTATTTTTATTCCATATTTGTTTCCACTACTTTGACCGCGTCTATATTTGGCACGTGGGAAATGTTTGCGCAAAGCGATCGCGATTAAGAGAAAATATTCTCTCCGTGTGCGTTTCAACATATTTGGCCCATCAAAAATAAAAATATTAAACATATGGTCTATTAAGCAATATCATTGTATATTTTTTATAGCTTCTGTGTGACTTACAGGGGAACTGCACTTTTTTTGGAATTTTGCCTATCGTTCACAATGATTATGAAAGACATGACGCCGGATGTTTTTAGTTTTTTTTATGCATTCTAACTTGTAAATAAAAGTCCACTTATGGGAGTTCCTCTATTCCGCCCATAAAACCCAATAAAAAAACATCCCTAAATCAACAACAATACTCCATTTACATTTTGTGACTTGAATATTAACCAAGTATTAGTGCTATCGTTATTATAAGTGCTAACACAGACGATCTATTTAAAGCGATGACGTGATCACGGGTTTTGTACCAATGTTGACATGAACGACATGATCCTTGCTTTATCGTAGATCAATCAATCAATCAATCAATGTTTATTTATATAGCCCTAAATCACAAGTGTCTCAAAGGGCTGATCATAAATCATGCCTCTCACCTGGACAGCAGACGGCCGAGGATGTAATCCGACAAGTTGGTACACTATGACAATCAATTTAGACATTGCGGCCGACTCACAGAAAACCAGCAGAGGGCTACTTAGCTGTGTACTAGCAATCCGCCGCTAAGAAATAGATTGTCTGTGTTAGCTCTTATAATAACAACATTGCTAAAATGTGGTTAATATTCAGGTCACAATATGTATAAGAACATTGTTGGCAGGTTCTAGATGGTTATTTAGAGGGTTTTGTGGGCAAAATAGAGAGGCCCCATTGACTGCATTGTAAGTGGACTTTTTATGTATTTATTAATTTACAACTTTGAATGCATAAAAAAGAAAAATGTATGTGTTCTTATCTTATATAGGGAACATTTTTGCATATTTCCAGTATGACCGTTCTGATACTACTGTCAGAGTGCAGAAGTGGTACTCTGTGTCATTACCTTAACAAAGCACCACAGGTTGGACCATATGATGCCATAAATGTGGAGGGAAATGAGTGTCTCCATGGTGACAGCCATGCAAAAACGTTGTTTGAATAGGTCTGCATCACTTCTGCGCTTGTAATCAATTGTTCTCACAGTCTTAGTAGATCACCTGCAACAAGTCCACTAATAGTACTTGCAAATTAATAGTGTGCCCACACTGTTTAGCGATTGTTATTTGGATGTTAGTAGATCAAGCACTATGGGTTCTTTAGACTATTTTTACATTTGATCACAATAATAAAAAAAAAATTTAAATTGTATTTTTACCAGATGTAAATTTTCATCTTGATTAACATTTGGAGAGTTTCTGAGCACGGCAAAACTCTCAAAAATAGCTTTAAAGGGCTTTTGCTTGCTCCATAAAAATATCCTGGATTCAAACCCTTAATCAAATTAATACCAAAGTTTAAGGAGTAAAAAGTAGCCTTCCTTGGCCCCTCACTGTGCTTTGTAAAACTCGGCTAAGCTGTTTTTGCGTAAACCTGCTTGCTTAAATACCAATGATAACCATGAGTTTTTCAAACTCATTGTCTCGTGACAAAATAGGTTAGTTTTTATTACTGAGTAAAATGCTGGAAGCAGTTTTATCACTCATCAGGCAAGCAAAGAATTCCAATAACATAAAGAAAGGTGCATAATAACCAGTTAACCATCAATAAACAACTGGTGTGATTGCATTTTTTTTCACCACTGCACATATATTCAATGCCGCTGGAGCTATTATCTATGTAAGTGACCATGTGAATAGACTACGGAGACACTCTGCGGTGATGCCGCTGCAATTCAGGGTGACATTTACTCAGCCTTCGCCCCTAATGGCCTCTGCGGGCTCATTGGAGAAGCACTTAAACTGACAAAGACACATACGATGGACCCATGCCTTTTTTGTGAAGTAATTACGTTGTGAAAGTTCAATGAATATGCATAAAAACAAATAAACTCTGATGTATAGGTCAATGAAAACAAATACAACCGTCGATGGAGAGGATTTTATTTTATTATTCAACCTGAAGAGATAATCTTTTTTTTTTTTTAAGTATTTTGGGGGGGCTATTATATTTAAAAATAAATCCCATTCTCTCTATGCCAAAAAACATAATGTAATATTTGGACCGAATATTTTTACTCAATGTGCATGTTTATTTTCCTTTACTTTAAATGTATTGTTTTGTTTTTTTACAATATTTAGAAAATTAGTACATATTCGCCAATATCACCTAATTTCTTTGTTGGTTCTATAACTTTTAAGTAGATACCAGTGTTGGGTTGGTTACTGAAAATCAGTAACTAGTTACAGTTACTAGTTACTTTATTTCAAAAGTAACTCAGTTACTAACTCATTTACTTACACCAAAAAGTAATGCGTTACTGTAAAAAGTAACTATTTAGTTACTTCTTTTTTTCGTCTTTTTTTTTTTAAAGCTCCCATTAATGCCCTTTTAGCCTTCATTTCAGTACTGTTATTGCACTGGAAAATAATACAATCTGTTGATCAACTTGACATGCATTTGCATCACTGAACTCATAAAGCAATGTGCTCTACATACAACACACAAAGACAAAGATATGTTACAAAGGGCCAATTTATTTCAGGGCAGAACAAATTGACAAAACTATTTTAAATAGCTGCAACATAACATACATAAGTAACAAACAGCATAATAACAACATAGCTGTAAACCTGGCTTCACCTAAGGAAGGCACACGTGACATACACAAAGCCTAACCAGGCAGATTTGAATTGTTGTTTTGGGCAGTAGACGGGATCTTTGATCCAAGACACAACTTACATTTAACTAAAATGTTCTTTTCTTTGTGCTCGACAAAAAAAAGAAGTGAGAATATCTCCATGTTAAGACACTCAAGTGCGGCTCCGTTGTTAGTAAACACAGACACGTGGTCCATATTGGCCTGAGCAGTACTCAGTTGTAATACACTTTTACACCACTTGTGGCAGTAATGACAATATCAACCAAACAGAAGAAGTCTGGAGCTAAAGTCATAAAGAAGTTTTTTAAGCGCAAAAATAATGACTATAAAGGTAAAGCTGTATTTTCATTAACACTTACATTTTATTGAGGAAACATATTTGTATAATTATTATTTACATCAATTTAGCTAGTTTTTTTTTTATGTTAGCACTGCGTAATTGTATGTAAATCTATTTTTCATCAGTTTTTATGAGTCCCTTCCTTTGCAGTATATTTGATTATTATTTATTTTTGTAATCAGCCTGACATAAGCCTTGATAATAACATTTGTGTTAACACATGCTTTCATATCATTTGACAAGGTGTATCCTGTGAAACTGTAAGTGTGTTAGATATAATTATTGAATAGCATTAAAATAAGATTGCTAATTCAGTATTTCCCTCTGTAGAGGAAATGTTGGGCAGCGAGGTCCAAAAGGTGAAGAACCCCTGATTTATGTAGTCAGTTCATTATCAGAGTCAAGCAAAAAACACACAACTGATTTTTGTGAATATTTTTACAGGCATGAACGAACACTCACGTTTTGGTGAGGATCTGGTTAAAGGGACACGGTGGTTTCATCATATATTGTCATTTTAGTATTTAGTTAATTTGATATGAGAACTTCGCAAAAACTACACATATATATATGTATGTATATATACTATGCAGGTATCGTTTTTGTCGTTTATTGTTAGCATATGTGCACTTGGCCTCAGGACACCCTAGGCCGCAGTTAAATTATCGACATTATCGTTGTATCATCAGATTTGCAATCTCATGTTTTGGACACTAGGGTGAAGAAAGAGGCAGAGCTTTCAACCAATCACCACCTGGTTGAGAGTTGAATGATGGGGGAGGAAGCCGAACAGACCTGACAGGCCCGAACGCATAGTGATGGTCTGCTGGGAACCTCTGGCAGAGTCTACTTTCAGAGAGAGTTTTAACTCCCACCTCCGGAAAAACTTTGAACCATGTTCCGTCAAAAAAAGTGATATTCCTCTGGTTTCCTGAGGCTCTATTTTCAAAGCAGCCGATCAAAGCTTTGGCCGCAAAGTAGGTAGTAATCCCTTAACCAGCTGGTGGACACCAGCGGTGAAGGATGCCGTCAAGCTGAAGGAGAAGTCCTATCGGGTCCTATTGGCTCATGGGACAGGCCAAGCGGTGTGCGGCTTTGGCGGTTGCAACGGCAAAAACTTGGACGTGGGGGAAATTTGGAGATGCCATGGAGAACGACTTCAGGGCGGCTTCGAAGCAATTCTGGACTACCATCCACAGCCTCAGGACGGGGATGCAATGCACTGTCAACACTGTGTATAGTTGGGACGGTGTGCTGCTGTCCTCGACTGGGGAGGTTGTGGATCGGTGCAAGGAATACTTCAAAGACCTCCTCAATCCCAACTGCTCCTCTTCATAAGAAGAAGCAGTGCCTGGCGACTCTGTGGTGGGCTCTTCTATTTCTGGGGTGGAGGTTGCTGAGGTAGTTAAGAAGCTCCTCGGTGGCAGGGTCACGGGTATGGATGAGATCCGACTGGAGTTCCTTAAAGCTCTGGATGCTGAGGAGCTACATCGGTCAACAAGACTCTGCAGCATTGCGTGGACATCGGGGCTGGGCCTCAGGATTGGTAGACTGGGGTAGTGGTTCCTCTATTTAAAAGGGGTACCGGAGGGTGTGTTCCAGCTATCGCAGGATTATACTCCCCAGCCTTCCCGGTAAGGTCTACTCAGGTGTACTGGAAAAGTGGCTGCACTATATAGTCAAACTTCAGATTCAGGAGGAGCAGTGTGGTATTCATAGCTGCAGGGTGAGGTCTCAGCTTTTTGTCATTGATGTGTTCCTGCAGGCTTCATTTGGCCAGGCTCTTCAGTTGTCACTGGTTCGATTCACAGCTGAGTGTGAAGAGATTGGGATTCAAATCAGAAAGTCTGAGTCCATGGTACTCGTGTGGAGTGCCATCTACGGGTTGGGGACGAGATCATGCCCCCGGTGGAGGAGTTCAAGTACCTTGGGGTCTTGTTCACAAGTGTGGGAAGAGCGGATTGTAAGAAAAAAAACATATCACAATTTGTTAAGAATCTGGCTGTAAGTGCAGATATTATTTATTTGTTTTAGTTTATTTTTTTCGTAAAAACCACAAAGCCAATTTATTTCACACATGTGGCATGAACAAACCCAATACACCTTGGTGGAGAAAAATACTTTGTTTTCATGTTTTTTTGTCACTTCTTTATTTAGTTAGCTATCTGAGTTACGCAACAACGACACTACATTTTGGTGAAGCTCTGGATGATAACAACTATTTTTCCATAGTTGTTACTCATTTTGTTTTTCTAATCTGTTAATGAGCAAAATTATGCTGAACGTACTTTATTGCTTTCCATGAAGGAGGATCTGGATAAAGACAGAGAATTTTCACCTTGGCAGGGGCCTCATTGTAATTCGCAAGATTGTCACACAACACAACCCAGTGACATTTTACGATTGCTCACGTTGGATATCAGCTCTGTTGTAGTTCATAACAAAACAATAAAGGTTATGGATTGCAGGGAGGGATTTTCTTTCGCTGCCTGAGAGAGAATGAGGTGACAAGGCAATGTTTTAATTCACTTTTTTTTGCCTGTCACTAATGTAGAAGGCACTGGAAGAGCAGGATAAATCAGTGAGGACATCAATCTGCTTTTTTTTTTTTATCAGGGCAGCATATATATGTATATATACAGTACAGGGCAAACGTTTGGACACACCTTCCCCTCATTCAATGTGTTTTATTTATTCTCATGACTATTTACATTGTAGATTGTCACCTTTGCTCTGATTACTTTTTCGCACACTCTTGGCATTCTCTCAATGAGCTTCAAGCTCACCTGTGAAGTGAAAACTATTTCAGGTGAGTACCTTTTGAAGCTCATCAAGAGAATGCCAGGAGTGCGCGAAACAGTAATCAGAGCAAAGGGTGGCTATTTTGAAGAAACTAGAATACAAAACATGTTTTCAGTTATTTCACCTTTTTTTGTAAAGTACATAACTCCACATGTGTTCCTTCATAGTTTTGATGCCTTCAGTGACAATCTACAATGTAAATAGTCATGAAAATAAAGAAAACTCATTGAATGAGAAGGTGTGTCCTAACTTTTGGCCTGTACTATATATACTGTGTGTATGTATATATATATATATATATATATATATATATATATATATATATATATATATATATATATATATATATATATATATATATATATATATATATATATATATATATATATATATGCACACACACACACACACACACACACATATACATACATATGTACTTGTATATATATATGTATTTATATATATGCACATATACATATATATGTATGTGTGTCTATATATGTATATGTATACACACACACACACATATATGTATATGTATATATATACACATACATGTATATACATATGTACACATACATATATGTATATATATATATATATATATATGTGTATACATATATATATATATATATATATATATATATATATATGTGTGTATACATATATATATATATATATATATATATATATATATATATATATAAATATATATATATATATATATATATATATATATATATATATACTGTCGATCATAACAATTTATTAGAACGTATCAAAACATGTATTGGTATGTCAGAATTAGCCTTTTCTTGGTCTAACTCCTACCTTACTAACAGGATGCAGTGCGTCTCCCATAACAATGTGATCTCGGAGTGTGTTAAGGTAACATGCGGAGTTCCACAGGGTTCGGTTCTTGGCCCTGCACTCTTTTATATATGTATATGTATATATATACACATACATGTATATACATATGTACACATACATATATGTATATATATGTATATATATATGTGTATACATGTATATATATATATATATATATATATATATATATATATATATATATATATATATATATATATGCCGCGCTGCTTTCGATACTGTCGATCATAACAATTTATTAGAACGTATCAAAACATGTATTGGTATGTCAGAATTAGCCTTTTCTTGGTCTAACTCCTACCTTACTAACAGGATGCAGTGCGTCTCCCATAACAATGTGATCTCGGAGTATGTTAAGGTAACATGCGGAGTTCCACAGGATTCGGTTCTTGGCCCTGCACTCTTTTGCATCTATGTGCTGCCGCTAGGTGATATCATACACAAATACGGTGTTAGCTTTCACTGTTATGCTGATGACACCCAACTCTACATGCCCCTAAAGCTGACCAACACGGCAGGTTGTAGTCAGCTGGAGGTGTGTCTTAATGAAATTAAACAATGGATGTCCGCTAACTTTTTGCATCTTAACGCTAAGAAAACGGAAATGCTGATTATCGGTCCTGCTAGACACCGACACCTATTTAATAAAACCACCTTCACATTTGACAACCGAAAAATTACGCAAAGCGACTCGGTAGAAAATCTTGGTATTATCTTCGACCCAATATCTCATTTGAGTTACACATTAAGAGTGTTAATAAAACAGCCTTCTTTCATCTCTGTAATATCGCTAAAATGTGTTCCATTTTGTCCACCAGCAACACTGAGATCAATATTCATGCATTCGTTACATCTCGTCTCGATTACTGTAACGTATTATTTTTGGGTCTCCCTATGTCTCGCATTAAAAGATTACAGTTGGTACAAAATGCGGCTGCTAGACATTTGACAAGAACAAGAAAGTTTGATCATATTACGCCTATACTGGCTCACCTGCACTGGCTTCCTGTGCACTTAAGATGTGACTTTAAGGTTTTACTACTTACGTATAAAATACTAAATGGTCTAGCTCCATCCTATCTTGCTGATTGTATTGTACCATATGTCCCGGCAAGAAATCTGCGTTCAAAGGACTGCGGCTTATTAGTGATTCCCAGAGCCCAAAAAAATGTCTGCAAGCTTTAGAGCCTTTTCTATTCTGGCTCCAGTACTCTGGAATGCCATCCCGGTAACAGTTAGAGATGCTACCTCATTAGGAGCATTTAAGTCCCATCTTAAAACTCATTTGCATACTCTAGCCTTTAAATAGACCACTTTTTGGACCAGTTGATCTGCTATCTCTCTTTCCTGCTCTGACCCCCTCTCCTGCGTGGAGAGGTTATCAGGTGACCACGAATCAGCCTCCACGGATGAAGCGCTAGCTGTTCAAAGTCGGGACCCAGGATGGACCACTCCTCTTTGCATCAGTTGGTGACGTCTCTGCGCTGCTGACTTGTCTCCATTCCAGATGATCCCCTGCTGGCCTTCCAATGAACTGGACTTTCACATGAAAGTGAATGCATCAGTCGGTGATGTATCTGCGCCCCCGACGTGTCTTCATGCAAGAGGTTCCCCTGTGGCCCCACTAAGCACTGGACTCTCGCATTGTTGGCTGTGTCCACACGGCGTCCATTGCACCGGTCACCCTGTAGGGGGGGTCCCCACATCTGCGGTCCCTTTAAAGGTTTCTCATTGTATTCCATTGGGTTGAGTTTTTTCTTGCCCTTATGTGGGATCTGAGCCGAGGATGTCGTTGTGGCTTGTGCAGCCCTTTGAGACACTTGTGATTAAGGGCTCTATAAATACACTTTGATTGATTGATGATAATGTGTGTATATATATGTATGTGTATAGATACATTTGTGTGTATATATATATATATATATATATATATATATATATATATATATATATATATATATATATATATATATATATATATATATATACATATATATATATATATATATATATATATACACATATATAAATATATATATATATATATATATATATATGTGTGTATGTATGTATATATGTGTGTGAGTGTATATATGTATATAATGTATACATATATATGATGATGTATATATGTATATGTAAGTATATATGTATATGTATGTATATATATATATATATATATATATACATATATATACATATATATGCATGTATATATGTGTATACATCTACAAATATAGCTATAAATAGATATATGTATACATGCATATATCTACATATATAGATATAGATAGATATGTGTATAAATGTATATATATATGTATATATATACATATACTGTATATATATACTTACATATACATATATACATCATCATATATATATATATATATATATATATATATATATATATATATATATATATATATATATATATATATATGATCTATATATATATATATATATATATATATATATATATATATATATATATATATATATATATATATATATATATATATATATATGATCACAACATGTTTCTGTATGTGGCCCTCACTGTAAAATCCTGGTTTGTATCACATTTTATTGCATGAATATATGTTATATTAGCAACATACCACATTTAGGAATATACTGTTGATATTTAAATACTATTTAAATTGTATTTGTTCCCCTCCAAAAACATGCTCTAACTTTTGTAGAAATTTTCTATTCAATCTTCCATTACATAATGTAAAAGCATCAATATTTACAATATGTACAATTTACCTTATGAAACCCATAATAATGCATGAATAAATGTTATAGAAATAACATAGTATTTATGATTGACTTTCATTACTTTTCACTATGACTGGATTAGCCAAGTCGCCTTGTCAGTCGAACATGAGGATATACTGCCCCCTTTTGACCGTATTGTGTTATTACAATATTCATAAAGCTCGTAACAGACATCATTGGCCGCATAAAATGCCACTTCAGATAATATTTAAGCCCCAAAAGAGAGTTTCCTTGTCTCAATCTAATAACACATGTCAGACATTAACAATTGTATTTTACAGTTGCCGTCGAACACTGACAGGAGTGGAAAACGATGTCGCGTTGCATTGTGGGATGCTGCGGGGAACGACGATCTTGCGAGACGCCATCTTTAAACCCCACAAGAACCCAACTACAGTGGAGACATCACCGGATTGAGGAAACACGGATAAAAAAAAAATACACATTATGTAAAAAATGTTTTCCCTAGTTAAATGACAAGCTCGGCTCTGTGCGACGGGACAGAATTGACACGATGAGAACTGCGGTCTTTTTAAGAACGTCGTGATCCTTGGCGGCCAACAACAATAGGGACGGAAAGACAACAACAAGGGACTAGCATGCTAACATGCTAATCGTTAGCCACTCATATTGTGTTTGTGCTGTTTAGCATAACTCATTTGGACACACCCAAAGAGGTTTAATAACCACCTTTCGAAATCGAATAATTCCACTTTTTTTTTTTATTTATGTTGCTTTCTTGCTTGCTAGCTCGCTAAAAAAAAAAGCTCGGTCCCGGCTTCTTCCTCCCTCCCCCCCTCCCCTTTCCCCCCAAGCGGCCCGGCCGGAGATGCGTGGAAGATGTCGGTGTCGGGGCTGAAGGCCGAACTGAAGTTTTTAGAGTCCATTTTTGACCCAAATCACGAACGATTCCGGATTATCGACTGGAAACCAGACGAGCTGAGCTGTCAGTTCAATGTGACCGGGGAGAAGCTGTTAATTATCCACTGTAACATTACGGTAAGGGGGTGAGGGGTTATGTGTAGCAAAAAGCGAGCTAAAGTTAGCGGGACAAGTTGCAAGCCGAGCCATGCTAACTAAACCTTCTTACACTACATTACTTTTTATTTTCAGACAATTAGTGTAGCCGCTGTCTTGTTGAATAACCCATATATGTGTGTGTTAGCAGGTTATGCTACATGTTAGCCAACAACGCAGTTCCACGCAACCTATTAACGCTTGTGTTTGTGTGCTGCGTTCAAGGAGTCATATCCGTCCACTTCCCCCATTTGGTTCGTGGACTCCGACGACCCCAGCTTGGCGCAAGTGTTGGAACGTTTGGAAGATGTGAGGAAGGGCAGCACCTTGGTAAATATCGCCGTGTGGGAAATGCGTGTTTTGTTTGGACGCCGCTTGCATGCAAAATCCGGCACTTTGCCGCCATTTTCTGTGTAGTTTCGTTGCGGACACCGCAGGAAGCGGCGGGCGAAGCCAATGTTGCGCATTTGAAATGTTATAATACAAGAGAAGGTAATGGTATTTATTTGCACAATGTCCGGAGAGGGTTGCGAGGCCTCCCTCCGCAATGTGGCGTTGAACTGCGTTGCTGGATTTCGCGTGAGAAACAAGCTCAGCTGGAAACTCACAACATTGGAAAAATAAGTGAAGTGAATTCTATTTATATAGCGCTTTTCTCTAGTGCAGTGGTTCTTAACCTTGTTGGAGGTACCGAACCCCACCAGTTTCATATGCGCATTCACCGAACCCTTCTCTAGTGAAAAATAAAATGTTTTTTCCTTAATTTAATCTCAATTTATAAATAATATTCATGAAATTATGTTATTATATTAAAGAAATACTAATTTTACAAATATAAAGTTTCAGGAATGTACACATGATCCCATGTTTACATCTCATTGTGCAACATGTGAATGTTTTAGTGGAAACTAAATGCGATATCTGAAAGGGGTACAAATTATTTCCGAAGCAGGACCCCCACCCAGACATACAATACTCGTGCACAGCTCATGAAAAACAATATTTTTTGTTATTGTCATTGTAAGTGGGCCAAAACACTTACATTAGAAAATAATCTCATGGAAATTACTGCTGTCATTTGATTATAACAGTGGTTCTTAACCTTGTTGGAGGTACCGAACCCCACCAGTTTCATATGCGCATTCACCGAACCCTTCTCTAGTGAAAAGTGAAATGTTTTTTCCTTAATTTAATCTCAATTTATAAATAATATTCATGAAATTATGTTATTATATTAAATAAATACTAATTTCACAAACAGAAAGTTACAGGAATGTACACATGATCCCATGTTTACATCTCATTGTGCAACATGTGAATGTTTTAGTGGGAACTAAATGCGATATCTGAAAGGGGTACACATTATTTCCGAAGCAGGACCCCCACCCAGACATACAATACTAGTGCACAGCTCATGAAAAACAATATATTTTGTTATTGTGGGCCAAAACACTTATATTAGAAAATAATCTCATGGAAATTATTGCTGTCATTTGATTATAACAGTGGTTCTTAACCTGGTTGGAGGTACCGAACCCCACCCGTTTCATATGCGCATTCACCGAACCCTTCTCTAGTGAAAAATTAAATGTTTTTTCCTTAATTTAATCTCAATTTATAAATAATATTCATGAAATGATGTTATTATATTAAATAAATACTAATTTCACAAACAGAAAGTTACAGGAATGTACACATGATCCCATGTTTACATCTCATTGTGCAACATGTGAATGTTTTAGTGGGAACTAAATGCGATATCTGAAAGGGGTACAAATTATTTCCGAAGCAGGAACCCCACCCAGACATACAATACTAGTGCACAGCTCATGAAAAACAATATATTTTGTTATTGTGGGCCAAAACACTTATATTAGAAAATAATCTCATGGAAATTATTGCTGTCATTTGATTATAACAGTGGTTCTTAACCTGGTTGGAGGTACCGAACCCCACCAGTTTCATATGCGCATTCACCGAACCCTTCTCTAGTGAAAAATTAAATGTTTTTTCCTTAATTTAATCTCAATTTATAAATAATATTCATGAAATTATGTTATTATATTAAAGAAATACTAATTTTACAAATAGAAAGTTTCAGGAATGTACACATGATCCCATGTTTACATCTCATTGTGCAACATGTGAATGTTTTAGTGGAAACTAAATGCGATATCTGAAAGGGGTACAAATTATTTCCGAAGCAGGACCCCCACCCAGACATACAATACTAGTGCACAGCTCATGAAAAACAATATATTTTGTTATTGTGGGCCAAAACACTTATATTAGAAAATAATCTCATGGAAATTACTGCTGTCATTTGATTATAACAGTGGTTCTTAACCTTGTTGGAGGTACCGAGCCCCACCAGTTTCATATGCGCATTCACCGAACCCTTCGCTAGTGAAAAATAAAATGTTTTTTCCTTAATTTAATCTCAATTTATAAATAATATTCATGAAATTATGTTATTATATTAAATAAATACTAATTTCACAAACAGAAAGTTGCAGGAATGTACACATGATCCCATGTTTACATCTCATTGTGCAACATGTGAATGTTTTAGTGGGAACTAAATGCGATATCTGAAAGGGGTACAAATTATTTCCGAAGCAGGACCCCCACCCAGACATACAATACTAGTGCACAGCTCATGAAAAACAATATATTTTGTTATTGTGGGCCAAAACACTTATATTAGAAAATAATCTCATGGAAATTATTGCTGTCATTTGATTATAACAGTGGTTCTTAACCTGGTTGGAGGTACCGAACCCCACCAGTTTCATATGCGCATTCACCGAACGCTTCTCTAGTGAAAAATAAAATGTTTTTTCCTTAATTTAATCTTAAATTATAAATAATATTCATGAAATTATGTTATTATATTAAATAAATACTAATTTCACAAACAGAAAGTTACAGGAATGTACACATGATCCCATGTTTACATCTCATTGTGCAACATGTGAATGTTTTAGTGGGAACTAAATGCGATATCTGAAAGGGGTACAAATTATTTCCAAAGCAGGACCCCCACCCAGACATACAATACTAGTGCACAGCTCATGAAAAACAATATTTTTTGTTATTGTCATTGTAAGTGGGCCAAAACACTTACATTAGAAAATAATCTCATGGAAATTACTGCTGTCATTTGATTATAACAGTGGTTCTTAACCTTGTTGGAGGTACCGAACCCCACCAGTTTCATATGCGCATTCACCGAACCCTTCTCTAGTGAAAAGTGAAATGTTTTTTCCTTAATTTAATCTTAAATTATAAATAATATTCATGAAATTATGTTATTATATTAAATAAATACTAATTTCACAAACAGAAAGTTACAGGAATGTACACATGATCCCATGTTTACATCTCATTGTGCAACATGTGAATGTTTTAGTGGGAACTAAATGCGATATCTGAAAGGGGTACACATTATTTCCGAAGCAGGACCCCCACCCAGACATACAATACTAGTGCACAGCTCATGAAAAACAATATATTTTGTTATTGTGGGCCAAAACACTTATATTAGAAAATAATCTCATGGAAATTATTGCTGTCATTTGATTATAACAGTGGTTCTTAACCTGGTTGGAGGTACCGAACCCCACCCGTTTCATATGCGCATTCACCGAACCCTTCTCTAGTGAAAAATTAAATGTTTTTTCCTTAATTTAATCTCAATTTATAAATAATATTCATGAAATGATGTTATTATATTAAATAAATACTAATTTCACAAACAGAAAGTTACAGGAATGTACACATGATCCCATGTTTACATCTCATTGTGCAACATGTGAATGTTTTAGTGGGAACTAAATGCGATATCTGAAAGGGGTACAAATTATTTCCGAAGCAGGAACCCCACCCAGACATACAATACTAGTGCACAGCTCATGAAAAACAATATATTTTGTTATTGTGGGCCAAAACACTTATATTAGAAAATAATCTCATGGAAATTATTGCTGTCATTTGATTATAACAGTGGTTCTTAACCTGGTTGGAGGTACCGAACCCCACCAGTTTCATATGCGCATTCACCGAACCCTTCTCTAGTGAAAAATTAAATGTTTTTTCCTTAATTTAATCTCAATTTATAAATAATATTCATGAAATTATGTTATTATATTAAAGAAATACTAATTTTACAAATAGAAAGTTTCAGGAATGTACACATGATCCCATGTTTACATCTCATTGTGCAACATGTGAATGTTTTAGTGGAAACTAAATGCGATATCTGAAAGGGGTACAAATTATTTCCGAAGCAGGACCCCCACCCAGACATACAATACTAGTGCACAGCTCATGAAAAACAATATATTTTGTTATTGTGGGCCAAAACACTTATATTAGAAAATAATCTCATGGAAATTACTGCTGTCATTTGATTATAACAGTGGTTCTTAACCTTGTTGGAGGTACCGAGCCCCACCAGTTTCATATGCGCATTCACCGAACCCTTCGCTAGTGAAAAATAAAATGTTTTTTCCTTAATTTAATCTCAATTTATAAATAATATTCATGAAATTATGTTATTATATTAAATAAATACTAATTTCACAAACAGAAAGTTGCAGGAATGTACACATGATCCCATGTTTACATCTCATTGTGCAACATGTGAATGTTTTAGTGGGAACTAAATGCGATATCTGAAAGGGGTACAAATTATTTCCGAAGCAGGACCCCCACCCAGACATACAATACTAGTGCACAGCTCATGAAAAACAATATATTTTGTTATTGTGGGCCAAAACACTTATATTAGAAAATAATCTCATGGAAATTATTGCTGTCATTTGATTATAACAGTGGTTCTTAACCTGGTTGGAGGTACCGAACCCCACCAGTTTCATATGCGCATTCACCGAACGCTTCTCTAGTGAAAAATAAAATGTTTTTTCCTTAATTTAATCTTAAATTATAAATAATATTCATGAAATTATGTTATTATATTAAATAAATACTAATTTCACAAACAGAAAGTTACAGGAATGTACACATGATCCCATGTTTACATCTCATTGTGCAACATGTGAATGTTTTAGTGGGAACTAAATGCGATATCTGAAAGGGGTACAAATTATTTCCAAAGCAGGACCCCCACCCAGACATACAATACTAGTGCACAGCTCATGAAAAACAATATTTTTTGTTATTGTCATTGTAAGTGGGCCAAAACACTTACATTAGAAAATAATCTCATGGAAATTACTGCTGTCATTTGATTATAACAGTGGTTCTTAACCTTGTTGGAGGTACCGAACCCCACCAGTTTCATATGCGCATTCACCGAACCCTTCTCTAGTGAAAAGTGAAATGTTTTTTCCTTAATTTAATCTCAATTTATAAATAATATTCATGAAATTATGTTATTATATTAAATAAATACTAATTTCACAAACAGAAAGTTACAGGAATGTACACATGATCCCATGTTTACATCTCATTGTGCAACATGTGAATGTTTTAGTGGGAACTAAATGCGATATCTGAAAGGGGTACAAATTATTTCCAAAGCAGGACCTCCACCCAGACATACAATACTAGTGCACAGCTCATGAAAAACAATATATTTTGTTATTGTGGGCCAAAACACTTATATTAGAAAATAATCTCATGGAAATTATTGCTGTCATTTGATTATAACAGTGGTTCTTAACCTGGTTGGAGGTACCGAACCCCACCAGTTTCATATGCGCATTCACCGAACCCTTCTCTAGTGAAAAATAAAATGTTTTTTCCTTAATTTAATCTCAATTTATAAATAATATTCATGAAATTATGTTATTATATTAAAGAAATACTAATTTTACAAATAGAAAGTTTCAGGAATGTACACATGATCCCATGTTTACATCTCATTGTGCAACATGTGAATGTTTTAGTGGAAACTAAATGCGATATCTGAAAGGGGTACAAATTATTTCCGAAGCAGGACCCCCACCCAGACATACAATACTCGTGCACAGCTCATGAAAAACAATATTTTTTGTTATTGTCATTGTAAGTGGGCCAAAACACTTACATTAGAAAATAATCTCATGGAAATTACTGCTGTCATTTGATTATAACAGTGGTTCTTAACCTTGTTGGAGGTACCGAACCCCACCAGTTTCATATGCGCATTCACCGAACCCTTCTCTAGTGAAAAGTGAAATGTTTTTTCCTTAATTTAATCTCAATTTATAAATAATATTCATGAAATTATGTTATTATATTAAATAAATACTAATTTCACAAACAGAAAGTTACAGGAATGTACACATGATCCCATGTTTACATCTCATTGTGCAACATGTGAATGTTTTAGTGGGAACTAAATGCGATATCTGAAAGGGGTACAAATTATTTCCAAAGCAGGACCCCCACCCAGACATACAATACTAGTGCACAGCTCATGAAAAACAATATATTTTGTTATTGTGGGCCAAAACACTTATATTAGAAAATAATCTCATGGAAATTATTGCTGTCATTTGATTATAACAGTGGTTCTTAACCTGGTTGGAGGTACCGAACCCCACCAGTTTCATATGCGCATTCACCGAACGCTTCTCTAGTGAAAAATAAAATGTTTTTTCCTTAATTTAATATTAAGTTATAAATAATATTCATGAAATTATGTTATTATATTAAAGAAATACTAATTTTACAAACAGAAAGTTACAGGAATGTACACATGATCCCGTGTTTACATCTCATTGTGCAACATGTGAATGTTTTAGTGGGAACTAAATGCGATATCTGAAAGCGGTGCAAATTATTTCCAAAGCAGGACCCCCACCCAGACATACAATACTAGTGCACAGCTCATGAAAAACAATATTTTTTGTTATTGTCATTGTAAGTGGGCCAAAACACTTACATTAGAAAATAATGTCATGGAAATTACTGCTGTCATTGGATTATAACAGTGGTTCTTAACCTTGTTGGGGGTACCGAACCCCACCAGTTTCATATGCGCATTCACCGAACACTTCTCTAGTGAAAAATAAAATGTTTTTTCCTTAATTTAATCTCAATTTATAAATAATATTCGTGAAATTATGTTATTATATTAAAGAAATACTAATTTTACAAACAGAAAGTTACAGGAATGTACACATGATCCCATGTTTACATCTCATTGTGCAACATGTGAATGTTTTAGTGGGAACTAAATGCGATATCTGAAAGGGGTACAAATTATTTCCAAAGCAGGACCCCCACCCAGACATACAATACTAGTGCACAGCTCATGAAAAACAATATTTTTTGTTATTGTCATTGTAAGTGGGCCAAAACACTTATATTAGAAAATAATCTCATGGAAATGACTGCTGTCATTTGATTATAATAATAAAACTTTTAACTTGTTAATTAGTCAGGTTTGGGACAGGTGTGGCCACAAAAAGCCGCTGCCTGACCAGGGCTCAGAAAATCTGCAAAGACTCCTCCCACCCCCACCAAGGACTGTTTTCACTGCTGGACTCTGGAAAGAGGTTCCGCAGCCTCCGAAGCAGAACCTCCAGGTTCTGTAACAGCTTCTTCCCTCAGGCCGTAAAACTCTTGAACGCATCATAATTCAATTAAATTATCCCCTCAACTCCCCCCAAAATGGATTAACTCGCTGGAATAAAAAAGACAATATAACATACATCCATAAACGTGGACGCATGTGAAAAAGTGCAATATATTTATCCGTACAGTAATCTATTTATTTATATATATTTATTTATTTTATATATATTTATATATTGTTTATATATATTTATTATTTATATATGCACCTTATTGCTGTTTTATCCTGCACTACCATGAGCTTATGTAACGAAATTTCGTCCTTATCTGTGCTGTAAAGTTCAAATTTGAATGACAATAAAAAGGAAGTCTAGTCTAGTGCATATGCACGTCTGACGTCGCTCACATGTGCTCCACTGAATGCTCAAGGAGCTTTTACGTTTGCTCACGCATGTGGAAAATTAGAGGGGACATTGTTTGGGGGCATCCATAATACGTCGATAGGGAGAAGTTTTTATCTACACGATTAGTCGGGTGTGTCTTGACCTCTGCGGCGGAGGCTCCGCCGAACTCCCGAGGCCGACTCACTGAACCCCTAGGGTTTGATCGAACCCAGGTTAAGAACCACTGCTCTAGTGACTCAAAGCGCTTTACATTGTGAAACCCAATATCTAAGTTACATTTTTTAAACCAGAAGCGGGGATCGAACCTGGAACCCTCAAGTTGCTTGCACGGCCACTCTACCAACCGAGCTATACCGCCCCCATATATATGTACAGATGTGTTACTGCATGATGTACAGCACAATTATAATTAAAGCTGTTAAAATTGACAATCATACATTCTTTGAGTTACATGTTTAAACAGTGGTTGCTGTATAACAGGTTATGCAAGTGGCCATTTGTAGCGAATTAGTTTGTCTTTCAGGACTGTCAAAACCAAGTCATTTAGCCTCATCATAAAGAAATGTGCAAGATTTATTTATATATGTATTAACAATTTGTTCCTTTTATTTTTAATGTTGGTTCTCTTTTGTCGAAAGTTGTTTCGCATCAAAGCTGTCATTGTTTGTATTGTGCCACAAATGTTTTTTTACATGCGGGAAAATTCTGAATAGTAAATGTTTTGTAAAACTGAATAATAACTGTCAAAGCACCACCTGATAGAATGTTTACATTAGGCCTTTTCCCACCAAATGTTCAGGAACTTTTGAGTTTTTGGAACTTCCTTAGAGATCGACCAATGTTTTTTTCAGGGCTGATACCGTTTTTTATTAGAGAATGATGCCGATATTTAGGGCCGATATTACATTACAGTATGAATGGCATATTAGCATCAACATTTAGAAAAATTATATTACAAATTCCAACTCTTAACTTTGTATAAATTTTGCCGCCATTTTCTGTGTAGTTTCGCTGCCAAACCGATGCGGACACCGCAGGAAGGGGCGGGTGAAGCCAATTCAGCCAATGTTGCGCATTTAAAATGTTATAATACTAGAGAATGTAATGGTATTTATTTGCGCAATGTCCGGAGAGGGTTGCGATGCTTCCCTCCTTTATTGTGCCACAAGGATTTTTTTACATGTGGGAAAATTCTGAATAGTGCATGTCTTGCAAAACTGAATAATAACTGTCAAAGCATGGGGATGTTGCACCACCTTATAAAATGTTTACATTAGGCCTTTTCCCACCAAAAGTTCAGGAACTTTTAAGTTTTTGGCACTTCCTTAGAGATAGACCAATATGTTTTTTTCAGGGCTTATACCGGTTGTTATTATTAGAGAATGAGGCCGATAACAGATATTTAGAGACGATATTATATTACAGTAAAAATGGCATAGTAGCGTCAACATTTACAAAAATAATAGTACAAATTCCAACTCTTAACTTTGTTTAAATGCTTGAAACATGTTTATTTAAAAATCAAAACGTGTCGGCGGGCGTTCCTCTGGACCAGGGGTGGGCAATTAATATTTACCGGGGGCCGCATGAGCAACCCGAGCACTGCTGGAGGGCCACACCGACAATATTTCAATTAAATTTTGCTCAAATTATTTTTGATATACCGTAAGATAAATAATAATTATAATAATATTTTCATTTAACCTAACTTATCTTTATACAAAAGCAGATGGCTTTTGATGGTTTTATTTTTAACACTTTCTTACACAACACTTCCTGATGTATGTTACAATGCAAAAATTTAGATTTCTGTCACTTTATCCTGCATCCTCTTTGTTGTGATTGTAGCACGCCTGTAAGGTGATTGGTGAAGAAGGAGAAAGCGTTGCTGTTGCGTAAATGAGGAGTGAGGATAGACGTGCGTGTGGAAAGAACGAGATAAGTTGAGCTGTGTTAGTATAGGTTGCTCAATAAAAGTTTCAAAAGAGCGTCACACTTGGTGTGCACTTCTTCTGGACGCTACAATTGGTGTCAGAAGTGGGATGAAATGCCTCCCAGTTCGCCTTACCATCAAACCTGGGAGTCTGCATTGAGGGCGGAATTCCCCCATGCCAAGCAGCGTGCGCTGCACCTGTAGACGCTGCCTCTCGCCTTCCTCCCTCCCTCTCTCTCTCTCTCTCTCTCTCTTTGCGAGAGCTCACGTCCGGGATTCACACAAGCAGCCGCAGATGCGCAAAGTTTTACTTCTGACACCAATTGTAGCGTCCAGAAGAAGTGCACACCAAGTCTGACGCTCTTTTTAAACTTTTATTGAGCAACCTATACTAACACAGCTCAACTTATCTCGTTACTTCCACACGCACGTCTATCCTCACTCCTCATTTACGCAACAGCAACGCTTTCTCCTTCTTCACCAATCACCTTACAGGCGTGCTACAATCACAACAAAGAGGATGCAGGATAAAGTGACAGAAATCTAAATTTTTGCATTGTAACATACATCAGGAAGTGTTGTGTAAGAAAGTGTTAAAAATAAAACCATCAAAAGCCATCTGCTTTTGTATAAAGACAAGTTAGGTTAAATGAAAATATTATTATAATTATTATTTATCTTACGGTATATCAAAAATAATTTGAGCAAAATTTAATTGAAATATTGTCGGTGTGGCCCTCCAGCAGTGCTCGGGTTGCTCATGCGGCCCCCGGTAAATATTTCCGCAACTAAAGAACAGAACATTAACTTCAGCAGGTCGTTACACTATATTCTTTAAGCACAGCAAGCTGTGTACCACAAATTAAGCACACGGTTTTACCTTTAATTTCTGTAAAGAAATACTTGGCAGTCCATGTCTTGTTGAAAACATGCCATTCGTCATCAACTTTTCTTTTTTTAGCGTCTCACTTGTCGCTGTGCACCTTCACTCACAGGTTACACACGGACATATGGCCGTAAATAACACTTTTCAAAATAAAAGCAGCACAGTTGTATTGCACGCACGACATAGGTGTTTTTTAAAATTGATTTTGTAATTTGTGATTGCCGCTGTTCACATTCACTCACAATCGCGCACGAGCATACGTCCACACGGAAGTAATACAAATAACGCTTTTCAAAACAAAAGCAGCACCGTTGTATTGCACACTCGACATAGATACTTTTTTGAATTTATTTTGTAATTTATGATTGGCCTCACGCGGGCCTGACAGGGACATACAAAGGGACAGTAGCATCGTTTATGAAGTTAACCTAAAATTTGGATGGATAAATAGTTCCAGAAAGTTTTGTATCCCTGCCACACAGACAGGCTGAAGTAACATGTGACCCTAATAACGCCAACTGTGATATATTAAATTATTCCAAATCCACAAGTATTGATATTGACAGACCGTTCGGAGCCTGATCACCTAGAAACAATACACATTTCTACGCAATATAAAATATACAGTAATATAAAAGACAGCGTAATGTGCATCATCAAATGCAATATTTAGGTATAAATAACAAGGGTTACATTAACATCTTCATCAAGGCATGATCGTAACAATCCACATTTTGTATTACTAAACATCCTACACGCATGCACGCATATATAGCAGCCATGCAAATTATTCCAGGGACGCTTTGCTGTTCTGCAGCTTCTCGTGTGTCACACAATATTCTCTATCGTCTTTGTGTGTTCCTGCAATAAAACTAGACTGAATTTAGTTTACAGTTTTAATCTCTCTCTTAAACACACCAACATGCTTCTACTCCTAACAGGCTGTTTACATATCGTTATTTTGATTCTCTAAATTAGCAGCTTTAAATAGGCCCATTGGATTAAAAAAAGGCTTTAGTTCAATAGCTGTTATATTTAAAATGATAGTATTGGTGGTAAAGGTAACTATTACTATTCAATATCCATAATAAAAAAAATGTTTAATGGAAAAAAAAGACATACCGATTTTGCAAATACCGATATATGTTAAAATTACAAATATTGTTGCCGACAATCAGTTGATCTCTAGTTCGTGTAGACTTGTGTGGTTGTTTGTTTCCACCTCATTTCACAGTTCAGGGTAGTTTATACAAATTAGGCTGATGGCGTACGGATGAGTGGTACAGTATATTTCTACATTGATACCACGTAAATAAACAGACAATATTAGATTATTTTTTATTTATTATTTTTTCACTAAAATTTAAGTACCGGTAAGTTAAATACAAAGCAATAAGACACAAATGATATGATTTAAAACAAAGGGTACCAGATTTTACATAACAAGTCAGCTAGGCTTTTAAGTTGTCCCCTTATTAAATGATGAATTCATGAGGGTCAGGCAAGTCCTTATGGTCCATTTCAGCTAGAAATAATATCAAATCAAATCAAATCAACTTTATTTATAAAGCACATTTAAAATTTACCACAGGGGTAGCCAAAGTGCTGTACAATGAACAGGTTAAAAGATAAAACGAGTACCGAGCAAACACAACACAAACAACACGATAAAAAAATAAATAATTAAAATAGAATAAATAAAAACATAAAAACAGGTTCACAGCAGGTGTATTATGGGGCGCCATTGCAGGATGGATATCACTCAGTGTTAAAAGCCATGGAATAAAAGTATGTTTTTAAGAGAGATTTAAAAACAGGAAGAGAGGAGGCTTGTCTAACACTCAGGGGTAGGTCGTTCCAGAGCTTGGGAGCAGCAACGGCGAAAGCTCTGTCACCTCTAAGCTTCAGCCTTGTGTCAGGGACCGTCAACAGCAGCTGATCGGCTGATCTTAAGGATCGGGTGGGGCAGTAAGGCTGAAGGAGGTCGGAGAGATAGGTTGGCGCGAGGTTGTTTAGACATTTAAAAACAAATAAAAGGAGTTTAAAATGTATTCGGTAACGCACAGGGAGCCAGTGAAGGGACGCTAAAATAGGGGTGATGTGCTCACGTCTGCGGGTCTGTGTTAGCAGACGAGCAGCAGAGTTCTGCACGAGCTGCAGGCGGGCGAGGGAGGCCTGGCTAATGCCTACATACAGGGCATTACAGTAATCAAGACGAGTCGAGATAAAGGCGTGGATTAATTTCTCAAGATCATGACTTGATAGAAGCGGTTTCACTTTCGCTATTTGGCGTAATTGATAAAAGCTTTTTTGAACGACGCTGCTGATTTATATATGATATATACCGTAGATGATAAATGCCAGCGTTAATCTCAACATATGCATCATATTTAGAGTTAGCCTGTTAGCATTAGCATTTGGTTCATCCGGGGTGAGCTGAATAACTACACAAATGGTGTGTCATTAGCTACTTTTACACTCTGTAACAAAGTAATTTGTGAACATTTGATGTGATTTGCCTTCATTTCACTCTTATTTTATTTAATGTTTATTTTCAAACAGCAAGGTTGGAGTCCCAGTGAGCAGCTCGCCTCGCTGCTGAATACTTTATTTTCATCTGTAAATATGTTTAAAAGAGTCCATCCACTTCAAGTTGCATCGTGTATTAAAATGAAGTTTGTAAAAATCAAACAGCATGAAACTGCATACTAGTTTAACGACTACAGCTGAATAAAAACAGTGCAAGTTAGTTCCACTAGTCAGTGTGATCGAGTATGTTGTAATAGACAGACAAGAAAAAAGCAATAAATATGTTGTCCTCGCATACTCTAATGACGGCTGAAACTTTGAATACAAAGTTTTATCAGCGTTCAGCTTGCCCTTCTAAGGTTCATGGGAACATCAAAAAGTCCTACCTCGCTACTAGGACACAAACATAGTTCCAGAAAAACGAAGTTTATCCGGGTAGTTTTTTGTGGAAACAGAGAGGTACTTAATTTACCCGGTAAATTAGAAATTTCAAATATTCTGATCCAATGCTGCCAGTGATCGTTTGTTTTGGAGAAACAAGTTACCGATTGAAGTACTAATTAGGTAGTCTTTTAAACAAGAAGACTGGCACATAAATATGAAGAGGCAAAAATCCAGAATCTATTGTGCACACGCAATGTGTACAAGTATGTGTGGGGGTGTGCCGTGTCGACTGGGCAGGTGCAAGCAATAACCAGGAAATGGTGGTGGAGAACAGACAAATTACCTACCGCTCAGACAGAAGAGCAAGCCCCAAGTTGCATAGTGGACTTGGTAACACTGGTTAAAATTAGGAATTTGTTTGATACCACTTTTTCATACTGATACTGCAATGTTGTATATCTAATGATACCAATCTGATACTTTATTTCCTCCCTTCTTGCTACGTAGGCAATATTCACAATCAGATTTATTGGCTAAGTATGTTTAACACACAAGGAATTTGATCCCCACTGCCCTTTGTGGTAGTATCAATATAACAACAATGCCTGCTTGTAATTCATAATGTTAGGACAGAGATGTTGTCGATCATTTTTTTCACGTCATCGAACCATCTGAATAAATGGGTGCATGTTGCTGTGTAAAATCATGAAACCTGCGACAATATCCTGCTCTGCTGCGTTTTTATATAAGAGGCACAGGTGCATAAAATGCAGGATATACTGTAACAGCACTCATGCTTCCATTGTTTCTGCAATTATGAAATAAAGGTTTGTACTTCTTAACGGTCATTGTTTTGGTTTTCTTACAGCTTCTGCAGCAGTTAAAGAAGCTAATTTGTGACCTCTGCCGACTCTACAACCTTCCCCAACATCCCGATGTGGAGATGCTGGACCAGCCGTTACCCGCCGGCCCTGTAGGACAAGAGCGGAAGGTAAAAGCATGTCGACACATGTCTCGCTGTTGTGTCCTCTACAACCGTGCTGTGTTTCAATGCTGTCTTTGTGTATGTGTGTACAGCATGGGACAGAGGAGGTCACATCAGAAGAAGAAGAGGAGGAAGAAATGGGGGAGGTATATACCTATCAAAATAATATTTAAACGTAGCACTTCTTATCATTGTATTTCATAATTTCAATCCTGTCCCAGCAGGACATAGAAGACCTGGACCACTACGAAATGAAAGAGGAGGAGCCCGTAGAAGGCAAAAAGTCGGAGGACGACGGCATCGAGAAGGAGAATCTCGCCATCCTGGAGAAGATCCGGAAGAACCAGCGTCAAGACCACTTGAATGTAAGTCTTAGACTGTGTTTCCAACCCGCTTCTTGAAATGGGGTTTTCTCATTGATATTTTTGTTCACTGACTTTTAGGGAGCTGTGTCTGGCTCCGTGCAGGCCTCAGACCGCCTCATGAAGGAGCTCAGGGAGATCTACAGGTCCCAGAGTTATAAAACAGGTGCGCTGCTTTGCACCTGTGCAACTAATGAGATCCAATACAAGAGTATCATCATAACTGACTGCCCTTACAAAGATAACAATGCTCCGTTTTGAATTGGATATGAAACTAATAGGGCTGTGAATCCTTTGGCGCCACATGTTTCGATTTGATTCTTGGGGGTAACAATTCGATTGAGAATCAATTGTCTAATCCCAACGATTCTCGATTCAAAATCAATACTCTTTAATAACACCGGGTGCCAGTTCTATGATTAACTACATTCCTCCATAAAATAGATAAACAGCTCTGATACATTTCTATTTTACTTAAAAGAAAACTTTAATTTTGTTTAATAAAATTCTACCCAAACATTTAATAAAGTCAAATACAAAAAGTCAAAAAGATAATCATCCCACTCTTTGCTTTTGTAAAGTAAAGCTGCACAGTAGATATGTGCATCTACATAAGGCCTGGGCAATTATTTTGACTCGGGGGCCACATTTAGAGAAAACAATGTGTCTGGGGGCCGGTATATCTATTTTTAGAAACACTAATACAAAACCTCACAATAATGTCTGATTGAATGCTAAAAACTTCATGACTGACCGTCTTAAAAACGTAATGGAATTTTGAATATTGACGAAATATGAATGTCACACCCCCTTTCGATCGACATATTTTACAATCAAGTGAAATGCAACAAACTGTGAAATATGAATTTGACAGGTATTTTTTTATTACCAATGGAAAATATGGACCAAGAGAAAAATATATTTTTATTTCAATTTAACCTTCCTCTGTTTGTAATCTCCTCCGCTATTAAGGCAGAAAAAAAATGTCAACACAACCATGGAAAACACTCAAAACGATCAATATAAACGATATTATAAAATCACATGTACACTTGACAATAACCTCTTTGAATTTAAGTGCAAACATAAGGAATATGTAAGAAATGCTAATAAAGTATAACGAAATAGTCAAAAGTGTAAAAATATAAATGAGAAGAACACATTTTTGCAGTTTTACTGCCAGGTAATTGCGTGGTCTGTGTAACATTTAATTTGGTCTGTTATTCATATCCAAGTATGGAAATACATTTGTTATGCAGTAATTATTATTTCAATATTATTGGACCAAATCATTATTTTTAAAGTAGCACATTTGTTATAATTCTTTTTTTTAGTTTTACAGTCCTGCACCGTAGTTCCTACCTGTTATTTCCATACATCTGACTGTTAAACAGAAAAGATGGCCGCAGCGAAGGACTAAGGTCAGTTTGAAAAAATCCAAAAACTACCATACTGTCGAGGTGACTTTTCCTGTCTATCAACAATTTCTTCTGTCTCTGCAGCACTCATTTTTACTTTCTCTTTTTGCTTCATGCAAAGAATCAACAGTGAGGCAGCAATATGGCGCAACCAAACGTGATAGTTGATACTGTAATGCTATTGGCTGTTGAGCAAGTCCTTCCCATTGTTCACTAATCATTTCCTGTTTTGCGAGTACCTTTATTAATGCCACAAACCATGCTTCGTTCTTTTCGGTTTCTTACAACCAGAAAAAAATACATACCGTATTTTCGGAGTATAAGTCGCTCCGGAGTATAAGTCGCTCCGGAGTATAAGTCGCTCCGGAGTATAAGTCGCACCGGCCGAAAATGCATAATAAAGAAGGAAAATAACATATATAAGTCGCACTGGAGTATAAGTCGCATTTTTGGGGAAATGTATTTGATAAAACCCAACACCAAGAATAGACATTTGAAAGGCAATTTAAAATAAATAAATAAAGAATAGTGAACAACAGGCTGAATAAGTGTATGTTATATGACGCATAAATAACCAACTGAGAACGTGCCTGGTATGTTAACGTAACATATTATGGTAAGAGTCATTCAAATAACTATAACATATAGAACATGCTATACGTTAACCAAACAATCTGTCACTCCTAATCGCTAAATCCCATGAAATCTTATACGTCTAGTCTCTTACGTGAATGAGCTAAATAATATTATTTGATATTTTACGGTAATGTGTTAATAATTTCACGTATAAGTCGCAGCCCCGGCCAAACTATGAAAAAAACTGCGACTTATAGTCCAAAAAATACGGTATATATCAAACGTTTTATCGAACGCATTTGTTATTGATATCGGTGACATGCCTATCGTGATATGTATTGATATCATTTTATCGGCCCAGCCCTAATGGAAATATACAAAAATCAGTATAGACCCCAATGCTATTGAAATGACTTGGATGGATGTGCCTGGAGAAAAGCTTTTGGAACCTGTAGTTTGCATGTCGGACATGTTGAGAGGTCTTTGGCCAACACCAAGCCAACTGTCAATGAACAAGATCTGGGAAACTTAGCAAAATTCACAGACTTTGGACAGGAAGGTTAGTTTCATCAATGCTGAACTGGGCCAAACCAAAGCAAAAATAATTACAATATTATATTTACTGAAAACAACTCGATGTAACCTTTGGAAAAACGTTACTTGTACAGACAATGTTTTAAAGTAACATTTTTGCAATTGTAACTTATATACAAGTTTAAAAAGAAGCTTATCACACAAAGATGAGCGATCACCACAACGGTGCGAAAGAAGCAAGTGTGAGATGTTACTCTTCACGCTGATGGCTAGGGACTGTGTAATACCAGACACTCAGTCATGCCTTTGTTACAGCGCAAAAAAAATTGCCAGGTTGAATTTCAGTGTTGTTTATCTATGCTATTAAGGAGAAAATGGTGAGAAAATTCAGTGAGTGACTGAGCGATATTTTTGTAAAGGCAGGCTTGTTTGACACCACTCTTGTATTGATGATTAGCTTGTACTGTCATTTATGCTTCAGTTGAGTTTTCACTGAGCTGCTCCTACCTACCCAGAAAACAAATAATACGTTGAATGTTTTTCAGGCATCTTCTCAGTGGAGCTCGTCAATGACAGCCTTTACGAATGGCACGTCAAACTACGAACGTCAGTAAAAATACTGTTTTTTGTTATATCATTTTGGTTGAAAAGCACTGATATGCTTCTTGTTTTGCCAACCCACAGTGTGGATCCGGATAGTCCCTTGCACAGCGATTTGCAAGTCTTAAAGGAGAAAGAAGGAATGGATTACATTTTACTAAACTTCTCCTATAAAGTGAGTAAACAGACATTCCTGGGACAAACACTGGGGTGTAAACATAAACAATGTTTATTTCTTCCCAGGATAATTTCCCTTTTGATCCTCCGTTTGTGCGTGTGGTGTCGCCTGTGTTGTCTGGGGGGTGAGTTCATTTAACTGCCACATTCAAATCTTTTCCATCCTGAATTCAAGGAAGATCATTAAAACAGGAGTTGAAACACGGGACTTTTTATATCTCTTTCTATTTCTTCAGCTACGTTCTTGGAGGAGGCGCCCTGTGCATGGAACTTCTCACCAAACAGGTTGGTTGTTAGACCGTAGAAGTCACTGTGGGGCTAATTTGTAGGTGTGCTTGCGTTGAAATGGTAATGATGGGCCCTTTGTCTTCAGGGTTGGAGCAGTGCCTATTCCATTGAGTCTGTCATCATGCAGATCAACGCCACTTTAGTCAAAGGAAAAGCCAGAGTGCAATTTGGAGCTAATAAAGTACGTGAGCGCCATTATCAGCATCAATTTTCTTGTCATGTGATATTACCAGTCTTTTTTGTAGTGGTTGATTTTGGATTTTCAGACGATTGTTTTATTTGCGTTCGCAAATGCTGGAACTTGAACTATTTACCTCCTCAGTATTACGAAGTAAGCAAGAGAGAATGTTCCAAATGCTTCCTAATTTTGAAATCTCAAAACTTATTTTAGCTGTAATGATTAGGGTTGCATGAGAAAGTGGAAGGAGAAAACTAATGTAACCTGATTGAATAACAAGTAGGGATGTAATATGAAAATTTCATATCAATGTTTATCGTGACCAAAATTATCACGGTTATCAGTCTTACCGCGCTATTGTTTAATTTGCCCAAAAAGTACATATGCACACCATGAAATCTTTTGACCAAAGTATTTGTTTAAAAAACTTAAATTAATAGAAACACTGTTAGAAAACCCATTATTTCGCATGTTTCTTGCGCTTCAATGATGCTGTTTTAGTCTTAGTATCTTAACTGTTTTAATGACTAAGCTTTTATTGTTTTAAATATTTATTTGTACTGTAGCACAATGTAGCAATATTTATTTAAATGAAAAGTGCGTAACAAATAAAATCTATTGTTTATTATTTCTGGCAGGCATTGTATCTTACTGTTTGACGGTCCTTGAATGTACTGTAAAAACACTTCCTCAGAGTATAGAACGATCACTCTGAAAGATAGTAAGAGAGCTTGGAGGTTCAATGTGCACACTTAAATAGCTTAGTTGTTAAGATAGCAGAGTGTTTATACAAGTTTAGATTGGGGTATGTCGTTTCTTAATTTAAAGTTAAAGTACCTATGATTGTCACACACACACTAGGTGTGGTGAGATTATCCTCTGCATTTGACCCATCACTAATGTGGAAAGACGTTAATGTCTCCATGTTGGCATTTAAGCTACTGAGCTGGCGCCAGTCAGTCCGTGAATTTATCAAAGTGCGGCTATCAATTTCGGTTTAAGTTGTTTTTTTGGGGGGTTTAATTCCTTCTTTGTGGAGACTTTAATAAAGATTTGCTGTGTAAATTTGTGATAACTTGTTGAAAAACAACTCAAATGACTGGTAAGGAAAAACGGGTAAAAATTCAGGGTCCACGGCACGATTGCATTATATAGACCGTTGCATTATATTGGGCTGCGTTATATCGAACTTTGAGTGTAATGGTTTACAGTCATTAAGGTTGACTTGACTTGACTTTATCTTTCTTGCAGAACCAGTACAATCTAGCCAGAGCACAGCAATCCTACAAATCTCTTGTCCAGATCCATGAAAAAAACGGTGAGTGTTCCTTAGGGAAAGTGCCACTTTCCCTATCTACTCTTTGATTTGTTCTATCTGGATGCCCAAATAATATCCTTAATTAATGTGATTGTAGAAGACACTCAAGTGTGGAGAGTACGTTTTTCAAGGCTTTTGCTGCCTTCACTAAATCACAGCACAGCCGGTCGGATGTTTTTGCACCAGAGAGGCGTGTACTGAAGAGGCCGATGGTCAATTTGCATCAAAGTGAAACTAAAACCTCTAGTTCCTGGCTGCATTTTGTAAAATACGAGAACATAATTTTTCATGACTACATTTATATTTTACATTAAAATGCAGCTATAGAAGTGCTCTTGTATCATTAGTAGGAATCCCCATGCCTCAAGAAAATCAGTTCGTCAAACTTAGTTTTTCTTTATATTTTTCAAGCTGCTGTGCCTCCCTTAACTTTTCTAACCAACCCGTTGGTAGCCCTGGGCTAATAGATAACACTGATGTATACAAATCAGAAAATTATACAAGTGTTTGTGTGCCTTCTTGACAATCAAATTAGCAGATTCGGTTTAACTCTTAACAATCAAAAAGTACAAATGTATCTTAATGGACACTAAACAACTGCAGTATGTAGAGAAGACTCCTCCTACACTCCACTAGAGGGGGCAATAATGTCGTCCAAATCAGACCCAAACCTGCTAATGTAGGCAAGGTATTTATAGAGCACAATTTGTACACAAAACAATTCAAAGTGCTTTACAGAAAATTACAAGAAGATATATATATCTATAAACACGTGGAGTTATTTACTTAACAAAAAAAGTGAAATAACTTAAACATGTTTTATACTCTAGTTTTTCAAAATAGAATATACACTCGATAAACACTTGGATTTCCAAGTACCACCATGATCACCAACATTAAAATACAGTAGACTTCAGTTTTAAATAAACAATAATAAAATCATATATCAAATACAAGTTGGAAAATACAATTATTAAAATAATCATAATACATTTAAATTATAACCAATCAAATACTGTAGATAAAATACTTTCTGGTGTCATTTGCACAATTAAGTGTTTTCAGGATCGATTTGAACATTCTTGAAAATGTGAGAAGGCCTCAATGTTGGAAGACTATTGCAGATTTTAGGAGCATAAAACTGAAACAAAAGTTTCATAATCTAATTTGCAATTTGTTGCTTTTGCCTCCAGGATGGTACACACCCCCAAAGGAGGATGGCTAGACCTTACTTTTTTCCTGCACTTGGAACGTTTTTATTTTCTTGTGACCAACATTTTTTGGGGGGTAATCATGCAAACCAATTATGAACATTTGTGAAGCCAAATTCCTCTTCCAGTGACCGACCAACCGAAACAAGCACATTAGCACATATACAACCTTTCCCCTCTGCCTGTGGACGTTTAGCTTGTCGTCACATATTTATCGTTGTACGTCTGAGCCGCCATAGCAATGCTTGCATCCAATACTTGAAGGGAAAACAGTGGACTGATTAGCACTGACCCTCCTGTTTGGTTCTGGATGTTGCTGGGCACAGTGGCCAATTTTTACATTGATGTCACAGCTTGCTTTTTTGGCCAGAGACCCGGTCTAACCGCACTGTTGGATCAAATCATAGAAGAGGAGGATGCTTGTAACGCCAGCTTGCATTTGGACTTCTGTTAAAACTGATGCTCTAAGGAGGAAAGAAGACCTTTTGTGAAACGGACAAGGCGCAAAAGAACGTGCAGAACATCCCAGATCACACTGTAATCTAGTTGCTTTTAACACCACACGTGTAAACATGTACATTTGTATTTCTGCAAGAGGATTAAATTGTTTATAATGTAGCCTTGTCCCGGCACAGACTGGTACTCGTTTGGCAGAGTCCCAACAGCAGCATCCTCCTTAAAACAAGAAGAATAAGAAGCTGCATCATGGAACCTCTTGCATAAGAAACCTTAAGTATGGTATATTCTTATGTAAGTCTAATGACTACTGGGTTGTTTTCTTCAATGTTAAGTTGTAAAGGTGTTATTGGTGACAATGACATTCCCATGTTTTTGTTTGACAGCACCTCTTAAGTCAGAGCCGTTACTGGCATTTTGGCGAGTCTTTTTGTCATTCCTGAAACCGGAGGAACCTCAAATCAGGCTATGCATCGAACAAACCGTTAAGTCAGTCGAGTCACCCCTTTGTGGTAGTCTGGAGGTGGGGAATCGTGACTTTCTTGACGCATCATTGACAGCACATTTAGTTTTCCTCAGCAAGGTTATCACCGAATCACAGCAATAGTCTCGACTTCAGTCCAGTATGCTTCTTCCCTATCTCAACACCACAGAACTCCCTCATCTGTGATGTTCAGTAATTCCTATTCCTAAACAAAATGCATTCCAAAGGATGTTCTGAATACTTGCATACCGTATTTCCTCACATAGTTTCCTCCACTCCACTCCTTTATTTCCCAGGTGCATCATTCACGTCAACAAATACACTTCAATTTGGTACATCAAATCCTGATATGATTGAAGGACAAAAATCTACAGTCTTTTTTTTTTTTTTTTTTGACAAACCAGGTCACTAACAAATCCAAACAGAATACCCGGATCATTTAACACTTGCTGCTTCAGCTGCAGTTCAGGCAGATCCAAATGTGTCAGCAAGGAACCAAATTGAGGAATGGTTCCGCCTCTAATTTGAGTACATTAATAACAAAAACCAAGAATGAAAAGACACACAAATGGAACATGCATGGCAGGTCGTTGGGGATACACCTGATCACATAGTCTCTGGCACAAATTGTAAAAAAAAAAAAAAAGCAACAACTTCAACCTCATTCAGACACCTGAAATTACCCACTATTTGAGGAAATATGGTAGTTTTTGTAGAACCTCAAAAACAGCATAGGTAGCTTCATCGTTTTTATCTTATTAAAAGATCGAGAAACCTCAACCACAAAAGTTGTGGTGTATTAATGTCCGTAAAGTGTCACGTATGTACATGTGGCCTCTGAAAACGACTCAGATAACATCTACGCTTACGCCGGCCGCCCTTGGAGAGACAAACTCAGGGATACATACTGCAAACGAGCTATGGATCGTCAGTATCTTCATCACATACAAGCTCAAAAGACCGCCATCTCTTCAGTAATTGCTGTGCATGGTATTATATCCATGAAGTCCCAAATGCTAAAGTTACAGAAGGCAGAGTCCTTGTTAGGTTAACTTATCAGTATATCTACAATTCGTTGCTTATTTAAACCAACCAGGTTAAATATATCTACACAGTTCTGACCCAGAATCTGTACCCTCTGACATAACCCAGGATTGTTAACCCCAAAATGTGCACTGCTCCTCTAAGGCCGATGTTTTCCAGAGGCATCGCTGACATACCGAATTCTGCTCCATTAAACCGCGATGTCCTGGTTTTTTATGCACTGGTTAGCATGCTTTGGTTTCAGTTCGGATCTTTTGATTTATTTTCCGTTGCAAGGGTGAATTTAAACATGTAAAGTAATTTGTAAACTTGCATCAAGTTTATGAATAAAGAATTTTATTAAATATCTCGACGATTGTGTTTATAAGTGCTGGTCAATGAAAAACAACAAAACACCTGCGACAAAGTCTTGATTAGTGTTAGAGGAAAACATGCTTGATGGCCTATTGTGTCTGCGATATCACCACATTCGTACTGTTTTCATAGACAACTTACTCTTTCTACAATGATTAAGACTTGGCAGTCATTTGTGTCCACTTGGTGGTTGCTTGCAGTCAACACTAGATGGCAGTAAAGTACTGTCAACCATATGTATGTTCACTTGCTGGTTGAGCAAAGAACACTTAGGTCATTTGGGTCAGCATGGTGGTGGTTTATTGTGAAAACAGGAAACTTTTGTCTCTTGTTGCAGTGTTTTTTTTACATCTTGGTCTTCGAGGACCAGCCAGGGTCCATCATTTGTTTTAAAGTACACAGAAAGCCTTTAGGATCCTCTGAGGAAAGAGGCAGTCCATCTTTATGATTAAAGTGTCTTGGTCCACAATGAAGTCTCCATTGACACAGCCTGAAGCCAGTCTTTGATACACTGCAGCTTTTTGGCCCATTAGGTTTTGATTTGTGCTGCTTTTGCCATATTTCAGTATGATAACAAGTTATCTTGACTGGTGAGCTCTGATAATGACATGTTTATTACTGACTTGTGTAGCGTCAGTGTTTTTATATTGTATCTAATTTTGTTTTTCTGAGACAATTCTGCGTGGGTTCCCTCCGGGTACTCCGGCTTCCTCCCACTTCCAAAGACATGCACCTGGGGATAGGTTGATTGGCAACACTAAATTGGCCCTAGTGTGTGAATGTGAGTGTGAATGTTGTCTGTCTATCTGTGTTGGCCCTGCGATGAGGTGGCGACTTGTCCAGGGTGTATCCCGCCTTCCGCCCGATTGTAGCTGAGATAGGCTTCAGCGCCCCCCGCAACCCCAAAAGGGAATAAGCGGTAGAAAATGGATGGATGAGACAATTTTACAGTCTTGAATCCCTTCCTACACAACATGCAATTGTTTTCTTGTGCAAATGCTTAGAATCGACTAAATGGCCTGATTGTAGTGCCACCTGTTGCTTGTTGCCGCTCGAAAAATGCTTTATCCATTCGACCCTTTTAGTATTTTTGGACTTTATCGATAACTTTATTCTCAAGCACCAGCAATAGCAAAACACGTCTTACTACTGCTGATATTGCGCCCCGTCATGGTGGGCTTCCCCGGTGATTTTCATGGTGCTATGTGAAACTGGCCGGGAGGCTTTTTCAAATTTTGAAGGTGGCGATAGGTAGCCTATTTTTTTTTTGTTCAGGATCCCCAAAATATAAACATTTTCGACACGCCTTCCAAACCTTTGTGTTCTGTTATCGCCAGCTAAGCTATAGATGGCATCCAAAGTGAGCACCCTTCATCAGCAGGAGATTCGTGGTACTAACAGGCAAGCAACACGCTTTATTGTGGTCTGTGTGAGCCTTGATAGCGTCAATTTAGGAACACAGTACAGAGTTGCTCTAATGGTGTCTGTCGTTAAAAGCCACATGGCTGGAGAAGGATCAGAACTCTTCTAAAATGACTGTCAGGGCTGAGCACCTGGGTCCCAATAATAACCCTTCAACAGAAGCTTTCTCTTTACAGTTACAGTGGTCTGCAACAGTCTGATGCTTTAAATATTAGCGCCCTAGAAAAAACAAAGTGACAGGAGAATCAGAATTAGTATGTCCTCCGTTTCATTGATCACAACCTAATGGCCATCAGACCCTCACTGGATTGGGCTGTCTCGCAAATCTCAACCATCCAAGGAGATTACAGTGAAAAGGTGTCTGACAAAGGTCACACAATTGCAAAGGAGTGACTGACTATCATGCAAAGAAGGAGCAGCTGCACCCACAGTACACATAGTGTATGTAACAATGGAGAATTTCAACAACCTTGCAGAAAAAACTCAAGCCAAGGTGGACTGCATTTATTATACAGCAATTGGTGGTGCTATACAAGCCGTACGCTCACTGCTCTTAAGAAAATCCTGCTTTCATTTCTTTAGTATTGACATCGCTTTTGTGAGATATTTTAGCTGTCAGGCAAGTGAATCCCGATTTGCATTGACCTGGGCCCCGTTCTTTAATGGTAATCTCATTGGATCTTGGATAATAGATTGAATCAGATCTTGAAATGGGTTGAACAATTATGAAATCACATAATCCAACTTTGGTTTTAATCTGGATCAAACCCACAATTTGTGTTGTTCAAAACTTTTCTTAATAGGATTTGGACTACTTTGATCCAAAAATTCAGATGGTGGATCCAGGGTGGATTTCAGGGACACAATTGATTTAAATCTTAATTGTAACTGGTCAAATAACATTCATCATGCAGTAGATACATAAATGTTCAACTGATTTTCAAGCCATACAGTTGAAATGATAGACTACATAACACTAAATAAGGTAGAAATAATAGAATCGCCTCAAACAATGTAAAAACCTAACAAAGTATTTGATTCTAGCTCTAATTGGAGACATAATATTTACAGAAACATCCAAAAATCCTTGTTCAAAAACAGTTTCTGAGAATAGCATCACCATGTTGTTTTTTGCATTGTTTTTATTTAAAGATAAGTATATATACAGGTAAAAGCCAGTAAATTAGAATGTTTTGAAAAACTTGATTTATTTCAGTAATTGCATTCAAAAGGTGTAACTTGTACATTATATTTATTCATTGCACACAGACTGATGCATTCAAATGTTTATTTCATTTAATTTTGATGATTTGAAGTGGCAACAAATGAAAATCCAAAATTCCGTGTGTCACAAAATTAGAATATTACTTAAGGCTAATACAACAAAGGGATTTTTAGAAATGTTGGCCAACTGAAAAGTATGAAAATGAAACATATGAGCATGTACAATACTCAATACTTGGTTGGAGCTCCTTTTGCCTCAATTACTGCGTTAATGCGGCGTGGCATGGAGTCGATGAGTTTCTGGCACTGCTCAGGTGTTATGAGAGCCCAGGTTGCTCTGATAGTGGCCTTCAACTCTTCTGCGTTTTTGGGTCTGGCATTCTGCATCTTCCTTTTCACAATACCCCACAGATTTTCTATGGGGCTAAGGTCAGGGGAGTTGGCGGGCCAATTTAGAACAGAAATACCATGGTCCGTAAACCAGGCACGGGTAGATTTTGCGCTGTGTGCAGGCGCCAAGTCCTGTTGGAACTTGAAATCTCCATCTCCATAGAGCAGGTCAGCAGCAGGAAGCATGAAGTGCTCTAAAACTTGCTGGTAGACGGCTGCGTTGACCCTGGATCTCAGGAAACAGAGTGGACCGACACCAGCAGATGACATGGCACCCCAAACCATCACTGATGGTGGAAACTTTACACTAGACTTCAGGCAACGTGGATCCTGTGCCTCTCCTGTCTTCCTCCAGACTCTGGGACCTCGATTTCCAAAGGAAATGCAAAATTTGCATGGTTGGGTGATGGTTTGGGGTGCCATGTCATCTGCTGGTGTCGGTCCACTCTGTTTCCTGAGATCCAGGGTCAACGCAGCCGTCTACCAGCAAGTTTTAGAGCACTTCATGCTTCCTGCTGCTGACCTGCTCTATGGAGATGGAGATTTCAAGTTCCAACAGGACTTGGCGCCTGCACACAGCGCAAAATCTACCCGTGCCTGGTTTACGGACCATGGTATTTCTGTTCTAAATTGGCCCGCCAACTCCCCTGACCTTAGCCCCATAGAAAATCTGTGGGGTATTGTGAAAAGGAAGATGCAGAATGCCAGACTCAAAAACGCAGAAGAGTTGAAGGCCACTATCAGAGCAACCTGGGCTCTCATAACACCTGAGCAGTGCCAGAAACTCATCGACTCCATGCCACGCCGCATTAACGCAGTAATTGAGGCAAAAGGAGCTCCAACCAAGTATTGAGTATTGTACATGCTCATATTTTTCATTTTCATACTTTTCAGTTGGCCAACATTTCTAAAAATCCCTTTTTTGTATTAGCCTTAAGTAATATTCTAATTTTGTGACACACGGAATTTTGGATTTTCATTTGTTGCCACTTCAAATCATCAAAATTAAATGAAATAAACATTTGAATGCATCAGTCTGTGTGCAATGAATAAATATAATGTACAAGTTACACCTTTTGAATGCAATTACTGAAATAAATCAAGTTTTTCAAAATATTCTAATTTACTGGCTTTTACCTGTATATTATATACAGTCGTGGTCAAAAGTTGATATACACTTGTAAAGAACATAATATCATGGCTGTCTTGAGTTTCTAGAACTCCTATTTTTTTGTGATAGAGTAATTGGAGCACATACTTGTTTGTCACAAAAAACATTCGTGAAGTTTGGTTCTTTTATGAATTTATTATGCACACATCACCTGTCAATGATCAGGTCAATGCATACATTACTGCAAAGATGAGTGAGGAGGCTACAACTGGTGGCACATTTCACTTCAGAATATCCTTGGCGGTGGGTTAGCTAAAACTGTTCTGAGCAAATAAATGACATACTTTCAAGTACACTATTTAGAAATGTTCCTGTATGGCAATCTGACAATACAAATGCATTTGTGTCAGAATACCTTTTATTAGGTTAATTCAAATTATGTAAGCATGTAATGATTAATCATGATTAATCCACATTCAAAAGTGATTACCGTATTTACCGCACTATAAAGCGCACCTAAAAACCTCCAATTTTCTCAAAAGCTGACAGTGCACCTTATAATCCGGTGCGCCTTATATATGGACCAATATTGAGCCACAACAGGTCTCGCAACCCCAGCCTCTACTGTAGCGTCTATTCTATGCGCCTTATAATCCGGTGCGCCTTATATATGAACAAAATTTTAAAATAGGCCATTCATTGAAGGTGCGCCTTATAGTGCGGAAAATACGGTAATTAAAGTTTTTTTTAACTATTTGAAATCACTAATATTTTTCAAATTTGTCAAACATGGTCTGGCTGGTCAAAATATTTAGAAAACCGAGTATTTCTGCTTTCTTAAAATAAAAACAGAGTGACCCCAGTCTTCCATTTGGTTTTGTTTGGTTGTCATCTAGCAGCCTTCAGAGTACTCATCCGGATTTGGTCATCTTAAAAAGTTTGGATTGGATCTCATCTGGATCAAAATCCAACTTTACTTTGAACAACTGGGATACAAGTAAAATGGATTATGTGATGCTAGACGGCAAAAAGAGGGATTTCATACTCCCGATAATTAGAGATGTCCGATAATGGCTTTTTTGCCGATATCCGATATTCCGATATTGTCCAACTCTTAATTACCGATTCCGATATCAACCGATACCGATATATACAGTCGTGGAATTAACACATTATTCTGCCTAATTTTGTTGTGATGTCCCGCTGGATGCATTAAACAATGTAACAAGGTTTTCCAAAATAAATCAACTCAAGTAATGGGAAAAAAATGGCACTGCCATATTTATTATTGAAGTCACAAAGTGCTTTTTTTTTTTTAACATGCCTCAAAACAGCAACTTGGAATTTGGGACATGCTCTCCCTGAGAAAGCATGAGGAAGTTGAGGTGGGCGGGGTTGAGGTAGGGGAGATAGGGAGGAGCGGGGGGTGTATATTGTAGCGTCCCGGAAGAGTTAGTGCTGCAAGGGGTTCCGGGTATTTGTTCTGTTGTGTTTATGTTGTGTTACGGTGCGGGTGTTCTCCCGAAATGTGTTTGTCATTCTTGTTTGGTGTGGGTTCACAGTGTGGCGCATATTTGTAACAGTGTTAAAGTTGTTTATACGGCCACCCTCAGTGTGACCTGTATGGCTGTTGAGCAATATGACTTGCATTCACTTGTGTTTGTGAAAAGCCTGTTGCGTTTGGACCAGTTGTTCCTCCCAGGGAATTCAAGTCACAAGTCGCTCCCAAGCTCTTTACGACACTTAAAGCTGAGTAGAAAAACCACCAGAGACAGAATAGGTATTTTGTAATATATTTGCAAAGCTTTGCATATACATTGAGACCAGTCCAGCATAGAACATTCAATCGCGCCGCCAAGATGGTCTGCCCCCCCCCCCCGAAAAACCCTCTTCCCTCTTAAGTCTCTCTTCCTCCCACCCTCGCAGACATGTCCCTCCAGCCAAAACACATGCCCATTGTCCTCCGCACCTGGGAATAAGGCTAGACAAGAGAAAGGAGTATCTCTCTTTCTTACATCAGAAGATTCAAGGTTAAGCACAGTTTTTGCAGACAACCAAAAGACCACAATTGGAAGAAAAATACTAGCTGTTTTGTAATATGATTATGAAATAAAAGAAGTAACACTTAAATTCGGATATATGTAAATATCTGCCTCCAACAAGCCGTAGTTATTATGTGACTGGGCCGGCACGCAAAGGCAGTGTGTTTAAGGTTTAATGGCGCTCTGTACTTCTTCCTACGTCCGTGTACACAGCGGCGTTTTAAAAAGTCATACATTTTACTTTTTAAAACTGATACCGATAATTTCCGATATTACATTTTAAAGCATTTATCGGCCGATAATATCTAAAAATAATTTAGATCCAGGTTGCACCTTTTGAACAACTGGTGCCCAACAACACAGAATAGAATAAGCGATCTAGCAAATGGATGGATGAATTGAAGCATTTACCTTTTTTAGGGACGGCTTTTCACCTTGAACGTCGCCTGCTCTCCCTTGCAGTGCTTACAGAAAGCCGGCATGACGTTCTGCTCCCCTGCGCTAGTCGCTTCCATCGCCACCAAGCTAAATGGATTTCCATTAGCGGGGCTATGACTTATTCCAGATGCTCGCTCAATAATGTGTGGGCACTGTTGCAGAAAGTTCCCCCACTTACACTGAAGCACAATGCGAGTGTTCAGGAGAGGGACGTTGCAAGGAGAGCTTTGTGTTGAAGAGACAAAACCTCTTTTTTGGAGATAAAAGGGACAGATTGCTAACAACCGCAGATAAATCCTGCTATTCGGCAATAAAGACAATTGGAATGGAAATGCTTAGTTGAGATGCACGCGTTTGCTATTGTTGCAACATCTGTTTAGAGTGGCCGGTTGTTATGGATGCACCGCGTCACGTTGTCTCTGGTCCCCGCTTGGGCCTGCACTGGGGGATCAATAAGGAGAGGAATGGGTCCCAGTGAAACGGACCATCCATCTGCCCGCAATTCCCTCACGTCGCTCCTCACTGCACACTTCTTTTACCGGCATCGATCTTCAGCGAGGCATTCGTCTCTTTTCTCATTAAGCATTCGATGGGCTCTTCATGGAAAATAATGAGCCGATGATAATTACAAATAAGAGATTCGTGCAATATGAGTGGAGACTAATTCATCTTTGGAAAGGCTCCCATGTCAGAACTAAGAAGGTTCTCTCAGTGATGACATCAAGATACTATCGGGAATTCCTTCATTTTATCACCGCAATTGTTTTTGTCATTGGAAAAATCGCTTGGATACAAATTTAGTCGAAATTAAAATAGCTCAATAATTTTAAGTACCGGTACATAGAACATCCAACTATTTTCAACTTAGCCAAATAACTATTTTCAGGGTGAAACTCTCACCATTAGACACTTTTTATGACCTGTGTAAATCATCCTTGCCTACCTTGAAACCTCAAAATTCGGGATATGAGGGGGGGGGGTATATTGTAGCGTCCCGGAAGAGTTAGTGCTGCAAAGGGTTCTGGGAATTTGTTATGTTGTGTTACGGTGCGGGTGTTCTCCCGAAATGCGTTTGTCATTCTTGTTTGGTGTGGGTTCACAGTGTGACGCATATTTGTAACAGTGTTAAAGTTGTTTATACGGCCACCCTCAGTGTGACCTGTATGGCTGTTGACCATGTAAACCTTGCATTCTCTTATGTGTGTGTGTAAAAGCCGCAGATATTATGTGACTGGGCCGGCACGCTGTTTGTATGGAGGAAAAGCAGACGTGACGACAGGTTGTAGAGGACGCTAAAGGCAGTGCCTTTAAGGCATGCCCCCAATAATGTTGTCCGGGTGGATATCGGGAGAAATTCGGGACGGGAGAATGGTTGCCCCGGGAGATTTTCGGGAGGGGCACTGAAATTCGGGAGTCTCCCGGGAAAATCGGGAGGGTTGGCAAGTATGGTGTAAATTGACAACAGGTTGTAGAGGGCGCTAAAGGCAGTGCCTTTAAGGCACGCCCCCAATAATGTTGTCCGGGCGGAAATCGGGAGAAATTCGGGACGGGAGAATGGTTTCCCCGGGAGATTTTCGGGAGGGGCACTGAAATTCGGGAGTCTCCCGGGAAAATCGGGAGGGTTGGCAAGTATGGTGTAAATTGACAACAGGTTGTAGAGGACGCTAAAGGCAGTGCCTTTAAGGCACGCCCCCAATAATGTTGTCCGGGCGGAAATTCGGGACGGGAGAATTGTTGGCCCGGGAGATTGTCGGTAGGGGCACTGAAATTCGGGAGTCTCCCGGGAAAATCGGGAGGGTTGGCAAGTATGGTGTAAATTGACAACAGGTTGTAGAGGACGCTAAAGGCAGTGCCTTTAAGGCACGCCCCCAATAATGTTGTCTGGGCGGAAATCGGGAGAAATTCGGGACGGGAGAATGGTTGCCCCGGGAGATTTTCGGGAGGGGCACTGAAATTCGGGAGTCTCCCGGGAAAATCGGGAGGGTTGGCAAGTATGGTGTAAATTGACAACAGGTTGTAGAGGACGCTAAAGGCAGTGCCTTTAAGGTACGCCCCCAATAATGTTGTCCGGGCGGAAATCGGGAGAAATTTGGGACGGGAGAATTGTTGGCCCGGGAGATTGTCGGTAGGGGCACTGAAATTCGGGAGTCTCCCGGGAAAATCGGGAGGGTTGGCAAGTATGGTGTAAATTGACAACAGGTTGTAGAGGACGCTAAAGGCAGTGCCTTTAAGGCACGCCCCCAATAATGTTGTCCGGGCGGGAATCGGGAGAAATTCGGGACGGGAGAATGGTTGCCCCGGGAGATTTTCGGGAGGGGCACTGAAATTCGGGAGTCTCCCGGGAAAATCGGGAGGGTTGGCAAGTATGGTGTAAATTGACAACAGGTTGTAGAGGACCATAAAGGCAGTGCCTTTAAGGCACGCCCCCAATAATGTTGTCCGGGCGGATATCGGGAGAAATTCGGGACGGGAGAATTGTTGCCCCGGGAGATTTTCGGGAGGGGCACTGAAATTCGGGAGTCTCCCGGGAAAATCGGGAGGGTTGGCAAGTATGGTGTGAATTGACAACAGGTTGTAGAGGACGCTAAAGGCAGTGCCTTTAAGGCATTCCCCTAATAATGTTGTCCGGGCGGAAATCGGGAGAAATTCGGGACGGGAGAATTGTTGCCCCAGGAGATTTTCGGGAGGAGCACTGAAATTCAGGAGTCTCCCGGGAAAATCGGGAGAGTTGGCAAGTATGGTGTAAATTGACAACAGGTTGTAGAGGACGCTAAAGGCAGTGCCTTTAAGGCACGCCCCCAATAATGTTGTCCGGGCGGATATCGGGAGAAATTCGGGACGGGAGAATTGTTGCCCCGGGAGATTTTCGGGAGGGGCACTGAAATTCGGGAGTCTCCCGGGAAAATCGGGAGGGTTGGCAAGTATGGTGTAAATTGACAACAGGTTGTAGAGGACGCTAAAGGCAGTGCCTTTAAGGCACGCCCCCAATAATGTTGTCCGGGCGGATATCGGGAGAAATTCGGGACGGGAGAATTGTTGCCCCGGGAGATTTTCGGGAGGGGCACTGAAATTCGGGAGTCTCCCGGGAAAATCGGGAGGGTTGGCAAGTATGGTGTAAATTGACAACAGGTTGTAGAGGACGCTAAAGGCAGTGCCTTTAAGGCACGCCCCCAATAATGTTGTCCGGGCGGATATCGGGAGAAATTCGGGACGGGAGAATTGTTGCCCCGGGAGATTTTCGGGAGGGGCACTGAAATTCGGGAGTCTCCCGGGAAAATCGGGAGGGTTGGCAAGTATGGTGTGAATTGACAACAGGTTGTAGAGGACGCTAAAGGCACTGCCTTTAAGGCACGCCCCCAATAATGTTGTCCGGGCGGAAATCGGGAGAAAATCGGGACGGGAGAATTGTTGCCCCGGGAGATTTTCGGGAGGGGCACTGAAATTCGGGAGTTTACGGGGAAAATTGGGAGGGTTGGCAAGTATGGTGTAAATAGGTGATTTACTGGTATACTTTAAGTTTATCCACTTGGGATACGATTGAAACTTGATTCGATTCCGATTCTTGGGGTGACAATACAATTCAGAATCTATTCCCAATCCTTGCGATATATTTGGCATACAGTACGTCTGGAAAGTATTTCCACATTTTGTTATGTAACAGCCTTACTCCAAAATGGAATCCATTAATTTTTGGCCATAGGCTTGGCACCCCTATTCTCCCAACCGGCGTGGCGCAGTTGGGAGAGTGGTCGTGCCAGCAACATGAGGGTTCCTGGTTCAATCCCCACCTTCTACTGACCTTGTCACGTCCGTTGTGTCCTTGAACAAGAAACTTCACCCTTGCTCCTGATGGGTCGTGGTTAGGGCCTTACATGGCAGCCCCCGCCATCAGTGTGTGAATGTGTGTGTGAATGTGGAAATAGTGTCAAAGCGCTTTGAGTACCTTGAAGGTAGAAAAGCACTATACAAGTATAACCCATTTATTTCTCTTTGCAGCACCTCTCAAGCTCCATCAGGTTGGATGGGAAGCGTTGGTTTTCATCCAGGATGTTTCTGTACATTGCTACATTCATCTTAGTCTAGTCAGGGAGGTGACCAAGAACTTGATGGTCCTTCTGTCAGATCCACAGCATTCCTCTGTGGAGAGAGGAGAACCTTCCAAAAGGACAACCATCTCTTCAGCAATCCACCAATTAGGCCTGTATGGTATAGTGGCTAGACGGAAGCCGTTTCTAAGTAAAACGTTTTCCAAAATGCACCTGTAAGACTCTCAGACAATGATAAACAAAATTATATGGTCTGATGAGACAAAAATTTAACTCTTTGGTGTGAATGCCAGGCATCATGTTTGAAAAATACCAGGCAGCGCTCATCACCAGGCCAATACCATTCCTACAGTGAAGCATGGTGGTGGTAGCATCATGCTGTGGGGATGTTTTTCAGCGGCAGGAACTGGGAGACCAGTCAGGATGGAGGGAAAGATGAATGCAGCAATGTACAGAGACCTCCTGGATAAAAGGGAAAAAAAATGCCAATCCAACTTGAAAGGTGCTGCCAAGAAGAACGGTCAAAACTGTCCAAAGATAGGTGTGCCAAGCTTGTAGCATGGTATTAAAAAAACTAAAAAAAACTGAGGCTGTAATTGCTACCAAAGGTGCATAAAAAATGTATTGAGCATAAGCTGTAAACACTTATGTACATGTGATTTTATTTTTATTTTTTTAATACAATTGCCCTTGAAAAAACCCAAAACGAACCTTCACATTGTTTTTATGGGGTGTTGTGTGTAGAATGTAAAAGACACAAATGAATGTATTGCAATTTGGAATAACAAAACATGTGAAAAAAGTAAAGTGCTGTGAATACTTTCCGGATGCACTGTAAACATTATTATAAGAGCTTACAGTTACAGGTTACAAAAGCCCCCCTCAGCCGCTGACATATTCACGCAGAGGGTAAGCACTGAGATAACCTAAAAATTGATTCGAAAAAACAAAGCTGGATTTTATAGCACCCCTATTATCTACTAAATGATGGCATATTATAGTTACTATTACATTTAAAATTTTCTTATGGCCTTTTACTGTTTATGTTTACAGTTGCAACATTGTGCTTTAAATATTGCGGCTTCACTACATCGCAGATTTTTAATAATATTTTTTGAAAGCATATTCTATAATTTTCCAAGATTCAAGATTGAAGATGCTTTATTATTGTCCATTCTTTAACATGTACAAGACATACAAGAACTGAAATTTCATTTTCGGCACAGTCCCACTAAGAGCAGACAAACGTTACAGGGGGACAAGACGGGACCGCCAACGGATCAGCCACTTACAGCGCTCTTTAAAAAAGGTGGGAAAAAGGTGATATTGGGAAAGGGGGGGAAGAGTAAAAAAAATATCAGTCTAAGGCTGGACCCTCGGGAGGGGTCCAGACTGAGTCCAAGGAAAAAACCTCACATAGCATAGCACACATAAACATGATACCGTATTTTCCGCACTATAAGGCGCACCGGATTATTAGCCGCACCTTCTATGAATTACATATTTCATAATTTTGTCCACCAATAAGCCGCCCCGGACTATAAGCCGCGCCTACGCTGCGCTAAAGTGAATGTCAAAAAAACGCTGCGCTAAAGTGAATGTCAAAAAAACAGTCAGATAGTTCAGTCAAACTTTAATAATATATTGAAAACCAGCGTTCTAACAACTCTGTCCCAAAATGTACGCAAATGTGCAATCACAAACATAGTAAAATTCAAAATGGTGTAGAGCAATAAATAGCAACATAATGTTGCTCGAACGTTAATGTCACAACACACAAAATAAACATAGCGCTCACCTTCTGAAGTTATTCTTCATTCGTAAATCCTTCGAATTCTTCGTCTTCGGTGTCCGAATTGAAAAGTTGCGCAAGCGTGGGATCCAAAAATGGCCGGCTCCGCCTCGTCGAAGTCATCGGATTCAGTGTCGCTGTTGTTGTGCAGCAGTTCTGTGAATCCTGCCTTCCGGAAAGCTCGGACCACAGTTGTGACCGAAACTATCTGCCCAGGCATTTACGATCCACTGGCAGATGTTGGCGTATGTCGACCGGCGCTATCTGCCCGTCTTAGTGAAGGTGTGTTCGCCTTCGGAGCTGTGTGAAAAAAGCCACCCGGCCTCTTTGCGTAAACTTCCCTTAACCACTCGCTCATCTTTTCTTCATCCATCCATCCCTTCGAGTTAGCTTTTATGATGACGCCGGCTGGAAAGGTCTCTTTTGGCAAGGTCTTCCTTTTGAATATCACCATGGGAGGAAGTTAGCATGGCAAGCTAGAACCACAGTGAAGGATGACTTCTCATTCCCTGTGGTGCGAATATTCACCGTACGTGCTCCCGTTCCACAGTGCAGTTCACAGGAATATCAGTTGCTGTGAAATACGGTAGTAATCCGTGTGCGGATGGAGAGATTGCGTCTTTTTATGAACCGGATCCTTGTCGCGTAGTAGGAGCCATTTTGTGGTCTTTACAGATGTAAACAGGAAATGAAACGTACGGTGATATCCGCGCGTTTTTTCTTCTTCTTCCGGGGGCGGGTGAAGCGCTTCCTGTTCTATGGGGGCGGGTGAAGCGCTTCCTGTTCTATGGGGGCGGGTGCTTTCCTTGGCGGTTGCTTGCGTAGAAGAAGAAGCGCTTCCTGTTCTACCGGGAAAAAAGATGGCGGCTGTTTACCGAAGTTGCGAGACCGAAACTTTATGAAAATGAATCGTAATAAAGCGCACCGGGTTATAAGGCGCACTGTCAGCTTTTGAGAAAAATTGTGGTTTTTAGGTGCGCCTTATAGTGCGGAAAATACGGTACATAGAATCACAACAACTCGCAACAGAGGGGAGGGGGGGTGGGGGATTTGGGGCCCTGGAGGCTGGCCTGCTGCTATAAAGCGCTACTCAGCCGTCCATAACCCCGAAGAGGAATTAAGCAGTGGTGAAGGCGTTGATTGGGGAAGGGGCGGGTGCGTGCATGTATGCCCAATTAACTTGGGTGAGATGTTGAAATGTTTTTGTGGACTGGGGTCGATCTCAAAGTTCGACACCAGGTGTTATTGGGAAAAAAAGGAAGGTCAAAAGCGTCCATCATTGAGGTGTCCTTCGGGAAGTTTTTCGGAACAGCCTGTTCCTGATAGCGTCAAGGCCATTCGAGGGAGTCAAATCGTGGATTAAGATGTTGTTTTCTTCGAGCAGTCAAAACAATGACTTGCCTGCTCTATGTCCGTGCTGGTTCCTCTCAAATTCAATTTAATTCTCCTTCTCAGCAAGCTTCTCCATGATGTGATCCATTTTGCAATTCAGGTCAGAAATCGCCACAGTCTGTGTTCCCACAGCCCGACCCAATCCTTCCATTGCGACGAACAGCCGTTGGGCTCCTTGAGTGGCTGCCATCGTCTTCCGAAAATGACGATACAACAGAGCAATGCCCAGCCCAATCAGCAGGTGCCCCGCGATCACGGTTCCAAATAGGTAGATGTCTTCCATGTCCTCGATGGAAAGGACTGAGAGGCACATGATTCTCCATTTATCCCAGGAGTCTCTCACGTACCCCGCAGCAATGGTTCCACCGGGGCAGCCAGGCTCCCTCGAACATCTTTTCCTTGTCAAAAAGACTTTGTCAATTGCGTCGAGAGTCCAGCTGATCATATCCATGTTTGATGTTTAGATTTGAGGACAGCGCAAAGAAAGAGGCTTCAAAAAAAGTTCAGACAAGACAAAACGAAGAAAGCAAGCAGGGAAAGAGGGAGCGGAAAAAAATGCGACCGCCCTCACCAAGAGGCAAGACAGAGGTCCTAAATTAAGCATGTTTAAGCGTAAACATGGGTAAATGATGTAAACATATTAACACTACTGTAGTATTGGTCACTTGAAGAGACCAAACCAATCAGTTCAGTATTGTGGCCACTGATTGGCTCAGCCTTAGGGAGCATTACTATATTGGATTAAAGGAGTGTAAAGAATATTAAAGGTTATTTCATGTCTCGAAGGCTCTCGTATGGTTAAAGCTTTATTAAAAAGTCCTGAACAGAATTTTTTTTATAATTCCTACTTCGCGGAAATTCGTTTATCGCGGTCATGTCCGTAGACAATTAGAGATTAAATAGGGATGACTGTATATGATTAACCTTTTGGATCGACACTGTGTTATTCCTATCAGCCTAATCAATAATTAATCAATGCTGACATCAAGAAGCACACAGTGCATCTTCTGCAGGAGGAACATGTGTCCCTGATGTCTCCATCAGCTGATGTTGGCGGACCAAAAAGATGATGGCCCTCCTGGATGTTGTCTAAAAGGCTCCCCGTCGTCTTCTTAATCTGCCGCCTTATATCGAGCAGCAGCCATGGAGGTGAGCTGCAAGGACGCTGGTGACGGATGAACACATGAGGTTGGCCTCACAGCAGATAAATTGGATTCATAAAGCTGGAAAGACAAAAGACTTCACTATCGGTAAGCTTGCATTAACAGAATGAGATTTTCTTGTTGTTGCCATGAAGCAAAGCACAATGAATCACCTTTAATAGGAATATTTATAAGAAGCATGACCTACACCTATCACACTGCTTTCCTGTTCATAATAAATAGCTTGCTTTCAGTTAAACCACAGTGGAAGCCTTCTGCTAATAAAAAAGAGTCCAACGGCAGATAAAAAAAAAAAAAAAAAGCACATTTCCATTTGATAAAATTCAAATCAAATATATAGACATACATAGATACATACATACATACACTGTATACCGTGTGTGTGTGTGTGTATATATATATATATATATATATATATATGTATATATATATATATATATATTGCCGTACATAGATACATACATACACTGTATATATGTGTATGTATATATATATATGTATATATATATATATATATATATATATATATATATATATATATACACACACACATACGTGTGTCTGTATATATATGTATACATGTATACACATACACATACATATATCCATCCATCCATCCATCCATCTTCTTCCGCTTATCCGAGGTCGGGTCGCGGGGGCAGCAGCCTAAGCAGGGAAGCCCAGACTTCCCTCTCCCCAGCCACTTCGTCCAGCTCTTCCTGTGGGACCCCGAGGCGTTCCCAGGCCAGCTGGGAGACATAGTCTTCCCAACGTCGCGGGGAAGACCCAGGACACATACATATATATATATATATATATATATATATATATATATATATATATATATATATATATATATATATATATAAAAGGAACAAGCAGAAGGAAATGGATGGGAAATATCTAACATTTTGAAAATAATAATCAGGCCACTGGGACATTGTAATCAGTAGCTGAAACTGGAAAATAAATTATACATTTAAAATAAAAATAAAATACAAAAAATATTATAAAGTATTAATAATAAAGTATCTACAATCCTGAAAAGAGAAAAGGGGTTTAAAAAGAAAAGTTAGATAGCAAAATCATTTTGCAAGTGCATACATTAGTTGTCACTAGAGTAGGGGAAATAATCGATTTTTAGATGCATCGCAATTCGGACATGGTCGATTATAGAATCGATTAGTTAAACATCAATCGGTATATTTATTGTAAATAAATTAATGAAGACAGTTCTAAAATGTGGCTGCTGCAGCGAGCCACATCACCGAGTGATCCGACCAGCTCCTTTATCGTAGGATACATATGTTCTAGTTTTGCACACATTTCCATTGATTTATTAAATGTGTGTTTGTTTTTACAAATGCACTGTTTTTAAAAGTTGCAAGTGATAAACACTTATTTATTGAAACGAAAATAAATGTAAAATTGCATCATTATGCATAAATTAAATATGCATCAGTCATCGATTTGTAATCGAAGCGCAGCTCCTGAATCCTAATCCTAATCGAATCGTGAGGTTCCCAAAGATTCCCAACTGTAGTTGTCACGAGACACCGTATACTTAACTTTAACAGCCAGGTTTCTACAATGGTTAGGAATAAAATAAAAATCCACTTTACCTTGTCGGTTAATCTTGGCATTCAGTGGAAGGAGACGAGGTGAGGGGGCAGTGTCGACAGCGCTGTGGATACAACGTCTCAGACAACACAACTCTTTCTTTGCACTCATATTGACTAAACTATAAAAAGAGGCTAAAATCACAAGTAGCGCAGGAGCGACCGTCTACAACACTGTGCTAACTGAATAAGCACTAGAGTGTGATCAGCCCGCCCACAATGAATGTGCTGCCGGGCACAGAATGGGCGGATGAAATATTTTTATTTGGTCTGCGGTTTGTAAATCGAAGAGTCCGTAGAATCAGGTGTTTGTAAGTCAAGGTTACACTGTACAGTATATCAATTTATGGGATCTGTGGGATCTGAGCCGAGGATGTCGTTGTGGCTTGTGCAGCCTTTTGAGACACTCGTGATTTAGGGTTATATGAGTAAACTTTGATTGATTGATTGATTGATTGATTAAAAAAAACTAAAATATAGTACCTCACAATACGAAGGTCTTGGTCTTTCTGTGTGGAGTTCGCATGTTCTTCCCGTGACTGCGTGGGCTTCCTACGGGTACTCCGGCTTCCTTCCGCCTCCAAAGACATGCACCTGGGGATAGGTTGATTGGCAACACTAGATTGGCCCTCCAATGTGAGTGTGAATGTGTTAGAATAATTATGTATAAGTTATCACACAAATCTTATACTTAAAGGCCGTTGCTATAGTTATTATCTATTATGCTCAAGTTGTACTTTTCTATCTGTGCAAAGGCAAACAACTTGTAATCTTCCATGGCATATGAGGGGTGGCCTCGCCGCAGATGTTATCTTTGTTTTAGCCCGCTAACAGCCAAGTCCTGGGTATGACGTTAAACTACATCCAGGCATGAGATGGGAGGTTGTGTGTGGGGTTAGTGAGTCCCAACTAACGTCTATAAAATGCACACAAAGAACCGTTTGCACCTTCTCTTGTGACTGGCGGGCGGTCAGCGCCATAAAGCTGAGCGGGTCCTTGGGTAATTGGGGCGCGGACAACCAACAGGACAGACTAAGTTCAACAGTCCAGTAAGGCAATTAGTCTAGGAGAAGGATCTCTGATATAAAATACCCCTTCCAACCCGCACCAAGCCAGCGTGGAAGGTGTAGGCTAATAACCAGCATGAAAAATATGCCAAGAAGACGGCCCCCAGTCCCCAGCAGTTCCAGAGGGAACAGTGCAGTGGCAGGGAGCAGCTAGAGATCGTTCACTATGGCAGAAACATGCTGAGGCTTTCGTCCAGCAGTGGACTGACAACGGCTGATGATGATGATGATGATGAACAGCCAAGGACTTAAGTATCTCAACGAAGATAAGACGACAGCACGCAGACGAAGCAGAGACAAGGCAAAATCACAAGCCCCGCAGCACATTCCGTCACGTATTGTGCGTACTGGAGCTGCTTTGCATGATGTGTGTGTCCCTTTGGAGACAGCCTCAGTGATGTTAACTAGGGAACTCCTGAATAGATAGAGGAGCGCGGGAGCTGTACCTTAGAGCGCAGGGTGAGACTGTAACTGAGTGTGCAGATACATGCGTTCTCCCCATGAGCTAAATTGAACTCTGACTCTGCCTGATTCCTTGCTTCTTGTCTCGTTTAATAGATAGTTCGGTGTTTGAACCTGACAGAATGTTGTCTATCTGTGTTGGCCCTGCCATGAGGTGGCGACTTGTCCAGGGTGTACCCCGCCTTCCGCCCGAGTGCACCTGGGATAGGCTCCAGCCCACCCATGCGACCCCAGGGACATGCGGTGGAAAATGGATGGATGTTGCAAATGTGGCTTCTTGGTCTATATACCGCTGCAGATCACAATACCTTTCTGGAATATTATTGCGTGAATGTGAGGCGAGCTAACGTGTTAGTTCAACAATATTAGCAATGGATGAGTTCATTTGATCCACAATTACAAAAAGGGCATAACTGCTACAAGGAGAGAAAATGCTGACGTTGTTAGCACGGCCTCACGCCTGAGGATAGATGGCGGCACCCCGACCTTCGCCGCTGCTACTCCACTCTGATAAGCCTCCTTTTTGCGGGTTGCCTCCTTAATGGAATTGCTCCCGCCCGAGTGTCAGCTGTGGTCTATCGACTGAAAGAAGAGCCACCTTGAGAAGTGAAAGCAGTGAGATTGATGATGCTCCGCTTTGTAAAAAATGCCACACCTCCCCCCCTGCACCTGTCAATCATGTAGAGAAAACACTCTAATGTCGGCAATAAAACGAGCAGTGATAAAACCATCAAGCAAACAGATCTCAGACGTGGTTCTGGAACATTTCAGCACTGACTAAAACAGGATTTTTATATTAAATGTAGAAGCCTGCGGGGAGCTTGTTGAACGCCGTGTTATACAAGAGGTCAAGAGGCAGACGACAGGCCGATAAGATGCTTATCTGGCTGCCGAAGCTGCGCAGTCTTATCGGTTTCTTAAAGGGACCAGGCTGACAATGAGGACTCCTCCATGGGGGGAACCATGGCGGCGTGCAGAAGAAGCTAATTGATTTCCAAGATCGCCCGAGAGCTGTCTTCAGTTGTCACATCTGGGATGGCATAAAACCATCCCGGATGTAATTACCTCGTTCAAGGACGCCATGTTTTTGCCAGCCTCAGTTTGTTCAGCCATCTGTGACGATATCTGTCATAAATAGGGTGCTAATGTCTGTCCCACAAGGTGCAATAACCACTAACAGACCCCAAAGGGCCTGATATTGGACTGAAAGGTAACTGTTGGTATCCTTTCAAGGACCAAAAAGTATTAATGCAAGCTAAGTCTTTCACTCCTGCGTACTTACTATTAGTGCACTTTCCATTAGGCAAACACAGGTCTGAAGCCCTAAAATTTCCAGGGGCCGCAAGACATCTAAAAAAAACAAATAATAATAAACATGTTCTTGAAATTATCAAAGCTGGAACTCAAGAAGCAGTTTTTTAAAATTTGAGTAATTGAGTACATTTTATTTATATAAGTCAGTGGTTCTTAACCTGGGTTCGATCGAATCCTAGGGGTTCGGTGAGTCGGGCTCAGGGGTTCGGCGGAGGTCAAAACACACCCGACTCATCGTGTAAATAAAAATGTCCCCCTATCGGCGTATTACGGATACGGCAACAGCAGAAGTCAGACTGATTTACAGGTGTGTAATTTGTTGTGATTTTATGCACTGTGTTGGTTTTGTTCTTTGACGAACAGCCGTTGGGCTCCTTGAGTGGCTGCCATCGTCTTCCGAATTTGACGATACACCAGAACAATGCCCAGCCCAATCAGTAAGTGCCCCGCGATCACGGTTCCAAATAGGTAGATGTCTTTCACGTCCTCGATGAAAAGGACTGAGAGGCACATGATTCTTCATGCACGGTTCATTTTATGCACCAGTAAAAAAAAACATGGTAACACTTTAGTATGGGGAACATATTCACCATTAATTAGTTGCTTATTAACATGTAAATTAGTAACATATTGGCTCTTAACTATTCATTATTAAGAACTTATTATAGCCGTATTCGGCATGGCTTTATTATAACCCTAACCCTCTGACCCTAACCCTAACCAAATAACTCTAAATTAAGTCTTTATTACTTAGAATACGTTCCCCATACCAAAGTGTTACAAAAAACATATAACTTTGTCTTGAATTAAAAAAAAAAATGTATTATTTTTTTTTCACTAAAGAAGGGTTCGGTGAATGCGCATATGAAACTGGGGTTCGGTACCTCCAACAAGGTTAAGAACCACTGATATAAGCCAACAGTCTCGTCTCATTCGAACTAAAACCAACGTCAAGACCTCTCTTTTTCCCACCAGTCACACACTTTCGGCCTTGATAGTAATAGCGATATGTTTCGCATCTGGTCCAACTTAGCTAACAAAATAAAAATCTCTGAAAAATGTCTCACATCAACATTACATCAACATCAACAATGTTTCAAACTTCCTATCAATTTTTTTGATTGATTGATTGATTGATTGAAACTTTTATTAGTAGATTGCACAGTACAGTACATATTCCGTACAATTGACCACTAAATGGTAACACCCGAATACGTTTTTCAACTTGTTTAAGTCGGGGGCCATGTTAATCAATTCATGGTAATTACTAGTGGTGTGCCGATTGATCGGCCACAGATCAGTATTTTGCGATTTTTGTGAAAAAGTATGTTGTCGCCATTGCCGAATAATTCCCATCACAGATGCAGATCCCCTCTGGATAATATTGTATCTATTTTTAGTCCCCCGGCTGATAAGCCATCAGCTAATTGTGTGTCTCCATACACAGCGTGGGGCGGCTCCCCTAAGTAAATAATAATCACCTCTACTATTAGGGCTGCGAATCTTTGGGTGTCCCACGATTCGATTCAATATCGATTCTTGGGGTTACGATTAGATTATAAATCGATTTTTTTATTTTTTTTCGATTCAACGCGATTCTCGATTCAAAAACGATTTTTTTTCCCGATTCAAAACAATTCTCTATTCATTCAATACATAGGATTTCAGCAGGATCTACCCCAGTCTGCTGACATGCAAGCAGAGTAGTAGATTTTTGTAAAAAGCTTTTATAATTGTAAAGGACAATGCTTTATCAACTGATTGCAATAATGTAAATTTGTTTTAACTATTAAATGAACCAAAAATATGACTAATTTTATCTTTGTGAAAATATTGGACACAGTGTGTTGTCAAGCTTATGAGATGTGATGCAAGTGTAAGCCACTGTGACACTATTGTTCTTTTTTATTATTTTTTTTATTTATAAATGTCTAATGATAATGTCAATGAGGGATTTTTAATCACTGCTATGTTGAAATTGTAACTAATATTGATACTGTCCATCCATCCATCCATCTTCTTCCGCTTATCCGAGGTCAGGTCGCGGGGGCAGCAGCCTAAGCAGGGAAGCCCAGACTTCCCTCTCCCCAGCCACTTCGTCCAGCTCCTCCCGGGGGATCCCGAGGCGTTCCCAGGCCAGCCGGGAGACATAGTCTTCCCAACGTGTCCTGGGTCTTCCTCGTGGCCTCCTACCGGTCGGACATGCCCTAAACTCCTCCTTAGGGAGGCGCTCGGGTGGCATCCTGACCAGATGCCCGAACCACCTCATCTGGCTCCTCTCGATGTGGAGGAGCAGCGGCTTTACTTTGAGCTCCCCCCGGATGACAGAGCTTCTCACCCTATCTCTAAGGGAGAGCCCCGCCACCGGGCGGAGGAAACTCATTTCGGCCGCTTGTACCCGTGATCTTGTCCTTTCGGTCATAACCCAAAGCTCATGACCATAGGTGAGGATGGGAACGTAGATCGACCGGTAAATTGAGAGCTTTGCCTTCCGGCTCAGCTCCTTCTTCACCACAACGGATCGATACAGCGTCCGCATTACTGAAGACGCCGCACCGATCCGCCTGTCGATCTCACGATCCACTCTTCCCTCACTCGTGAACAAGACTCCGAGGTACTTGAACTCCTCCACTTGGGGCAAGATCTCCTCCCCAACCCGGAGATGGCACTCCACCCTTTTCCGGGCGAGAACCATGGACTCGGACTTGGAGGTGCTGATTCTCATCCCAGTCGCTTCACACTCAGCTGCGAACCGATCCAGTGAGAGCTGAAGATCCTGGCCAGATGAAGCCATCAGAACCAAATCATCTGCAAAAAGCAGAGACCTAATCCTGCAGCCACCAAACCGGATCCCCTCAACGCCTTGACTGCGCCTAGAAATTCTGTCCATAAAAGTTATGAACAGAATCGGTGACAAAGGGCAGCCTTGGCGGAGTCCAACCCTCACCGGAAACGTGTCCGACTTACTGCCGGCAATGCGAACCAAGCTCTGACACTGATCATACAGGGAGCGGACCGCCACAATCAGACAGTCCGAAACCCCATACTCTCTGAGCACTCCCCACAGGACTTCCCGAGGGACACGGTCGAATGCCTTCTCCAAGTCCACAAAGCACATGTAGACTGGTTGGGCAAACTCCCATGCACCCTCAAGGACCCTGCCGAGAGTATAGAGCTGGTCCACAGTTCCACGACCAGGACGAAAACCACACTGTTCCTCCTGAATCCGAGGTTCGACTATCCGGCGTAGCCTCCTCTCCAGTACACCTGAATAGACCTTACCGGGAAGGCTGAGGAGTGTGATCCCACGATAGATAGAACACACCCTCCGGTTCCCCTTTTTAAAGAGAGGAACCACCACCTTGGTCTGCCAATCCAGAGGTACTGCCCCCGATGTCCACGCGATGCTGCAGAGTCTTGTCAACCAAGACAGCCCTACAGCATCCAGAGCCTTAAGGAACTCCGGGCGGATCTCATCCACCCCCGGGGCCTTGCCACCGAGGAGCTTTTTAACTACCTCAGCAACCTCAGCCCCAGAAATAGGAGAGCCCACCACAGATTCCTCAGGCACTGCTTCCTCATAGGAAGACGTGTTGGTGGGATTGAGGAGGTCTTCGAAGTATTCCCTCCACCGATCCACAACTTCCGCAGTCGAGGTCAGCAGAACACCATCCGCACCATACACGGTGTTGGTAGTGCACTGCTTCCCCTTCCTGAGGCGGCGGATGGTGGTCCAGAATCGCTTCAAAGCCGTCCGGAAGTCGTCCGGAAGTCGTTTTCCATGGCTTCCCCGAACTCCTCCCATGTCCGAGTTTTTGCCTCCGCGACCGCTGAAGCCGCACACCGCTTGGCCTGTCGGTACCTGTCCGCTGCCTCAGGAGTCCCATGAGCCAAAAGAACCCGATAGGACTCCTTCTTCAGCTTGACGGCATCCCTCACCGCCGGTGTCCACCAACTGTTGTTGATAATATTAATTTTTGTTTCACTACTTTTGGTTTGTTCTGTGTCGTGTTTGTGTCTCCTCTCAATTGCTCTGTTTATTGCTGTTCTGAGTGTTGCTGGGCCGGGTTTGGTTTTGGAATTGGATTGGCAAGGAAAAACTCACCCCTTATGTGGGCTCTGTACCGAGGATGTGGCTTGTGCAGCCCTTTGAGACACTTGTGATTTAGGGCTATATAAATAAACATTGATTGATTGATTGATTGATTGCATTGTTATGGTATTGATGTGTATTGTTTTTTTGGATCAATTAATTAAAAAAAAAAAAAAAGAAAAAAAATGGGGAAAAAAAAGATTTTTGAAAAATGAGAATCGATACTGAATCGCACAACGTGAGAATCGCGATTTGAATTCGAATCGATTTTTCCTACACCCCTATCTACTATGACAAATAAACTGCATTTTTAAATATCTTTTTACCATGAATTGATTAACGTGGACCCCGACTTAAACAAGTTGAACAACTTATTCGGGTGTTACCATTTAGTGGTCTATTGTACGGAATATGTACTGTACTGTGCAATCTACTAATAAAAGTCTCAATCAATCAAAAACCTTAAATATCATGATCAAGTATTAGGACAAGGCTAAACATGTTACACACCGAGCGCAAGCAGCAGCAGGCATTTTAATACCTAAGCTAGCCAGTAAGCTAGCTAGAAACAACACCAAGAAATAAGTGCTTAGTAAACAAAGTGTAGATAGAACCATGTTGCATCAAAAAGTAAGCAGTTATTAACAATAAATTAACAAGTACATTAATAAGAGTCTTGAGAGGATAACAAAACAGAAACTGTGGCTACAATGTTGTTATTGCAATGTGGAGGGCCTCAAAGACTAGGTTTGCATTGGGCTCCCAATGGCTAAATACGCCCCTACCGTTGCACACAAAAGGGTGAAAATGTGTAAAAACTAGCACATTGACTTTGTTGCCTGTGCTTTTATTTTTCCGACAAATACACCAAATGGTTGCGTTGTTAATAAACGGCCAAAATATGCCCCCATAAATCGGATCACCTTAAAATCTATCACACAGCTGGAAGCACCCTGCCAAATTACTACTGTAACTTTAGCATGTTGAGCCGAATTATCACATTTGGTGCACATTTATAAGGGACTGACAAGCACATGCGTGTAAAATTTTAGCAACATTGGTTAAAAAATTATGGCTGCAATCAAGCGAAACGCCTTTGCCGGAAAATGCTAGGAACAATAAGTCATTGACTATTTGTTGAATGATTACAAAACGTTGAGCATATAATATGTCTGCAAGCTTGTTTTCCAAATAATTTTGACCACAACCCATTTTTTCACTGCAAAAATATTACATTAAATAGAACTTTATTAAGTTAACTTTGGACAAAAAGTCCCGTGCACATTCCAAATTCTGCTGACGATATATTAACAAGACAACAGCCAATGTTTTCAGTGAGCGCCCAGCAGGACTGAGCCTGGTTTTTGATTGATGAGGCTCAAGTTCCACGCTGCTGAGCAACCAGCAGACACAATGTTTGATGGATGGCGCCCAATCTCTGACTAAAATTTAATGTATCCTGTATTTAATGATCCGCTCTCAGCCGTTCGTATAATTAACAGGAGGACTGGAGATGACGCAAAGGATTAGCAATTTGTCTGGTCAATTTAAAAGGACAAGCCCACGCCACACGGATAACATTAATAAAGGAAGAACAGGTCTTGAATTGTATCAAAGCAATACACCTACTGTTAGCATGTTAGCATCTATATTTATCCATAGTCCTTTGATATGGTGCCTGATAGCAAGACCTGATGTATTCTCCTTAAGGGCTTGCTCTAATCCTTTGGTTGGTATCTTGCTATACAGCAAGTTAGCATAGGCACTGTTAGCGTGTTAGCAGTAGAAATTTGCCCATCATTTTTGGCTGATTTCCGTGAAAAAGTATATGATTGCCAATGCTGAGTAACGCCTTTTAATGCCGATCACAACCATCGATCCCCTTTGGCTGATACTATCTATTTTTAGTTCCCCGGCTGACAAGCAGCTAGCAACTAATTGTGTATCTCCATACCTACGCTAATAATAATTACCTCCATTGCAGCAAATTAACTGCATTTCTTAGTACAGTATCTTAAAGTACCAGTAGAATGTTGAAGTTGACTTCATATGCTGATTTGTGTTTTATTGTATCCACTAAACCAGGGGTCGGCAACCAAAAATGTTGAAAGAGCCATATTGGACCAAAAATACAAAAACAAATCTGTCTGGAGCCTCAAAAAATTAAAAACCATATCACATACAGATAGTGTGTCATGAGATATAAATTGAATTAAGAGGACTTAAAGGAAACCAAATGAGCTCAAATATAGCTACAAACGACGCATAATGATGCAATATGTACATATAGCTAGCCCAAATAGCATGTTAGCATCGATTAGCTTGCAGTCATGCAGTGACCAAATATGTCTGATTAGCACTCCACACAAGTCAATAACATCAACAAAACTCACCTTTGTCCATTCACGCACAACATCAAAAGCGGTGAACAAAATGAGACAGAAAAAGAAGTGGCATAAAACACGTCCTAGAAAGTCGGAGAAAGTTATACATGTAAACTAGAGATGCGCGGTTTGCGGACACAACCGCGGAGTCCGCGGATTATCCGCGGATCGGGCGGATGAAATTAAAAACAATAAGATTTTATCCGCTTGCGGGTCGGGTCGGGCGGATTAATTAGATATTTTTTATTTTTTTTAATTTTTTTTGCGGGTGGCAGTTAAACCAATTCGGAAATATATATACATAGTTAAATGTTGTTACCCACATACGAAAAACGAGCAGGCACCTGCTGCATATGCCACAACAGAAGAAGAAAAAAGAAAAGAGATGGACACTTTTACGGAGCGGAGAAGGGACGCCTCGCCGGGGTCCGGGACCGAGGCCCCTTCCCCCGAGAGGGCCCCACCGGGAGCCGTAGCTGAGGCGATCCGTGAGAAGGGCCCGACGCACGTCCAGGGTCACTACCGCGCCCACCGTCCGCTTTCGCAGTGCGCTCACGAAAGGGGTGGGGCTCACCCTGGTTGATATAGAGAGCAGGACGGTGGCCATGGAATTTCATTTAAGGTTTGTGATAAACCATCAAACTCATTCGTTAAAAGGACTCTATAGTAATATAAAGCAAATTTTTCTGGACATTATCATGCAAGAAAAGTTTATTTTTGGGATCGCGATCACCGCGTAATGATTTTTAAAGGTTGCATTACATTAACTGTCCCATGTGATCAGCCAGTGCGATTGGAAGTCCATGCTCAATTATTGCCTCCGTAAATAAAACTTCGGCATTTATCACATCCAAAGAATCTGTTTGGGCGACGAAAAACGTTGAAAGTTTTCCACTTGTATCTATTAGACTTGTGTTTTTTTGTCCCAACGTGGTCTTTTACATCGCTAATTCCTCCGTGTCCGATCGAAAAATCTTGTCTGCACAAGGTGCAATTCGCGTAGTTTTCACCCTTTTTTTTTTTTTTTTATTAATATTAGATATATAACAACGGGCGGATGGCGGGCGGGTGGAGTTCTGATCAAACGTTACATCGGGTGGATGGCGGATGGTTGACGACTTTCTGACGCGGTTGCGGATGAAATAAATTGCCTATCCGCGCATCTCTAATGTAAACAAACAACGGTGAGTTCAAGGACCGCCAAAATTAGTAGGACAAAACGGCGCTCGTCAAATACTCGAGTCAGTGAAGCATATTTAATATAAACAGTGGGATTTATAACAATTGGGGAGGTTAGTGTCATGTTTGTCCTCCTACACAAACCATATTAAAACAAAAAATAACAAATTTTCCCCTCATCTTTTTCCATTTTTCATACATTTTTGAAAAAGCTCCAGAGAGCCACTAGGGCGGCGCTATTCTAGAGCCGCGGGTTGCCGACCCCTGCACTAAACCATATCCAATTGTATTTACAATCCTCAAAATACGTCTAAACATCACAAAATGCCACAAATTCAGTCATCCAATTTGAATATTCCGCTTCGAAAATCTTTGACAATTCATGTAGATTTGGGTTCGGATGGCTTCACTGGAGGAACGCTTCTGCACTCTGACCATATTATCAGTCATACTGGAAATACGCAAACATTTGAAAGAGATGTCTGTTTATCATTTATAATCTTTGAAACCAGAACGTATATGCTTAGCTTTTTTATGCATTTGAAATCGTAAATAAATAGCTAGCGATTGAATCAACAGACGGAGAGCCCATAAAACCCTCTAAAAACATCCAGAAACCACCAATGATACTCCATTTACAAGTCCATCCATCCATCCATTTTCTACCGCTTGTCTCTTCCGTGGTCGCGTGGGGTGCTGGAGCCTATCTCAGCTGCATTCGGGCGAAGGCGGGTTACACGGGTACACCCTGGACAAGTCGCCACCTCATCGCAGAGCCAACACAGATAGACAACATTCACACTCACATTCACACACTAGGGCCAATTTAGTGTTGCCAATCAACCTATCCCCAGGTGCATGTCTTTGGAGGTGGGAGGAAGCCGGAGTACCCGGAGGGAACCCACGCAGTCACGGGAAGAACATGCAAACTCCACACAGAAAGATCCCGAGCCTGAACCTGAAAATTAACCAAATATGAGTGATATTGTTATTATAAGCGCTAACGCAGACGGTCTACTATGTCTATTAATTCGCAAACTTTGTAAGTCTTTCGGACTTATATGTAGGCAACTTGTTTTTCCATTATACTGGTACTTTAAGTAACATTATTAAGTAAGGGCATACTTGCCAACCTTGAGACCTCCGATTTCGGGAGGTGGGGGTGGGGGGCGTGGTCGTGGTTGGGGGCGTGGTTAAGATATATATAAGAAATACTTTACTTTCAGTGAATTCTAGCTATATATATATATATATATATATATATATATATATATATATATATATATAAATAAAAGAAATACTTGAATTTCAGTGTTCATTTATTTACACATATACACACACATAACACTCATCTACTCATAGTTGAGTTAAGGGTTGAATTGTCCATCCTTGTTCTATTCTCTGTCACTATTTCAGAACACACACATTATACAAATATACATTTTAAAATCAATAAGAAAACGGGAGCTCTAATTTGGGAGTCTGAATTAGGATCAGAAGTTCCTATATAAACATTGCGCACTCACGTCGCCTTTTTGTATTGATTACTGCAGCTGTGCACTGGATTCATTCACAAATACAAACTACAACTCACAAACACTTTAGAGTTAGGCTTCACCATCAGAATGTGTACTTAAACTTATAAAGATCACATGGATATTATTCAGTGAGTTGATTCACCAAAACTAACCTGTTATACAGGAGGAAAAAGCACACAGGACGTTTCAATTGTTCACAGACTGGTCGCGCTCATCAGAATGACAAGACACTTCCGGTCTGCAGGTGATAGCATTCAATTGGGAAGAAACGCCCTACTACCCCCTACTGACCAATGTGAATACTGATAAATGTGTAATGACAGCTCCAAAAACGAATTCAAACCACAAAATAAAATAAATAAATCAACACAAAAATGTGACACATTATGGGTGGGTCACATATGCATGTACAGTAGATGGCAGTATTGTCCTGTTTAAAAGTGTCACAACATTGCTGTTTACGGCAGACGAACTGCTTTACGGTAGACGAAAACTTGACTGCTGTTGTTGTGTGTTGTTACCGCGCTGGGAGGACGTTAATGAAACTGCCTAACAATAAACCCACATAAGAAACCAAGAACTCGCCCTCGATCATTAGCTGTTTATATTGTGGGAAAGCGGACGTGTGAACAGGCTGTCAACACGTCACTCAGGTCCACATGGAGCTGGAGGGGGCGTGGCCTCCAGCTCCGCCTGAATTTTGGGAGATTTTCGGGAGAAAATTTGTCCCGGGAGGTTTTCGGGAGAGGCGCTGAATTTCGGGAGTCTCCCGGAAAATCTGGGAGGGTTGGCAAGTATGAGTAAGGGTGCTCCTATCAAGGTTGTATGCGACTGATTCCGAAATAATCATCCATGTATGTCCGAAATAATCTTAAACTATAAACTATTAGAGTTGATACAGATATCGTCATCACATGTGATCGGTATCGTATTGTCAGGTTCAAACACCGAACTATCTATTACAAAAGACAAGAAGAAGGAATCAGTCAGAGACAGAGTTCAATTTTGCTCTTGGGGAGAAACGTATTGGGCTGCACACTCAGTTACAGTTTCACCCTACGCTCTAAGGTACAGTCCCACGTGCTCCTCTATTTATTCGGGAGTTCCCTAGTTAACATCACTGAGGCTGCTTCTGAAGGGAGGGGTAATGTAAGCAGCCCCAGTAGACACAGTACGTGATTATTCAGAATGGAAATGGGCTTACACTCGTGATTTCATCCTGTCTCTGTTTTGTCTGCGTTGAGGTACTCCATGTCTGTCCTTGACTGTCAGCAGGCAGGGTCTGGAAACAAACTGCTGATGCGAGACAAAGTTTTGTGCCTTTGCACAGATAGAAAAGTACAACTTCAGCACAATTGATAATAACTATAGCAACGGCCTTTAAGCATAATAGTTGTGTGATAACTTATACATAATTGTTCTAACACGTATGATCTCACTCGTGGAGTCGTGGATGATCATAAAGTATAAAGCCCCGATCGTAAAATCCCTGGTTAGTAGCATCTCAAATTATACCCAATTTAAGATTTTGTGCTGTGTTTTGAAAATTACAATCCCACAATTCACTTTTGATTAAAGTTGCTACTTTACTATAGAGTATGTTCTCATAGTTCTTGTTAGCATTTTAACTCATTATCCATTTTATGGGCCTGCCTTTGTGCTTTATGTATTGAGTTGCTATCTGGCTACATGTCAGTTGTGAGCATGTCAGCATTTCTATTACTTTTCGCCAGTCTCATTAGGCTGCTGTGGCCATGTCAAAGTAACTTCCGTCATGTCCCTCCTTTGTTTGCTCCACTTGTGAGATAAGAGGCATCCAAATGTCAAAAAGGAAAATCCTCCTTCCTCAGGAACAAGATATCTCCTCTGACCCGTACATCTACAGTATATACAGCAGAGACAAAAAAGGCTTTGCTACACATCTCTAAATAAAGCTAACTGTCAGTGCTGGCATGATGTTGACGTTAAAACAGGCTAAGCTACACATTAAATACCGTAATGAACCGAACTATCCAGTGCTCCTAGCTTTTTTTTTGTTTGGCCCGAAACAAAATTTTGTTCTTGTGTAATACTTGGGTCTGTGATGAGATGGCGACTTGTCCAGGGTGTACCCCGTCTTCCACCCGAATGCAGCTGAGATAGGCTCCAGCACCCCCCGCAACCCAAAAGGGACAAGCGGTAGAAAATGGATGGATGGATCGATGGATGGATGGAATACTGGGGTTTGATTCTTTAAGTTGCTCATCAAATTGAACGCATCAAGGCTCTAAATGTCAATTGTTAATGAAAATATAAACAGTGCACATCTGAATTGACTTGAATATGGCATACTTGCCAACCCTCCCGGGTTTTCCGGGAGACTCCCGAAATTCAGCGCCTCTCCCGAAAACCTCCCGGGACAAATTTTCTCCCGAAATTCAGGCGGAGCTGGAAGCCACGCCCCCTCCAGCTCCATGCGGACCTGAGTGACGTGTCAACAGCCTGTATTCACGTCCGCTTTCCCACAATATAAACAGCATGCCTGCCCAAACACGTTATAACTGTAGAATGATCGAGGGCGAGTTCTTGGTTTCTTATGTGGGTTTATTGTTAGGCAGTTTCATTAACGTCCTCCAAGCGCGGCAACAACACACAACAACAGCAGTCATGTTTTTTTTTTTACCGTAAAGCAGTTCGTCAGCCGTAAACAGCAATGTTGTTGTAATATATTGAGTTGGAGGCAATAACCAGGCGAGGTGATGAAGTACGTCTCTTTACTGTAGACTTCAGAACAGACTCACACACTTGACGTCAGGTGTGCAACACCACGTAAATCGGTGGCCAACCAAAAAGTAACCCCAGTACGCTATAGCCAACATTCACCAGGAGATGGCAACAGACAAACATAGATCACTCTATTACATTCCTCCCGTTTTAGAAATGCAGCAGCTCAATTAAAAAACTGTACTTAAGCCACGTTCTTTTTTTTCTTTTTTTTTTTTTAGTACTGAACTCTTAACCCTCATTTGTAAACAATAACATACTTATTATACAAACAGTATTTGTACACCTTTAACACAGATTTTTATACTGTCTTCAGAGATTCAGTTTTTTTGGTGGTACTCGAAACCTTTCTGGGTACCTGCGAAAGGGTGTTCAGCATGGTTAGAAAAATAGTGTCAGAGAATAGAACAAGGATGGACAATTCAACCTTTAACTCAACAATGAGTAGATGAGTGTTGTGTGTGTATATGTGTAAATAAATGAACACTGAAGTTCAAGTATTTCTTTTATTTATATATATATATATATATATATATATAAAATAAATATATATATATATATATATATATATATATATATATATATATATATATATATATATATATATATATATATATATATATAGCTAGAATTCACTGAAAGTCAAGTATTTCTTATATATATATATATATATATATATGAAATACTTGACTTGGTGAATTCTCGCTGTAAATATACTCCTCCCCTCTTAGCCACGCCCCCAACCACGCCCCCGCCCGACCACTTTGAATATGACCAATGTATGATCCTGTAACGACTTGGTATCGGACTGATACCCAAATGTGTGGTATCATCCAAAACTAATGTAAAGCATCCAAACAACAGAAAACTAAGTGGTTATTACATTTTAACAGAAGTGTAGATAGAACATGTTAAAAGAGAAAGTAAGCAGAAATTAACAGTAAATGAACAAGTAGATTAATAATTCATTTTCTACCACTTGTCCTTAATAATGTTGACAAAATAATAGACTGTAAAATGACAAAATATGTTACTGCATATGTCAGTAGCTAAATTAGGAGCCTTTGTTTGCTTACTTACTACTAAAATACAAGTTGTCTTGTATGTTCACTATTTTATTTAAGGACAAACTTGCAATAAGAAACATGTTTAATGTACCCTAAGATTTTTTGTTAAAATAAAGCCAATAATGCAATTTTTTGTGGTCCCCTTTATTTAGAAAAGTACCGAAAAGTATCGAAATACATTTTGGTACCGGTACAAAAATATTGGCAACACTAGTTCAAACGTGATTTATATAACTGATGAGTTCTTTGATTTTTGAAAGTTTCACATTTTTCTTCGTAATGTGATTAATGTAACTAAGATGTTGCTGTAGCTTGTTTACTTCCGATACAGTCAGTAGTCATTTGTTCAACTACTTTAGCTATCCTAGTGGTCTTCCTTAAGGTTCCATTTTTGGGTCCTCTCTTTTTTCACCATTTGAACTACTTTGAACTACTGCTGACCCGTCTCCGCTCGGGATGGTGTCCTGCTGGCCCCACTATGGACTGGACTCTTACTATTATGTTGGATCCACTATGGACTGGACTCTCACAATATTATGTCAGACCCACTCGACATCCATTGCATTCGGTCTCCCCTAGAGAGGGGGGGTTACCCACATATGCGGTCCTCTCCAAGGTTTCTCATAGTCATTCACATCGACGTCCCACTGGGGTGAGTTTTTCCTTGCCCTTATGTGGGCTTTGTACCGAGGATGTCGTTGTGGCTTGTGCAGCCCTTTGAGACACTTGTGATTTAGGGCTATATAAATAAACATTGATTGATTGATTGATACTTAACTGGTGGCACGCGAGTTCAGTTCAATAACTCACATTTTTGCAGCGGCCATAGAGATGATCTTTGATTAGCTTATTTTGCAGAAGGTCCTTTCAAACAGCAGAACGCTTCTGTCACTCTGACAAAATAAACAGACCATGATCAAATGTCTACTGTAGAGGACGCTGGTTTTCCAGAATATTCAAAATAAGACTAATAGTGAAGGGAGGAGTCCATGCCCCCCAGCCCCGGTCCTTAGCTTTCTGGAAATGTGGCCCCCAAAACAATTTAGTTAAATATCCCTGGCATACGGTGTTTGTGCCAGAAGCCAGATGAATTATCTTTGACAATGCAGCATTTCAAGCTGGGCTCAATTGTGAGTACAATCTAACGTCCGGACGTCGCCTCATCGTTTACTTTCCTTTTGTTCAAACTGTCAAACGTCTGGTGTGTCACAATGCCGCAACACCACATTGTGAAGAACCAACACTCTTCTTCTTCGTGGTGCTACATTAATACATTAGGAATAAATAATGAAGAAATTCATCAGAGGAGACTTTGCATATAGATAGCCTACTTAAGTTCGGCCATTAACACAACTTGGGGGAAGTGCTGGATAATTAGAGAGGATCTCCTTTCCTTCTCTCTTAAAGAGAAGACTAATAGAGAGGCCACGGTGACAGAAGGAGGACACGGCACACAAAAATATTCAGAACGTCCTTTTTTTTTTTTTTTTTTTGGTTGGCAAGCTCAAGCAGAGAAACCTGAGCCTTCGATTAATGAGTCCCAGTGCTCAAGAGCCTGCGACCAAAACACAACATTAGTTTTGAAGTGTTAACAAGGTTTTGAGTACACAATTACAAGGTAAACATCATAGCCTTTTTTTTACAGCTAAATTGAGGCTCTGTGACAGGCTAGGATCTTTGAAGAAAACAACAGCAAATTAATAACAAGAACAATTGTAAATGTGCCTCCCTGCTACCTGTTGAATGACATAAATATGCTAACCGGCTACTGGTGTGGATAAGCTGTGTTAATGGGGGCATGATTGATTGATTAATTGATTGATTGATTGAAACTTTTATTAGTAGATTGCACAGTGCAGTACATATTCCGTACAATTGACCACTAAATGGTAACACCCTCACTCCTACCCACTTCTCAAAAGTGGGCTGGCTCAAGGTAGAGGACAGAGTAAAACAACTTGCACTGAGCCTAGGCTATAAAATCCGCTACACCTCCCTGATACCGAAGTACATGTCAAACTACTTCCATATCGTAAATGACCGCCATAACCACAACACCAGGGGGAGCTCCACAAACCACGTTAAACCCAGATTCCGATCTAACAAAGGTCTTAAAGGGGAACATTATCACCAGACCTATGTAAGCGTCAATATATACCTTGATGTTGCAGAAAAAAGACCATATATTTTTTTAACCGATTTCCGAACTCTAAATGGGTGAATTTTGGGGAATTAAACGCCTTTCTATTATTCGCTCTTGGAGCGATGACGTCACAACGTGACGTCACATCGGGAAGCAATCCGCCATTTTCTCAAACACAGAGTCAAATCAGCTCTGTTATTTTCCGTTTTTTCGACTGTTTTCCGTACCTTGGAGACATCATGCCTCGTCGGTGTGTTGTCGGAGGGTGTAACAACACGAACAGGGACGGATTCAAGTTGCACCAGTGGCCCAAAGATGCGAAAGTGGCAAGAAATTGGACGTTTGTTCCGAAAGCTATGCTACGACAGAGATGGCAAGAATGTGTGGATATCCTGCGACACTCAAAGCAGATGCATTTCCAACTGGACTGGACTGATCAGCTGTCAGGAAAAGAGAGCGGATGAGGGTATGTCTACAGAATATATTAATTGATGAAAACTGGGCTGTCTGCACTCTCAAAGTGCATGTTGTTGCCAAATGTATTTCATATGCTGTAAACCTAGTTCATACCAATCGTTGGTTAGAAGGCGATCGCCGAATTTGTCCTCGCTTTCTCCCGTGTCGCTGGCTATCGTGTCGTTTTCGTCGGTTTCGCTTGCATACGGTTCAAACCGATATGGCTCAATAGCTTCAGTTTCTTCTTCAATTTCGTTTTCGCTACCTGCCTCCACACTACAACCATCCGTTTCAATACATGCGTAATCTGTTGAATCGCTTAAGCCGCTGAAATCCGAGTCTGAATCCGAGCTAATGTCGCTATATCTTGCTGTTCTATGCGCCATGTTTGTTTGTATTGGCATCACTGTGTGACGTCACAGGAAAATGGACGGGTGTATATAACGATGGTTAAAATCAGGCACTTTGAAGCTTTTTTTAGGGATATTGCGTGATGGGTAAAATTTTGAAAAAAACTTCGAAAAATAAAATAAGCCACCGGGAACTGATTTTTAATGGTTTTAACCCTTCTGAAATTGTGATAATGTTCCCCTTTAACTCATTCTCCTTCTATGCCACATCAATGTGGAATGCGCTCCCAACAGGTGTAAAAGAAAGTGCATCTCTACCCTCCTTCAAAACCGCACTAAAAGAACAACATCCCACCTCCCCGGATTGTAAATAATCAAATGCAAATAATCAAATGTATATACTTGTTCTTATGCTTTCTGAGCTCACTATGTTCACTGCTCGCTGTACATATCCTACCAAGTCAGACCTACACTGTTTCAATGTCTGTTTCTCAGATGATATAATTGTTGATGACTGAAGTGCTGACATCAACCAAACCTAACCCACCCAGCCCCAACCCCCAGATTGTAAATAATGTAAATAATTCAATGTATATACTCTGATGATTAACTTGTGTGATGACTTATGCTGATAGTATATATTTGTACCATGAATTGATTAACGTGGACCCCGACTTAAACAAGTTGAAAAACCTATTTGGGTGTTACCATTTAGTGGTCAATCGTACGGAATATGTACTGTACTGTGCAATCTACTAATAAAAGTCTCAATCACCCGAATAAGTTCTTCAACTTGTTTAAGTCGGTGTTCACGTTAATCAAGTCATGGTAATCCTGTGCCTGTATGAACTGGTGCTAAATCCCGATCTAATATGTTGTGTGCTAACATGCTAACAGTACTTAAGTACATAAAGCACTAAGGCCAACACAGAAGGATTGATTGATGATCAAACTTGACTACTCTACCACCTGAGCCACAATCTTAAAAACGTTGCTTGGAGTTATGAATGAAGAATCCATACGCTATGGACGGCTAGAAGACTGAACGGCACTCTACTTCCGGTTGAAAGCAGTAAATGGAAGGACACCGCAGCACCTGCAGTGAGCATATCCAAAAGATGGCGCCATAGCACCAACAATAAAACCCCTTCTCAGTGGATTTGCCTCGTTATTAGGGAAAACGTTCTGTATTATGGCCGTCAGCTAAGTAAAATCCATAAATTAGCCGCACCGTTCAATGTGTAGGGAATTTACGCTAAATGAGAACTATATGCTACTTTGTATTAGAAATGGCAACAACAGAGGATGCATGTCCTTTTATGAGCCAGTCTGCCCCACAAAAAGAGCATAGGGATTAAGAAGGGTCTTATTGTCTACATCGTCGGACTACAATGCTGGACGCGGCCAAAAATATATATGTAATATTTACGTATTTTCATAATTTTAAGCATACAGCGGCACATTAATTTCAAAAACGCATCACAACGTTTGCATTTGTTTGCATTCAGGATTGTGCTGAAAATTTTAATTTCCACTCAAGGATTATGATTCTGATTTTCCTTTAACATTACCGATTATTACTCATTGGAAGAGTTAGTGCTGCAAGGTGTTCTGAGTATTTGTCCTGTTGTGTTACAGTGCAGATGTTCTCCCGAAATGTGTTTGTCATTCTTGTTTGGTGTGGGTTCAGTGTGGCGCATATTTGTAACAGTGTTAAAGTTGTTTATACGGCCATTCTCAGTGTGACCTGTATGGCTGTTGATCAAGTATGCTTTGCATTCACTTGTGTGTGTGTAAAGGCCGCATATATTATGTGATTATGTCGGCACGCTGGTTGTATGGAGGAAAAGCGGACGTGACGAGAGGTTGTAGAGGACGCTAAAGACAGTGTCTCTAAGGCACGCCCCCAATATTGTTGTCCGGGTGGAAATCGGGAGAAATTCGGGAGAATGGTTGCCCCGGGAGATTTTCGGGAGGGGCACTGAAATTCGGGAGTCTCCCGGGAAAATTGGGAGGGTTGGCAAGTCTGAGTTAGAATGATTTAAAAAAGATTACATCCGTCATGTCTTTCATAATGATTGTGAACGATAGGCAAAACAAAATAAAAGGTGCAGTTTCCCTTTAAAGGCCTACTGAAATGCGATTTTCTTATTTAAACGGGGATAGCAGGTCCATTCTATGTGTCATACTTGATCATTTCGCGATATTGCCATATTTTTGCTGAAAGGATTTAGTAGAGAACATCGACGATAAAGTTCGCAACTTTTGGTCGCTGATAAAAAAGCCTTGCCTGTACCGGAAGTAGCAGACGAGTAGCGTGACGTCACAGGTTGTGGAGCTCCTCACATCCGCACATTGTTTACAATCATGGCCACCAGCAGCGAGAGCGATTCGGACCGAGAAAGCGACGATTTCCCCATTAATTTGAGCGAGGATGAAAGATTTGTGGATGAGGAAAGTGAGAGTGAAGGACTAGAGGGCAGTGGGAGCGATTCAGATAGGGAAGATGCTGTGAGAGGCGGGTGGGACCTGATATTCAGCTGGGAATGACTAAAACAGTAAATAAACACAAGACATATATATACTCTATTAGCCACAACACAACCAGGCTTATATTTAATATGCCACAAATTAATCCCGCATAACAAACACCTCCCCCCTCCCGTCCATATAACCCGCCAATACAACTCAAACACCTGCACAACACACTCAATCCCACAGCCCAAAGTATCGTTCACCTCCCCAAAGTTCATACAGCACATATATTTCCCCAAAGTTACGTACGTGACATGCACATAGCGGCACGCACGTATGGGCAAGCGATCAAATGTTTGGAAGCCGCAGCTGCATGCGTACTCACGGTACCGTGTCTGCGTATCCAACTCAAAGTCCTCCTGGTAAGAGTCTCTGTTGTCCCAGTTCTCCACAGGCCAATGGTAAAGCTCGACTGTCATCTTTCGGGAATGTAAACAATGAAACACCGGCTGTGTTTGTGTTGCTGCAGTCGGCCGCAATACACCGCTTCCCACCTACAGCTTTCTTCTTTGCTGTCTCCATTGTTCATTGAACAAATTGCAAAAAATTCACCAACACAGATGTCCAGAATATTGTGGAATTTTGCGATGAAAACTGACGACTTAATAGCTGGCCACCATGCTGTCCCAAAATGTCCTATACAATCCGTGACATCACACGCTGACGTCATCATACTGAGACGTTTTCAGTAGGATATTTTGCGCGAAATTTAAAATTGCACTTTAGTAAGCTAACCCGGCCGTATTGGCATGTGTTGCAATGTTAAGATTTCATCATTGATATATAAACTATCCGACTGCGTGGTCGGTAGTAGTGGGTTTCAGTAGGCCTTTAAGGTTATAGTCTCCTGGATAGTACCGTGGATCATGCATAGAATTTTCTGTCGGTTAAATGCCACATGTAGCACATGGCTCCATTCACCTGGAAGCCCGCTGACACCGGACTTGCGGTAAAAGGTTTTTTTCCGCCACTGCAACGGTTGGCAGGGAAGGCGGTGATTGGTCGGTGACACTTAACTGCATCTTGTTCCCGTTTCCATTACACTCCTAATGCTTCCTCTTTCCATTTAGTGTATTTGATTTCCCGCTGAGGGGTTTTGAGGGGGGTAGTGGGGGGGCGGGGGGGCTTCTGGCAGCACTAAGGCCAGAAAGGGCAGCTCTTTGCAAGCATCACTCCCACTCATGTGCCCGGGAGCGGACAAAGAGCGGTAACGCTTATACAATTAGGGGTGCCGACTTTGTCAGACCTCATTTTTGTGAGAGGCTTGAGCGGCGGCCCTCGGAGAGTAATATTAATTCTCATGCCCGGCCCGGGCTGCAGAGATAGAGGGATTATACCGCAGCGCACAGCAAAAACCACCGCGCTAAGAAGAGATCGGGAGCACCTTTCTCGTCCTGTTTACAGGCCGTCAGTCTCTTGGAATTTATCTTGAAAGTTAAGGTCAAAGGGTTGAACATTTATGGGATAAAGAGAAGATTTTAATTCTTGCTCGGTGCCTATCTTTTCTGAAAAATTACGATTTTTCGTACAAGAAGCTGAAAATTAGGTATTTTGAGGAAAGCTATCAAGCTGACATTGCTCAGGACAATCTGCTGCGGTAAAACCTTACCACAGACCGTCTATAGCTGGAGTGTCTAAACATTTTCCAGCAAGGGCCGCTACAATAACAAAATAAGGATGCAGGGGCTACTTTGATACATTTTGGAAAGAGATGTCCGATAATATCGGACTGCCGATATTATCGACCGATAAATGCTTTAAAATGTGATATCGGAAACTATCGGTATGGGTTTCAAAAAGTAAAATTTATGACTTTTTAAAACGCCGCTGTACGGAGTGGTACACGGACGTAGGAAGAAGTACAGCGCGCCAAAAAACCTTAAAGGCACTGCCTTTGCGTAATAATATCTACGGCTGTACACACACACACAAGTGAATGCAAGTCATACTTGGTCAACAGCCATACAGGTCACACTGAGGGTGGCCATATAAACAACTTAAACACTGTTACAAATATGCGCCACACTGTGAACCTACACCAAACAAGAATGACAAACACATTTCGGGAGAACATCTGCACCGTAACACAACATAAACACAACAGAACATATACCCAGAACCCCTTGCGGCACTAACTCTTTTGGGACACTACAATATACACCCCCCGCTACCCCCTACCCTCCCACCCCCCACCTCAACCCCGCCCACCTCAACCTCCTCATGCTCTCTCAGGGAGAGCTTGTCCCAAATTCCAAGCTGCTGTTTTGAGGCATGTTAAAAAAAAAAAAAGCACTTTGTGACTTCAATAATAAATATGGCAGTGCCATGGTGGCATTTCTTTCCATAACTTGAGTTGATTTATATTGGAAAACCTTGTTGCATTGCTTAATGCATCCAGCGGGACATCACAACAAAATTAGGCATAATAATGTGTTAATTCCACGACTGTATATATCTATATCGGTTGGTATCGGAATCGGTAATTAAGAGTTGGACAATATCGGAATATCGGATATCGGCAAAAAAGCCATTATCGGACATCTCTAATTTTGGACATCAAAGATACTAAAACCAATACAATATAGGTTAATCAGTGTATGCTAAACTATGTTAACACAACATCCATATCCGGAGGGAACCAATGCAAACACAGGGAGAACATGCAAACTCCACACAGAAAGACCCCGAGCCCAGGGATTGAACCCAGGACCTTCTTATTGTGAGGCACACGCACTGACCCCTGTAACACTGTGCTGACAAGCTATGTAATGTTTCCCTAAATTAAGAATTTTCAAGCATAAAAATGGCTAAATGAACTACAAATACCAATAACACAGTAGTCTTGGCCACTAGATAAGACGAAACCAATCAGACTGCACTGCACTATCATGGCCACTGATTGGCTCAGCCTTAGGCAGCATTACTAACATGCTTACTTTAGGCTCGTATAACTTGGCACTTGACATATGCTAACTGTTGCCATGGTAACATTAGTAACATTAGTAAGCACTAAGCTGGAGCTTTTCAATGAAAACAAAGGTAGGAGTATCAATACCAATATTTATAAATATTCAATAAAATACCACCCCCCCTACCTCTGTTGCGAGTTGTTGTGATTATATGTAACATGTTTATGTGTGCTATGCTAAATCTAAAGGAGGTTTTTTCCCTTGGACTCAGTCTGGACCCCCTCCCGAGGGTCCAGCCTAAGACTGATATTTTTTACCCTTCCCCCCCCTTTCCCAATATCATCTTTTTCCCACCTTTTTTAAGGAGCGCCATGAGTGGCTGATCCGTTGGCGGTCCCGTCTTGTCTCCCTGTAACGTATGTCTGCTCTTAGTGGGACTGTGCCGAAAATGAAATTTCAGTTCTTATGTGTCTTGTACATGTTAAAGAATGGACAATAATAAAGCATCTTAAATCTTGATAGTAACAATACTTAATATAGTATCATTATGGTTGATACTCCAGCGCAGCGATTAGATTGATATTTTTTTATTATTAAGAAATGTGTCGTTATTGTATAAACTCAGTAAATAAGTCCCTGGACACAGGAAGGCTTTAAGGGCAAAAAAACAAATAGTAGAAAATATAGTTAATTGTTACACAGCCATCCTGTGTGTTTGCCTCACTATAATTGTGATCAAAAATTGAATCATTCAATGATCTTATACCAATATCAGCATTGGTATGACCAAAACTGCCTCTGTAACTACGTAGTATTGGATCATCACCCAAAACTTATTTACACAATATCAATCAATCAATCAATCAAAGTTTGTTTTTATAGCCCTTAATCACAAATGCCTCAAAGGGCTGCACAAATCACAGCAACATTCTCTGATCCCACATCCGGGCAAGGAAAAACTCAACCAATGGGAACAATGACAAACCTTGGAAGGGACCGCAGATGTGGAGATTTGCCCTGAAACCGAACTGAATGGGTTCACAGAGATTGTTAGACTCTAAGTATTCATTTAGCTTCTGTGCAACAATTTTTTTCAAGCATTTTCGAGATAAAGGAAAGGTGGGACATCGGCCGGTAGTTTACCAGTTAGGTCTTTTGAGCAGAGGATGAATGACCGCTGTTTTGAGTGCCAGGGGAACAGTACTAGAGGAAAGGGATACGTTAATAATATTTAGCACTGATGGTCCTAAAATTACAAACAGCTCCTCTATAAGTTTCCCAAGAAGTGGGTCAAGTAAACATGTTTCTTTTGTCCTTTTTACAAGTTGCAGGAGTTCCTCTAATGTTATTTCATCAAAAAGAAAGAGACTATTTTGGAGGGGAATATCCGTCGTACATATTCATATCTGCATTAATGGAATCCAGTTGGAGCTGGGATGTGTTATCTTTAATATTCTTTTTGATGAGCTTAATTTTCTTAGGAAATAATTGCACAAAGTCATCAGCCGAGTGGGTGGAGCTAATGGGAGAAGTCCCTTTTTGTGTTTGCGTTGCTACTGTATTAAACAAATACTTAAGATCGTTTTTATTGAGGCGGATAAGATTGGAATAGCAATTAGTTTTAGCTAAGGTAAGAGCGTGTTTATAAGTTCTTAAACTATCACCCCATGCTTGCTGGAAAACCTCAAGTTTAGTCGCACGCCATTTGCGTTCAAGCTTTCTAAAGTTAAAGTTAAAGTACCAATGATTGTCACACACACACTAGGTGTGGCGAAATTATTCTCTGCATTTGACCCATCACCCTTGATCACCCCCTGGGAGGTGAGGGGAGCAGTGGGCAGCAGCGGTGGCTGCGCCCGGGAATCATTTTTGGTGATTTAACCCCCAATTCCAACCCTTGATGCTGAGTGCCAAGCAGGGAGGTAATGGGTCCCATTTTTATAGTCTTTGGTATGACTCGGCCGGGATTTGAACTCCCAACCTACCGATCTCAGGACGGACACTCTAACCACTAGGCCACTGAGTGGCATGATAGTTTAAGAGCTCTGGTTTTTTAGGGCCTTTTTTTTTTAGCTTTAGCCGTGCTATATTATCAATGGTGTTGCGCAGGGCATCGTTAAAGTTGTGAGGTTATCGATAGAGCCCACATAGTTTGGTAATGGTGCCATTACCAAAGGCAGTAGGCCAGCAAGAGTCATAGTTGTGACAGCATTAATGTTTCGGCTGCTTAAGCAGTTATTATTATTATTATTAGCTTGTTGACAATGAGTCAGAACTTAGAATTTTATAAGGTAGTGATCGGACATTACTTTAGTGTACGGGAGTACCATAACTTTGAAGGTGGTGGTGATACCCCAGACAAGGACTAGATCTATCCTATTATCGTTGCAATGTGTGGGTTCATTTATTATTTGTGTAAGACCACAGCTGTCAATTATAATCTGTAGCGCCACACACGGAGGGTCTGACGGGGATACATATAGATTTTAAAATTCTCCATTAGTATTATATTATCTGCGTGCGTCACTCGATCAATAACAAACTATGTGAATTTGCTGATAAAGTCCGAATAGGACCCAGGGGGGAAAAGATAACCGCTAGATAAAGAGGTAGCGGTCAAACAGACCTCATAGTAAGCACCTCAAGTGATTTATAGTCATTACTTAGGTTAGGGTTAAGATTAAGGTTTACATTGGAGGTTAGTGCGACTCGAGCAATATGTGCACTAGTTTAGTTAGGAGGAGATGCCTTGTTAAGCGGGAAGAAAAATCTGGTTTTAGCCAAGTCTTACTAAGACCAATTACGTTAAGATTGTTGTCTCTAATGACCTCATTAAATAATAACTTTTTGGGAGACAATGATCTGATGTTTAAAAAGCCTATATTACAGGTAGTGGGCTGTTTTGAGGCATTTTTGTTAATGGTATCCATAGTACTACTGCTGTTAATAACATTACATCTATTTTTCCGCCTGAAATAATCTCGATATGGATTGATATGGTGGAGATCTTGAGATTATTTGCTTGGTGCTGCAAGAGATGTAACATTTCATATTTTGCCACATCAGTAGAATGCATGTCAACCTCTGGAACAGTCACTAGAGAAAAAACATTATGTAAGTTATGTATTATGCTACGAGAAATGCTATGTGTGCAAAACATTTTCAAGTCTGGCGCTGGTTAGTTCTAGCTTAACTGACTCCTCACCAGGCTGTAATTGCCTGTATCCGAGCTTGCTCTAGTGTAGTTTGTCAAGTGTGACTCAAACAGTGATCTATGTTTTAAGAATGAGTGATGGGGCCTTCCCGGTTAGGTTTGAAGGCTGTCCCTCCTCAGCAAGCACGGTTTGCCCCAGAATTAGGGCCAATAATAATAATAATAATGGATTAGATTTTATATCGAGCTTTTCTATTATTACATACTCAAAGCGCTCACAGAGAAGTGGGAACCCATGGTGGTGGTAAGCTACATTTGTAGCCACAGCTGCCCTGGGGTACACTAATGGAAGCGAGGCTGCCAGTTTGGGCCTACGGCCCCTCCGACCACCACCTATCATTCATTCATCATTCATTCATTCACCAGTGTGAGCGGCACCGAGGTCAAGGGTGAAGTGTCCTGCCCAAGGACACAACGGCAGCGATTTGGATGTCAAGAGGCGGGGAGCAAACCTGCAACCCTCAGGTTTCTGGCACGGCCGCTCTACCCACTACGCCATACCGCCCCAATTATCAAAGATGTTAGTCCCTGTTCCCTACAAAAACTAGTCAGCCACTTGTTAAGCGAGACTAATATGCTATACCTCACATCATTGCCTATCGCAGGCAGGGGACCCGAGACAAGTACTCAATGCTGAGACCTCTTTCTCGCGAGATTACAAGTCCGAGCTATGTTCCTCTTTGTAATCTCTGACTCTCCCATCCTAGTGTCATTGGAGCCGACGTGTACAACTATGTTCGTGTAGCTAGTGGTGCGATTAGCCTGTCGTACGTGTTTACTCGGCCTGTTGCGGGTCAGCTCCCTAAGATGAGATTTAATGTTGGATGCTTGGTCCTCGGAAATACACTTAATTGTGTTTGATTTACTAAACTGTACATTTCGGGTGATGGAGTCCCCTATGACTAAGGTGTGGTGTCCTGTAGACTGTGATGTAGGACTATCTAAAGGGCTAAATCTGTTAAGCGTCTTAACCAGTTCACTGTTGCTTTTAGGCCGCTTAAGGCTACTACAAGCTGGGCTAGTCAGCTCTCTACAGCTAATGCTAGTAAACGTGTCCCCGGCATCTAAAGTTACAAAGTTACTCTGCTCTAACTGGCGGATACGGCCCTCTGGCAGGGACAACCTATCCATGAGGAAGGTGCGCGAAGAACAGGAAGCCATACTCATGTTATTTCTTTCACCGAGTCGACTTCTTTCTGTCTTCAAAGCGCAGGAGCTTCGCTTAGCTTTGCTAGCCTAGTACCTAGCTAACTGAAAGTGAAGCGGTGAAACAGAACGAGTGCGTGCTTTGTAAATTCGATATGACTACTAAAGACTAATACATTTGTTAGAGAGGGAATAAAGAAAGCTGTAAAACAATTAGAAGCACACAGATAGAAAGCTAGCGCTTAGCTTTGAAAGACGGGAGCGAGTCATGTTACTACATACGTCAGCAGCTAAATTAAAAGCATTTGTAACGTGATTTGAAATGGTTCTAGTATCATTTCTATATCAAATAATATACTTTGATATATATAGAGTTAACGTAGGAGTCTGCAATATAAATTGTAAAATAGATTTTAGACCATATCGCCCATCTCCTAGCGATTATGCAGTTTTACCTTTTGATAAACAAAAAGCACAGTTGGAAAAAAGGCCGCACTGCAAAAAGTCAGTGTTCAAAAACAAGAAAAAAAAAATACAAAAATTAGGGGTATTTTATTTGAACTAAGAAAAATTATCTGCCATAGAACAAGAAAATTCGGCTTGTCAAGACTTTCCAAAACAAGTAAAATTAGCTAACCTCAATGAACCCCAAAAATACCTTCAAATAAGTATATTCTCACTAATAACAAGTGCACTTTTTTTGGTAGAAAAAAAAAGAGACCTTTTTGCTCAATATGTTGAAAAATATTCTTAAATTAAGTAAATACTAGTGCCATTATCTTGACATAATGATATGCGCTCGGCATCATGATTTTTTTTTTTCATGCTTGAAATAAGAAATTATTACTTTAAAAAAGTAGTTTTCTACTTGTGAGTGTTGATGACACAGCTTTGCATCAGTTGATATTCTAGTTTCAAGCATGTTCAAAATCTTTGGCTACTTTTAAGACCCTTCTTAAAAACCCATTTTTATTCACTGGCTTTTAACCCAGCATGAGACTTAAAACTGTTTTTTTTTACTTTTTTCAACTGTTTTTAACTTTTTAATTGCTTTTTATCTAACAAATTGTTCTTAGGGTAATTTGTATTTGCTTTTTCAATGTGTATTTTACTTCTGTTTTAAATGTTATTTTTTAGTCTGTCCTTTGCCTCTTTGTGGTGTAGAGCCCTTTGTTGTTCAACTGTGGTTGTTTTTAAAGGGCTTTATAAATAAAGTTTGTATGGTATGGTTATGGTATGTTTTACTCAATATAGGTCATAAAATCTCGGCAACAATCTGTAATATCTTACTGAGATAATTTAAATCAAATCAAATCAAATCAACTTTATTTATAAAGCACATTTAAAATTTACCACAGGGGTAGCCAAAGTGCTGTACAATGAGCAGGTTAAAAGATAAAACGAGTACCGAGCAAACACAACACAACACAAACAGAACACGATAAAAAATAAATAATTAAAATAGAATTAATAAAAACATAAAAACATAAAAACAGGATCACAGCAGGTGTATTATGGGGCGCCATTGCAGGATGGATATCACTCAGTGTTAAAAGCCATGGAATAAAAGTATGTTTTTAAGAGAGATTTAAAAACAGGAAGAGAGGAGGCTTGTCTAACACTCAGGGGTAGGTCGTTCCAGAGCTTGGGAGCAGCAACGGCGAAAGCTCTGTCACCTCTAAGCTTCAGCCTTGTGTCAGGGACCGTCAACAGCAGCTGATCGGCTGATCTTAAGGATCGGGTGGGGCAGTAAGGCTGAAGGAGGTCGGAGAGATAGGTTGGCGCGAGGTTGTTTAGACATTTAAAAACAAATAAAAGGAGTTTAAAATTGATTCGGTAACGCACAGGGAGCCAGTGAAGGGACGCTAAAATAGGGGTGATGTGCTCACGTCTGCGGGTCTGTGTTAGCAGACGAGCAGCAGAGTTCTGCACGAGCTGCAGGCGGGCGAGGGAGGCCTGGCTAATGCCTACATACAGGGCATTACAGTAGTCAAGACGAGTCGAGATAAAGGCGTGGATTAATTTGTCAAGATCATGTCTTGATAGAAGCGGTTACACTTTCGCTATTTGGCGTAATTGATAAAAGCTTTTTTGAACGACGCTGCTGATTTGTTTTTCGAATTTAAAATCTGAGTCAAACTTTACCCCCAGGTTTGTGACAGAGTCGCTGAGATACGGGGTCAGAGTGCCGAGGTCAACGTTGGGGGAGGGAGAGCGACTTGGACCGAACAACATAACTTCTGTTTTATCTTCATTTAGGCTCAGGAAGTTAGCTGAAAGCCAGATTTAGGAACAAAACCCTTAAAACAAGTAAAACACTATAACATAAAATCTGCTTAGTGAGAAGAATTATATTATCAGACAGAAAATAAACAAATATAACCCTTATTTGAGATATTTAATCTTACTTAGATTTCAGTTTTTGGAATGCACTAGCAGAACCGGCTAATTCTGTTCTGCTAGTTTTTGCTAATAAACATGTATTATCATACATTGTGGGATTTTTGAAATATTTGATTATATATCATTCAAAGGGTGAAATTATCATACACACATGATGATTATTGTACGTCTAGCAAGGCTGCTGCAAAAGGACAACCTGACCATAAAATGAGACCTTGCAGACATTTTTCTTTCCAAATATCCAAAATCTAATCGTTCAGCAAACAACTCAGAAGTAGTCAGCATAAGTTTTTTGGGTGCGTCCCATATTCCGCATACCACACTTTTTAGTATATGCAATCTATGTCTCATAAACTCTCGGAGCTTGCTTAAGAAGGGTAATTCATTGGAACGCAAAGTCATCAAAGTGTTTTGTTTCAATATATTAACATTAGACCTGATTAAATCTGCAAATCAGTTCATCCCTACTTCATAGTCATCCACGATTACTTTCCTCTTGTTTGTGCGATGTAAAAGGTGGCAGACGGTCCAATGAGCTACATTTCATGTGTCCGTTTGCATTAGCGAGAAAAGTGACACAAAAGCGGTGAAATGAAAGAGTTAATTGAGATGATATTAATGCACATGGGGAGTCAACCTTTAGACCACCTTTTAGATTTATGCAACGTGAGAAGAGGTTATTAACAGCATTATAAGAAAGAGTCATTAATCCTGACTTCCTCGTTGAAGTTGAAAAAGAATGCGCACAAATTGTTTCATTTATGTTTGTTTTGTAGGTTAAAGTGTTTTAAATACTGACTGCAATTAGAATGTATTATTTATTGAGTTTTTTAAGTGTTATTTTCCAGTATCAAATGGTTCAAGTCGGTCAAAAAATGTTTATAGTTTACATTTAATAAGATTAAAAAATTGGAGTGGGAATATTAGGCAAATTGATGGACTTTAAAGGAGCCATATGTAATCATTTCATGTCAAGTCATCTTTAAATTGCCCTAATATGTCAAAAGTCATTAATAAATCATGTTCTTTTCAAATACCTTTATAACTGATAACAGTATCCATCCATCCATCCATTTTCTACCGCTTATTCCCTTCGGGGTCACGGGGGGCGCTGGAGCCTATCTCAGCTACAATCGGGCGGAAGGCGGGGTACACCCTGGACAAGTCGCCACCTCATCACAGGGCCAACACAGATAGACAGACAACATTCACACTCACATTCACACACTAGGGCCAATTTAGTGTTGCCAATCAACTTATCCCCAGGTGCATGTCTTTGGAGGTGGGAGGAAGCCGGAGTACCCGGAGGGAACCCACGCAGTCACGGGGAGAACATGCAAACTCCACACAGAAAGATCCCGAGCCCGGGATTGAACCCAAGACTACTCAGGACCTTCGTATTGTGAGGCAGATGCACTAACCCCTCTGCCACCGTGAAGCCCACTGATAACAGTAGTTCTTTTCAAAATTAGATTTACAGCCCCGAAATCTTGTTATTGTTTTTATTTCGAAGTCTGGCCCTCTACCGTTTGACCAATTAGAAAGTCCGTAAGTGTCACATCCAGATTGCCAGTTACGCACCGCCACCTTCGTCTAGCTACTGCCTCTGGTAAAGTTACTAAACATGTCAGGCCTTAGTAAATCTAAAAGGCGTTGTTAAGATTCTCAACTTATTAATGACAAAGCCAGGAACAAAACAAGGATTTGTATTGGGGATGCCTTTGAAAGATGGAGATGATTGAAGGCGGAGAAGATTTTTTCATCAGACGCCAAACTTGCTAATTTCCTCCTTGATAGGTAAGTAAGGCATTTACGTTTTCTTACTAATTGTAATAAATGGAAATGGATATTGTCCAATACAGTCTATAGGCATACCTTGGTAAAAATGTCTCCTCTTCAGTTTTGGGCGTACATTAGGCTGCTCAGCATGCTCGACTTATTTTCACCATGAATTGAATAACGTGGACCCCGACTTAAACAAGTTGAAAAAATTATTCGGGTGTTACCATTTAGTGGTCAATTGTACGGAATATGTACTGAACTGTGCAATCTACTAATAAAAGTTTCAATCAATCAATCAATCAAAACAAGTATAACCACTGCTAACGTTGGTTGTAGTTTGTTTCTTTGTTTTTTGATAGTACTGACAATAACCATTTGTTGTGATATTGTACGCAGGCATGACGTATTTCTTCCTGAAAATAGCCTAATTGCTGTGTAAAATGTGTTGGTTAGAGATTTGTTATTGACAAAACGCTTTGTCTATTCAGCTATTATGGTCCCAGCACCTCAAACCCTAGTAAGAGGCAGTGGAAGTTTGAAGTTCCTTGGAGTAGCACAGTCGATCGAGCTGGATTCGGCTGTGTATCTGGTAACCTCAGTCAGGGAGAGGGGAAGGGGACTACAGAATTTTGACCGTGATTGCAGTACCATTTCTGGCCACATTATTACAGATGGCACCTTTAAATATTTTCTGCGACAGACTAAAACAATGTTAAAGATATTCTTTGTTGTAAGTAGAGATGTATATCGTTAAGATTTTATCGATACGATACCCTTATCGATACTGGTATTAATGTCTTATCGGTACTATATGTAATTTGTGGAAATAAATATGTGGGAAAAAAGCATGTTGATTACAATTTATATTAGCACAGGAGGTTGAGCACTTCCAACATGATGTACTCTAACATCTCAGAGCAGGAAAGTTTTTTATCCCCACCTGTTTTTTTATTCCTTAAATAGGGTTGTCCCGATACCAATAATCTGGTACCGGCCGATACTTTTCGATAGTTTTCCAAATAAAGGGAACTACAAAAAATGTCAATATTGGCTTTATTTTAACAGAAAATCTTACAATACCATAAAAATATGTTTCCTATTGCACTCAAAGAACATTTTTACAAGGTTAAAATATAAATTAAAAGGCTTTAAACACGTTGGGCTTTTCTTGTTGCGCCCAAAGGACAATTTACTATTTTCCATATGACATGTACAAACACCGTTTCCATATGAGTTGGGAAATTGTGTTAGATGTAAATATAAACAGAATACAATGATTTGCAAATCCTTTTCAACCCATATTCAATTGAATGCACTACAAAGACAAGATATTTGATGTTCAAACTCATAAACTTAATTTTTTTTTTTGCAAATAATAATTAACTTAGAATTTCATGGTTGCAACACGTGCCAAAGTAGTTGGGAAAGGGCATGTTCACCACTGTGTTACATGGCCTTTCCTTTTAACAACACTCAGTAAACGTTTGGGAACTGAGGAGACACATTTTTTAAGCTTCTCAGGTGGAATTCTTTCCCATTCTTGCTTGATGTACAGCTTAAGTTGTTCAACAGTCCGGGTGTCTCCGTTGTGGTATTTTAGGCTTCATAATGCGCCACACATTTTCAATGGGAGACAGGTCTGGACTGCAGGCAGGCCAGTCTAGTACCCGCACTCTTTTACTATGAAGCCACGTTGATGTAACACGTGGCTTGGCATTGTCTTGCTGAAATAAGCAGGGGCGTCCATGGTAACGTTGCTTGGATGGCAACATATGTTGCTCCAAAACCTGTATGTACCTTTCAGCATTAATGGCGCCTTCACAGATGTGTAAGTTACCCATGTCTTGGGCACTAATACACCCCCATACCATCACAGATGCTGGCTTTTCAGCTTTGCGCCTATAACAATCCGGATGGTTCTTTTCCTCTTTGGTCCGGAGAACACGTCCACAGTTTCCAAAAACAATTTGAAATGTGGACTCGTCAGACCACAGAACACATTTCCACTTTGTATCAGTCCATTTTAGATGAGCTCGCAGACGGCGTTTCTAGGTGTTGTTGATAAACGGTTTTCGCCCTGCATAGGAGAGTTTTAACTTGCACTTACAGATGTAGCGACCAACTGTAGTTACTGACAGTGGGTTTCTGAAGTGTTCCTGAGCCCATGTGGTGATATCCTTTACACACTGATGTCGCTTGTTGATGCAGTACAGCCTGAGGGATCGAAAGTCACAGGCTTAGCTGCTTACGTGCAGTGATTTCTCCAGATTCTCTGAACCCTTTGATGATATTACGGACCGTAGATGGTGAAATCCCTAAATTCCTTGCAATAGCTGGTTGAGAAAGGTTTTTCTTAAAATGTTCAACAATTTGCTCACGCATTTGTTGACAAAGTGGTGACCCTCGCCCCATCCTTGTTTGTGAATGACTGAGCATTTCATGGAATCTATTTTTATGCCCAATCATGGCACCCACCTGTTCCCAATTTGCCTGTTCACCTGTGGGATGTTCCAAATAAGTGTTTGATGAGCATTCCTCAACTTTATCAGTATTTATTGCCACCTTTCCCAACTTCTTTGTCACGTGTTGCTGGCATCAAATTCTAAAGTTAATGATTTGCAAAAAAAAAAAAAGTTTATCAGTTTGAACATCAAATATGTTGTCTTTGTAGCATATTCAACTGAATATGGGTTGAAAAGGATTTGCAAATCATTGTATTCCGTTTATATTTACATCTAACACAATTTCCCAACTCATATGGAAACGGGGTTTGTAGTCTGCCATACATTAAAATAGAATAAAAAGCTTTATTGACATTATATTGAATTATTCATAATTTATGGTTGCCAATACGGGTCTGTGCTTTAAGAAAAATACAATTATTTTTTTCTTCCTGGTTGGGAGGGCGTAACAGAAAATAATTGAGAAGCACTGCCCTGGTATATAAAAAAATATCTATCATTCTGCTCTTTTGTTCGATCCAATTTTGAGAGCAGAGGCTTTTAAAGCGACACTTAAGTTTTCATCAAGTCCTAAAATTACTTATTTAAAAAAAAAAAAAAGTAGGCTTTCGCTGCACATCTTAAAATAAAGCCTGTCAATTATTTGTCAGTCAGCTACAGACATGATGACTGTAAGTTTGATTATTTTCTTCATCTTGAACATCATGTTGTTGTCAAAATGTGAGTTTAACGTTAAAAGCTCACATCGCTATGCTAGTGTTGCTAACGTTTGTGGCCCCTCCTTAATACTACAGGCCCACTGATTAGGGGCCACACATATTTGACTCTCGCCAAGAAGTTGCACACAAACAAACACTCCCCAAACTTCCTTGGCGGCGGTAATTAGGCAGCAGGAAACGAGGCCAGCAGGCACCACGGCAGCGCCACTTTGGTTCTCCTGTGGGCTTTGAGCAAACACATTTGGGCCTCAGCAGCAGCAGTTTTGAACAGGTGCTCGCCGGTTTTACTGCCGTGTTTGCACAACAACAGTTGCAGGGGTGCCATTGACGAGCTGACACGGGAGGATCTAATAAATGAGGGGAACAACTAGCGGGGGCCTCCAAATAGTCATCGGGGTGTTTGGCGGTGATCCACTGCACTGATTATTGGTACTTTGTGATAATTGTCTCCTCCTATCGGTGCTGTAGTGTGGACTACTGCAGACGTCATAGCACAACTACAGAGAGTAAAGACCTCCACCAAGGCTTAAACATTTGTGGGAAATCAACAATTGAACCACTATACAGGACTGTCTCAGAAAAATAGAATATTGTGATAAAGTCCTTTCTTTTCTGTAATGCAACTAAAAACATGAAAATGTCATACATTCTGGAAGAGATATTAGAGCACTACATTCTTCCATCTGTTGAAAAGCTCTATGGAGATGATGATTTCATTTTCCAGCATGATCTGGCACCTGCCCACAGTGCCAAAACCACCAGTAACTGGTGTACTGACCATGGCATTACTGTCCTCGATTGGCCTGCCAACTCCCCTGACCTGAACCCCATAGAGAATTTGTGGGGTATTGTGAAAAAGAAGCTGAAAGACACCAGACCCAATAATGCAAATGAGCTAAAGGCCGCTATTGAAGCATCCTGGGCATCCATAACACCTCAGCAATGCCACAGGCTGATTGCCTCCATGCCACGCCGCATTGATGCAGTAATCCGTGCAAAAGGATTCCCAACCAAGTACTAAGTGCATTAATTGACATTTTCAAATGTTTGATTTTGTTTTACTGTTATAAATCTTTTTTTTTTACTTGGTCTGAGAAAATATTCTAATTTTTTGAGATAGGATTTTTGAGTTTTCTTAAGCTGTATGCCATAATCAGCAATATAAAAATAATAAAAGGCTTGCAATATTTCAGTTGATGTGTAATGAATCCAGAATGTATGACATTTTCATGTTTTTAGTTGCATTACAGAAAATAAAGGACTTTATCACAATATTCTAATTTTCTGAGACAGTCCTGTACTGTACTCAGTGTTGGCGTTAAAGCACTTTTTGTGTCTTTTTACGCATTGAAATCAGAAAGGACGCGAATTTCCGGAAGTCTGCGCGGATTTTTTATTTTTATTTTTACCACCCGGTTTGCTTGATGTTGTTTTTTTTAATCGATTATTGCTTTCCGCCGGTGTTTTGTTTTGTTTATATTTGCAGAGTCAAATTATTAATTATTATTGATTATTAATTATTGGTCGACTTCAAAGTAATGCACTTTCCGGTACAAGCCAGAGTAGAGATGTCCGATAATGGCTTTTTTGCCGATATTCCGATATTGTCCAACTCTTAATTACCGATTCCGATATCAACCGATACCGATATATACAGTCGTGGAATTAACACATTATTATGCCTAATTTTGTTGTGATGCATTAAACAATGTAACAAGGTTTTCCAAAATAAATCAACTCAAGTTACAGAAAAAAATGCCAACATGGCACTGCCATATTTGTTATTGAAGTCACAAAGTGCATTATTTTTTTTTAACATGCCTCAAAACAGCAGCTTGGAATTTAGGACATGCTCTCCCCTGAGATAATCCTGATACCCACTACAACTATGGCAAGTACAATCCTTTGACTTTCACAAAGTGCATTATTTTAAACATTTTTTTAAACATGCCTCAAAACAACAGCGACAAAAACAATGAAGGCACACAGCTTCTGTCCAGAGTAGAGCATACTTGCCAGCCTTGAGACCTCCGAATTCGGGAGATGGGGCGAGGGGGGTTGAGGTTAGGATAGGTGGTAGCGGGGGTGTATATTGTAGCGTCCCGGAAGAGTTAGTGCTGCAAGGGGTTCTGGGTATTTGTTCTGTTGTGTTACGTTGCGGATGTTCTCCCGAAATGTGTTTGTCATTCTTGTTTGGTGTGGGTTCACAGTGTGGTGCATATTTGTAACAGTGTTAAAGTTGTTTATACGGCCACCCTCAGTGTGACCTGTATGGCTGTTGATCAAGTATGCCTTGCATTCACTTTTGTGTGTGAAAAGCCTTAGATATTATGTGACTGGGCCGGCACGCAAAGGCAGTGCCTTTAAGGTTTATTGGCGCTCTGTACTTCACCCTACGTCCGTGTACACAGCGGCGTTTTAAAAAGTCATACATTTTACTTTTTGAAACCGATACCGATAATTTCCGATATTACATCATATTATCGGACATCCCTAAGCCAGAGATGAAATGTTAGAGGCATTGAGTGCCACTGTATTAAATGACATTGAAACTAACTTGCAAAATTCGAAGTTTGTTGGCATTATTTGCCATGAAAGTGTAGATGTGGCGGTTTTTAAAACGACTGATGATCTTACATACAGGTGAGAATACTCAATTAAATTTGTCATCCCTGGCACACCATTATCATCATTTCATGACCGAAGCAAAACACTTTTAACACTTTTATACTGAAACAAATACACTTACAACTTATTAAATGAAAATATAGAAAAAAAATACCGGCAGCGGTAAAGTTTAGATCCATGAAGGAAAGAAGAAAGTGAATGAATGTTTATAACTGAATACATTTACATATGCATAAAAATGTGTTTTCTTTTGTATTGTTTTTTAAAATGAATTAAGTAACAATTATGACAACCTTTTTCCAAAGCACAATATAGAATGTGAGATATAACAGGATAATGCATACATTTATCATCTGTTTTCAAAACAGTTACAGAAAAATGGGACCCCAGAAATTTACTGTGGGACCCCATTTTTATGACTTGATGGGGTCCCTGGGACCCCATTTTGAAAATTCCTAGCGCCAACACTGTGTATTGCCACTTGAACTGTGGTCCACATTAGGGGCTTCTTAACTGTTTTGACCTCGGGGCCCAGTGTTTCCACTACAGAGGGCCACGGGACCCCACTCAAGAATTAACACTGAATTAGTCATTTTACTCATGAGTTTAATCATATTCAATAAGTATATCTAACCGACTTACAGTTTAACATTATGAACCTTGTCAAATGATATGAAAGTATGTGTTAATCACAAAGATTAGGTCAAGCTGAGTACAAAAATAAATACTAATCAAATATACTGCAAAAGAAGGGACTCCTAAAAACTAATGAAAATAAAAGTACATACAATTACACAGTGGGACAATATTTAAATTCTAACAAAATGATTAATAATAAATTACATTATATATTTCTTTCAAAAGCTGTCAATAAAACTGAAGCGCAAATGAAAATACAGCTTGACCACTTTAGTCATAATTTTTGCGCTTAAGAACTTCTCGATAACTTTAACTCCATCTGTTTTTTTTAAATATTGTCATTACTGCCACAAGTGGTGAAAAAGTGTATTACTACCGAGTATCGTTGCGACCCATAAAGAGCACAGCTGAGAAGCACCTATTTTTTGACTGCCCTTTAGATGGCGCTCGCGGCCCAACAATGGGCCCCCGGCCCTATGGTTAAGAAACACTGGTCTACATCAAACTTTATTTAAACATTTAAACACCAATTTACCACCCAAGAAATCTAATTATGACAATATAGTCGTCCCTCGCCACGTCACGCTTCAAATATTGCGACTTTACCACATAGCAGATGTGTTTTTTTTATTGTTTGTATTCGAAAAGCATATTCCGCAACATTTTTCAAGCAAGAAAAACGGCTATATTAGCGACAATTATTAACACATCAGTATTATTGGCCTCTAGCTGGGACCAAATCAATCAAATCATGCTGTTCAGTGTCGTGGCCACTGATTGGCTTAGCCCCGGGCAGCATTACTACTTTGGATTAAAAGAGTGCAAAGGTTACTAAAGAGTGTTATGTCATGTCCAGAGGGCTCTCATAAAGTTCCATCCATTTTCTACCGCTTAATCCCTTTGGGGTCGCGGGGGGGCGCTGGAGCCTATCTCAGCTACAATCGGGCGGAAGGCGGGGTACACCCTGGACAAGTCGCCACCTCATCGCAGGGCCAACACAGATAGACAGACAACATTCACACTCACATTCACACACTAGGGCCAATTTAGTGTTGCCAATCAACCTATCCCCAGGTGCATGTTTTTGGAGGTGGTAGGAAGCCGGAGTACCCGGCGGGAACCCACGCAGTCACGGGGAGAACATGCAAACTCTCTCATAAAGTTGAAAATTGTAATTAGGAGGGAGTAAACAGTTTTGTTACGCTCTGGCTATGAAAGAATTTGATTTATAATGAATGTTTCCTTCTTCACGGAAATTAATTCATGTCCAGAACCAATTCAATCAATCAATCAATGTTTATTTATATAGCCCTAAATCACAAGTGTCTCAAAGGGCTGCACAAGCCACAACGATATCCTCGGTATAGCCCACATAAGGGCAAGGAAAAACTCACCCCAGTGGGACGTCGATGTGAATGACTATGAGAAACCTTGGAGAGGACCGCATATGTGGGTAACCCCCCCCCTCTAGGGAGACCGAATGCAATGGATGTCGAGTGGGTCTAACATAATATTGTGAGAGTCCAGTCCATAGTGGATCCAGCATAACAGTAAGAGTCCAGTCCACAGTGGGGTCAGCAGGAAACCATCCCGAGCGGAGACGGGTCAGCAGCGCAGAGATGTTCCCAACCAATATACAGGCGAGTGGTCCACCCCGGGTCCCGACCCCGGACAGCCAGCACCCCATCCATGGCCACCGGATCTGTGTGTCTTCCCCTCCACAAGGGATAGGGGGGAGCAGAGGAGAAAAGAAAAGAAACGGCAGATCAACTGGTCTAAAAAAGGGGGGCTATTCAAAGGCTAGAGTATACAAATGAGTTTTGAGATGGGACTTAAATGTTTCTACTGAGGCAATAAACGAGGGGTTATTGTAATTGATAAAATCATTACAAGATCTTCGTAAAATTTGAAGTAAGATGATTTTATTAACTTTTTACGGTGCTGATTTTTGTATTACCGTCACAACATAGTCTGTCAATCATCTTCTTTTTCGCCCCCGTTCACAAACTAATGTTGTGGATTATATTTTTGCCAGTTTTCTTCCAGTTTTTGTTCACTCTAAGAACAACAATTTTTAGCCGTTCAGCACAGCATAACATTCTTATTTTGTCTTGTACAGTAGTCATCTGGCAAAAAAAGAAAAACTAATATCTTTAAATATGTCTCTTTACATGACTGGAAAGCGTTGTTTTTTTTTTTACACCTGTTTCACACATATATAACACAGTTAGTTTTTTTTCAATTGAAAACCAGACAATAAGCTACTCATCAGCTAATATTTGAGAGAGATTTGTCACGGTGGCGCATGTCGGCTGATGGCTTGACCCCAGTATGCAGAGACACAAGGTGAGGTGCAGGTCAAATAATTACATTCTTTACATAGAGAGCAACACGGCAGATTCTAAAGGCCAGCACATGGCACGTAGTGGCAGCAAAGTAACACATGCACACTGACAATAATCTTGCACTGGCAAGGAGCATCAGGTGAAGCCAAGTAGACTTGACAGGTGCGCTGGCAGGAAACTAAACAGTAAGTGCAGGTGCAGCAAAACAAACAGTCCAAAAGGAAATAATACTAAACAGAGGAAAATAAAAGACCAAATCCAAACTGTCATGTCGGACTATAACAGGATTTACTGTCAAATTTAACATTTTAATGTTTAATTAGGATTATTAACCAATGCACGATCTGGATCAGATCTGGACAAAATGTAGTTTGACTTGAGAGAATTGGATTTGTGAATTTATGATTTTCCATATAAACAATAGATATTTTCTTATAACGACATAATGTACGAATTCTTCCAAAAATGTAAGCTTGTTGTCAACATTTGAATACCGACTCGTGTGTGTGTGTGTGTGTGTGTGTGTGTGTGTGTGTGTGTGTGTGTGTGTGTGTGTGTGTGTGTGTGTGTGTGTGTGTGTGTGTGTGTGTGTGTGGGTGTTTGAATGTGTGAGTGAGTGAGTGAGTGTCGTGTGTACATATATATATATATATATATATATATACATATATATATATATATATATACATATATATATATATATATATATATATATATATATATATATATATATATATATATATATATATATATATATATATATATATATATATATATATATATATATATATATATATATATGAAACGACTGGGTCGCATAGTGATGCGGGTGTGGTTCTCCCAAGGATGCAGACGGCTTCGGACACAGCTTGCAGGTACGAATATGATTTATTTAAAATATAAATCATACGGTGGATAAACAAAAAGACATGCACGTAGCACAAAAGGCAAGAAACAAAAGGACTAGCGTGGGAGCTAGCAGGAAAAAATAGCATAGCATGAAATCTAAGGAGTCGTTAACAGTTGTATGAGAACAAACTACGAAGCCAGACAGAGTGAGGCCAGAGCAAAGACTAAATAGCCCTCTGATTAGCGCCCGGGCAACAGGTGCGCGTCCCGAACACTAACCAGAGGCAGGTGCGCACAATCTGCCGTCATGGCAACAGAAACAAACTAAACTCAAGGTGCTGAAAACACGTGACACAAACATAAACAAACTCTGATCCGGACAGCGGATCGTAACAATATATATATATATATATATATATATATATATATACAGTATATGTGTGTGTGTGTGTGTATATATACTGTATATGTATGTGTATATACTGTATATCTGTACATATGTATATATGAATGTGTATATATATATATATATGTGTATACATATATATACATATGTGTGTATATATATGTGTATACATAGATATGTGTGTGTATATATATATATTCTGTATATGTATATATATTGTATATGTATATATATACTGTATATGTAGGTGTATATACTGTATATCTGTATATATGTATGTGTATATACTGTATATATGTATGGGTATATACTATATATATGTATATATGTATGTGTATATACTGTATATATGTATGTGTATATACTGTATATCTGTATATATGTATGCGTATATACTAGGTATGTCCGATAATGGCTTTTTGCCGATATCCCATATTCCGATATTGTCCAACTCTTTAATTACCGATACCGATATCAACCGATATATACAGTCGTGGAATTAACACATTATTATGCCTAATTTGGACAACCAGGTATGGTGATGATAAGGTCCTTTTTTTTTTTTAAATAATAAAATAAAATAAGATAAATAAATTAAAAACATTTTCTTGAATAAAAAAGAAAGTAAAACAATATAAAAACAGTTACATAGAAACTAGTAATTAATGAAAATTAGTAAAATTAACTGTTAAAGGTTAGTACTATTAGTGGACCAGCAGCACGCACAATCATGTGTGCTTACGGACTGTATCCCTTGCAGACTGTATTGATATATATTGATATATAATGTAGGAACCAGAATATTAATAACAGAAAGAAACAACCCTTTTGTGTGAATGTGTGTGAATGAGCGTAAATGGGGGAGGGAGGATTTTTGGGTTGGTGCACTAATTGTAAGTGTATCTTGTGTTTTTTATATTGATTTAATAAAAAAAAAAAAACGAAAAAAAAACAAAAAACGATACCGATAATTAAAAAAAACGATACCGATAATTTCCGATATTACATTTTAGCGCATTTATCGGCCGATAATATCATCAGACATCTCTAGTATATACTGTATATCTGCATATACACATATATGTATGTATATATGTGTATAGATGTATGTGTGTATATATATATATGTATATATTCCTGAGGGAACTCTCCTGAAGGAATCAATAAAGTACTATTTATCAATCTATCTATATATGTGTGTATATATCTATATATACATGTATATATATATATACACATGTATATATATGTATATATATATATATAGATGTATGTATGTATGTATAAATGTATAATAATGTGGCCACACATTATTCAAACCCCACACAAAAACAACAAATAACCACGCTCACATTCATCCTCGACTGTGGTTATAACTGATGTCCCAAAGCTAACATTTGTCCTCATCTCGGTGGATGAGATAAATCTTAATTAAGACGTTCAAGAGAATTGTGTCCTCATTAAGCTTGATAAAACATAAAAGACGTCATTCCAGAGATCTCAGAAAAAGGGAAAGGCGACCGTGTTCTCTATACGTTTCCTTTTTCTGTCGAGCACTTCATGCTTTTTGATGGGCTTTCAGGGCAGATTAAAAGTCGCATGCAACGTACACACACACACAATGTCAGAGCAGCCTACAGTTTCAAAGAATCACATTTATGAGATTGCCAATAAACTCATGCAACCTCAAAGGAATACAAATGGCTTTTCCAGAAATCTACATCAAACTGACAAATCCTGTTAAGATCTTATTTAAAGTTCTTTCTCAGAAATGCATTGAAGCATTAAAGTCATGTGTCAAGTCGTTTCCAACCTTAGGGAATATACTGAGTTTCTTCCTGATTAAAATAAAAAATACAAAATTTGGCATTATATGGTTTTAACAGACAGTGATGCAAAAAAAAAAAACAATCTGTAATTTTTTGTATTAAACAAACATTTGATGCACTATATTGGACAGAGATTTAGTTTTCTAGATAAAAGGGGAAAAATTCTAAACCCAATTTTGCAATACATGCTTTTTAACAGGCAACAATATTTTTTAGGCTGCTCTGTTGTCGTAAAACCTGTTATTACCACCACAAAAAGTTTGATTATTATTATAAAAAAAATTGGGTTACCGGTAATATTTATATAAACATGGAAAACACCCAATTTGGAGATGTGTTTTTATTGAGAGCCACATGGCAGTAATGGCTTCCTTAAGAAAGACCTCTTTTTTAAATTAATTTAAATTATGCTTGCGGGTAATAACCTGTGATTAATCATGATTGATCGAAATTCAAGTGTGATGCATCTGACTTAAAAAACATAATTTGTCAGCACTAATATAAATGTGATATGATATGACATGATATTATTACACAATTGCCTATGTTAGATTTAATGTACAAATTAATGGATAATTTGCTTTGAAATCACAAGAAAACGTGTCAAGCAGATATTTAACTATTATTTCTTTACAAAAAAAAATTGTAATACAGTATATAATAATACAATATATGGCATGATCAGACGATATTAAAGTTTAAAAGATATGCATTTTTTTTAATGTAAAAATTGAAAGAATGAATGCATTCAATAAAAATAAATGGGTTATACTTGTATAGCGCTTTTCTACCTTCAAGGTACTCAAAGCGCTTTGACAGTATTTCCACATTCACCCATTCACACACTAATGGCGGGAGCTGCCATGCAAGGCGCTAACCAGCAACCATCAGGAGCAAGGGGTGAAGTGTCTTGCCCAAGGACACAACGGACGTGACTAGGATGGTAGAAGGTGGGGATTGAACCCCAGTAACCAGCAACCCTCCGATTGCTGGCACGGCCACTCTACCAACTTCGCCACGCCGTCCCAACAAAAAAAACCCAGAGGTACTGTATTTTCTTACCACACATTTTTTCCAGGCACACAAAATGACATAGCGGGTTAGATCTGGCCCTTGGGCCTTAACCTTTCCTTCCTGTCCAAAATATTGGAACGTGCCGTTGCCACTCAACTCAAAACTTACCTCACTTCCAACGGTCTGTTCGAACCATTTCAATCCGGCTTCCGCGCACGTCACAGCACTGAAACAGCCCTTCTCAAAGTCACCAATGACCTCCAGCCTCTCCTCAGACTCTGGCCACCTCAGTATTCTCCTCCTCCTTGACCTCACAGCAGCTTTTTGACACCATCGGCCACACCAAGCTCAGCATGGATAAGACAACATCTTCAATGTTCCACCTCAACAACATGAAAGCAGCCCGTGAGATGAACATCATGGTGGATAAAGCCCGGTTACAGTCCCAGCCCGTTCCCACGTACCTCGGTGTGAAACTTGACAGAACACTGACATTCAAACAACACCTGCACTGTGCCAAGGCAAAGACAAGTGCCCGTGCCGCCCTAATACGGCGGCTCGCCGGCACTACATGGGGAGCCACGACGAAGACACTGCACATGTCCACGCTGGCCCTGGTGTTCTCAGCCGCCGAGTACTCTGCCCCGGTTTGGTGCCGTAGCCCCCATGTAAAGAAGTTGGATGTCGCCCTCAACAGCGCCCTGCGGACCGTCTCCGGGTGCCTGCGAGGGACCCCAGTAAACCAACTGCCCATCCTCGCTGGCATCGCCCTGGCAAACTACGACGAGAAGCAGCCACACTGGCCCTCTCCCGAAAGGCACAGACCAGCGAATCCCACCTCCTCCATAAGATCGTCACAGAAACACCACGACGCGTGCGCCTAAAGTCAAGGCGTCCCTTTGCCATGCAAGCCCACGAGCTGCTCAGCAACAACATCAGCTGATACTTCCAAGGCCACCTGGGTCAAGACGAGATGGAGAGAACAGTGGAAGTTAGCAGAACCATCTAGGCTGCACCACTACATCGACGACCCCACAGACGTCTCCGGCCAGGAACTGCCCCGGAAGCAGTGGACAACCCTCAACCGCTTGAGGACCGGCGTCGGACGCTACAGAGCAGCAATGAAGAGGTGGGGACTTGCGGAAGGTGCCTCCTGCGAGTGTGGGGACTGACGGAGGCAGATAATTACATATATCCATATTTGTGTGTTACTTCTTTACTTTCATAGTCATGTTACAAATAGCTAATGTTCCATATTGTACCCTTTTCCTTTTCTCTCATCTCATGAAAGTATGCTTACATTGTGGGGCCACCTGGAGCTAGGAGGCAGAGAGGAGGAATCCTCCCTGCTTTCCTTCTCAGGCCGACTCTAGATAAGAGACACAATGGGCATGTGTTAAGGTGAGAGAGATGAGGGTGGGGGGAGATATTGAAGAAGAGAGTGTTTTCCGTGATGTTTTTCAGACCATTTTAGCTGCGCTAGTGAAGGCTTCTGTACTGGATTGGTCTCACGTTTATTTTCAAAGCTTTGAAAATAAATCACAAAATACCCATTCTGTCTGGTGGTCAAAGAACTCAGCTTATGTGTCATCAAAAGAACTTGGGAGTGACCAGCAACTTAAATTCCCTGGGAGGAACATCTGGTCCAAACGCAACAGGACCCAGTACAGACAGCAGAGCATATAGTAACTAGTTGCCCCGAACACCGGCCACCGAATGGCGAACACGGTCTGATTGACCTGGACGATGACAAGTTGACCTGGCTCGACTCAACAGAGCTGAAAATCTAAAGACACACGACAGAAGAAGAAGAAGCCACACGACAGAAGAAGAAGAAGCCACACTATCCTCCTTTCCCGCCTGGAATCATCCCTCAGCATCACCGGCTCTGCCCTCTCCTGGTTAAGGTCATATCTCACTAACGGACAACAATACATCAATATAAACAACTGCACCTCCTCCATTTAATTTACCAACAAGAAGCAAAGTCTATTTTGTTGTTTTGTTTTTTTAATGAAAAAAACCCCCACCAAATTTTCACCAGACAACAATATTTTTAAGGGCAGCACTGTTACTGTCGGAAAACAATTACTTACACCAAGAATGTGATTGTTATTTGATTGCTGACAGTCGAAAATTGACAAATAAAAAAAAAAAAATTGGGATAAAATTCATATACCGTACAAATGGAATAATCGGCAAATATGAAAAAAAATGGTGTTTTGGTTAAAGGTGCCATAAAAGGGACGGCGTGGCGCAGTGGAAGAATGGCCGTGCGCGACCCGAGGGTCCCTGGTTCAATCCCCACCTAGTACCAACCTCGTCATGTCCGTTGTGTCCTGAGCAAGACACTTCACCCTTGCTCCTGATGGGTGCTGGTTAGCGCCTTGCATGGCAGCTCCCTCCATCAGTGTGTGAATGTGTGTGTGAATGGGTAAATGTGGAAGTAGTGTCAAAGCGCTTTGAGTACCTTGAAGGTAGAAAAGCGCTATACAAGTACAACCCATTTATCATTTATTTATTTATATGTAATAATGTGGCCAGAAATGGTACTGCAATCACGGTCAAAATTCTGTAGTCCGCTCCCACTCTCCCTGACTGAGGTTGCCAGATTCGCAGCCGAATCCAGCTTGATCGACTGGGCTACTACTTATTGTCAGTACTATCAGAAAACAAACACCAAAACGGACTGCAACCAACGCTAGCAATGGTTATACTGGTGAAAATAAGTAGAGCATGCTTAGCAGCCTAAAGTATGCCCAAAACTTAAGAGGAGACATTTTACCAAGGTCTGCCTATAGGCTACACAAATGAGGAATTATTTTATCATGTGATTTGGCTATCCCCATATGTTTCACATTGCCATGACAGCCGTGCTAATGTTGGAACCTATTTCCTCAGCTTATCAGCATATTGAGAACGAAATAGGCACTGACACTACCCATATCCACATAGGTTTTATTTGTGGAAAATATATGTTGCCCTGCCAGTTTGATGACACATCGACATACAGGCTAACGGGCCTATATGTCGATGTGTCATTGACCGGGCTAGCATGCTAAGCATTACACTAGGAGCGAAGCACCATCACACTAAACATTCATTGCACGAACATACTAGCTTTGTTAGAAAACATAACAAACTGTATTGGACAATATAATTTACATACGAAATGTCCATTTCCATTTATTACAAGTAATAAGAAAACGTAAATGCCTGACTTACCTATCAAGGAGGAAATTACCAAGTTTGGCGTCCGCCTTCAATCGTCTTAATCTTTCAAAGGCATCCCCGATACAAATCCTCGTTTTGTTCCTGGCTTTGTTATGAATAACTTGAGAACCGTAACGACGCCTTTTAGATTTACTAAGGTCTGACATGTTTAGTAACTTTACCAGTGGCAGTAGCTCAACGAAGAGGGCGGTGCGTAACTGGCAACCTGGATGTGACTCACTCACGGACTTTCTAATTGGTCAAACGGTAGAGGGCGGGACATCGAAATTGAAACAATAACAATATTTCGGGGCTGCATATCTAATTTTGACATGAGCATATCCCGGCTGAACTACCGTTATCAGTTATAAAGGTATTCGAAAAGAACGTGATTTATTAATGACTTTTGACATATCAGGGCCATTTAATGATGACTTGACATGAAAATTATTACATATGGCTCCTTTAAGCGACAATAAACGTATCATTGGATTTATTTGATTTTTTTCATGAAGCAAAGTCATTTTTAGGGGTTTAAAAAAAAACTCCCTCAATTTGGAGATACATGCTTTTTATCAGACAAGTGTTACAATTGTTACATAATTTTGGTTGTATGAAAAAAAAAATAATAATAATTCAATTTTAAAATATATGTTTTTTTATCAGACCACACAAAAATGCACCAATTAATACAACATTTTGATGTGTTGTTGAAAAAATATTATTTTCAATTTGAAAATATGCATTTCACTAATCGACATTGTGTCTTTCAACACAAAAAAAAACACTTTTAATTTCCCATTTCACCATCGACAAATTGATATCAATTTTTGCTTTGCCGGGAGGAACGTCGACCCACTCCTCCGTGGATCCAAATTGATCATAAAATAGTTTTCTGCTGACACTGATGCACTGTAAGTTCGAATATGTACTGAATGTGTGCGTGTGTGTGTGTGCGTGTATGTGTTTATGCATGTAAGTAAAAGTGTGTGTGTGTGTGTGTGTTCAACACTGATGGATGCCATGGGTGAAATGACATTATGAACAGAGTGATGATGTCAGGCCTTTCTCCAGTCTATGTTTACTTACTGGTAATGATAACGAACCAGCACCATGGAAACAACGCACTTGTTATCGTAAATAATTTATACTTTATACTTAACATTAGTTTGAGCATACAAATAAGTTTGCATCAAAAAAGCTGCGAGCATGTTTATGTAAAACAAATAATACTCCAATATGTGTGCATATAATATGTTTGCATCACTCACACCATGTTAAAGGTGCAAGAAGACTATTTAGCTTCCCCATGTGTCTCTTTAAGAGGAAATGATGATGTTTGCCATTCTGACAGTGTTTGCACTTTCCACCAGCTGGCAGCTCCATCACCTTGCCCAAGGGTGAACAACGCTTTAAACCGCGCTCGCTGGGCTGTAAGCTCTCATTACTGGCTTTCTTGTGTGTTTTGTTAAAGATGTTTTTGTTTAGTGAGCTTCGGTCTGTATATTATTGAGTTGGTTGTTTGCTTGGATGGAATTACGTAAAATAATCACATGTTTTCTATTTTTTCCCCTTGTCATTACAGTCAAAACCCCACCAAAGGACTGGAGTGGAACCCTATCACCGGGACAATTATTGGTCCACAGGTCAGTTAGTTTAAGTGTCCACTTTCATGCAAAAAGTACTTTTGTTTGATGTTAAAATTTGTTATTTTCCAAACTTGTTTGGCATTCAGTCACTTTTGAAATCTCATAGATATGATCAATCAATCAATCACTCAATGTTTATTTATATAGCCCTAAATCACAAGTGTCTCAAAGGGCTGCAAAAGCCACAACGACATCCTCGGTACAGAGCCCACATAAGGGCAAGGAAAAACTCACCCCAGTGGGACGTCGATGTAATGACTATGAGAAGCCTTGGAGAGGACCGCATATGTGGGTAACCCCCCCCCCTCTAGGGGAGACCGAATGCAATGGATGTCGAGTGGGTCTGACATAATATTGTGAGAGTCCAGATAACAACTCAGTCCTTCTTAACTTTTTTTGGAATTTTGCCTATCGTTCACAATCATTATTAAAAGACATGACCTTTATGAAGAAAACAAACAAGGAACCCAGATTTCCCTTGCCCGGACGCGGGTCACCGGGGCCCCCCTCTGGAGCCAGGCCCCGAGGTGGGGCACGATGGCGAGCGCCTGGTGGCCGGGCCTGTCCCCATGGGGCCCGGCCGGGCACAGCCCGAAGAGGCAACGTGGGTCCCCCCTCCAATGGGCTCACCACCCATAGCAGGGGTCATAGAGGTCGGGTGCAATGTGAGCTGGGCGGCAGCCGAGGGCAGGGCACTTGGCGGTCCGATCCTCGGCTACAGAAGCTAGCTCTTGGGACGTGGAACGTCACCTCGCTGGGGGGGAAGGAGCCTGAGCTAGTGCCTGAGCTAGTGCTGAGCTAGTGCTGAGCTAGTGCGCGAGGTGGAGAAGTTCCGGCTAGATATAGTCGGACTCACTTCGACGCACAGCAAGGGCTCTGGAACCAGTTCTCTCGAGAGGGGCTGGACTCTCTTCCACTCTGGCGTTGCCGGCAGTGAGAGGCGACGGGCTGGGGTGGCAATTCTTGTTTCCCCCCCGGCTCAGAGCCTGTACGTTGGAGTTCAACCCGGTGGACGAGAGGGTAGCTTCCGTCCGCCTTCGGGTGGGGGAACGGGTCCTGACTGTGGTTTGCGCTTACGCGCCAAACCGCAGCTCAGAGTACCCACCCTTTTTGGATTCACTCGAGGGAGTACTTGAGAGTGCTCCCCCGGGTGATTCCCTCGTTCTACTGGGGGACTTCAATGCTCATGTTGGCAGCGACAGTGAAACCTGGAGAGGCGTGATTGGGAAGAATGGCTGCCCGGATCTGAACCCGAGTGGTGTTTTGTTATTGGACTTTTGTGCTCGTCACAGATTGTCCATAACGAACACCATGTTCAAACATAAGGGTGTCCATATGTGCACTTGGCACCAGGACACCCTAGGCCGCAGTTCCATGATCGACTTTGTAGTTGTGTCATCGGATTTGCGGCCTCATGTTTTGGACACTCGGGTGAAGAGAGGGGCGGAGCTTTCTACCGATCACCACCTGGTGGTGAGTTGCCGGACAGACCTGGCAGGACCAAACGCATTGTGAGGGTTTGCTGGGAACGTCTGGCAGAGTCTCCTGTCAGAGAGAGTTTCAATTCCCACCTCCGGAAGAACTTTGAACATGTCACAAGGGAGGTGCTGGACATTGAGTCCGAATGGACCATGTTCCGCGCCTCTATTGTCGAGGCGGCTGATTGGAGCTGTGGCCGCAAGGTAGTTGGTGCTTGTCGTGGCGGTAATCCTAGAACCCGTTGGTGGACACCGGCGGTGAGGGATGCCGTCAAGCTGAAGAAGGAGTCCTATCGGGTTCTTTTGGCTCATAGGACTCCTGAGGCAGCGGACAGGTACCGACAGGCCAGGCGGTGTGCGGCTTCAGCGGTCGCAGAGGCAAAAACTCGGACATGGGAGGAGTTCGGTGAGGCCATGGAAAACGACTTCCGGACGGCTTCGAAGCAATTCTGGGCCACCATCCGCCGCCTCAGGAAGGGGAAGCAGTGCACTATCAACACCGTGTATGGCGAGGATGGTGTTCTGCTGACCTCGACTGCGGATGTTGTGGATCGGTGGAGGGAATACTTCGAAGACCTCCTCAATCCCACCAACACGTCTGCCTATGAGGAAGCAGTGCCCGGGGAGTCTGTGGTGGGCTCTCCTATTTCTGGGGCTGAGGTTGCTGAGGTAGTTAAAAAGCTCCTCGGTGGCAAGGCCCCGGGGGTAGATGAGATCCGCCCGGAGTTCCTTAAGGCTCTGGATGCTGTGGGGCTGTCTTGGTTGACAAGACTCTGCAGCATCGCGTGGACATCGGGGGCGGTACCACTGGATTGGCAGACCGGGGTGGTGGTTCCTCTCTTTAAGAAGGGGCACCGGAGGGTGTGTTCTAACTATCGTGGGATCACACTCCTCAGCCTTCCCGGTAAGGTCTATTCAGGTGTACTGGAGAGGAGGCTACGCCGGATAGTCGAACCTCGGATTCAGGAGGAACAGTGTGGTTTTCGTCCTGGTCGTGGAACTGTGGACCAGCTCTATACTCTCGGCAGGGTCCTTGAGGGTGCATGGGAGTTTGCCCAACCAGTCTACATGTGTTTTGTAGACTTGGAGAAGGCATTCGACCGTGTCCCTCGGGAAGTCCTGTGGGGAGTGCTCAGAGAGTACGGGGTATCGGACTGTCTGATTGTGGCAGTCCGCTCCCTGTATGATCAGTGCCAGAGCTTGGTCCGCATGGCCGGTAGTAAGTCGGACACGTTTCCAGTGAGGGTTGGACTCCGCCAAGGCTGCCCTTTGTCACCGATTCTGTTCATAACTTTTATGGACAGAATTTCTAGGCGCAGTCAAGGCGTTGAGGGGATCTGGTTTGGTGGCTGCAGGATTAGGTCTCTGCTTTTTGCAGATGATGTGGTCCTGATGGCTTCATCTGGCCAGGATCTTCAGCTCTCACTGGATCGGTTCACAGCTGAGTGTGAAGCGACTGGGATGAGAATCAGCACCTCCAAGTCCGAGTCCATGGTTCTCGCCCGGAAAAGGGTGGAGTGCCATCTCCGGGTTGGGGAGGAGATCTTGCCCCAAGTGGAGGAGTTCAAGTACCTCGGAGTCTTGTTCACGAGTGGGGGAAGAGTGGATCGTGAGATCGACAGGCGGATTGGTGCGGCGTCTTCAGTAATGCGGACGCTGTATCGATCCGTTGTGGTGAAGAAGGAGCTGAGCCGGAAGGCAAAGCTCTCAATTTACCGGTCGATCTATGTTCCCATCCTCACCTATGGTCATGAGCTTTGGGTTATGACCGAAAGGACAAGATCACGGGTACAAGCGGCCGAAATGAGTTTCCTCCGCCGGGTGGCGGGGCTCTCCCTTAGAGATAGGGTGAGAAGCTCTGCCATCCGGGAGGGGCTCAAAGTAAAGCCGCTGCTCCTCCACATCGAGAGGAGCCAGATGAGGTGGTTCGGGCATCTGGTCAGGATGCCACCCGAACGCCTCTCTAGGGAGGTGTTTAGGGCACGTCCGACCGGTAGGAGGCCGCGGGGAAGACCCAGGACATGTTGGGAAGACTATGTCTCCCGGCTGGCCTGGGAACGCCTCGGGGTCCCACGAGAAGAGCTGGACGAAGTGGCTGGGGAGAGGGAAGTCTGGGCTTCCCTGCTTAGGCTGCTGCCCCCGCGACCCGACCTCGGATAAGCGGAAGAAGATGGATGGATGGATGGATGACAATGGATGGATTTTTTAAATGCATTCTAACTCGTAAAATAAATGTAAATAAAAGTCTGTTTTCAGCGGAGCCAATGGAAGGTCTTCTATTACGTCCATAAAACCTGATAAAATCATCCAAAAAGCGCCAACAATACTCCATTTACATTTCGTGACTTGAATATGAACCAAGTATTAGTGATATTGTTATTATAAGCGATAACATACACAAACTATAGCGGCGCCGTGATCACTAACGTGTGTGTTTACATCATTGATTGGTAACCTGTTTCCTTGCTTCCCTGCTCGTGGAAGTTTATTCTAGTTGATAAATCATGCCTCTTCACCTGGATAGAAGAAGGCTGAGTAGGTATTCCGACAAGTTGGTACACATCGACAGCCAATTTAAACCCGGTAATGGCGAGAACGACACGAAGACGCTTGTTCCCCCCACCTCTCTTTTTGCAATTGGCATCCTAATGACAGCAGACATTGTACAGTGAGCAATGTTTTATTATGTTTGTTGGCTCTCATAAAGTCTGCAGTGAGTAATAATCAGTGTTGTTGTTGTAAAAAAACAACAACATCCTAATGCGTTTTTAAAATTATATTGATAAATAAAATACATTAATATTAAATGTTATTATGAATGTGCCTGTTAATACAATAGATATGTACCTATAGCATGTATATAAATCCTCAATGGAGGTGTTTGGATGTTTTTTAAGGGTTTTATAGGCAGAATAGAGCGGCTCCCGTAGGCTCCATTGTTAGCAGACTTTTGATCGCATTTTTTAATATTTAGAATGCGTCAAAAAAAGAAAGACATACGTGTTCTTGTCTGACATAAAGATTGTAAATAATAGGCAAAATTACAAAATAGCGCAGTTCCCCTTTAAATAGTGGTGCGATTTCACCCTGGGGGTGGGGGTGACCTAGAGGAACATGCTCTATCAGTATCATGCTCATTTTAAATTTACATATATATATATATATATATATATATATACATATATATATATATCAGTATCATGCTCATTTTAAATTTACATATATATATATACATATATACATGTATATATATATATATATATATATATATATATATATATATATATATATATATGTATATATATATATATATATATATATATATATATATATATATATATATTCAACTATGATTATTTGATACTTATTTATATTGACAATTGTCAGTTATCAGTATCATGCTCATTTTAAATTTACACACACACATATATATATATATATATATATATATATATATATATATATATATATATATATATATATATATATATATATTCAACTATGATTATTTGATACTTATTTATATTGACAATTGTGGTGTTTTAGACTGCAATATTGTTCAATTAAGGACAGTAATTACGTATTTCTAGCTTGTGTGCTGTTGTGTGCTTAGCTGTTGTGTAGCTGCTAGCTACTAGTAGCCTATATAGCCTACCATGTTTACCTTTCGTAAATGACTTTACTAAAATACAAGATAAATCAACTTTGTGTGCTTATTGGAGGACATTTAGCTGTTAACTGTCTGTTGAGTATCAGAGCGTTAATAGAGGAGAATCTAAATGCAAGACGATATAATCCGATATGTTTTTTGCTAATATCGGACCAATACCCGATATCAGTACACCCCTACTACCTTTCATTTAGTACACTTTAGTGAGATTTACCACAAATTTACCATTAATTTCCCGTCCCTTTTCAAAGCTACTTGTCTCCTTGCACTGCCTCTGCTAATCCCACAATCAGGCCATCTCTTCATAAAATAACGACACACTTGTGCTGCAACATAACAGCATGCTGCAAAGCCGCGACGGCGGTTAGTGTGCATTTTATTGTTGTAAATGTTTCCTCTCGGTGTCATACGGAGGAATTGGTGTGAGGGAGGCAATGGGCCTCAAAAGGCTTATGTCTTGTCTACTTACCCGTCATTTTCTGTGGGTAATTACACCTGAGATTGTAGAAGGTGAGGCCACCAGTGAGCCCTTCACCTGACTAAAACAAAGCCGTTTTCTTTGCATTTTCTCTGGCCGCCCGTCCACCGCCTCTCTTTTTCCATTTGGTCCCCCGCTGCTATGCTCTGTATCTATTAGATGTGACATTCCATTCGCACTTTTAATCACCTCTCCCGGCTTTGTCCTTCTGGAGCTAAATAACTTCATAGAAGATGGTCGTAAAAGCCACATATCACCCAATAAGACGTGCAGGCGGGCGCTGGAACACAATCTGTGGTCATGGGGTTCACGTGTCAACTCCTATCTGTACCGTATATAGGGATCGAAATTTCACTTTTTTATACACTACATTATTGTATACATTTATCAAAAACATTATTTTCACTGCCATATATATATATGTATATGTGTTTGTGTATATTTATATTTATATATATATATGTATGTATGTATGTATGTATGTATGTATGTATATAGTGTGTTTATATATATATATATATATATACATATAGTGTGTTTATATATATATATATATATATATATATATAGTGTGTTTATATATATATATATATATATATAAATATACATATAGTGTGTTTATATATATATATGTATGTATATATATGTATCTGTATATGCGTGTATGTACACATATATACATTATATAAATACATTTGTGTATATATGTATATACATATATATGCATATATATATACAGTATATATACATATATGTATGTGTGTGCATGTGTGTATATATATATATATATATATATATATATATATATGTATATATATATATATATATATATATATGTATATATATATATATATATATATATATATATGTCTTAATAAGGTTATCCAAAAAATAGTGCTCGATACCGTAGTAGAGCGCAATATATGTATGTTTGGGAAAAAAATCACAAGACTATTTCATCTCTACAGGCCTGTTTCATGAGGGGGGGTTCCCTCAATCATCAGGAGATTTTAATGGGAGCATTCACATACCATGGATTATATAGGGCACAGAGTGGGTGGGTACAGGCTGGTGTAGGGGCGTGGTGATTGGCTCATGTGTTACCTAGGAGGTGTTTCCGTCTGTGGCGGCATGCTGTTACAATTTCGCTGCGCTTGTTGAGGGATGACAGGTCTGGACGGTAAATAATAAACAGTTTTTCTTTCAAGCATAGGTTGCATCTTTTATTACCACTATTGTAAGGTGTGCTGGATGCAAGAATTTGCCATGTTATTGAATATTCAACATTATTGTCTTTGAGGTCCCAAATGTGTTTGCTGAGTTCTGTGGTATTCCGCAGGTTTTGGTTCCTGAAAGAAGCCTTGTGATTGTTCCATCTGGTTTTGAACTCTCCTTCAGTTAATCCTACATATGTGTCGGATGTGTTAATGTCCTTGCGTGTTACCTTAGATTGGTAGACAACTGATGTTTGTAAGCACAAACTCAACGGGGGGTGCTTACAAACATCAGTTGTCTACCAATCTAAGGTAACACACAAGGACATTAACACATCCGACACATATGTAGGATTAACTGAAGGAGAGTTCAAAACCAGATGGAACAATCACAAGGCTTCTTTCAGGAACCAAAACCTGCGGAATACCACAGAACTCAGCAAACACATTTGGGACCTCAAAGACAATAATGTTGAATATTCAATAACATGGCAAATTCTTGCATCCAGCACACCTTACAATAGTGGTAATAAAAGATGCAACCTATGCTTGAAAGAAAAACTGTTTATTTACCGTCCAGACCTGTCATCCCTCAACAAGCGCAGCGAAATTGTAACAGCATGCCGCCACAGACGGAAACACCTCCTAGGTAACACATGAGCCAATCACCACGCCCCTACACCAGCCTGTACCCACCCACTCTGTGCCCTATATAATCCATGGTATGTGAATGCTCCCATTAAAATCTCCTGATGATTGAGGGAACCCCCCCTCATGAAACAGGCCTGTAGAGATGAAATAGTCTTGTGATTTTTTTCCCACACATACACATATATATATATATATATATATATACATACAGTATATATATATACCGGTGCACTCTATTGTCCGGAAAATACGATAATATGACCTGAATGGGTCCTTGAAGTGACCTGCATGCACACAAAACATCAGTGGCGGGCCGTGCGTTTCCCACCTCGGCCTCCAGGTATGTCCGACTTCAATGATTACCACTCAAAATACTATAACTGATGTCACCAAATGACCATTGCTGGAGAAATACTTTACAGGAACAAATTTACGCACTACTGATTGAATAACATCAACAGTGTACAAAACGGGTGTCGACCGGGTTCCATGGACCACCAAGAATAGACATTACGTCAAGCGGGTTTGACTTTCTTTATTTTTCAATAATTACGCAGTCTCTGGTCGGGTCACATTTCAGCTCCTTCCTCTTCTTGCTCGCTCTTCGGTCCGCTTTTCAGCCGGCCGCGTCTGCGTCTTCCTCTGGCTTTCTTCCTCTTGCGCGCTGCATGTGCTTCTCGCTCTCTAACTCCTTTTTCTGGCCCCGTCGTTCTTGGCTGCCGCCCCTTTATTCATCGAGAGGAGATTATATAATTGTGCCCAGGTGGGCGATCCACGCACCTGACATCTATCTCGGCGTCGATCCCGGTGCGCCCCGCCTTTCCGCTGGCCCGCCGGCCACGCCTCCTCGCCGCCATCTTGGGGTCGGCCCCGGCGTGCCCCGCGTCGCTGTCAGTCTGCCGGCCACGCCTCCCCACAATGGGTTATTTTCTGGCGCATTTAAAAATCAATTAAAACGCATCAGCAATTAAAACAATTTCTCTGCTTGGCTTATGCAACTTCCGGTCAATAAAGTTTGATTCAAAGTACACACTTCTCAAAGATATATTAACTGCCCTGACCACAGGATGGCGACAAATACACATGTAACAATGTTAATTAAATGACAAGCATGACACTTTAACAACAAGAGTTTACAACTTTTAGTCGTAACAGAACAGCTACTGTCAACAACTTGTGATCTGATTGGCTATCGCAACTGTCTATCAACTCTATGTGTTCTCAAATTCATCCGCTAACGGTCCGGTGAGTATCCAATCACAGGACACGTAAATGTCACTTTCAACGTGAGGCCAGCTAGAAGGCCTTACTGACAAGAACTCGTGATCTGATTGGCTATCGCAACTGTAATAATAATAATAATAATAATAGATTTTATTTGTAAAAAAAACACTTTACATTGAGTAAACAACCTCAAAGTGCTACAGTGTATTAAAAAAAATAAAAATAAAAAGATAATAAAAAATAAATAAAAATAAAACCTAGAACAGCCAAATACCTAAAACTAGTATGCATATATCTAAAAAAAAAAAGGCTTTTTTAAAAAGAAGGGTTCTTAAGCTTTTCTTAAAAGCATCCACAGTCTGTGGTGCCCTCAGGTGGTCAGGGAGAGCGTTCCACAGACTGGGAGCGGCGGAGCAGAAAGCCCGGTCTCCCATTGTCTATCAACTGTATGTGTCCATTCACTTACAGTGCATAGACTCCTGCATTGTTGATTCTGAAGGCCTCTGGCAGATTTGGTTAAGCTAGCTGAATTCTAATTGGATACAAACTAAAACTAAAAACTACAGCGCTGGAACGAGCATAATATGACATGAAGAGAATATGAATATGTTTAGATATTTGGGGAAAGTAAATAAAAAAATAATTATGATCATGATTTCTGGTTATGTTAGGCCAGCAGAGAAGGCCTTGCTGGCCCTGACGGGCACACCACTGCAAAACAGATCTAGGACAAGAACTTTGACTTTTGCTTCGACTTCCACATCTGTTCCGAGGAACCTGTAGTTGAGGAGTTGTAGCCAGAAGTGGTGGAACATTGGCGTGAGTTCCCAAACATCTTTGACTGTTTTGTGCTAATTGGTCCACCAGTTTTTCCGAGACCTTCTATTATACTAAAGAAATAAAACGATTGTGGCCTTTCAAAGACGTGTAAGTCGGATGAAGGAGACCCGAGCGCCCAGACTGCAGTCGCGTCGGATGCATATCGGTTTTATGACCACAAACTGTCATGAAAAATCCGATACATGTCATATATTGGGGGAAAAAATCGTAACTGACCTACAGTGATAACATAGCCTTAATCTCAAAAACCTGCAAACGATGATGGCGGCGCCATCATGTGTCAGGCGAGATGGCTCTTCTTATCAGCAGAACGTCTTTGCGTGTCCTTGGTGGCGACGGAGAAAAGGGAGACGGGGAGGGGCTGCATGGGCTCTTTCGGAAGCGCTTGATTTGTATTCATGTCTCATCAGTCACGGGTGGGAAAGGTAGTCTGTCGGCGGGGGGCCTGCATGAGCGCGGCTCAGCAGGGGGGGCTCTGGCAGGACGGTGGCAGGAGGTTCAGGAAGCAAAAAGATGCCTGGAAGGTTGTGACAAATGCTGAAAGAAATAAATAAAAATGGGGATTTTTGCAGCATAGGTGGTAGTCTGAGAATTGTCAAAGTAATGTTGGAGTTTGAAGAACCCTGACAAGTTCAATAAAATGTTCTTCTTTTGCTCAAATAGTGAGGAAGGAATCAAATGAACTGTTGTATTTGACCTTTCTGATGTATTAGACATGATAGTGTCATGGTTCACCTAAATTGAATGATACATGCTTTTCACTGGACCTCCACAATATAGAAAAATGGCTTATTACTTTTTCTACAAAACAAGCACGGAATCGCATTTTATTTCTTCTGTGCGATGTTTGACCTTCCTGATATATGTGTGAATGCTCCAAAGCTTTCACACATATGGTTTTCTAAACCAAAATGAATCTATTTATTATTCAACTTCTTCTTCTTCTCCAGATTTTGGCGTTTTACCTTCCACATTTCAGATTCAAACCGTTCCAACTTCAAACTGTTCAGCCTATTTCCCATGACAAACTCCAAAAATTCCCAGATTTCCCAGAATTGCAGGTTTTTCGGGACATTTTTCCCATTCAAAATGAATTGGCCATTTTTTTTAAACTTTCACCATTTACAAATTTTTCAGCCTATCCAAACCATTCCACCTTCAACATATAAACTTAACCTTCCAATTATCTTTGAGATGTGTATGAGTTCCTGTTAGTGATGTGCGATACCACTGATTTTCTTTCCGATCCGATACCAATTAAAATTCAGGCTAGTACCAAGTATACCGATGCAATACCAATACTTTGTGCAAATATACTTAACGTGTCTGCTCAAATTAAAAAAGTTGTGTATTTTCAAACAATAACATATCCATCTAAAAAACAAAAGTTAAACTGTAAGAAAAACAGAGCAAAAAAATTAAATGCAATGAGAAAAAGCTGAAATATTTTAAAGGGGAACATTATCACCAGACCTACGTAAGCGTCAATATATACCTTGATGTTGCAGAAAAAAGACCATATATTTTTTTAACCGATTTCCGAACTCTAAATGGGTGAATTTTGGGGAATTAAACGCCTTTCTATTATTCGCTCTCGGAGCGATGACGTCACAACGTGACGTCACATCAGGAAACAATCCGCCATTTTCTCAAACACATTACAAACACCGAGTCAAATCAGCTCTGTTATTTTCCGTTTTTTCGACTGTTTTCCGTACCTTGGAGACATCATGCCTCGTCGGTGTGTTGTCGGAGGGTGTAACAATACGAACAAGGACGGATTCAAGTTGCACCAGTGGCCCAAAGATGCGAAAGTGGCAAGAAATTGGACGTTTGTTCCGCACACTTTACCGACGAAAGCTATGCTACGACAGAGATGGTAAGAATGTGTGGATATCCTGCGACACTCAAAGCAGATGTATTTCCAACGATAATGTCAAAGAAATCTGTGTCCGAGTGTGTGAGCAATTCAGGGACAAAGGACCTCGGTAGCACGGCAAGCAATGGCGGCAGTTTGTTCCCGCAGACGAGCGAGCTAAACCCCCTGGATGTCTTGGCTCACACCGTCCCTTATGCCACCGAAGATGATCAAGAGAAGAATATCGACCCTAGCTTCCCTGGCCTGCTGACATCAACTCCAAAACTGGACAGATCAGCTTTCAGGAAAAGATAGCGGATGAGGGTATGTCTACAGAATATATTAATTGATGAAAATTGGGCTGTCTGCACTCTCAAAGTGCATGTTGTTGCCAAATGTATTTCATATGCTGTAAACCTAGTTCATAGTTGTTAGTTTCCTTTAATGCCAAACAAACACATACCAATCGTTGGTTAGAAGGCGATCGCCGAATTCGTCCTCGCTTTCTCCCGTGTCGCTGGCTGTCGTGTCATTTTCGTCGGTTTCGCTTGCATACGGTTCAAACCGATATGGCTCAATAGCTTCAGTTTCTTCTTCAATTTCGTTTTCGCTACCTGCCTCCACACTACAACCATCCGTTTCAATACATGCGTAATCTGTTGAATCGCTAAGCCGCTGAAATCCGAGTCTGAATCCGAGCTAATGTCGCTATAGCTTGCTGTTTTATGCGCCATGTTTGTTTGTGTTGGCATCACTATGTGAAGTCACAGGAAAATGGACGGGTGTATATAACGATGGTTAAAATCAGGCACTTTGAAGCTTTTTTAGGGATATTGCGTGATGGGTAAAATTTTGAAAAAAACTTTGAAAAATAAAATAAGCCACTGGGAACTGATTTTTAATGGTTTTAATCCTTCTGAAATTGTGATAATGTTCCCCTTTAACTAATAATAATAATAATATACAGTACTTTGTCACCTATAACACAAAGTTTTGTCTTTAAATATATACAATATGTTTTTAGCATTTTTTTAAATACCAGTAAAAAAATATATAAAAATGGCTCCCCCATACTTAACTTTTCCACCAAGAAAATTTGGTAGAAAAAAAAGTTAGACAGCCTTGATCTTAAGTATTAGAAGCTCTCAAAATAAAAATAAAATATACTTCAAATATAAACCGAGTTCAGTTAGTTAATTGCAAAATAAGATAATACTAACTAATGTCACTAACTAGGTGAAAACCTTGCATAAGCCTTTTTGGGTTTCTTTTCTCACCCGCACTTATTTCTTATTACGTATTTCTCATTACTCATTTCTAGTCTCTGTTTTGTTTTTGTTTTTTTAACAATGTTACCTTTTGTACTGTTTATGTTGTGCGAATAAATAAATAAATAATTAATTAATTTGAAAGATTGCAACAGCCATAATAAACACTGTTTAATAATAATGTTTTTTTTATTATATTTCTACATGGGAAAACAGTAAACATGTAAACAAAATAGAGCCAAAAAAAAATGGGTATGTAATGAGGAAAAAATTTAAATGTTCTAGTACTTAGTAATAATATACTTAATCACCAATAGTACACACCTGACACAATATCTGTTTAATAAAAAAATGTAAATAAAAAAATATCAATATGGCCCCCACATACTTTGACTTTCCAGTATGCGGCCCTTGGTGGAAAGGTTTGGTCACCCCTGAACTGAAGCATCAAAAGTATCGATATTTTGATTTGAGAATCGATATTAGAGCAGAAAGATCTGGTATCGGCGGTGTCAATATTTCAGTATAGATCCGCACATCACTAATTCCTGTCTTTGCTGCATTACTTCCACGAAAACAAAATTAATTTCCCCCCTCTCTCTTGACTCCTGCCTGTCACTGTGCTTGGCGGATGATCTCAAGCAAAATGACTCACAGATCAATACCCTAATAGACACCCACTCTGCCCCAATCAGGTAATCAAAACGCTCGCTTGACCGGCTGCACTTAGCTGGAAAAACATGCATCTATTCTAGAGCGACAAACAAGACGTAACCCCTAAAAATGAGATGTGGACGGGGGTGAATACTCCCAGCTCTCCACTATTGATCCGCGTGCTGATGCTAAGTGGCTCAAAAAGCCTCCATGGCATCATTTTACCATTACACCCATAATGGATTCCCTGCCCCCATACTTTACACCAACACACTATTAGAAAGTGACGCTTATGGAAAAACATACAGGAGATATTATGATCATATTAGCTGAGAGGTAAATAACAACAACACTGTATGTACCTTTATATGTCCTACAATGTAAACACAATAAAACAAAGACATTTGTTGATAATAATAAAAAAATATTTAGATATCCACACATTTTAATACATACATTGTCACCATACGGACCTCATTGCAGAGATCTCATTTTCACAATAATAATTGTTAGCGCAAACAGGTGTTCCGCATGTACTGTAATGCTTAGGTTAACCTCTTATTTGTTCATATGCTGAAACTGTTTTTCCCTGAAAAAATAATACACATAAAAAAATATTTGTTACAGGTTAAAACTGAAACTTAGTAACATTTGACAAAGTTAACCATTTTTACCTGGTAAACATAACACTTGACAAAGGATAATTGTATGGTGAGTCACTTTCAACGTCATAACGTTAGCGTTCTTACATGTCATACGAGTGTAAAAAGAAGTTAACTTCAAATGTAAAATAAAATAATAATACATCACTGTACTTTTACCGTATTTTCCGGACTATACGGCACACTTAAAATCCCTTTTCCCCTCTCTCAAAACTCGACAGTGCGCCTTATAACTGGGTGCGCCTAATGTACGCAATAATTCTGGTTTTGCTTACCGACCTCGAAGCAATTTTATTTGGTACATGGTCTAATGATAAGTGTGACCAGTAGATGGCAGTCAAACATAAGCAATATGTGTAGACTGCAATATGATGGCAATATGACTCAAGTTAACAACACCAACATTGAAAATATAGAACATTACACACAGCGCTCAAAAATCTATCAAAATGTTTTAGTACGACTTTGGTAAGCTATGAAGCCGCACCGCTTGAAGGATTGTACTGTGATTCAACATATGAGTATTATTATGGTGTGTGTATAAAGTAAGACATATTATCCGGTGTTTTGTTTCGCAATATTATGCAAAAGCAACTTTTCTTACCTCCTGGTACCTGCTGATCTGTATTTGGGATCTGCATAAATCCTGAAAAATTGCGCGAGTCCGGCTTTGTAGTCCGTGCCAACACCGTAGTCAATAAGCTTCTTCTTTTTCCTCTATCTTCTTGTTATGGGACATTCATCCTCCGCTGTTGCCATTTCTAATATAAAGTAGCGTAAAGTTCTTATTTATATCTGTCAGTAAACTCGCCATGAAAGCGCTAAAACATACCGATATAGTGAGTTCACATTATTCACCCAAGGAACTTTAGTTATTAGAGAGTTCCCGTTGGACGTTTTTTTACGGGACACATTTTTCGGCCTTGTTGTTGTTTCCAGATGAGGAGATGCTGCTCCAGTATTGATTTAAGTAAAGTCTGAATGTCATTAAAACAGTTAGCTCCACCTTTTGACACTTCCACTCCCGTCCTTGCACGCTACACCGCTACAACAAAGATGACGGAGAAAAAACGCTGCCGAAGGTGAGCCATGTAAATAAGACCGCCCACTAAACGACGCATCCAGAAGCGACTGTCAGAAAGCGTCTTGAAGATGATCTGTAAAACATAATCTATGCAACATTTTGACCAAAGAACCACCATTACATGTTATGTAGACCACTAGGAAGTGTTTTCAATTTAGAAAAAAATAATAATAATATGACTCCTTTAATGCGCCCTTTAATCCGCCTTATATATGAAAAAAGATAGCAAATAGACCAGTGTTTTTCAACCACTGTGCCGCGGCACACTAGTGTGCCGTGAGATACAGTCTGGTGTGCCGTGGGAGATGATCTAATTTCACCTATTTGGGTTAAAAATATTTTTTGCAAACCAGTAGTTATAGTCTACAAACAATGTGATGTTGTTGAGTGTCGGTGTTGTGTAGAGCTCGGCAGAGTAACCTTGTAATACTCTTCCATATCAGTAGGTGGCAGCAAGTAGCTAATTGCTTTGTAGATGTCGGGAACATGGTTTGTCGTGATCACAAATGTGTGCAGGTAAAAAGGTATCTAATAAACAAAATAAAACAAAAGGCGAGTGCCACTAAGAAAAGGCATTGAAGCTTAGGGAAGGCTATGCAAAACAAAACTAAAACCGAACTGGTTGCAAAGTAAACAAAAACAGAATGCTGGACGACAGCAAAGACTTACAGCTTGTGGAGCAGAGAGCATCCACAAAGTACATCGAAACACGACATGACAATCAGCAATGTCCGCGGAAAGAAGGATAGCGACAAGCAAGCCTTGATTGCTAAAACAAAGTAGGTGGAAGACATGAAACTGCTACAGGAAAATACCAACAAAACAGGAAAAGCCAAAAGAGGAGCGCAAGACAAGAACTCAAACACTACACAGGAAGACACCAAAAAACTCCAAATAAGTCACGGCGTGATGTGACAGGTCATGACACAGTACACCTACTTTGAGACAATTAAGAACTATAGTGATGCATGGTTGGTTATGGTTTAAAGTCATATTCTACACTTGCGAGAACAACTTTTTACTGTCAATATCAGCTATGGAGTTTCACTTTTTAATGTTTTCCGCTGGTGGTGTGCCTCTGCAGTTTTTCAATTAAAAAAATGTGCCTTGGCTCAAAAAAGGTTGAAAAACACTGAAATAGACCATTCATCGGCAGTGCACCTTGTAATCCGTTGTGTCCTATGGTCCGGAAAATACGGTACTTTGATAAGTAAGGCTACTAGGCTACTACATTTTAATGTTGGTCATTATGGTGGTACTTGGAGAGACAAAATGGTTGAGAGTAGCCAAGATCAATAGTCAGATATGTACAGTAGGTACAGTATATTCTCATGTTTCAAGTTGTGGCAGGTCAAGTTTTGTTTTTGTCTGAGCTTGTACTCGTCAGTCAGGTTTTCCACAGTGGACGGGTACTCGTTGGCCCGCATGCATGCTAATGAAGTCCGTAGATCAGAAACCGAGCAGCCTGTCTGCAAGAGACCTGACCTCTGCGGTTCTTTGTCAGAGCTTTGCATCGGACCCCGTGAAGGAAAGGTGAGCTCGGACTGACAGAAGGCTCCAATTAGCATGAACAGATGCAAAGGCATTCACACACTTCAACCTGCAGGCGGACACTAGACCCACATTAGTGACAAGCACCGTCTTGATCCATTTGTTTTAATGAAGGCTTTATAGGAGATGGCCGTGCTTGTATTAACTGTTGAGGCCGAGGCGGCTCGATACAAGTCACAATTTATTCCTTTTATATGATTCTGTTTAATTAAGTATTGTGAGTGGGTGTTTTATCACCAGTGGTTAATTACCCTCACTTACGCGGGACATGTTTGGATTCCTCTGAGGGGATGATAAAGTGCCGCAAGAACAGTCTGTTTTGTGTCATGGCAATAATCGAATGAATTGTAAATATAAAAGAGCAGTTAGTTTCTGCACATGGATGATCACGTCTCATTTTTATCATTCAGTCTGTATTTGACTCAATCATGGCTAAATGTATGATGTGGCCCTGTGGGATACACCTGTGTGTTTGGAAGCTATCATGGTCACTAAAGGAGGCGAGTGGTCTAGTGTTTAGGATTAACAATCCCATAGACCAGGGGTCTGCAACCAAAATCGTTGAAAGAGCCATATTGGACCAAAAATACAAAAAACAAATCTGTCTGGAGCCACAAAAAATGAAAAGCCACATATAAGTCTTACAATGAAGGCAACACATGGTATAAGTGTCTATTTTAGCTTTAACAGCCTACTATCAAAATGACTATGTGTCGCAGGCTGAAGCAAATCTTTGTTGACAGAAATGTTGAAATGTAATATTTATTCTACACATTTTTACAACATTAAAAACCATTAGTAAATCAGAGGCTACTCAGAAGGTGAGATAACTCCTGGAAATTACTGGCTTTTAAAGGCCAAATGTATATATATGTTTGTGTCCAAGTTGAAGGAAACTGCAGGCGGTCTTCTTTTAATAGATTTATTACAATCTTTGGTAAGCTAGGTAATGTTTGCTGTGGTCTGGAACAACATGGCACACAAACAACTATCAGAAATGCAGCCAATATTGCATACAGATAATGTTTCATGAGACATCCAAAACAAAATTATATACAAAGAGGATAAAAGTAAAGGATATTAAAGGAGCTCAAATATACCTACAAATGAGGCATAATGATGCAATACGTACATACAGCTATTCTAAATAGCATGTTAGCATTGGTTAGCTTGCAGTCATGCACTGACCAAATATGCCTGATTAGCACTCCAACAAGTCAATAACATCAACAAGGCGCACCTTTGTGCATCACGGACAGTATAAAACATTTGGTGGACAAAATGTTCACCGAATACTCTCATCAGTGAAGCATACACACAAACATATTAAACAGTGGGTTTTCTAACAATTGGGAAGGTTTGTGTCATGTTTGTCCTCAAACAAAAAACATACTAAAACAAAAACAAATATTTTTCCCCCATCTTTTTCCATTTTCAATACTTTTTAAAAAATGCTCCAGGGAGCCACTAGGGCGGCACTAAAGAGCGGGTTGCTGTCCCCCGCCATAGACCCACATTTATATGTGTGGGTTGGGGGTAAATCTTCTAAAAGCTTTGTTTGGCTTCAAACATAATAGGAAGCAGATGCCTCGTCAATAATGGGGACTTTTGTGCAATTGACTCGAGATTTAGGTGAAGTACTACAAGTTTTAAAATGGGGCAACTGTTACCCCTTTTGTACTGCAGCCGGTTCGGAGTAGGATTTTAGCACTTACGTCACCTCTGAGTTTTTTTTGGTTCAAATAAAACTCCAAAACATTGTTGGTCCAGCAATCGGAAAATGTTTGTACAATGAAGTGGACGGGGTTACCAATAGTAAACTCCATTTTGTTTTTGTAGCTACAAACTTTTTATGTGAATACAATGGAAAACGCCACCAAATCCTGGACGCCCGACGTTTATTTGGACACTCGCGTAAGTTGTACAGAAATTCGAAACGGATACAAGAACCCGGCGAACTTTAGAAAGAATCGCTGCTGCCACCTTGTTCGCTCCTTTGACCAAATCATCTACAAACTAAAAAATCTTAAAAAAGGAATATCAAAACCATTAGCTAAGTTTTCGATTACCTCAACATAGTTTTTAGGGACAGGCCAGCGCCCTTGCTATCTGGGCCTGGCAAAATGGGCCTTCTCGGACCACAAGCTATCTCTGTAAGATGCTATGGTCCATGTGCAGGTTTCCCATCTATTGCTTGTATTCTGTCACGTGACTTCTTCCCAGTGGTGGTCAACCAAGCCAAGATGGCTACCCGACTACAAAAGACGCTTAAATCTTCCTGCAAAAAGTAGATACAAGCAAAAAAATCCAGCAATGCAATGAAATAAAACCCTGTACTTAATTAAAAAAAGATTTGTTGAGTGATATCAAGGATTATACGTCGTTCAAGTTCCCAGACATATCGGACTATAGTTCTCCAGGCGCCATTCTACACGACAAAACAGATGAAAACTTGGAAAAGCACGGAGGTCTACAACTTTCTTTGTGTGTGGCTGGGTCAAGGAGATTGGTATCAAGACTCTCCCCGACTCTGCTCCCTTGGATTGGAGTGTGAGCTGTTTTTCTCGTCGTTGTTTCGTAAAATCTTGCACTCGTCCGGCCTTTTTGTTAATCTCTCGAGGAACTCTAAAGAAATGTGTATCTTTTTCGCGATTTGAACGATTCGTACGGCCTAAAAAACCAAACAAAAGCATACGGCATTTTTTTCTTCGAGAAAGACTAAATGGCGCCTAGTACCAATTGAGAACGGAGCTAACTTGACCACCACGCATTTTTAATGGGCAGGACGTGAGAAGGACGTGATGTCAGTAAAATCTTAGCATTTAGACCAGTGGTTCTTAACCTTGTTGGAGGTACCGAACCCCACCAGTTTCATATGCGCAGTCACCGAACCCTTCTTTTTTCAAATTCAAGAAAAAGTGATATATTTTGTTACTGGTTCACAAAATTAACCGCGCATGAACATCACCTTGTTCAAAGAACAAAACCAACACAGTGCATAAACTCACAACAACTTACACACCTTACACACATTACCATGAATTGATTAACGTGGACCCCGACTTAAACAAGTTGAAAAACTTATTCGGGTGTTACCATTTAGTGGTCAATTGTACGGAATATGTACTGTACGTGTAAACTGTACTGTGTATTCTCTTCCTTTGCAATCTGCTAGTAAAAGTTTGAATCGATCAATCGACCTGCAAATCAGATGGAAAATTAGAGGGAACGTTGTTTGGGGGTATCCATAATACGCTGATAGGGAGAAGTTTTTATTTACACGATAAGTCGGATGTGTCTTTACCTCCGTGGCGGAGGCTCCGCCGAACCCCTGAGGCCGACTCACCGAACCCCTAGGTTCCGATCGAACCCAGGTTAAGAACCACTGACTTAGACCCAAGTTAAAATCTGGGTCAAGAGTACTCCTCAGAGGTTCTGTGACGAATGGCGTCAGAAGCAGGACACTTGTATTCACAAGCCCATTTGCAGTGTGCTTTGCATTTGGAACGACTAAAGCTTTGACAGAGAAAAATGTGTTTAAAAAAAGTAAAGTTACAGGGTCAAGTAGTAGAGTTTTAGTGATGGCAGATATCCCCACTGAGCTAATATCATAGAGATTGGTTTTGAGACAGCATATAACCAGGCCTTGAATTACAGCTGCTACGAGACAATAGTCTAAAAAAATAACAAGAAGGGCTTGGACTGCCGCCTGGAGCCATCCCAGCTTTCAAAGCACATAAAAATACATCTAATAAACCACGTCTAGTTATGGCCGAGGTGATCGTTTTCCACAGAAAGACCATTCCACAGCATTTCTACAAGAATTTTTATGTGCGTTCTTTGATTTAATCAGTGGCGAGGTATTCAATGGGTTGCTATATACTAGACACTGTATGAAACTACAACTTTAATAAAGGGTATATTTATCACCACTCCCCCAAGAGAGAGATACACTCAACTTCCTGGTCTTTTGACCACACCATACAGTATAATAACACCAGCATAGAGCAGATTAAAAAAACAATATAGGGATTATTATTATTATTGCAATGTTCAAAATCATACTCAATTGTAATGAGAAGAGGCTGCTCTGAGAGTGAGGGTTTAGTGCAGATGTCCTCAGTTCCCAAAGGACAAAGTAGTCCTGTTTTGACATTTGCAGTGTAACGTGAAATGTCTCGCAATTGGATGGACGCCATGAAACTTGGTACAAACATTCGCTTTTATATTACCTTTAATCACCTGTCAAGTTTGTTTATTGAAAGGTACTTCTCCTGGTGTTTCCATGATTACTTACTTCTTGGAAATATTAACAGTGAAACGTTATATTGTAGAAGTGAACTGATATATGTAGCGATGCAGACAAACACACGTCACGAATGAATCACAGTTCTGTACTAAATATAACGAACATATTAAATAGTAAGAAATGCCAACCCAGGTGTCCTTAAAGAGGAACTGCACTTTTTGGGGGAATTTTGCCTGTCATTCACAATCCCTATGTGAGACAAGAACACACATGTACAAAACCCAAAACCGGTGAAGTTGGCACGTTGTGTAATTCATAAATAAAAACAGAACACAATGATTTGCAAATCCTTTTCAACTTATATTCAATTCAATAGACTGCAAAGACAAGATATTTAATGTTTGAACTGAGAAACTTTATTTTTTTTTGTAAATAATCATTAACTTAGAATTTAATGGCAGCAACACATTGCAAAAAAGTTGGCACAGGGGCATTTTTACCACTGTGTTACATGGCCTTTCCTTTTAACAACACTCAGTTAACGTTTGTAAACTGAGGAGACCAATTGTTGAAGCTTTTCAGGTGGAATTATTTCCCATTCTTGCTTGATGTACAATTTAAGTTGTTCAACAGTCCGGGGTATCCGTTGTGGTATTTTATGATTCATAATGCGGCACACCTTTTCAATGGGAGACAGGTCTGGACTACAGGCAGGCCAGTCTAATACCCGCACTCTTTTACTGTGAAGCCACGCTGTTGTAACACGTGGCTTGGCATTGTCTTGCTGAAATAAGCAGGGGCGTTCAAGATAACGTTTCTTGGATGGCAACATAAGTTGCTCCAAAACCTGTATGTACCTTTCAGCATTAATGGTGCCTTCACAGATGTGTAAGTTACCCATGTCTTGGGCAGTAATACACCCTCTTACCATCACAGATGCTGGCTTTTGAACTTTGCGCCTAGAACAATCCGGACGGTTCTTTTCTTCTTTGTTACGGAGGACACGACGTCCACAGTTTCCAAAAACAATTTGAAATGTGGACTCGTCAGACCACAGAACACTTTTCCACTTTGCATCAGTCCATCTTAGATGAGCTTTTCTGGGTGTTGTTGATAAATGGCTTTCGCTTTGCATAGTAGAGTTTTAAGTTGCACTTACAGGTGTAGCGACAAACTGTAGTTACTGACAGTGGTTTCCTGAAGTGTTCCTGAGCCCATGTGGTGATATCCTTTACACACTCATGTCGGTTTTTGATGCAGTACCGCCTGAGGGATCCAAGGTCACGGGCATTCAATGTTACGTGCAGTGATGCGTCCAGACTCTCTGAACCTTTAGATGATATTACTGACCTTGGATGGTGAATTCCCTAATTTCTTTGTAATAGCTCGTTGAGAAATGTTGTTCTTGACCTGTTTGACGATTTGCTCACGCATTTGTTCACCTTGTTTGTGAATGACTGAACATTTCATGGAAGCTGCTTTTATACCCAATCATGGCACCCACCTGTTACCAATTAGCCTGTTCACCTGTAGGATTTTCCAAATACGTGTTTGATGAGCATTCCTCAACTTTCTCAGTCTTTTTTGCCACTTGTGCCAGCTTTTTTGAAACATGTTGCAGCGAGTTGAGTTGAGTTTGAGTTTATTTCGAACATGCAATCATACAACATGATACATCACAATTTCCAGTTTTCTCTTGCAGGCATCAAATTCCAAATGAGCTAATATTTTTTAAAAATAACAAAGTTTTCCAGTTTGAACGTCAAGTATCTTGTCTTTGCAGTCTATTCAATTGAATATAAGTTGAAAAGGATTTGCAAATCATTGTATTCTGTTTTTATTTACGATTTATACAATGTGCCAATTTCACTGGTTTTGGGGTTTGTATTTTTATTTTTTTTCCTGCATTCTTAATTTGTAATATACGGCAAATACGAGGTGGCTAACAATGAAGCTATTGGGGGTTCTCCATAAAGACCTCTAAATAAAACAACTCAAAAAAACGCAGACAATACTCCATTTACATGTCGTGACCTAAATATTAACTAAGTATTAACACTATTATTATTATAAGCCTTCAAACTACTTTTAGTGGTGCTGGGATCAAAGAGAAGTAACTAGTTTATGCTGCTTTATTGACATACTGAACCGGTGAGCTGCTGCATCGCCTGTAAGTTGGTGAAAGTTAATTATACATTATAAATCATGCCTCTCATCTGTATAATAGAGGGTTGTGGCTATAAACCAAGAAGTTGGTCGACTTTGACATTCAACCCACACCCGGAGATCGCGAGAAAGACACAAAATAACGCTCGTTCGAGCACACCTTTATTTTTATTTTTGTACCTGCATGAGGATTATGATAATTTTCTTATCTAAATTGGAAGATACAAACATCCTATCGGTCAGCAGACCATTGTTTTATTATGTTTCTTAGATTGTATTTCTTGTTTAGCACTTAGCAATATTGCTATTTACTGGATCTGCTCATCGTTCAGCTTCTAAAACTTGTAGCTCATCCTCCAAATATTCAGGTTTAGAAATAGAAGGTTGTGGATCATCATTTGTCCCAAAGTTGTCTTTGTTGTCTCTCACGAAGTCTAACACAATTAGTAGTTGTTGTTGTTGTTGTTGAAGGGAAAAACATTGTGATGCGTCTGTGAAATGAATACGCCACCATATGCTTAAAATGATCAAAATACGTAAATAGTACACGTTACTATGAATGTTACCACATATTGTATATATACTTACAGCATGTATATAAAATGTTGATGGAGGTTTTTGTATGTTTTTTAGAGCACTTTATAGGTGGAATAGAACGAATACCATTTCATCCATTGCTAGCTGACTCTTGCTGGAGTTTATACACAAGTTACAATGTGTGTAAAAAGAAAAACATATGTGCTTGTCTCACACATTGAACGATGGACAAAAAGTGCAGTTCCCCTTACTGGATTGGGTTTGTTTGATGAGGTTCGACAGCAATTTCCCACTTCTGACACCAGCTGTCAATAAACTCTAAGTAGCTTTCACTCCAATTTAAAAATCAGTAATAGTCATTGCAGTAGTTTTTGTAGCAAAGTATTCATAAAAAAATCTACAATTTCTAAACAATTTTAGGGGAACTGCACTTGTTTTGGAATTGTGCCTATCGTTCACAATCCTTCACAAGAGAGACAAGAAGACAAAAGTTTAGTTTTTTTTTTTTTTGTAGTCTAATTTGTAATAATCGGCTCGTTCTTGGTGGCTAGCAATGCAGCTAATGGAATCAATCCATTCTGCCTCTAAATCTCTTAAAAATCGCATTCAAAAACTGCCAACAATACTTCATTTACGTTCCGTAACTTGTATAATAACCAAGCTGTATCAACATTGTTACTGTAAGAGTGAACACTGAGAAACTCTTTTTTTTTTTTTTTTTGCGAAGTAACACATAGCCTTGCGACGGCATATTACGGCATTAGCCATAAAATAGCTACTGCGTCATCAGCTGATTAGCTTTTACGTTTGTAATGCACAACACAATGCAATAGGACACAATCTGTATTGACTGAAAAACATGAACAATCATATTGCAGTATCTGTAAAGTTTTAGTCCATATTTCCATATAGCATATAGCATACTGTATGTACTATAGTAATGACAAGCATCATGTGCTGCGTTTATCATGTTTAATATTATAGTGACTCACTCGATGGACAGTTGTCTCTTTGGTGAAGCTGGCCAGGGAAGATTTTTCCAGTTGATTTTGGGTAAGGACGCCATTCATGTCGACATAGCTTGGCTCCAAGGTCCACATTTACACTGTCAAGTCACACCAACCTCACTCTCTCATCTTCTGTCTGCTCCAACGTGTCACCCTCTGTTCGTGCTCGCTTCTATAACCAGCAGTTCATCATCACTATATTCAGCTTCAAAAAGATAAGGTTGTGAATCCGTGAACCCGAATTTGTTCAAAAATAGTCATCTTCGTTGTTTGTTATTAAGTCTGCCATAATTACAACACACTCGCGTTTGTTTCCGGAAATGTAAACACACATTTGTTGCCAAAAGTCGGAAGAGCGCTGCTATGGAAACGGAAATAAATGCGTGGAGGAAAGAAGTTCTAGTAATGCTTAAGATGACAAAAATAGGGAAAATATTGTACATATTACATATTGTTATAAACATGTCTGTTACTTCATTATACATATACTTGCAGTGGGTACATAACAGGTTGACAGAGAGTTTTGAAGTTGTTTTTAGAGGGCTTTGAAGGCTGACTCCCGTTATTCACATCTTGCAAGCATTTTTTTTATCATCTGTAGGATGCTAAAAATAAGACATTTGTGTTATTGTCTGCCATAATGACTGTGAACAATAAGCAACATTTTTTTTAAAGTGCTGTTCCCTTTTAAGGCCTTCTAACTGGAAATACCATACAGCCTCACAATTACCCATCCCATTTCCAACACCAGCTATCAAAATAGCTGTCTGGCGTAGTCTTTAGTCAAATTGGAACCTTGTAGTAGTCAGTTCGGCAGTTTATTGTTGTATAGTAGTCATGGTTAAATCCTATGGACGACCTATCCCACATTTTTGACAGACCTACCCTTAATCCTAGATTTTAATCAAACAATATAATGCAACCCTGAATTGAAGGCCCCTTCAGATGGTGCAAAATGTGGTCTGATATTTTTGACTAAAAGGTTTAGAAATCTCCTGTATCTGGGAGACAACCTCATGCTGTCATCATTTGCTGCATTTCTATTTTCACAAGCTGTTCCGAAACGTGTCAGCACTTTTGGATTACAGGTTTTTCTATGCAGCCTGCTCTCCTCCCTAATCATATGCAAATAAGACCTTTTTAATCTCACACCAGGAATGAGCTACAGTAAAACAACCCCCCCCCCCCCCCCCCCCCCCCCGCACCCCTCCTTGTCCATCATCTTTGGCTGTGCTGTATACTATTACATCACTGTGACATTTCCCAAGTGGGAAATTCATTTTTTATGCCTCTAAGATCTTCATGCGAAGATGCTCTGAGCAGACCACCCCTACAGGACGGTAAAGAAGCGTTGCCTAATAGAGCTGGATTATCTATTGTATTCAGTTCATGCAGCTGGGTATGGACTTGAGTTGGCGTGTTTAATGAAGCTGTGGTTATGGCTCCTAAGCGGACAGCCATCCGCCAACAAGCCCCCCGGACACGCTCCTGTCTCCCGCGTTAGCCGGCACACATCAATCATCTTCAGGATGTAATCATCCCACAGATGACGGCCCTCCGGTACGGGAGTCTCCCGGCTCTGGCTCGTTGACAACCCCACCGCGTGGACATGACTCATCGTTTCGGCAAACAAAAGTCTCACAAATGTTTCTCTTGCTTCCCCAACCTCTCTTCTTTCGGAACATAAAACAAAGATGGCGAGCCTACTGTCTGGTGGTAATTTCCCAGGAGTGAAAGCCATTCGGCGGCACTCGGCTGTGTCTAATTTGTCGGGGAAGGTGTTGGAGAAGTGCTCAAGAATGGTGGATGCCCTTGTTTAGTCGCACGTGAAATCTCACTCAGCCCCACCAACCTCAATTTCATGCTTTGTTTTTGTGCATAAACGCCGCATAACTCCCAGCTTTTACCAATTCCCCAAGTGTGCTAACGTGAATGGATAATGCGACAGATACATGTTTTCCTACACGTGTCCCGGTAATGATCATATCAGGGTTGCAGGGATTTGACTCCCTCAAAGTTACGCTAACAAGTATCAATCAATATGTAATTACAAGTTGGACAAGTTATTGATAGGCTAAAGATTCCGAAGGAGGCGTCAAGCGATGCATTAAAAAAACAATCAATAACCAATTAATAGCTCAGCCTTATTTTGGCGTTGCAAGTTGATCTTGTAGCATCCAACCCTTTGAAAATATTAGTTTGTCCTAACATAGACGACTTTAAGGTATAATCCTCAAGCGCACACATACAGTCGCGATTAAAAGTTGACATACACTTGTAAAGAACATAATGTAGTAATGTCTTGAGTTTCCAATAATTTCTACAAATCTTATTTTTTTGTGATAGAGTGATTGGAGCACATACTTGTTGGTCACAAAAACATTCATGAAGTTTGGTTCTTTTATGAATTTATTATGGGTCTACTGAAAATGTGACCAAATCTGCTGGGTCAAAAGTATACATACAGCAATGTTAATATTTGGTTACATGTCCCTTTGCAAGTTTCACTGCAATAAGGCACTTTTGGTAGCCATCTGCAAGCTTCTGGCAAGCTTTTGGTTGACTATTTGACCACTCCTCTTGACTAAATTGGTGCGGTTCAGCTAAATGTGATGGTTTTCTGACATGGACTTGTTTCTTCAGCATTGTCCACACGTTTAAGTCAGGACTTTGGGAAGGCCATTCTAAAACCTTCATTCAAGCCTGATTTAGCCATTCCTTTACCACTTTTGACGTGTGTTTGGGGTCATTGTCCTGTTGAAACACCCAATTGCGCCCAAGACCCAACCTCCAGGCTTATGATTTTTCGATTGTCCTGAAGAATTTGGAGGTAATCCTCCTTTTTCATTGTCCCATGTACTCTCTGTAAAGCACCAGTTCCATTGGCAGCAAAACAGGCCCAGAGCATAATACTACCACCACCATGCTTGACGGTAGGAATTGGTGTTCCTGGGATTAAAGGCCTCAATTTTTTCCTCCAAACATATTGCTGGGTAGTGTGGCCAAACAGCTGAATTTTGTTTCATCTGACATCACGTAGACAAAGATAAGACCTTCTGGAGGAAATTTCTGTGATCAGATAAAACAAAAATTGAGCTTGTTGGCCACAATACCCAGCAAAAAGTTTGGAGGAGACATTATGTTCTTTACAAGTGTATGTAAACTTTGTTGGTCACAAAAACATCCATGAAGTTTGGTTCTTTTATGAATTTGTTGTGGGTCTACTGAAAATGTGACCAAATCTGCTGGGTCAAAAGTATACATACAGCAATGTTAATATTTGGTTACATATCCCTTGGTAAGTTTCACTGCAATAAGGCACTTTTGGTAGCCATCCACAAGCTTCTGGCAAGCTTTTGGTAGAATTTTTGACCACTTCTCTTGACTAAATTGGTGCGGTTCAGCTAAATGTGATGGTTTTCTGACATGGACTTGTTTCTTCAGCATTGTCCACACGTTTAAGTCAGGACTTTGGGAAGGCCATTCTAAAACCTTCATTCAAGCCTGATTTAGCCATTCCTTTACCACTTTTGACGTGTGTTTGGGGTCATTGTCCTGTTGAAACACCCAATTGCGCCCAAGACCCAACCTCCAGGCTTATGATTTTTCGATTGTCCTGAAGAATTTGGAGGTAATCCTCCTTTTTCATTGTCCCATGTACTCTCTGTAAAGCACCAGTTCCATTGGCAGCAAAACAGGCCCAGAGCATAATACTACCACCACCATGCTTGACGGTAGGAATTGGTGTTCCTGGTATTAAAGGCCTCAATTTTTTTCCTCCAAACAAATTGCTGGGTTGTGTGGCCATACAGCTCAATTTTTGTTTCATCTGACATCACGTAGACAAAGATAAGACCTTCTGGAGGAAATTTCTGTGATCAGATAAAACTAAAATTGAGCTTGTTGGCCACAATACCCAGCAATATGTTTGGAGGAGACATTATGTTCTTTACAAGTGTATGTAAACTTTGTTGGTCACAAAAACATCCATGAAGTTTGGTTCTTTTATGAATTTGTTGTGGGTCTACTGAAAATGTGACCAAATCTGCTGGGTCAAAAGTATACATACAGCAATGTTAATATTTGGTTACATGTCCCTTGGCAAGTTTCACTGCAATAAGGCACTTTTGGTAGCCATCCACAAGCTTCTGGCAAGCTTTTGGTAGAATTTTTGACCACTTCTCTTGACTAAATTGGTGCGGTTCAGCAAAATGTGATGGTTTTCTGACATGGACTTGTTTCTTCACGTTTAAGTCAGGACATTGGGAAGGCCATTCTAAAACCTTCATTCAAGCCTGATTTAGCCATTCCTTTACCACTTTTGACGTGTGTTTGGGGTCATTGTCCTGTTGAAACACCCAATTGCGCCCAAGACCCAACCTCCAGGCTTATGATTTTTCGATTGTCCTGAAGAATTTGGAGGTAATCCTCCTTTTTCATTGTCCCATGTACTCTCTGTAAAGCACCAGTTCCATTGGCAGCAAAACAGGCCCAGAGCATAATACTACCACCACCATGCTTGACGGTAGGAGTTGGTGTTCCTGGGATTAAAGGCCTCAATTTTTTTCCTCCAAACAAATTGCTGGGTTGTGTGGCCATACAGCTCAATTTTTGTTTCATCTGACATCACGTAGACAAAGATAAGACCTTCTGGAGGAAATTTCTGTGATCAGATAAAACAAAAATTGAGCTTGTTGGCCACAATACCCAGCAATATGTTTGGAGGAGACATTATGTTCTTTACAAGTGTATGTAAACTTTGTTGGTCACAAAAACATCCATGAAGTTTGGTTCTTTTATGAATTTGTTGTGGGTCTACTGAAAATGTGACCAAATCTGCTGGGTCAAAAGTATACATACAGCAATGTTAATATTTGGTTACATGTCCCTTGGCAAGTTTCACTGCAATAAGGCACTTTTGGTAGCCATCCACAAGCTTCTGGCAAGCTTTTGGTAGAATTTTTGACCACTTCTCTTGACTAAATTGGTGCGGTTCAGCTAAATGTGATGGTTTTCTGACATGGACTTGTTTCTTCAGCATTGTCCACACGTTTAAGTCAGGACATTGGGAAGGCCATTCTAAAACCTTAATTCAAGCCTGATTTAGCCATTCCTTTACCACTTTTGACGTGTGTTTGGGTCATTGTCCTGTTGAAACACCCAACTGCACCCAAGACCCAACCTCCGGGCTGATGATTTTAGATTGTCCTGAAGAATTTGGAGGTAATCCTCCTTTTTCATTGTCCCATGTACTCTCTGTAAAGCACCAGTTCCATTGGCAGCAAAACAGGCCCAGAGCATAATACTACCATCACCATGCTTGACGGTAGGAATTGGTGTTCCTGGGATTAAAGGCCTCAATTTTTTCCTCCAAACAAATTGCTGGGTTGTGTGGCCATACAGCTCAATTTTTGTTTCATCTGACATCACGTCGACAAAGATAAGACCTTCTGGAGGAAATTTCTGTGATCAGATAAAACAAAAATTGAGCTTGTTGGCCACAATACCCAGCAATATGTTTGGAGGAGACATTTTGTTCTTTACAAGTGTATGTAAACTTTGTTGGTCACAAAAACATCCATGAAGTTTGGTTCTTTTATGAATTTGTTGTGGGTCTACTGAAAATGTGACCAAATCTGCTGGGTCAAAAGTATACATACAGCAATGTTAATATTTGGTTACATGTCCCTTGGCAAGTTTCACTGCAATAAGGCACTTTTGGTAGCCATCTGCAAGCTTCTGGCAAGCTTTTGGTTGACTATTTGACCACTCCTCTTGACTAAATTGGTGCGGTTCAGCTAAATGTGATGGTTTTCTGACATGGACTTGTTTCTTCAGCATTGTCCACACGTTTAAGTCAGGACATTGGGAAGGCCATTCTAAAACCTTAATTCAAGCCTGATTTAGCCATTCCTTTACCACTTTTGACATGTGTTTGGGTCATTGTCCTGTTGAAACACCCAACTGCACCCAAGACCCAACCTCCGGGCTGATGATTTTAGATTGTCCTGAAGAATTTGGAGGTAATCCTCCTTTTTCATTGTCCCATGTACTCTCTGTAAAGCACCAGTTCCATTGGCAGGAAAACAGGCCCAGAGCATAATACTACCACCACCATGCTTGACGGTAGGAATTGGTGTTCCTGGGATTAAAGGCCTCAATTTTTTTCCTCCAAACATATTGCTGGGTAGTGTGGCCAAACAGCTGAATTTTGTTTCATCTGACATCACGTAGACAAAGATAAGACCTTCTGGAGGAAATTTCTGTGATCAGATAAAACCAAAATTGAGCTTGTTGGCCACAATACCCAGCAAAAAGTTTGGAGGAGACATTATGTTCTTTACAAGTGTATGTAAACTTTTGATCGCGACTGTACATACTCATCAATCCGTGTATCAGCTGGCCAATGCACTTCGTCTCACGTTTCTTCCAGGCGGCCACTTGCATGAATGTCAGTTTGAGGAAAACTGCGTATTTAATTCACATTGAATTTGAAAAAGCTGCGCACTGCAACAAAATCAATTGGGTTGAGTTTTATTTGTCCAACCATACCGTTCACATTTGAACTGATGCGGTGGGAATCATATGGAATGATTACACAACAGTACCAACTTTTGGTACTTATTTGTGTGTTGATAAATGTTATTTTTTTTAGGAAATTTTACTTTGTACTGTAACATTTATAAATTAGATGAATATAATAACTGTGCTGTCCAGTTCTTATATCTTGTTTTCTTATTCTATTTGAGTCACATTTACAATGCAGTTGCACCTCCAAGACATTAGGCTATCTATGAAATGTTGTCTTACTAGGAAGTAACGTTTTGTGTTTTATGTTGCGCCCTACAAAGTGTTTATACTGTTACTATTGTGCTTATTACACACAAGCTCTTTGATTGCAACAATCATCGTTGATGTAGTTTTCATTACCAAACTTGGAGGTGTTGAAATCGCCATGTAATATCACTATTGCTAATAGTAGCCTGTCTATGGCAAATCCAATGTAAATTAGCATTAAGCAAGCGCATTTTGGAAGAGTGGAGGCTTACTTTATGTCAAAGTAGTCCGGCAAGAGTCTTACTGTTGTAGTTCCTCACTGGACACGCAACCATTGTTTTCACTGAAATCGCTATTCCCGTTTAAAGGGTGATGAAAATGAAAATGTAGGCTACCATTTTTAGTGTCAATGTGAATTTCCTCACGTTGTAATCGTCTACAAGACACTACAAGACAGACTGGAGAAACTGATCAGGCAGGCCAGCTCTACGATCGGAATAAAACTGAACTCACCACTGACGGTGGCAGAGAAGAGGACTGTGGAAAAACTAGTGATGTTCATGGATGATGTCAGTCATCCTCTGCATACCGTTATCAGTAGCCAGAGGAGCCTGTCCAGTGCTAGACTGCTTCATCCCAAGTGCAGGACTAATAGACTAAAAAACTCCTTTGTCCCACATGCCATCAGACTGTACAACTCCTCTCTGGCGGGGAGGAGGGTACTAGGATGACAGGGGATGCAAAACAATAACAGTGCAATACCTTTTCATAACATGGTCACTACTGCCTAGTTTCTCTTGTTATATTCTTATTTTTACTGTTATAGTTGTATTCTTATTGTTGCTTTTTTTTTTTTTAATTCTTATTGTAATATTCTTCTATTTTATTTCCATTTATACCACCATTATTTACTTTTTAAATTCGATCTCAATTCTGTACACTGCTGCTGGAATTTTCATTTTCCTGATGGAACTCTCCTGAAGGAATCAATAAAGTACTATCTATCTATCTATCTATCTATCTATCTATCTATCTATCTATCTATCTATCCATCTATCCATCTATCCATCCATCCATCCATCCATCCATCCATCCATCCATCCATCCATCCATCCATCCATCCATCCATCCATCCATCCATCCATCCATCCATCCAGCCAGCCAGCCAGCCAGCCAGCCAGCCAGCCAGCCAGCCAGCCAGCCAGCCAGCCAGCCAGCCAGCCAGCCAGCCAGCCAGCCAGCCATCCATCCATCCATCCATCCATCTATCTATCTATGACAGAAATATACTTTAAAAATAATGACTTACACGTAGCACCAGTGATAAAGTCAACTATCTACACGAGGCAACTAATTCCGATGGGTATTTAACTCGAGAAAACGTTTTGCGTAGACGCACATGCTCAGTCAATAGAATTAAGTAGCAAATTTTAACGGGTTGCTGATTTCGACAGAACATAGGTGTGAGTCTGCAACCGAATGTGACAAGTTTGCAACTGTACATGACGTCATTGATTGATTGATTGATGGAAACTTTTATTAGTAGATTGCACAGTTCAGTACATATTCCGTACAATTGACCACTAATAACACCCGAATAAGTTTTTCAACTTGTTTAAGTCGGGGTCCACGTAAATCAATTCATGGTAAATGTGCAACAAAATATGGCATTGTTTGATTTTTCGTGAATCAATACCAGGTTGTGTTGACGGAATTTGGTCAGTGCCTGTAAAAGTACAGAATTCGGTGCCCAACCTTAACAACGACAATTTACAATATCAGTTATCTCGAAGTAAATTTCTTCTGGCGCGTAATTTAAGACCTCAAACCTTGTACAAATAGCCGACGGATTAACACGAGTGGACTTGGTATGTGGCACAATGCCCTATGGAAAAACCACTGGAAATGTAGGCCTTCAGTGACTTAATGAACAAGTGACGTTATGAAGTCTGTGTTTAACAATAGACAAGCTCGCTGCTGTTTTCTCGATGATTCTATTGGGAAGAATCGTTCCTCTTATTATTTAAAGAAAATGTGAGGCGAGGGAAAGCACTAAATAGGAGCTGCCATCAGAGAGAAATGATGTCGGCGCAGAAGGAATTGAGGGCATGGTGCGGCTCTGACGGGCTATTCAAACCTGAGCGATCCGCTTATCAGTTATGACACACACAGACACACACACACACACACACACACACACACACACACACACACACACACACACACACACACACACACACACACACACACACACACACACACACACACACACACACACACACACACGTACGCACGCAGGCAGTCAGTCATCGATGATGCATTAGCATGACAATAACGTTTCTCATTTTTACTGCCTTTCCCAAATGGCAGCACAAAGCATTTCAGCCGGAAACACTCCCGGAGACGAGAAGCTCCTCAACAACTCTCAATACGACTGCTGCTATTAAGCAAAGATCGGTCTCTGTTTTAGTGCAGAGTCTGTCTTTTCGGATCATTTGTGTTTACACATTACTATAAGAGTACAACCATGTTGCTGTTTATCATTTCATTTGGTAGAATGATAAAATGATGTTCAGGACAAGTACATCTCTAAAGCCGCACAAATGGCTAAAAAACTTAAAGCTCGATCCAGGGATGTGAGTACCGTATTTTCCGGACCATAGGGCACACCGGATTATAAAGCGCACTGCCGATGAGCGGGTCTATTCCGGTCTTTTTTCATACAAAAGGCGCACTGGATTGTAAGGCGCATTAAAGGGGTCATATTATTTTTTTTTTTCTAAATTGAAAACACTATCTTGTGGTCTACATAACATGTAATGGTGATTATTTGTTCAAAATGTTTCATAGATTATGTTTTACAGACCATCTTCAAGTCACTTTCTGACAGTCGCTTCAGGCTGCGGCGTTTTGTGGGCGGTCTTATTTACGTGGCTCACCTTCGACAGCGTCTTCTCCCCGTCATGTTTTTTGTAGCGGTGTAGTGTGCAAGGACAGGAGTGGAAGAAGTGTCAAAAGATGGAGCTAACTGTTTTAATGACATTCAGACTTTACTTAAATCAACATTGGAGCAGCATCTCCTCATCCGTGGCTCACTAGTGCAACAACGCCGGAAATGTGTCCCGTGAAAAACTGTCCGACCGGAACTCTCTAATAACTGAAGTTCCTTGGGTGAATAATGTAAACTCACTACACCGGTATGTTTTCGCGCTTTCATGGCGAGTTTACTGACAGATATAAGTAAGAACTTTACACTAGTTTATAATAGAAAAGGCAACAGCGGAGGATGAATGTCCCATAACAAGAAGATAGTGAAAAAGAAGAAGCTTATCGACTACGGCATCGGCACGGACTACATTGGCGGACTTGCTAAAATTTTCAGGACTTATGCAGATCTCAAATACACATCAGTAGGTACCAGAAGGTAAGATAAGTATGTTTTGCAAAATATTGTTAAACAAAACGCCAGATAATATGTCTGCTAATGGGTGCCATTGTGCGGTCCTTATACACACCATAGTAGTACTTGTATCTCTGGCTACGATAGCCGTAACGGGCCGACAATCCATCAAGCGGTGCGGCTTCAAAGTCATACTAAAACATTTTGACAGATTTTTTAGTTCTTTATTTAATGTTCTTTATTTTCAATGGTAACACTTTTCACTACACCATGTACCAAATAAAATTGCTTCGAGGTCGGTAAGCACAACCAGAATTATTCCGTACATTAGGCGCACCGGGTTATTAGGCACACTGTCGATTTGTGAGAAAATGAAAGGATTTTACGTGTGCCTTATAGTCCGAAAAATACGGTACCCTTTGTGAAAGAAATAGGAACATTTCTATCAGCACAAAGTGTTGCCACGCAAACCCCGAAATACATTTTTGAAAATCAGTTCCCCTCCTTGGATAATTTTTTACACGGGTAAGTGCGCCGTCTATTTCTTGAATGTCCGGCGCTTAGCTTTGTATGGACTCATTGATCGTCTACAAACTGAGTTCGGAGAGGAAGTGATGCCAGAAAGACTGCGCCCCACACAGGAAGTGACGTCAGAAAGAACGCGCCATAGCCAGCTTCATGATAAAGCGGTTTCGTAACTTGGAGCTAACCACTGGAAATATGGAGGCGAGTCATCCAGACATGCCCGTGTTTCTCCATCCGTCTGTACAGACGCTTGTGGAAATCACATATGACTACCTTAAGAGAAGAAAACACGCGATTGCAGCTATTTCGGATACAACACATCTCAGACGGCAAGAGAAATTTCGAATGTCCAGGTCAGCTGTGATTCTACTTACCGAAAAACTTCGTCCATTTGTCGAAGGGGAGACAACGAGAATGCGGGCTCCCGTGGATGTCATAAAAAAAAGGTAGCGTGTGCTTTTTATTACCTGGCTGACTAGGGAAGACTACTATGCTTTTGGACTGGCAAAGCAGACTGTATCAGTTATTGTCCATCATGTATGTCGTGGACTCAACGTCTAGGTCCAGAGTATATAAAGTCACCAAAAAAGGATGGACAATGAAGGTGAATTCAAAATAGTGAGGAGTGTCCTGACCAGATGTCTAGATCCCTAGATTGATTGATGTAAAAGGTTCTTCATCACATTGTTTACTTTCAATTGTCCATTACAGATTTGATTAATTTATAATGGCTCAGGAGTGATTCACTACAAAAGGGCCCCACAGCACACTGGATTCCAGTTAATTGAAATACCACAACACTGGATATTGTTCAGATAAGTTAAATTTAAGAACTTGCACACAAAGCAACACTGGAGGTGACTACTATGATGTGCGCATTTTCCGCGCATGCGTACTAGGTCGCGCTGCGCCGGCGAACAGAGGGGGTTGAGGGGGTCTTAAACGACGTGGACAAAGATAAGGTTAGGTGGGATTTACCCTGGATAACCTTAGCCTTAGTGTAGAAGGGGCTTTAGTCTCTTGACACGTGTTTTTGTTTCGTTGCGTTGTTTTTTTAAAGCTCAGACTTTTATAAAAAAAATATCAACTAAAACTTTGAGACCCACCTGTTTTTAAAAGTCAGTGTGTCATGTCAAATCAGGGTAAAAAGCAGTAAATCTGGATTTTGTAGGGGCTTAGCAGAAGGAATTTTGTCAAAGTGGGTGACGTAATTGGTTGAAAAGGTAGCACGATGCCAAAGAAAGCCAAAACATATTAGATTTTTATGAAAGTAAATCAATGGTGCTGAGGGTCCTGCTTCTTTCTTGCCTGCCATCCCCTGTTTTATATTTGTTGACCCAAAAAAAGTGTCGTCCAGCACGCCACATTGCGTGACACAGGAAGACATTATTGGGTCACAGAGCCGCCCAGAGCCAAAAAAGCGAACGGGAGGAAATGTCACACTTCCTCAGCCAACATTAGACACCTGAGATTAGATCTATTCCTGCACTGAGCCAACAGGCTGACACTCAAACAACCAGTTAGGACCCTGCCACAATGCCCACTGCATGCACACGCTTATTATTTTATTATATCACATTTGATTTCTGCCTTTTTATGGACAACACAGGGAGACAGACGATAAGCACATTGATCAAACCGCGTAATGGTACAGCAAATGTATCTTATACTCATATCCATGCACGGGCAGATGTATGGAGACCACAGACACACAATCAGATCAGTAATCCTTCCACGTCCTCCTTCACATCAGAGGTGTCCATTTATATTTCATAGTGAACCTTGAGGTGACAGCCACACGCGTGATGGATAAAAGAGAGCTCAGTGTTTTGCTTGTCAGGAGAAAGTCAACAAAGTTGTGCGGACTGACAGGAGAAATTGTCCCCTATCTTGTATGTTTTACAGTGGCTCGGCTGGCTCTCTTTATTATATCAGCGATGCACTTGTACACATGTCAAAGAAATACCATGGCGTGGCCGTCAGAGCAAAGTGAATGCCTAAAAAGATCCATTAATGTATTAATTATTGCAGGCTCAGTTCAAGGGACGGATGTGCAGAGGTCTTGGATGGCAAGTTAATGACAATTGGGAATATGTTAAGAAGGATTGTGGTTGGATATACAGTAGTTGGTGGAATTTTAGTGTATTTCAGTCAATGATGGCTGATGTTAAAGGGGAACATTATCACAATTTCAGAAGGGTTAAAACCATTACAAATCAGTTCCTAGTGGCTTATTTTATTTTTCAAAGTTTATTTCAAAATTTTACCCATCACGCAATATCCCTAAAAAAAGCTTCAAAGTGCCTGATTTTAACCATCGTTATAAACACCCTTCCATTTTCCTGTGACGTCACACAGTGATGCCAACACAAACAAACATGGCGCATAGAACAGCAAGGTATAGCGACATTAGCTCGGATTCAGACTCGGATTTCAGCGGCTTAAGCAATTCAACACATTACACATGTATTGAAACGGATGGTTGTAGTGTGGAGGCAGGTAGCGAAAACGAAATTGAAGAAGAAACTGAAGCTATTGAGCCAAATCGGTTTTAACCGTATGCAAGCGAAACCGACGAAAACGACACAACAGCCAGCGACACGGAAGAAAGCGAGGACGAATTCGGCGATCGCCTTCTAACCAACGATTGGTATGTGTTTGTTTGGCATTAAAGAAACTAACAACTATAAACTAGGTTTACAGCATATGAAATACATTTGGCAACAACATGCACTTTGAGAGTGCAGACAGCCCAGTTTTCATCAATTAATATATTCTGTAGACATACCCTCATCCGCTCTCTTTTCCTGAAAGCTGATCTGTCCAGTCCAGTTGGAAATGCATCTGCTTTGAGTGTCGCAGGATATCTACACATTCTTGCCATCTCTGTCGTAGCATAGCTTTCGTCGGTAAAGTGTGCGGAACAAACGTCCAATTTCTTGCCACTTTCGCATCTTTGGGCCACTGGTGCAACTTGAATCCGTCCCTGTTCGTGTTGTTACACCCTCCGACAACACACCGACGAGGCATGATTTCTCCAAGGTACGGAAAACAGTCGAAAAAACGGAAAATAGCAGAGCTGATTTGACTCTGTGTTTGTAATGTGTTTGAGAAAATGGCGGATTGCTTCCCGATGTGACGTCACAACGTGACGTCATCGCTCCGAAAGCGAATAATAGAAAGGCGTTTTATTCGCCAGAATTCACCCATTTAGAGTTCGGAAATCGGTTAAAAAAATATATGGTCTTTTTTCTGCAACATCAAGGTATATATTGACGCTTACATAGGTCTGGTGATAATGTTCCCCTTTAATGGTAGAGTTTTGTTGGTCAGTTTCTAACCTCATTCTGTCTGTGACATAGGGTGCTAACTAACAAAAGCACAAATATGATTTATATTATGTTGTGTCAAGGGAGTTAGCTTACACCGTCATACCTCGACTTACGACAGAGCTTGTAAAACAAAACATTCGTATCTCAATTCAACTTTCAATTGAAATGAACTGAAATCAATTATTTGTCATGCTTGGCCCTCTCAAAACTCCACAATTTTAACATGTAACATTCCTTCTATAAAGAAAAAAAACTTTTACCGTATTTTTCAGCCTATAGAGTGCTTAAAGTATAGTGCTTAGAGTGCTTAAGCTGCACCCACCAAATTTCAGTAGAAATAAATATTTGTCCATATATTGGCCGCACCGGATCATAAACCATAGATATATGTAGTGAGACAACAGATTTTGTAAATGTTTATTTACATATGTTATGTTGTGTCAGGGCAGTTAGCTTACACGGTCATACCTCGACTTACGACAGAGCTTGTAAAACAAAACACTCGTATAACAGATTTTGTTCATGTTTATTTACATACCTTAATTGTTTCCAAACAGAAGTCATCATCAAGAGCTAAATAACTCCACGGTGATGTTTTGGTGAATTTATGAAACTGAAACAATACAAAAAGAATGCCATTATAAGTTAATAATAGTAACACAGAAATGTTACATATATATATATATATGTATGTATGTGTGTGTGTGTGTGTGTGTGTGTGTGTGTGTGTGTGTGTGTGTGTGTGTATATATATATATATATATATATATATATATATATATATATATATATATATATATATATATATATATATATATCAGTGACGTGCAGTCAGGGGAGGCAGGTGAGGCTGGGCCTCACGTGCCATCATGGAAAGAAAAAAAAAGGAAAAAGAAAAAAAAAAAATTAAATTGTTATATGTATCCAGTGATTATACTATAAAGTTATTTTCCATTTAACTTCACCAGTTTTAGATTATTTTTATTAAAAATCGCTGAATTTTCACATTTGCCGTTCAAATACTGAGAAGAGACTTGCGGTGAGTCACCAGCCAGTTGAGCCTCGCCATGGATTGCGCAATGCTGGCCTGCTGTGCAGTGAGACCGTATTGCTATATAAATTATATTATAAATTTCCATAGTTTAGTTAGCTGAGGTATATAATGTACAGTGTATTTTGTCAACAACTGTATGTGTGTAACGTATTTCTTGTGCTGAGCAATCATAAAACGGCTGCGAAGACGCACTGGGTGAGGCTCGCAGTAATCCCGCCTCCTGGTGGTAGAGGGCGCTAGTGATCCCAGAGATCATTCTTGCGACTACTCGGCTGCAGAAGAAGTGACAACAAGCAGCAACAGTTAGCAGCGATCGTTTATTTTTTTCCTCTTGCCTGGACTTTTAACATGAAGGATTACATATCTAAAATAAAACAGTTTTCTAAACTGGACTTTCAATCGAAACAGGAGGTAATAATTAAAGGAAGCTCTCCATCGAGACAGAGAGACTTTTAAAACTGAAGAAAGATAAGGAAGACTTCCAAAAACAAGTTATCAATGCTTTTGTTCAAAAGGAGCGGCGCATGGACTTTATTTATAAGTAAAGGTAAAACCATAATAACGTTTTTTTTTTATTAAATATGCGTTTTTGTGTGCTACAGTTTGTATGTGTAAAGTTAAAGTTAAGTTAAAGTACCAATGATTGTCACACACACTAGGTGTGGTGAAATTTGTCCTCTGCATTTGACCCATCCCCTTGCTCACCCCCTGGGAGGTGAGGGGAGCAGTGGGCAGCAGCGACGCCGCACCCGGGAATAATTTTTGGTGATTTAACCCCCAATTCCAAGCCTTGATGCTGAGTGCCAAGCAGGGAAGAATGCTGGTATGAGCTTTTAAACATAACCCGTTAACTGCTGCCAATCAAATGGTGAATAAGATACTCTTTAGGGTTCATATGTTTGTAAATCTGACTGTGATGAAGTCAGTGCCTCACCAGCCATGAACCTCACCGCACGTCACTGATATAGATATAGATATATATATATATATATATATATATATATATATATATATATATATATACATATATATATATATATATATATATATATATATATATATATATATATATATATATATATATATATATATATTGCATGCGCAAAGGAATACGTCACTTCCTGGATTCGCAATAGTTTGCTTCAGAGCTTCAGCGACATGACGTGATGTTTTATTAATGTTTTGTATAAAATGAATAGCTTAGATAGTAGTCAAACAATACAGGAATCTAAAAATAAACAAGGGGTAGTTTAAAAAAAAAAATCAGGGAGTGTTATCGCCACAATTTTAACCATTTTTATGCATGTCATTGCAATGAATCACAGAGGGGGCAGCACTGACTCATTACTTTTTTACATGTTGCTTTTTTAAACAAGGCAATTAACTTAAATCTTAAATCTTACAGCCCGACAACAAGTTGACTTTTAAATTGTCAGTATTGTGAATTGATGTGTTTGATGTAAGTAAACGTGAGATAGACAGGCGGATCGGTGCGACGTCTTCAGTAATGCGGACGCTGTATCAATCCGTTGTGGTGAAGAAGGAGCTGAGCCGGAAGGCAAAGCTCTCAATTTTCCAGTCAATCTACGTTCCCATCCTCACCTATGGTCATGAGCTTTGGGTTATGACCGAAAGGACAAGATCACGGGTACAAGCGGCCGAAATGAATTTCCTACGTTGGGTGGCGGGGCTCTCCCTTAGTGATAGGGTGAGAAGCTCTGTCATCCGGGAGGAGCTCAAAATAAAGCCGCTGCTCCTCCACATTGAGAGGAGCCAGATGAGTTGGTTCAGGCATCTGGTCAGGATGCCTCCCTAGGGAGGTGTTTAGGGCACGTCCGACCCGTAGGGGCCCACAGGGAAGACCCAGGACACGTTGGGAAGACTATGTCTCCCGGCTGGCCTGGGAACACCTTGGGATCCTCCTGGAGGAGCTGGACGAAGTGGCTGGGGAGAGGGAAGTCTGGGCTTCTCTGCTTAGGCTGCTGCCCCCGCGACTCGACCTCGCATAAGCGGAAAAGATGGATGGATGGATGTAAATACAATAATACAAAAGATGGATGGATGGATTGCTTTAAGGCATCGTTTGGGTTTCTCTATTGAATACGTACAGTTTCAAAATAAATATTGTATTCTCAAATAACGTTTGTTTTTGTTGTTTTGTATGTAATCCTTTATATGACATTGTTATTGAAATAAAGATTACAAAAAACAAAGCCATTGTAACATACTGTAAAACAAAAAACGTTGACAGGAAGTGACATACAGTATTCTTTGCGAATGTGTGGACCAATCAGGCCGTGATACCAGTTGGATTGAAAGTAGCCGACTACCAAACGGACATAGGTCGCTACGATTTTTTTGTCACTTTTCTCAGAGCAATTTTTATTGTATTTTCTACTGTTGGCAAACGACAGCCATTCTTCATTTTCCTAATGACTTCTAAATTTAGTCTGGGAGCTTTATTTTGCACTTTGTTTTGTTTCTGGGTCATAAAACTGAGAAACGAGTGCTGTTACTTGGGATATTTTGCTAGCTGTGGTTGATTTGATGTGAGAGTTCTGTAAAATGACTGAGTGCTTTGGCTTACCTCAGGGAATTGTACCTGAGAAATTGAGCTTAAGCACACAAAGCAGCGAGTTTTGTGTTGCATTTGCAATGATGGATCTCTTTTCGCATTGACACTGATAATTTAAAGTTGAATTGAGACCCACAGTAACCGTTGTAATATCGTGGACCCTCAAAGATCAATAGTCTGACACACATTTTGAGAAAAATATGCCTCTCAACGTTGCATAATCACAAATTACAAATGTATAACATGCCTCGATATATTAGCATATTGTTAAATAAAGTTAATGGCTTAGCTCATGCTTTTTCTTTGACGTTTTGTGGCTTTTTCACAAAACTACGGTAAACCATGACACGATGCAAAACGTGTATTGCATAGAACAGTGGTTCTTAACCTGGGTTCGATCGAACCCTAGGGGTTCGGCGAGTCGGGCTCAGGGGTTCGGCGGAGGTCAAGACTCACCCGACTCATCGTGTAAATAAAAACTTCTCCCTATCGGCATATTACGGATACGGCAACAGCAAAAGTCAGACTGATTTGCAGGTGTGTAATTTGTTGTGAGTTTATGCACTGTGTTGGTTTTGTTCTTTGAACAAGGTGATGTTCATGCACGGTTCATTTTGTGCACCAGTAAAAATACTGGTAACACTTTAGTATGGGGAACATATTCACCATTAATTAGTTGCTTATTAACATGCAAATAAGTAACCTATTGGCTCTTAACTAGTCATTATTAAGTACTTATTAATGCCTTATTCGGCATGGCTTTATTATAACCCTAACCCTCTAACCCTGGCCCTAAGCCTCTAACCCAAACCCTAACTAAAAAACTCTAAATTAAGTCTTTGTTACTTAGAATATGTTCCCCATACTAAAGTGTTACCAAAAACCTTTAACTTTGTCTTGAACTTGAAAAAAACCAACATTTTATTTTTCACTAAAGAAGGGTTCGGTGAATGCGCATATGAAACTGGTGGGGTTCGGTACCTCCAACAAGGTTAAGAACCACTGGCATAGAACTTCATTGTGTCACCATGACCTCAGTTCTGTGTTTATTTTATTTTTCTTTGAAATTTTTGTAACACATATTTCTAAACAAAAGGTCAGCCTCAACTATGGAAGACAAAGTGTTTCATTGTTTTATGTATTGCAGTGGTCAACTTCTTTTTACACTTGAATAAGTCTGCAATGCGCAATGTCTTTATATTAGACTTCGTTATTCGGTAAAAAATTATGACTGTGTTTTTTTTATTTTTTTTTACATTAATCGGTCCCTCCAGGAAATCACACCAATTCACGCAAATCAAGCCAAAGCTCGGAAATTATACTCGACCTCGCAACTTTCCGCACATTTTAGCCAATCAGCATAATTTCTGCCAATTAGCGCTCCGAGCGACTCACAATAACACACGTCAATTGTAATCAAAACTAATGTTTGTTTCTTGTGTCGAAGATTTAACAATATATCATCTCTTTATTGCTCAAATGGCTTAATTGGCATCCTCCCACGTAACTCAGATCTACTAAGCCTTCTGGGTAATGTACAAAACCTAAAACGAGTGAAGTTGCCAAACGTTCCCAAACGTTTACTGAGTGTTGTTAAAAGGAAAGGCCATGTAACACAGTGGTAAAAATGCCCCTGTGCCAACTTTTTTTGCAATGTGTTGCTGCCATTAAATTCTAAGTGAATGATTATTTGCGAAAAAAAATAAAAAGTTTCTCAGTTCAAACAATAAATATATTGTCTTGCAGTGTATTCTATTGAATATAAGTTGAAAGGGATTTGCAAATCATTGTATTCTGTTTTTATTTACAAATTACACAACGTGCCAACTTCCCTGGTTTTGTGTTTTGTAGTATATATATACATGTACTTCCTAGCTAACGTGTAATTGCATATTTATTTCACCTTTCTTTTTTCAGGGTAAGACCATGAAAAACAGATTTTTATTTGCAATGCTGACCTGGCAAAGACAAAGCATTTACATGTTAGATGTATTCCCTCACAATCTCTCAATTACTAACAAAAATTACTGCAATCGATTCCTCTCTACACTTCACAAATGCTTTTAACGTGTGTGGGTAAATGTGTTGGAAAATAAATGAAAGTTTAAGATGAACAAACACTTTTTAGGCATAAAACATACATGGAGAATGTCTGCAATATGTGGAGAATAAGGAAAGTTGTAGTTGTGTTTTTTCTGTAATTATTGATTAACCGTTACCCTTATCAGTTATAATTCATTAAAACAGTGCAGTAATTTAACAATGAGCTCTGAGTATGTACTGTTACTAGGGTTTCAAAAAAAAATAAAAAAGTTCAGATTAATCATGATTCTTATTTATAACAATTCTTAATCGATTCAAAATAATTAAAAAAAATTGTATTTATTTTTTATGTTTTTTTTTCTTTTTTTTTTCAATATGTCTCCCAGGCAAATCCTATTGTTGATATGGATGCCCATATGTGCTGTATAGTTTTACTTTATAAAATAAAAGTGTGGGATACTTCTCTTGTTGCCTTATTTGTATTTGACTTTATTAAATGTTTGGGAAACATTTTATTAAACAAAACCAGTTTTCTTTTGAGTAATATAGAAATGGATCTTTTGAATGTGTCTATATTATGGAGGAATGTAGTTAATCATAGAACTGGTACCCAATGTTATTTAAAAAATACTGATTCTGAATCGAATCGAATCGTAACCCCCATCGAATTGTGTGATGCGCAAAAATTCACAGTCCTAATGACTACTTTTAAGTCTGTCTGGTATAAAACAAGTTAAACATCAATACTGTATTTGTTTTCAAATATTTGTTGCAACCCTGTGCTTTTTAGGTTAATGTTACGCAATGATAAAACATAGGTTTAAAAAAATTTCATAAAATTGCACGTTGATTCAATGAAAAACTTTTGCCTCAAATTCCTGAAAAATCTAGCATTTTAGGCCGCAACAATCACAAACAAGGCCTGCAAAATCCTTATGAACTGATTAAATATTAACAGCGGTGAACATTCTACACTCACATGACAAGTAGGAGTGTTAACGTTTGACCTTGCAATTGCCTCTTGAACTAATTGACATTTTATTATATTTTCTTACTATCAATTCTCATATGTGAATTCAGAATCCAAAAAAAGGAAAATATTTCCTCATAAATAATTTATTTGCTTATCCAACGCTCACTGACTAAGCCTCGTCCTGCTATCGAATCATTTCCAGCACAGTCTGACAAAAAGCCCCCAGGAAGACGACTTTGGGAAAGGAAATAAAGTTGTCACATGTCTCGCAGACAGCAAGTCTATTTTATTTTATTTATATATATATTTGGAGCTGTGCAGCCACTGATGAAGACATTAAAATGTCCCCTATATAATAAACCTAAGCTGACAGGCTGTCTGTGGATTTCCGGCTGTCTTCTATACACACACACACACACACACACACACACACACACACACACACACACACACACACACACACACACACACACACACACACACACACACACACACACACACCATAGGAGCCTACATGTTTTGTAATGGGTTATTTTTCGCACCTCGCGGCATAAAAAGGTGTAGGCTTAGTGACTGGATGTATCAAACTGCAAAATATACACACACAATACATTGATGAAAGTTGCTTCAAAAATGACATGTGTTTTTTTTTAAGTGGCATTTTGTCATGTAAAACTAAAATATTGAGAATTGCTTGGATTCTTGTTCCTTGTCATGTTTCGACAGACATTTGTTGCTAGGGCAGAGTTTATAGGGCTCAATATGGTAGATAGATAGTTTGTCATATACAGTACGCACAGATACGATAGTCTTTTTGTAGGCTTTGCAAAGAGCACTACAGTATTCGTATCCTAGCAAACGCGGGATTACGGTACAGGATTTGCATTTTGATGGGTGACAGCTCAGGCAGCCATGAGAGTAGTGGGGAAGGCAATAAAAGATCTGTGATTGGACCGCCCCCCAAACAGATCCTCTCTAAATGCTTACAGCGAGAGATGCAAACATTATGCAGGACCAGGATTTTTCTTACTGGTCCTTATGTCACACATCAGAAGGTCCCCTCATTTGTAGAAACTAGTTTTTAATGATGATGTTATGTTAGATCAATTCCTCTAAAATAGTGGTGGGGGCCACTCTGGGGGTGCACGTGTCACCCCAGGAAACATGTTTTATCAGTATCATGTACCCCGCTTTGAAAAGCTTCGAAAAGCTGTGCACTACCAATGCACTTATTTTGATTTAAAAATAAAATCAGCACAAATTGTTTCATTTTTTTTGTTTGTTTTTTAGGTTGAATTTTTGTATGTATATTGTGCTCCTGACTTAATGTTGCTGATCAATTTGAATTTATTATTTGAGTTTATTGTATTTTATTTTTCAGTATTAAATGGTTCAAGTTGGAAAAAAAGGTTTCTATAGTTGAAATAATGATTTAAAAAATGTAAAAGCTAATTTATTAACTCTAAATCTTTTCCCTTACGGACTAAAAACAATGTTAATAAAATCCTTCTTTTTTGTAAGTTGATCTATATTTCTTTATTTTTTGTCTGTTAATGGTAATAAGTATACAATGTTATGCAGAGGTGTACTTATAACAATTTTATAGACAAATATAGACAGAGCGTAGGAGGGTGAAAAATGTTTTCTTCTTCCCCTTAACTGAGAAGCGTTGTGTTAGATACAAACATGTACACCCAACACTTCATGGATGACAGTTTTGAAGAAGAAACACGACAAAAAACAGGCTTCGCTACACATCTTGAAATAAAGTCTATCTGTCAGTTAACGTAGGAAACAAACATAGGAGTTTTGAATTTGATCATTTTGTTTTTTTCCAGGGCTTGTCAACTGGCGGCCCCAGGGCCAAATCCGACTCAAAAATGAAACTATTCCGGCCCCCCAAGGTCAGTTCAAATCTTGGGAGACAAACATTTTTGCAGCAAATTCCTAAAAACACAAGAGTGCTCCTGTTCTATAGAGGAACTGGGACCACTGTAAACACATCGGCAGATCCTTGCATTGACATTTTAACCTTGCTAGCAAACATACAACACTGGGGTACAAACTTGTGATGTACATGACTGAGGCGTCCCGCAAGGCATCCGTTTAAGTCCTCTCTTTTTTGGCAGTTACACTTTTTTTTTGCAATGTGATTTATGTAATTAAGCTTGTTTACATCAAATGCAGTCAGTAGTCATTTGTTCAATCTGTTTAGTTATACTCGGAGTGTTCCTCAATGTTCCGTTTTAGGTCCTCTCTCATTTGGGCTATTCAACTAGCGGCATGTGGGTTCAGTTCTAAAACAAATTGTGAGAGAGTTGTATGAGTGGTCCACCCAGGGTCTCGACTTTGAACAGCTAGCGGCCTCATCTGTGGTCACCTGATAACCTCTCCACGGAGGAGAGGCTATCTTTTCTCCAGAGCAGAAAAGAGACAGCAGAACAACTGAGTTTTAAAATGGGACTTAAATGCTTCTACTGAGGTAGCATCTCTAACTGTTACCGGTAGGGCATTCCAGAGTACTGGAGCCCGAATAGAAAACGCTCTATCGCCCACAGACTTTTTTGGGCGGGACATATGGTACAATATAATCAGCAAGAATATATACAACATAAGACTGATACAACCATACTTGCCAACCTTGAGACCTCTGAATTCGGGAGATTGGGGGTGTGGGGGGTTTTGATTGATTGATTGATTGATTGAGACTTGTATTAGTAGGTTGCACAGTGAAGTACATATTCCATACAATTGACCACTAAATGGTAACACCCGAATAAGTTTTTCAACTTGTGTAAGTCGGGGTTCACTTGATTCATGATACAGATATATACTATCATATACAGGTAAAAGCCAGTAAATTAGAATATTTTGAAAAACTTGATTTATTTCAGTAATTGCATTCAAAAGGTGTAACTTGTACATTATATTTATTCATTGCACACAGACTGATGCATTCAAATGTTTATTTCATTTAATTTTGATGATTTGAAGTGGCAACAAATGAAAATCCAAAATTCCGTGTGTCACAAAATTAGAATATTACTTAAGGCTAATACAAAAAAGGGATTTTTAGAAATGTTGGCCAACTGAAAAGTATGAAAATGAAAAATATGAGCATGTACAATACTCAATACTTGGTTGGAGCTCCTTTTGCCTCAATTACTGCGTTAATGCGGCGTTGCATGGAGTCGATGAGTTTCTGGCACTGCTCAGGTGTTATGAGAGCCCAGGTTGCTCTGATAGTGGCCTTCAACTCTTCTGCGTTTTTGGGTCTGGCATTCTGCATCTTCCTTTTCACAATACCCCACAGATTTTCTATGGGGCTAAGGTCAGGGGAGTTGGCGGGCCAATTTAGAACAGAAAAACCATGGTCCGTAAACCAGGCACGGGTAGATTTTGCGCTGTGTGCAGGCGCCAAGTCCTGTTGGAACTTGAAATCTCCATCTCCATAGAGCAGGTCAGCAGCAGGAAGCATGAAGTGCTCTAAAACTTGCTGGTAGACGGCTGCGTTGACCCTGGATCTCAGGAAACAGAGTGGACCGACACCAGCAGATGACATGGCACCCCAAACCATCACTGATGGTGGAAACTTTACACTAGACTTCAGGCAACGTGGATCCTGTGCCTCTCCTGTCTTCCTCCAGACTCTGGGACCTCGATTTCCAAAGGAAATGCAAAATTTGCTTTCGTCAGAAAACATGACTTTGGACCACTCAGCAGCAGTCCAGCTCTTTTTTTCCTTAGCCCAGGTGAGACGCTTTTCGCGCTGTTTCTTGGTCAACAGTGGCATGACACGAGGTATGCGGGAGTTGAAACCCATGTCTTTCAAGCGTCTCTTGGTGGTGGATCTTGAAGCACTGACTCCAGCAGCTGTCCACTCCTTCTGAATCTCCCCCACATTTTTGAATGGTCTTTTTTTCACAATCTTGACCAGGGCGCGGTGATCCCTATCGCTTGTACACTTTTTCTGACCACAGTTTATCCTTCCCTTTGCCTCTCCATTAATGTGTTTGGACACAGAGCTCTGAGAACAGCCAGCCTCTTCAGCAATAACCTTTTGTGTCTTTCCCTCCTTGTGCAATGTGTCGATGGTTGCCTTTTGGACAGCTGTCAAATCTGAAGTCTTCCCCATGTTTGTGTAGGCTTCAGAACTGGACTGAGAGACCATTTAAAGCCCTTTGCAGGTGTTTTGAGTTAATCAGCTGATTAGTGTGTGGCACCAGGTGTCTTCAAAATGTAACCCTTACACAATATTCTAATTTTGTGACACACGGAATTTTGGATTTTCATTTGTTGCCACTTCAAATCATCAAAATTAAATGAAATAAACATTTGAATGCATCAGTCTTTGTGCAATGAATAAATATAATGTACAAGTTACACGTTTTGAATGCAATTACTGAAATAAATCAAGTTTTTCAAAATATTCTAATTTACTGGCTTTTACCTGTATACTATCATCATAATACAGTCATCACACAAAATAATCATCAGGGTGTATACATTGAATTATTTACATTATTTACAATTCGGGGTGTGGGCGGGGTGGGCGGGGTCGGGGGGTGGGGTTAAGGGGGAGGAGTATATTTCTTGCTAGAATTCACTGAAATTAAAGTATTTCTTTTATATATATATATATATATATATATATATATATATATATATATATATATATATATATGTATGTGTGGGGAAAAAAAATCACAAGACTATTTCATCTCTACAGGCCTGTTTCATGAGGGGGGTACCCTCAATCGTCAGGAGATTGAGGGTACCCCCCTCATGAAACAGGCCTGTAGAGATGAAATAGTCTTGTGATTTTTTTTCCCCACACATACATATATTGCGCTCTACTACGGTATCGAACACTATTTTTTGGATAACCTTATTAAGACATATATATACCGTATTTTCCGCACCATAAGGCGCCCTGGGTTAAAAGCCGCGCCTTCAATGAACGGCATATTTCAAAACTTTGTCCACCAATAAGCCGCCCCGTGTTGTAAGCCGCATCTAACTGCGCTAAAGGAATGTCAAAAAAACAGTCAGATAGGTCAGTCAAACTTTAATAATATATTAAAAACCAGCGTTCTAACAACTCTGTTCACTCCCAAAATGTACGCAAATGTGCAATCACAAACATACGTATATCAACATGGACAGAGCTGCGTGAAAAAAGCCACCCGGCCTCTTCGCGTAAACTTAAACTTACCTTAACCACTCGCTCATCTTTTCTTCATCCATCCCTTCGAGTTAGCTTTTATGATGACGCCGGCTGGAAAGGTCTCTTTTGGCAAGGTCTTCCTTTTGAATATCACCACGGGTGGAAGTTAGCATGGCAAGCTAGAACCACAGTGAAGGATGACTTCTCATTCCCTGTGGTGCGAATATTCACCGTACGTGCTCCCGTTCCACAGTGCGGTTCACAGGAATATCAGTTGCTGTGAAATACGGTAGTAATCCGTGTGCGGATGGAGAGATTGCGTCTTTTCATGAACCGGATCCTTGTCGCTTAGTAGGAGCCATTTTGTGGTCTTTACAGATGTAAACAGGAAATGAAACGTACGGTGATATCCGCGCGTTTTTTCTTCTTCTTCCGGGGGCGGGTGGTTGCTTACAGTAGAAGAAGAAGCGCTTCCTGTTCTATGGGGGCGGGTGCTTACCTTGGCGGTTGCTTGCGTAGAAGAAGAAGCGCTTCCTGTTCTACCGGGAAAAAAGATGGCGGCTGTTTACCGAAGTTGCGAGATCGAAACTTTATGAAAATGAATCTTAATATTTATCCATATATAAAGCGCACCGGGTTAAAAGCCGCACTGTCAGCTTTTGAGTAAATTTGTGGTTTTTAGGTGCGGCTAATGGTGCGGAAAATACGGTATATATATATATATATATATATATATATATATATATATATATATATATATATATATATATATATATATATATATATATATAGTACAGTAAACAGTAATGAAAACACAGTTGTTCTACTAACTGTACAGTACTTGCTGCTTACTTAAAAAAAAAAAAAACACTTACCTTTCACTATTTAAGTAGCTTTTGTTCTGCCATTTGGGTACTGGAGAGCGATCTCTGAATCCGGGAACATATCCTTCACGGATTTGTTGAAAACATCCGCAAATGAGAACGGAATTTTGCTTGCAAGGTGGCCCATAATACTGTGTTGCCGCCGCCTTGTGCTTCTCTGACCGTTCATGAGTGACTATATCCATTCGGCCACCGTGTTATGGGTTATAGATAAACCTATGGATAACGAGACATATATAATAGTCTCCTTTTCAGGTGAGAGGACGCTAAAGGCAGTGCCTTTAAGGCACGCCCCCAATATTGTTTGTCCGGCTGGAAATTTTGGATATTACAACTTGCCGTAGTTTTGAAGCAATGCATGATGGGAATCCGGATGTTGTGTGTCAGTGTATTAACGTGCCGGCTGGAATAAACACACGCTGAGAAATAGCTCCGTGCCTGCCTACTTTATGGGTTATGGATAAACCTATGGATAACGGAGACATATATAATAGTCTCCTTTTCAGGTGAGAGGACACTAAAGGCAGTGCCTTTAAGGCACGCCCCCAATATAGTTGTCCGGCTGGAAATCGGGAGTTTTTCGGGAGAATGGTTGTCCCGGGAGATTTTCGGGAGTCTACAGGAAAATTCGGGAGGGTTGGCAAGTATGGATACAACATAAGACTGATAGTAAAGAGAGAAGTCCAGACCCTCGGTCCTTAGCTTTGTGGAAATGTGGCCCCCAAAACGATTTAGTTGAATTTCCTTGCTGTCGACTAACCGAGCATGATGTTGCTGTTGAAAGATGACTGTAATGTCGTCTAGTAGGTTGGACAAGTGGAGAGTTACACTGTATGTGTGAAGAGTGGATAAAGTGCACAATAGCACTTCTTTGTTCCGGTGCCAGGGTTAAACTGCCATGTTTACTGTGAGTCTGGCTCAAATCTACACACACGGGATGACGCTTTATTAAAAAAGAAGTATTGCTTTATCAAAGCTGACTGTTCTGCAACCGCGACTCCTGTTAATATTGCAGACCCTGCTTGTTCTTTTGTCATCCGGCTTGTTGATTGAGAAAGCAATTAATATTTGGCCTCAGGCCTGAAAAGCAACACAGTAAGAGGCATGTTTGTTTAGTTGATGCTGCGGCAATATGTACAGGCTTTATGGTCATCTCACTCTTATTGGTTTATTTAATGATATTAGCTATAAACTGGTCCTTGCCTCTCCGCCTTCCCTTCATTTACAATGCAACAGGCAGTCTGCTTTGACCATCTGGACCTATAAGAACTACCAATAAACAAGGTTACCACACCCTTGAGGTATACTTTGGTTAATTGTTTAGAGCAGGGGTATCCAAACATTTTCCCTTGAGGGCCACTCAAAGATGCAAGGGGCCACATTTACTTCATGAAATATGCTAAAAACCAGTCCAATGTAGGTCAATATATGCTAAGCTATCCCCACAAAACATTGAGTTCTTAGTTTTGTTGTTATACTGTAGCTGACAAAGCAAATTGGTGTCATATCTAATAACATTTATTATTGATAATGAATATACTACAGTTTGAGAATATACTAAGGGATGATGAAAAATTATCTATAGGCCAAAAATGGACCCCGGACAGCACTTTAGACACCTGTGGTTTAGTCGAGTCTCTACCACAGTCACTTATTACATGGTCATAGTCTTATATTGGTTACGATATGACATTTTTAAGGCCAAAAAATGGAAAACATACATTTTTGTGACCGACAAGTTGTTCATATAATAAAAAATGGAAATAGTTCACAATTGTTATCTTCTTTTATCTTCTGCTCAGTGGCCTTGTGGTTAGAGTGTCCGCCCTGAGATCGGTAGGTCATGAGTTCAAACCCCGGCCGAGTCATACCAAAGACTATACAAATGGGTCCCATTACCTCCCTGCTTGGCACTTGGAATTGGGGGTTATATCACCAAAATGATCCCCGAGCGCGGCCACCGCTGCTGCTCACTGCTCCCTTTACCTCCCAGGGGGTGGAACAAGGGAAATGCAGAGGGTAATTTCACCACACCTAGTGTATGTGTGTGGTACTTTAACTTTAATATCAGAGTCAGTAGGAATTGCTAGGCTGTGCTCTCTTTTGTTCAATACAAAGACAATAAAGAGCATAGCTATAATTAAGGCCCTTCCATTTTCTAACACAAACACGGTCAACAGAAGTGTCCAAACAAAATAAATACACAATCATCCCTTAATTTTTTACATTTAATTAAATGATTATATATTTTTGGAGGTCTAAGGAGAAAAACATGACGTCACAGAGGGTCAAAGAAATGTCAAATGCCAAAGTGCACTACTTGGCTGCAACCAGCAGAGGCGCTGTTGATTCATTCTCTACCACAGTCACTGTTCACTCTGTTTATAAATAAATAAATGGGTGTATATATTGTATAGCGCTTTTCTACCTTCAAGGTACTCAAAGGGCTTTGACAGTATTACCACATTCACCCATTCACACACACATTCCCACACTGATGGCGGGAGCTGCCATGCAAGGCGCTAACCAGCAGCCATCAGGAGCAAGGGGTGAAGTGTCTTGCCCAAGGACACAACGGACATGACTAGGATGGTAGAAGGTGGGGATTGAACCCCAGTAACCAGCAACCCTCCGATTGCTGGCACGGCAACTCTACCAACTTCGCCACGCCGTCGTTTAAGAAAATTGAAGAAATTTAAGGCAAATATCATGGAATTTTTCAAGCAAAAATAATTAATATCAGCAATACTGGCCCTGTATTTACTTGGTATCGGATCGATACCAATGTTTTCATTATCGCCAACCTCTCCTATTTATCTATATTTCCTACTGCGCCCAAGCGTTGTTAATGACGTCACTCAAGAGTCGACCAGGTGATTTAGCGCGGTAATTGCTAAGCTGTGAAAACTATGATGCTGTGTTCCAATTTTGGATTATTTACGGAACTAGTGTGATCCCATGGCTTTACATTTTGTTACATATGTATATTTTGCTTTCTATTTTAGTTACTTTATTAGGGCCCGCCATGGCCCATTGCAAAAGGACTCCCACAGGGAGTCCTTATGCAATGGGACATAAGGACCTATTGTTATTCTAAGGTTTTATTATTCTTTATTATTATTAGGGCCCGCCATGGCCCATTGCAAAAGGACTCCCACAGGGAGTCCTTATGCAATGGGACATAAGGACCTATTGTTATTCTAAGGTTTTATTATTCTTTATTATTATTATTATTATTATTCTTCCGCCGCCTCTTTGAACACTAATTTGACCCACTCAACATGCTTCAAAACTCACCATATTTGACACACTCATCAGGACCTGCGAAAATTGTCTTTTGATCAAAAAACCGAACCCCAAAAATCAAAATTGCGCTCTAGCGCCCCCTAGAAAAAAAACAAAACAGACTGCCTGTAACTCCCACTAGGAAGGTCGGAGAGACATGAAACAAAAACCTCTATGTAGGTCTGACTTAGACCTAGTTCTCATAATTGTATGTCTTCGGGCAAAAATCTACAGGAAGTTGGCAATTCCCCCTTCAAGACAAAAAAGTACTAAAAACAGTCACTTTTGCCTCTTTGAGATGCAATTTGACCCCATTAACATGCTTCAAAACTCACCAAACTGAACACACACATCAGGACTGGCAAAAACTGTGATCTAATACAAAAACCTAACCCCAAATCTAAAAATTGCCCTCTACAGCAATTTTTGAATAAAACTGATAAAAAACTGCTCCTCGGAAGACAAAAACTACAAAACTGCCTGTAACTCCCACTGGGAAGGTCGGAGAGACATGAAACGAAAACCTCTAAGTAGGTCTCACTTAGACCTACATTTCATAAATTGACAACCCCCAGCAAAAATATTCAGGAAGTTTGCTATTCCCCCTTCAACACAACATTTTTGTAAAAACCCGTCACCTTTCTTCAAACATTATCTCCTCTGAGCGCGTTTGTTGTTTCGGCTTCAAACTAACACAGGAGAGAGATTGAACCCTTCAGATTAAAAGTTGGTGAAAGAGTTGTGATACCTGCTCCGGTTTTGATTTTATGACCCTTCAAAGACCCGCTGCACTGATGCTCCTGCGGTGCTGTTTTTTTAAGATGGCTGCTCAAAAGCAGGAAGCACCAACATGCCCACACAATGCAGACAAGGTAGGTACACTAGACAAAAGTCTTGGGACACTTCAGACTACAAGTAGACAAAAGTATTGGGACACTTAGGACTAGCACCTGCCAAATACGCGGGCCCGTCCAACGCTGCTTGCAGCTTTAATTTAGTTTGCAACCCCCTGGCGCTGTTTTGTACTGTTTCTGTACTTGTTTTGATTATTATTTCTCGATTGTATGTAAATGTTGCATGTAATCAATAAAGGTTTATAACATACCAAAAAAAAAAAAAAAAAAAAAAAAAGCGCGGTAATTGCTTTGAGTGTCACGTGTCCAGCAGGTGGCAGTGGACATTCTCAGGTATGGATGAAGACAAGGAGGAGGAGGAGGATGAAGAAAGTAGGGGGCGTGTACTTAATAGTCTCTCCCACGTTGCGGAGCGTGGAAATGTGACGTGTGGGAGCCGCGGAGAGAGCGAATGTGTGCATGTTGTGTTTGTTGTGTGTGTGACAGTGAGTTCCACAGCGGGAAAGTGCCCGCGGCTTACCCCACTTTGGGCTCTTCGTCTCCCGCCAGGACCAGCCGGGGACTTCACCACCACCAGGTCCGGACTCCTGGAAGTGCAACAAAAGTCCCGTCATTGGGGTTGTGAGCGATGCACTGGCAGCATGGCCAAGTGGTTCAAGGAGCACCTGGGATTCAAAACTACCAAAGCACCCCCTCCGGCGCCTCCGAAGCCGGACTACCGACACTGCCTTACCGGTGTGCCCGGTGCGCCTGGCTTCCAAGCGGCCATCTCCGGAGCTACTTTCCCAGCTCAGCCGGACATTCTGGCCGCCTACAAACTGCAGAAGGAGCTGGACTTCGAGGACCCGTACACTCCCGGCGGAAATGTGGCGTTTGGCTGCGGCAGCGTGAACGCCGTGGGGGCGCAGGATATCAAGTACGTGTCGCCGAAGCACCGACTCATCAAGGTGGAGACGGTGGAAAAGAACAGTCCGGCTTCCGGCGGAGGTGTCACGGTCACTCAGGCTGTCGCCTTGGGGAGCGTGAAGTCTCCCACCTCGCCCCCTACGGAGCAGGACAGCAAGGAGAAGGTGAGGAAACTTTCAAGTCAACTAGTACACACATTTAATATAACTTTGTTTTAAAGCACCTTTTAAACACAACGTCAACTAGTACGCGCATTCAATCTAACTTTGTCTATTAATAAAATAAAAGTTAAATAAATAAAACAAACATATTTTATCATAAGATTTAGGCGTGTTATGTTTAGAGGGCCTTTGATTCTGTCGGAATTTTCGAAACTTTCCTGGTTGTGTCACAGCAGCACTTCGCGCACTTGTGACAGGAATGCCTGCTTCCAACCGGCAGAACTTGACACACGCACACGCACACGCACACGCACGCACGCACACACACACACACACACACACACACACACGCACATTCTTGTATTTGTTACCTTCTTGAGACCTCCGAAAAATACCTCTCTTTAGGACCACCCTTTCTAGATACATCAATATGTATATTTACAACATTAATAATAGTTACAAACTATGCAAGTATTAAAAGGTAAGCCTTTTAGTTATTTTTATTTATTTTTGTTTGTAATTGTTTTATCCGTCCATCCATCTTCTTCCTCTTAGTAATTGGTTTTTAATCTTCATTATTTACATCAGGTTGTTATAGGATATCTCTATATACATATTTATTTATTTATTTGTATTAATTTTGGCCAAAGGCGGTGCATTTCAATTTCTTACACACACTTATTACATATGTTGGCCAGAGGGGGAGCACTTTTAAAACCGAAACACCGTCAATTCGAAAAATCCCTCCTTTTTGGGACCACCCTAATTTTGAAAGATTTCACCGCAAATGAGATGTCTATTTTTTATTTTTTGTAATGTGTTTAACGCTGATGACAAACGAGTCATGGACCACAGATGGCCCCTGTGCCGCAGTTTGGGCAACCCAGCTGTAGAAGCTAACTGTAATTGGCCAATATAGTCTTAGTACCGTAGTGTATTTGTTCATCCTATGGTCACATATGGGACGCGAGTTGTCTTGCGTCAGCACCGGAAGTCGTAAAATCAGCTGGCGGGTTTATTAGGGGATGAATAGGGAAGTCCTTCTTTAGCTGCCGTCTTGTTTAATCATATATTGCTGCCTTTGCACCTGTCAAAGTGTACTTTTGTATGCACATTAAATCAACAAAAAAAATCCCGACTTTGGAGCAATGTTCACGGACTGTAGTATTTGGCTCTCTATTAGATGCAATGGGTTTTCCGTATTGGGACCATGATTTCGGTCCTTACTTGTTCACCTGTCCTCATATGGAAGGTACTTTTCCTTGTTGTCTCAAGAAGGGTGGAAATACAAGAACACACACACACACACACACACACACACACACACACACACGGTTACTTACTAGTGTGTGCCCGCTTGCGACATTACGTCCCGCTTAATGACTAACCTGCGTGAAAGGGAGTGTTTCTGTGGAAGTCCATTCACCAGCAAATATCTACTGTGTTGTCTCTGAATATAAGTCGACCTGTCTTTTTTTCAAGACATGTTTTTATGGATAACGTCTTTTCTATTTACTTCCATTCACAACAGAAGTTATCTCAAGGTGCTATAGAAAACTCCCTCTCAGGAAGGAACAGCAAACATGGTGTGTGTTTGTGTGAGTGACAAGAAGAAAAGCTGGATTGTAAAGAAGTTGTTGGGTGCCATCTGTCAGTTTTGGAATGTTTCCCAACCTTCAGTCAGCCAAGGTACATATTTTTATTAGACATATTTCATGGCGCACCACAAACCAATCATGTTAAATGAATGGCTATCACTGTCATAGATAAATGGACAAATGTACATTATTTGTAGTAAAAGAAAAAAAAAAAAATACAGACCAATTAGGTAACATTACACAATTTCCACTTGATGATCTTGTAACTAATACCACCAAGTGTGGCCGTGCGGTTTTAAGTGTGTAAACCTCACTCCCTGACACATTAAAGGGGAACTGCACTTTTTTTGGAATTTTGCTTATTGTTCACAAACATTATGAAAGACATGACAACAGATATATATAGTTTCTGATGCATTGTAATGTCCAAATAAATGTAAATAAAAGTATGCGTACAGAGGAGTCAATGGGAGGTCCTCTATTCCACCAATTGAGTCGTGTCCTGGGTGCGAGCAGACGGTGCCTAACATTTTACACTTGGAAAAAACATACATAAGTCGCACTGGAGTATAAGTCGCATTTTTTGGGGAAATTTATTTGATAAAACCCAACACCAAGAATAGACATTTGAAAGGCAATTTAAAATAAATAAAGAATAGTGAACAACAGGCTGAATAAGTGTACGTTATATGAGGCATAAATAACCAACTGAAAACGTGCCTGGTATGTTAACGTAGCATATTATGGTAAGAGTCATTCAAATAACTATAACATATAGAACATGCTATACGTTTACCAAACAATCTGTCACTCCTAATAGCTATATCCCATGAAATCTTATATGTCTAGTCTCTTACGTGAATGAGCTAAATAATATTTGATATTTTACGGTAATGTGTTAATAATTTCACACATAAGTTGCGCCGGAGTATAAGTCGCACCCCCGGCCAAACTATGAAAAAAAACTGCCACTTATAGTCCAAAAAATACGGTATACGTATGTGTCAAATAGAAGCTGATACGGAAAGCAAGGGAGTTGGGGGGGTGGTCGGTTTTCGCGTGCATGCGTTTGTGCAACAGAATAAACTGTTACTTATTACGACATCTGGGGTAAGAGTTTGCACTGGTCAATGAGCTGACCACTTGGGCTTTTAGCTCGTTGCCTGACGCGTTCACCTCTCAAGCAGCACACCTTGCTTTGAGCCTCTGGTAGGACAAAGGTGGCAGGAGCAGTGGGTTACAGACTCTCATGGCACAGTGGTTGGGAATAGCAGAAACCTGTCTTTTTCTGATTTAACATAATAATAATAATATTATTATTATTATTATTAATAATAGTAATACTATATTATATTCGGGTTGCTACAGTAATGGGGAGATATAATAACGCTGTCATGTCTTACCCCATAAGACAGCAGTTGTAGTTCACCATTTGTTAATTTACATTTTCTTCTGGCCAACTTAATAGTCAACCTTTGCCTTAAGATGTTATCACATGTATTTTAGTGGGACAACACTTGCATCCATGTTTTGTAACGCCACACTGCAGGCTGTTGTGTCAGCACAAAGTGGACATGGAGACCGACAGACTGGTAGAATGCATGCATGGAGGCTGCTTCTAGAAGCACTTTGTCATGTCGGGGCTCTTAGGAATTCGCACACACACATACACACACACACACACACACACACACACACACACACACACACACACACACACACACACACACACACTGGAGACACCCGAGAGGTACGATACCAGCGAGGTTAAGGACGCGCTTGTGCGGTGATGAGTGTTATCTGGCTACTTGGAATGTTTCTGTACTGAGACGGGATACAACAACTGTTGTATGAATACACAGCATGCACCGTTCTCTTTTAATACAACTCAACCACTAAGCATATTTTTTCCTGAAGGAAATGACGGAAATCAAACTGGTCTGTTCCAGGGTCAAACTGTCACCATTATACATCCTCGTATTAATTATACAGGATTTGTTTAATTAATTTAAGTTATACAAGTGTTGGTCTTCTTTGTTGAGTAAGCCATATTGTATTGAGCAGCCTGGACTAAGATGCCTGTACCAATTAAATGACCAACACGCTAATTTGCACTAGAGATCAGCCCAATATTGTACTGAGCAGTCTGGACAGAGGCCTGCGTGTGCAGCTCTTACGCTCTATGGTTTAGGGCTGGGCGAGAAACGATATCAATATATATCGTGACAGGTGTGAATGATTGATGGGTTCTACATGTAAAGCGACTTTGGGTACTTAGAAAAGCGCTATATAAATCCCAGTTATTATTAGTTATTATTATTAATGTAATCGGTATCAATAAAAAATGCGTTCAATAAAACTTTTGATGTAATTTTTTTTTTCCTTGGAAAAAAAAATGTTGCATGACAAAGAGACACTCGCTAACCGAGCAGTGCAGGAAGTGATCACTGATCAGTGGGAGTGACACGCTAACAGCAAATTAAGGTTGTTTGTGCCATCTTGTTGTCTCGCGGTTGATATTTTTTGCATTGAGTGAGAAGAGAAATTAAAAATGAGTGCCGCACAGAGCGAATAAATTGCAGATTAAAGAGGAAAAGTCACCTCAACATTTTTTTTGTTTTTGTTTTAAACAGACAGTAATCAATACTACACCACCTTAGCCGTGCTCACCCTTGAAATAGTTCTCACACTTTGCACTATTTTGTTACACTTTATTAAGCATTTCTTATGTATTCCTTATTTTTGCACCGTATTTTTAGTCGGTTTTTGCTAAGTGTACAATGTAATTTTAGAATGTTGTTGACATTGATTCAGTATTTAATTTCCTTTCTGCCTTGATCGCTGAAGGGATTATACACAGAGGAAGGTTACATTTTAAATAAAAATGTTTAAATTTAGTATATTTTTCTCCTGGTCCTTATTTTCGATAGGTCATAAAAATATCAATTATCGATATCGACCGTTATAAAACAATTATATCGTGATACAGTTTTCAGTTATATCGCTCAGCCCCACTATGGATGTCCTCATCCTATTTTACCTCATTTAGCAATCCTCGGTAGCCTTCTGTGGGGCCATCCAAAAAAAGATGTTCCGCAAAAAGCCAAAGACAAAAAAAAACGTTGAGCAAATAATTGTGTATGAGGCGACTTTAGAGGCAGAGTTTTCCCAAAATACTGTTTAGACTCTGAGTTGTACAACCTTAGCGGCATTTGAATGTGTGTTCATGTACTGTATCTCGTTAACACCGGTATGTGGCATCTGTGCAAGTGTAAAACTAACTATTTTTTCCACACCCTCCCACCTTGCTTTGCCACTTGGAAAACAACTGTTAGTACCATAAAGTATATTTCCCGTATGTGAAGAGAGCCACGACCGTGACATAATAAAAACCTGCTTTGCACTGCAGATGTTTGCTTCTGCAAGCAATCATGAATCTGGTAGTTGAGTGTTGATATATTTGAAGCAAACAAAAATGATCATTTTGGTCCAAACCAGTGCAGCTGTTCAAGCTGATGAAATAGATTGCATATAGTACGCTCTCTCATCATACACTCGCATGGATTTAACAGGCTTGACTGTGTGTTTGTGTTTGTGTGTGTGTGTGTGTGTGAAGCACTGCTACCAAGCAGTATGCATGATGTTAAATCAGTGCTGACAGCCTGTGCTTTCAAGGAGTGTGCAGAGAGACTGGTTTAAAGGTGTTCTTGTCAGGTGCCGAGGGCTTGACACAAGTGCTGCATAGATAGCATTTTGAGGCTCCACTTTGTAGTGTCGAACGAGGACCGATCAACTGATCAATGTGAATTCCATCAATTGTGTGGAATTGACTGTTGATTGTCGTAAAGCAGATTAGAACAGAGTGCAGTGCTTAGCTGTTGTGCTGAGAATATCAGGGTATCTCACGATATAGTACACACAGCTCACAATTACAAAATTTCAATCGGACAATATTAAAGGTGTAACGGTACACAAAAATGTCGGTTCGTTACGTACCTCGGTTTAGAGGTCACGGTTCGGTTCATTTTCAGTACAGTAAGAAAACAACAAAATATAAATTTGGTTATTTATTTACCAAATTTGTAAACAATGGCTTTATCCTTTTAATGTTGGGAACACTATAATAATTCTGCCCAAAAATAGAAATAGCTCTGTGTGTGTTCCAATTCAATTATTTAGTGTCTCTGGATCTTGTTTGAATCTCAGCTCAGATAATACAGTTCTTGGAGAAAGGTTTTGGAGAGTAAAGCAGTCCAGTCCATGTGCTGCGGTTAAGGGTGAAAATGTGTAGAGTGTTGGCTCGAGAGCCTCCTACCAGCTCAGACAGAACAGGTGGTGGGGTTCCTGGCTGGAATCTCCCAAGAACGATCCTTGGACTAGATGCTTTTATTCCTTAGCTCGCCATCATAAAGAGAAGCCTGGCCTGTGTAAGAACCAGGACCATCCTTATAAATCAATGTGTACACAAATCAAATATCTTCATTAAATAACACTAATTGCATTATAAAGTATTCAGAACAGGTTCTAGTTTTTTCCTCAATATTGTACAATATAAATCAACATACATGTCAGAATCACAATATGCAATAAAGTGCTAAAATAACCATTAGCAGCATATATATGACCTATACAATTCAGTCAGTGCACTAAACGTGCTTATTATCAAACACATTCTAAATTACATTCAATACACAATAGTTATCATTGGTTCAAGTCATAAACCTTGTATATGGACGATTGAGAAATATGCCACAAAGACTGTTGTAATGAAACAATGAAAGAAAGACTAATATATTTTCATAAACATGGACTCACCAAGTCCGCTTCTACAGTCACACACAGCTTAATGACAAAAAATCTGGCGCTGGTAGTTGGCTCTATAAAGTTAACAAATAGGCATTTAGTTTAGAATCCCGTCATCACAATATTTCGGGTGAAAACGAGAATAAAAACCTACCTCGAGCAGAAATACAATCTGTCTCCCATCACGTCCTGTCTACGGGCCACTTCCTGCTACCGGCTTATAAGCACAGCTGATTGGAGCGCGGCAGTCACGTGACAAAGAGTAATAGATAGCAAGAGCTTAATTGTCTCCGCAAAAGTATGTATTTGACACCTGCGTTGTGCCTCGGTGTGCATTGTTTACACAACGTGCGGTACTCTACTTATGTCCGTCCGTGCAGTGCGCTACTTAATATGTACGTGTGGAAACTCGTTCGGTACATCGCCGAACCGAACGAAACCGAAACGGTTCAATACAAATACACGTACCGTTACACCCTTAGGCGATATTGCAATTATTCATTACCATATTTTCCGGACTATAAGCCGCTACTTTTTCCCCCACACTTTCGACCCTGCGGCTTATAAAACGGTGCGGCTAATTTGGGGATTTTTCTTTGCTGATGGCCATAATGTTTTGTATTTAACAACTAGTTTTCATAGAACACCAAAATATACACTCAATAGGTGGGTTAATGCTTGTGCTATGGCGCCATCTTTTGAACGAGTTCGCTCAGTGCAGTTGCTGCGGGTTGAACATTTATTTCCTGTTTCGTTCCTCCAACCGGAAGTATTCACCCAAAGCGTTTTTTGCTCGAAAAGATTCTTCATTCGTCACTCCGAGCAACGTTTGTAAGTTTTACAATATAACTCGAACATTTCATACTTACTAAACTGTCCCATGTGTGATGTCTGTAGGAGTGTTATGTAGTCAAGCTAGCGTCGTTAGCATTAGCGAATAGGCTAACACGCTTATAAGTGAAAAGTGTATGAATAAGAAGACATAATTAACTTTTTTTGAGCAACTGTGTTAGTATTATTTACTTACAATGGCATTCTTTTTGTATTGTTTCAGTTTTGTAAATTCACCAAAATGTGACCCTGGAGTTATTGAGGCCGTTTAGCTGATTGGAGAGCTGGCTTCCGCGGCTAGTGGACCCATGAGGATGACTTCGGTATTGTTTGATCAGCCAAACGGCAGTAAAACGACTGCCATGTGACACGCACCGTTTGGAAACAATTAGGGTATGCAAATAAACATTTAGCAAAATCTTTGCTACCGGTATATATCTGCAATTTCTAGTCCGGTGCAGCTAATATATGTTAACATTTTATTTCTTCTAAAATTTGGTGGAAAATACGGTAATTGCTCTGAAAAACCTGCAATAAATTGGTGTGTTATAGAGGGGAAACAAACAAAATCGTTTAGTTTTTTTTTAGTTGAACCAGAGTACAAACAGCAAAAATGCAAAACAATGAGACTGTTTTAATGCATCATAGATATAAACAAAGTATATGTACTTGACCCATTTTTAGGTCGCATTTGTCATACAAGTTTTAACCACCGCATGAAAACCATAAAACCCTCTAAACCAGGGGTGTCAAACTCGTTTTCATTGAGGGCCACAACGCAGTAATGGCTGCCTTCAGAGGGCCACTTGTTTTTTTTTTAAATTAATTAAAACATTGCGTGCGGGTAATAACCTGTGATTAGATTTTTTCATGTACAAATTAATGGATACATCATACGTTGAGGTGACAAGCAAATATTCAGCTGTTTATTTTTATCTTTACTAACATATTTTTGTAATACACTATATCATAATGTAATATTTGGCATGATTAGATAATAACGTTTCGAAGATATGCATTTTTTCCTATCAAAATCGAAATAATTATTTTCATTTAGTAAAAAAAAAAAAAGTATTTCATGTGGGCCCTTATGTGGGCTCTGAACCGAGGATGTCGTTGTGGCTTGTGCAGCCCTTTGACACACTTGTGATTTAGGGCTATATAAATAAACATTGATTGATTGAATGTAAATGTCTTGAATACAAATATCGATAGTATTTTATTAGCACACACTTTTCCCAGGCTTTCGCGGGCCACATACAATGATGTGGTGGGCCAGATCTGGCCCCCGGTCCTTGATTTTGACACCTGTGCTCTAAACAATAGCAGTTTTTAACTTTTACAAACGTGTAACATTTTCAACACTGTTAATTAGGGTTGCGTGATATTGACAATATAAATGATATAAAACTATCTGCCTTTTAATACTATCGTTATATTGAGATAATGCATGTTGATGACACATTCTGGCCTTGTCCTGCAAATTTAACTGCAAAAATGGAACAAACGTGTCCTCAACACACTGTAGCATTCTTGTTAGCAGCTAATGCTCCTCTTCAGTGCAAAGCCACTTCTAAGTCAGCATTGATTGATTGATTGATTGAGACTTTTATTAGTAGGTTGCACAGTGAAGTACATATTCCGTACAATTGACCACTAAATGGTAACACCCGAATAAGTTTTTCAACTTGTTTAAGTCGGGGTCCACTTAAATTGATTCATGATACAGATATATACTATCATATATACTATCATCATAATACAGTCATCACACAAGATAATCATCAGGGTGTATACATTGAATTATTTACATGATTTACAATTCGGGGTGTGGAGGGGGGGGGGGGGGGGAGTTAGGTTTGGTTGTTATCATCAGTCATCAACAATTGAGAACAGAGAAATGGATATTGAAACAGTGTAGGTCTGACTTGGTAGGATATGTACAGCAAGTAGTGGACATAGAGAGAGAGAGAGAGATCAGAAGGTATAAGAAAAATATCTGCATTTGATTGTTTACATTTGATTATTAACAACAATCCGGGGAGGGTGTTAGTTTAGGGTTGAAGTTGCCTGGCGGTGTACTTTTATTGCGGTTTTGAAGGAGGATAGAGCAACCGCAAGATAGAGCTCTTGAATAGAATTATTAATAATAATACATTAATAAATGTCTTGAATACAAATATCGATCGTAACGATACGAAGTATAACATCATTATATAGTTGATACAACAGTGGCTAGATCAATAATTTTTATCATCAAAAAATATTTTGTCGTTTTTGTTTTTGTTTGCAAACTCATTGGACACAGGAGGGCATAAAGGGCAAAATCAAAAATCTAAATCAGAGCCTATAGTAGGAATTAATTTAAATATTTAATGGACATTGTTACACTGCCATTTTGTGTTTTTGTCTGATTATAATTGTGATCAAAAATGGAATCTTCCACTGATCTTGAACGTTTAAAGTATCAGCATTTCTATGACCAATAAGGCCCCTGTAACTACTTTGTATTGGATGGATACCCAAATTTATGGAATCACCCAAAACTAATGTTAGGTATCAAACAGCTGAAGAACAAGTGTTTATTATATTTTGACAGAAGTGTAAATAGAATCATGTTACAACAGAAAGGAACCTGATGTCAATAACAGGAAATTAGCAATTAAATTAATAATACAATTAAGAGATTAATACAACTGTACAAAGGTTACCTCATACATCAGCAGCCAAATTAGGAGCCTTTGTAATTCATTTTGAAATAGTTCTATTTTGGTTTGTATACCAAATACTATATTTTGATGTATATCGTTATTGCAGGAGGCTGCAAAATAAATCGCAATGTAGATTTTAGGCCATATTAACCATCTTTACTGGTAAGAGTAAAACACAAATCACAGTAAATGACTCTGACAAGGGATAGTGAGGTGATAGTGAAGTATGGTGGCACTGGAACAACATAGGTTGAAAAAAAAGAGCCCACTACCAAGTTCCTCTCCGCTGAGTTGCATCGATGCTTTAATTACTCGACTGATGAACGCTAATTATATCAGCGCTTACCTCATTATTGAAATGCCAATAGAAGAATCAAGTGTTATTTACTACTTGAGTTTGTTTTTACTTGAGCCTGATTTTTTATTGGAGAATGTGGGGTAGGGTAATGTAAGCATCCAAAGTGGAATGCTTCTAAGGTTGTATAATTTGGAATTTGATCAAAATGCTATGGCAATTTTCCAGTCAGTGAAGCAAGCATCAAATAATGAAATCTGTGTCTGTGTTTAGCTTTTTTTTGTGGGCTGTGGTAAATACTCAGAATAGGCTGTAAGCGGACACTCATTCAAAGCAGTGTGACTCCAGCGTCACTATAGTGCAGTGCGATTATACAATATATATAATAGTTTGACTTAAAAAAAAAGTCTATGGTAAAATGGCAGGAGGATGGATGTCATGTAGTAGAGACTTACGCAAAGCACAATGGAAGTTGAACCAACAAAACCCCAAGAGGAACTCCTTAGTTTTGACGTTAAAAGTCCAACAACGGTAAACAGCAAAACATTCTGCCAACAAGTCGTTGTTAGTGACATGCAAACGTCTATTTTTTCTCTGTCACTTAAAGACACGACATGAAGAACAGTACAAAGATAGTGTTAAAATGCGACAAAGTGTTAATGTTACCTCAAAAATCACTATGTAATGAAAATACATTTTCACCAAACGAGCCTAAAAGTGTTGTTGTCCAAGGTAGGGCTGTCTTCGACTAAGAATTTTCATAGTCAATCTGATTCGTTATTTTTTTTGCCCATTGACAATGATCAGTCAAATTTATGGCTTTTTAAAAAATCCAAAACCAACATTTCTTACCTATTGTACCTGTTTTTTTGTATTTGGGATCTGCATGAGTACAGAAAATTGGAAAGAATCGTAACAAAGTTTCCATATGTGTACCTGTGGAACAATCAGTATCTTTCAATCAATCAATCAATGTTTATTCATATAGCCCTAAATCACAACTGTCTCAAAGGGCTGCACAAGCCACAACGACATCCCCGGTACAGAGCCCACATAAGGGCAAGGAAAAACTCACCCCAGTGGGACGTCGATGTGAATGACTATGAGAAACCTTGGAGAGGACCGCATGTGTGGGTGACCCCCCTCCCCCCCTAGGGGAGACCGAATGCAATGGATGTCGAGTGGGTCTGACATAATATTGTGAGAGTCCAGTCCATAGTGGATCCAACATAATAAATAAATAATGATAAATGGGTTGTACTTGTATAGCGCTTTTCTACCTTCAAGGTACTCAAAGCGCTTTGACACTACTTCCACATTTACCCATTCACACACACATTCACACACTGATGGAGGGAGCTGCCATGCAAGGCGCTAACCAGCACCCATCAGGAGCAAGGGTGAAGTGTCTTGCTCAGGACACAACGGACATGACGAGGTTGGTACTAGGTGGGGATTGAACCAGGGACCCTCGGGTTGTGCACGGCCACTCTCCCACTGCGCCACGCCGTCCAGTAAGAGTCCAGTCCATAATGGGGCCAGCAGGAAACCATCCCGAGCGGAGACGGGTCAGCAGCGCAGAGATGTTCCCAACCGATGCACAGGTGAGCGGTCCACCCCAGGTCCCGACTCTGGACAGCCACCACTTCATCCATGGCCACCGGACCTGAGTCCCCCCTCGACAAGGGAGAGGGGGAAGCAGAGGAGAAAGGAAAAGAAACGGCAGATCAACTGGTCCAAAAAAGGGGGGCTATTTAAAGGCTAGAGTATACAAATGAGTTTTAAACTTTCCAAAAGAAGTGCTACAGCTAGAAAGTGAGGCGGTGCGTCCCAGCCCGCGTAATGTCTATCAAAGTGCAATTATCAATCACAGTTTTACGATCATTTTAATTTCAAATGGTAATACTAACCTTTGGCAGTTTTACACCAGTTACCATTAATACTGTTTATCCATACATCCCTAATACTGACCATTGACCATGAAACGACTATCATGTTGTGTGATTTTTCAAGGCGTTTTAAAAAATGTTTTTATGCTGAGCCCTTCATGCTAGAAGAAGTTGAGAGAGGCTATCAATCCTCCTTATCCGCATGCCTTGGAACTCATTAAAGGCCTCATCTCGGAGATCATCGCTACACTCGCCGCTTACCTCAGCTTTTGGTCAAGGGCGCTGGAACGCGACGACAAGCTATTGGGAAACGTGTAAACAGAAAGCAGCAGAGAGGAGCGTGCAGGACACTGCGGCATCCTGGTGATTAGTGAGGCCCGTCGTCATCACCCGTGTCTCTGTGCACCTGGGAATGTGCTGCTCCAGTCTATAGAAGTGGCTAAGCTTGCATGTCTATCTATAGAAGCGTGCAGTTGTTCTGCAGAGGCGTCTGGCATTTATACAAGAGTGGAAGCTCTTACAGCTAAAAAAGACGGGCCGGCCTGCATATTCTCTTCTATTTTCCCTTCTTATTGTAGGTGTACCAATACATTTCCTCCATCCAAGTTTGTTTTTCCTGCCCGATTGCAGTGCTCGAATTAATTTCCCCACAGCCTGTATACGTTCACCTCTCACCTGGCCACTGCAGACATCAGGGGTGGTTTCATAAACGCATCCCATCGGCCTCTCTTGCCCTCATCTCACAGACTCCGAAAGGAGAAAATGTCAGGCGTGGACGTCAATATCGCCTGAGAGTGGTTTTCTTCACAGTGCCAGAAAATGGATGAAAACATCAGAACCCATCATGTTCCTTTTTAGGCCACTTGGTGAGGGTCTGATAGGCCATATTAGATGTCACAGTGTTGCAGAATGTACTGCAGGTTGTAGACACATTGTATGCTATTTGACTTTTAAATGCATTTAAACAGACAAACACATTTGTCATCAAGTTATTTTACAATGCTTAACCAACACTGGTGTTTCATTACACACACTTAGGAAGGACAAATGTGTGGCCACGATTAAATAGAACGTTTTGCGTCCCATTTAGAATAAGCAGAAAGACTACCCCTAAATAATCCCAACTTGAACATAGTCGAAAAATAATCATTTCAGCAGGAGCTGGGGAAGTTTGTGTTTTTTTTGTTAGGGAAATGTAATAAATTAATCAAAAAAGAAGAATTAAACTATTTCAGGGTCAAACTGTTGCCATTATCACAGCATCATCAACACAAAATCGGTAAAACACAATTCTTGATGAGCATATATTTCCTTCAGCGACTTCAATCAATCAATCAATCAATGTTTATTTATATAGCCCTAAATCACAAGTGTCTCAAAGGGCTGCACAAGCCACAACGACATCCTCGGTACAGAGCCCACATAAGGGCAAGGAAAAACTCACCCCAGTGGGACATCGATGTGAATGACTATGAGAAACCTTGGAGAGGACCGCATATGTGGGTAACCGAATGCAATGGCTGTCGAGTGGGTCTGACATAATATTGTGAGAGTCCAGTCCATAGTGGGTCCAACAAAATAGTAAGAGTCCAGTCCATAGTGGGGTCAGCAGGAAACCATCCCGAGCGGAGACGGGTCAGCAGCGCAGAGATGTTCCCAACCGATGCACAGGCGAGCGTTCCACCCCGGGTCCCGACTCTGGACAGCCAGCACTTCATCCATGGCCACCGGACCTGTGTGTCTCCCCCTCCACAAGGGATAGGGGGGAGCAGAGGAGAAAGGAAAAGAAACGGCAGATCAACTGGTCTAAAAAAGGGGGGATATTTAAAGGCTAGAGTATACAAATTAGTTTGAAGATGGGACTTAAATGCTTCTACTGAGGTAGCATCTCTAACTGTTACCGGGAGGGCATTCCAGAGTCACAAGTGTGCCCGAATAGAAAACGCTCTATAGCCCGCAGACTTTTTTTGGGCTCTGGGAATCACTAATAAGCCAGAGTTCTTTGAACGCAGATTTCTTGCCGGGACATATGGTACAATACAATCGGCAAGATAGGATTGAGCTAGACCGTGTAGTATTTTATACGTAAGTAGTAAAACCTTAAAGTCACATCTTAAGTGCACAGGAAGCCAGTGCAGGTGAGCCAGTATAGGCGTAATATGATCAAACTTTCTTGTTCTTGTCAAAAGTCTAGCAGCCGCATTTTGTACCAACTGTAATCTTTTAATGCTAAACATAGGGAGACCCGAAAATAATACGTTACAGTAATCGAGACGAGACGTAACGAACGCATGAATAATGATCTCCGCGTCGCTAGTGAATAAAATAGAACACATTTTAGCGATATTACGGAGATGAAAGAAGGCCGTTTTAGTAACACTCTTAATGTGTGACTCAAACGAGAGAGTTGGGTCGAAGATAATACCCAGATTCTTTACCGAGTTGCCTTGTGTAATTGTTTGGTTGTCAAATGTTATGGTGGTATTATTAAATAAATGTCGGTGTCTAGCAGGACCGATAATCAGCATTTCCGTTTTCTTGGCGTTGAGTTGCAAGAAGTTAGCGGACATCCATTGTTTAATTTCACTAAGACACGCCTCCAGCTGACTACAGTCCGGCGTGTTGGTCAGCTTTAGGGACTTGACAAAAGGTTGGGGAAAAAAAGATACATTTTTTGAAATTGTTAATCAAAATCAGGTATGTAACACACAAGGAAGTTGACTTGGTACTGTGCTCTTTTTGTTAATGGGATGGGAGATACTTTCTCTGAATGTCCTGAACCAGGCATGCAGCTGGATTATTTTAGTCATCGAGCAATCTATCGATTAATGTGTTTGATTAATTGAGTAATTAAATAAAACACACTTTATTGCCTCAATGTTTTAGGCAAAATGGTTGAAATTAACAATTGTTCTGCTTGACATAAACTGCATTCTTTTTTCTGATAAATGCACATCATCAACAGTGAAATTGCACTTTTAACATGTGTGCAAAAAAAACCAAGCTCTCCACGGGGGATGTAATGATATATACGGTTATTGGGACCAACAGTTGTCGTTATCACTGTAGTGTTGAATGTGCTCAATAAGTACTTAGTTGGGGTGCTGGAGCCTATCTCAGTGAAATCTGTTAACCAGGTTTTATATACAAAAAAAAAAACCCAACTAAAATAAATAAACACACAATATACTTTCTTGGCAGAAGAAAAATAAAATATTGTTCTGGTTTCATATGAACCATTTAAAAAAAATAAAAAAATCCATCCATTCATTTTCTACCGCTTGTCCCTTTCGGGGTCGCAGGGGGTGCTGGAGCCTACCTCATGTCTGTTTAAATTAGTTTATCTTCTTCCATTTTAATTTGTAAATGTTTCAGAATGTTTTTTTTTAATAAATGAAAATTCTTTGTTCACTTTGCTTCACTTCCGGATTATTTGACGTCACAAAACTTCACTTCTTGTTGAAGACACCTCCGTCAGCGTCGACTCGACAATGTCGAGTATAGATTAATCACTTTGTTCTAAGAAAGCGCAACCTTTATGCTCAATGGAAATATCTTTGTTTTTCCAACATTAATGTGTTTTACAGGTTTGGATTAGGGTATGACATTTCTTAATGGGGAAACACGATACTGTCTATTAAAGTTAAAAGTTAAAGTAAAAGTTAAAGTACCAATGATTGTCACACACACACTAGGTGTGGCGAAATTATTCTCTGCATTTGACCCATCACCCTTGATCACCCCCTGGGAGGTGAGGGGAGCAGTGGGCAGCAGCGGTGACTGCGCCCGGGAATCACCTTGGTGATTTAACCCCCAATTCCAACCCTTGATGCTGAGTGCCAAGCAGGGAGGTAATGGGTCCCATTTTTATAGTCTTTGGTATGACTCGGCCGGGATTTGAACTCCCAACCTACCGATCTCAGGACGGACACTCTAACCACTAGGCCACTGAGTAGGTTGTGTTCATGTTAGCATTTAAGTTAGCTAGCAAACTAACGCTAGTCAGTCCATTTATCAAAGTGTGGTTGTCAGTCACGTTTTTTTCGATACTAATTATTTAAAATGGTAATACTAACCGTCGAGAGTTTTCAACATTACTCTTTATCGTTACAACCATATCCACATATTTAAAGTTCCAAGCAGTCCATACGGTCCGAATTATATCAATTTGCATTAGTTACTCTAAACAATTTATCAACACAATATAAATCGAAACGTTTTTCAAATCAAATTATCGATTTAATTGAGTTATTGTTGCAGCCCTATTTTAAACTTTTTTTTCTATTCCAGAGTCGTATTGAAGAGAATGTTTGTCCTGTCTAATGTTAGACCAGTTTGTTGGGGCGGTGTGGATCAGTTGGCAGAGCGGCTAAGCCATCAACTTGAGGGTTCCAGGTTCGATCCCCACTGCCACTGTGTCCTTGGGCAAGACATTTTACCCACCTGCTCTCAGTGCCACTTGCACTGGTTTAAATGTAGCTTAAAAATGTAGATAATGGGTTTCACTATGTAAAGAGCTTTGAGTCTCAGGAGAAAAGCACCATATAAATATAATTCACATTACTTCACATCTACATGATTGCAGTTCAGTTTCTTGTAGGATAATCATGCTGGTCGTAAGAATTGATTTCTCACGACTAACCATAGTGGTAGTAAGTTGTCAGGAAGAAAGCTAGTTAGCAGCTAACGTTAAAAGTACTCCTCCACCCTTTGGGTTGGCCATTTTTTTGTCTCTGAAGATGTACTTTCCCCCAAAAATCTTGCTCAAATTTTGCTACTGAAGAGTACAAGGTAACGCTGTTGTTTCTTTGAGTCAACTCTGTTGGTACGAGGCGTGATTGTTAGGTTGTATTTCCACACTCTGTGTGTCATAGAATGCCACAGACTTCCCAAGCTATTTGAAGCATGCTAAGAATTTTCCTCCATGTCACCTTCAAGTCAACAAGTTACTCACTTGTTCAGAAAATAACCAGTGACTCTTGTCATGGCACACAAACCCTGTGCTCCGGTTTGTTTTTGCGGCGCTTTTTCAAAACCTTCAGCAGATCCGCACCAGAAAGGATATCTGGTAAGGTCAACAAGAATCCTGGAAGGAAGGAACATTGTATCAGACTTATAACAGTTAACAGCATTTATTCAATTGCGCCTCTAAAGCAGCACTATGTACTTTTTCAACCCTCATACATTTTTTTGGACGATACGTCAACGTACAACTAGTTAAATGACAACTCCTGTCATGGCCTGAGGGGTCTGTATCGCTTTCACTGGCACTACGCAACATTCAGTAGGGTGGCAGGAACCCTGCCACACAAAAACTACAAATGTGCTGAAAAATCGGTCCTACTGATTCATTGTGGTATTATCGTGTCAGTTTGTATGTACGTGACAGTAGTTTCTAACGATTTACGACGTTAAGTGCTGGTCCTCATGGGAAATGTGGTCTTCCTTCAGGCAAAACACTACCGCTTTGGTCCACTGGCGCTGCCAGAATCAATCAAATCTGAAAGTTCCTAAGTGGGGCTTTATATACCAAATCAAGTAGTGTCATACTGACTGTCACTGACAATAGGTCAGGAGATCGGTTCGCCGCCGAGTGTGAAGCGACTGTGAAGCGACTGTGATGAGAATCAGCACCTCCAAGTCCGAGTCTATGGGTCTCGCCCGGAAAAGGGTGGAGTCCCATCTCCGGGTTGGGGAGGAGATCTTACCCCATGTGGAGGAGTTAAAGTACCTCGGAGTCTTGTTCACGAGTGAGGGAAGAGTGGATCGTGAGATCGACAGGCGGATCGGTTCAGCGTCTCCAGTAATGCGGACGCTGTATCGATCCGTTGTGGTGAAGAAGGAGCTGAGCCGGAAGGCAAAGCTCTCAATTTACCGGTCGATCTACGTTCCCATCCTCACTTATGGTCATGAGCTTTGGGTTATGACCGAAAAGACAAGATCACGGGTACAAGCGACCGAAATGAGTTTCCTCCGCAGGGGGGCGGGGCTCTCCCTTAGAGATAGGGTGAGAAGCTCTGTCATCCGGGGGGAGCTCAAAGTAAAGCCGCTGCTCCTCCACATCGAGAGGAGCCAGATGAGGTGGTTCGAGCATCTGGTCAGGATGCCACCCGAACGCCTCCTTAGGGAGGTGTTTAGGGTACGTCCGACCGGTAGGAGGCCACGGGGAAGACCCAGGACACGTTGGGAAGACTGTGTCTCCCGGCTGGCCTGGGAACGCCTCGGGATCCCCCGGAATGAGCTGGACGGACTGGCTAGGGAGAGCGAAGTCTGGGCTTCCCTGCTAAGGCTGCTGCCCCCGCGACCCGACCTCGGATAAGCGGAAGAAGATGGATGGATGGATGGATGGATGGTTGGAAGGTCAGGAGAAATGTAATTTAGCTGCTTCTCCACTCTGAAGCCGGACATTTCCCCTTATACATTGCTTTTATACAGAACAGCAAGACAGAAAAAAAAAGAAAAAGAAAATACGAACAGCATTTAACAGGCAGTATTAAAGGGGTTCTTGACTCCCAATTACCGAACAAAAGAGTGACAACTTGTCAAAACCTGTAACTTTTACTGTGTTTTTAAGTTCCTAGACAAATACACAACATGGTAAGAGCTGTAGTTAATCCCCAAAGTTTTACTCTATAAGTTAAATTGACTTGAGTTTTCTTGCACATCTCAATGTGCTCTTCAAAACAAGCACTTCACTTTACTTTAACACGTTACTTTAGGGTGTTGAGTCGAGTTGCAACGAAATTTGGGACTGACAAGCACATGTTTGTAAAATTAAAGCCAGGCATATTAAAAAAAAAACATGGCCGCCAGGGAGCAAAACATCTTTGCTGGCATGGTTGGAACTTAGCAACTAGTTGGAAGTGATTGCTCATTTATGTATTTGTTATTAGACTTTGAGAACATCCGAACAGTGTTTCCCACAAATTGGCAATCCATTGTTTGTGTGGTGCGGGTTTGGCTGTGGTGGTGTCAATATAGACTTATCATATAATTTGCACAATTGACTATGACTAGGGGTGTAACGATACGTGTATTTGTATTGAACCGTTTCGGTACGGGGGGTTCGGTTCGGTGCGGAGGTGTACCAAACAAGTTTCCACACGGACATATTAAGTAGCGTACTGCACGTTGTGTAAACAATACTCAAAATGACATTTGAGGCATTTAAGAAACTCCGCCTGGACAGCCCCGCAAAAGAGGACATGTCCGGTGAAAAGAGGACGTATGGCCTGTCTAATATTGAATCAAAATCAATATTATGAATTATTGACCTATCCAAGGTTCCGATTACTTCACATCAAATATTCTACTAAGAAAAATATTTTTGGTGGAAGATTTTGCAAATTTGGTAGATAAATAACCAAAAAAATTACATTTTGTTGTTTTCTTACTGTACCAAAAATGAACCAAACCGTGACCTCTAAACCGAGGTACGTACCGAACCGAAATTTTTGTGTGCCGTTACACCCCTAGCTATGACGCAAGTATTTTTTTTAAAAAAGGGCTTAACTATATTTTGCTTAAATTTGTGTTATTAGTATAAACATATATTTTTCTTTTTACAATATATTCTTTTGCTGTAGTTTTCAAATATTTTTGCTTATTTTATATGCCACTAGTTTGTTGATATATTACTGTGCCCTCCCTGAATGTTGGAAATTAATTTGGCGAATGGGTAAACAGTTCTTTGAATTAGAGAAGAAAAACTTCCAACTTGAGGTTGTTTGATAGTCTCTACAATGGCGTTACTGTAAAACTAAGCACACAAAGAAAAGTACATTAATACACACATGAAGTGCACATACATGTAAGAATTGTGTTAAATCGACAACACAGTTTGATCTGAAATGACAAAAATAGCGATACAACCAAACAGGATAAAGTTATGCTCTTTTGCCGTTGTCCATCCATCCATTTTCTACCGCTTGACCCTCTCGGGGTCGCTGGGAAGACTGGAGCCTATCCCAGCTGCATTTGGGCGGAAGGCGAGGTACACTCTGGACAAGCTGGCACCTCATCGCAGCTAATGCCGTTAGTTTAATGCTAACATACAGTGGAACAACCCATTGACTAGCCAATGACTACAGACATAAAGTCACCAAAAAAAAGTCACATTTTTTAAGCTTCTCAGGTGGAATTCTTTCCCATTCTTGCTTGATGTACAGCTTAAGTTGTTCAACAGTCCAGGGTTCTCTGTTGTGGTATTTTAAGCTTTATAATGCGCCACACATTTTCAATGGGAGACAGGTCTGGACTACAGGCAGGCCAGTCTAGTACCCGCACTCTTTTACTATGAAGCCACGTTGATGTAACACGTGGCTTGGCATTGTATTGCTGAAATAAGCAGGGGCGTCCATGGTAATGTTGCTTGGATGGCAACATATGTTGCTCCAAAACCTGTATGTACCTTTCAGCATTAATGGCGCCTTCACAGATGTGTAAGTTACCCATGTCTTGGGCACTCATACACCCCCATACCATCACAGATGCTGGCTTTTCAACTTTGCGCCTATAACAATCCGGATGGTTCTTTTCCTCTTTGGTCCGGAGGACACGACGTCCACAGTTTCCAAAAACAATTTGAAATGTGGACTCGTCAGACCACAGAACACTTTTCCACTTTGTATCAGTCCATCTTAGATGAGCTCAGGCCCAGCGAAGCCGATGGCGTTTCTGGGTGGTGTTGATAAACGGTTTTCGCCTTGCATAGGAGAGTTTTAACTTGCACTTACAGATGTAGCGACCAACTGTAGTTACTGACAGTGGGTTTCTGAAGTGTTCCTGAGCCCATGTGGTGATATCCTTTACACACTGATGTCGCTTGCTGGTGCAGTACAGCCTGAGGGATCAAAGGTCACGGGCTTAGCTGCTTACGGGCAGTGATTTCTCCAGATTCTCTGAACCCTTTGATGATATTACGAACCGTAGATGGTGAAATCCCTAAATTCCTTGCTATAGCTGGTTGAGAAAGGTTTTTCTTAAGCTGTTCAACAATTTGCTCACACATTTGTTGTCAAAGTGGTGACCCTCGCCCCATCCTTGTTTGTGAATGACTGAGCATTTAATGGAATCTACTTTTATACCCAATCATGGCACCCACCTGTTCCCAATTTGCCTGTTCACCTGTGTTATGTTACAAATAAGTGTTTGATGAGCATTCCTCAACTTTATCAATATTTATTGCCGCCTTTCCCAACTTCTTTGTCACGTGTTGCTGGCTTCAAATTCTAAAGTTAATGATTATTTGCAAAAACAAAAATGTTTATCAGTTTGAACATCAAATATGTTGTCTTTGTAGCATATTCAACTGAATATGGGTTGAAAATGATTTGCAAATCATTGTATTCCGTTTATATTTACATCTAACACAATTTCCCAACTCATATGGAAACAGGGTTTGTACCAGTGGCGGGCCACCACAAGTACCGGTAAATAAATGTATGGGAAACACTGCTGTATTACATGTACACTAGTATGCCTTCCACATAATTTTGAGCACAGCCCGTAGGGGGCGATGTCCAACCTGGAAAAGCATGCTTTTCATTGATAGTGACTTTTTATACGATTAAATGAGCCAATGGTATGTTTACGCCCCACCGTCTCTGCCTGACGTCGTGAGGTCATCTTTTTGAGAAAATACTGGCCCAGATGTAATTTTGCGAATCCGCAAAGCTTGTTACATAAACATGGCGATGCTGTAATCCAGCATTATTGAATATAATAACTACTCATGGGTTTTTTTGGTTTTATAAACTGCAACCCCACATGTGCCTGAAAGTCATCAGCCCCGCAAAATGACGGCCCTTTATGCCGCAGGCCGTCTTAAACAGTCCATTTTTTCCTATTGTGTTGTGTCCAATTTGCCGTTTTCTACCGCCGTCACTTCACTCCACCAGGTCACAATTAGGCTGGAGGCGATGGTCGCTGGAGGACTCCTCGACACATGTCATCTATTTTGTTTAATGACAGTGTGGAGAGAAGGGAGTCCTGGGCGGTGAGGGAAATTGTCGCATGCGCTCTTGATTAAAAGGAAAGCAACTGAGCTTGAAGCCTTGCCTAACAATCTGAGGACGAAAGCGAGGAATCGGCTCGGTTCTTTCCAGAAGTATGCAAACATGCTTTACCCTTCATATTACTTCCACATCAGTCTTTTTTTTTTTCCATTCGCTGCATGAATTGTCGTCTTTTTTGTGTGTGCGTCGCACTGCATGGGGTAGCCAGACAGAGCTGCCTAGTGATCTCAAGCTTCTACTTAGCGGCATGGAACATTTTTTTCTGAAATGTAAAATGAAGCTAGTAAATAATTTGGGAGAGATTCCATCTCTTTCTGTGCCGGCCAGTTGTTTGCTGTGTAGCGCCGTCGCTCCAGGATTTAGGAAGTGCTCCCTTCCTGACAGGAAGTGTTTACAGCTTGGTGACATTCCCTTTTTAAAAAAAAAAAAAATACTTGACAAGTCTCTGCTTGCCGCTCTCGCTTAACATGTAACCAAGGGTTAATGTTCCCAGCTGTTTGGGCTCGAGGCTCCCGGATGTCGAGAATAGCGACAAATACCGATTGGGGTTTGCACGCGCCACTGACGACAGATTGGTGATTGTCCTTCAAACGCTCCAAGATACATAGCGGTGGTGCGGATATATGAGACTCCACCCAGTCTGAGCGCCGTCCATTGACGTCTGTGCATCCTGACCGCACAGAGGCTATCTGAGGCCACACTGTGAGCCCTAATCAACTTGTCCTCACATCTGAATCTATAGCTTTGTTTACCTTCTTGTGCCTCCTCCTGCCTTATTGTTCTGTGAATCTGTCTGCCAAAACCAAAACTTTATGTCCCACAGCATTTCCACGTTTTGTTTTTTCAAGACCCTACCTTCCCATTTGTTTATTTCTTTCAAAATACAGCAAACTCCAAAATTTGCCATGGGAAATAATATAAGATAATTTTCTTGTCTAACTGTCTCCATTGTATTGCAACATTAAATTAAACTAAAATAAAGCAAACCTACTCACCCATTGCGAACACCTGACAGGGAAACCTGTGTGAAGTTGGCCCCCCTTATCATTGCAAATAGTAAAATAACAGTGGCATTCGTTTGTGCTACGTTTGTGCTGGTTTCTGCCGTGTAACAATTTGTCTGTGCCATTACGTTTTTTAAAGGGGAACATTATCACAATTTCAGAAGGGTTAAAACCATTAAAAATCAGTTCCCAGTGGCTTATTTTATTTTTCGAAGTTTTTTTCAAAATTTACCCATCACGCAATATCCCTAAAAAAAGCTTCAAAGTGCCTGATTTTAACCATCGTTACATACACCCGTCCATTTTCCTGTGACGTCACATAGTGATGCCGATACAAACAAACATGGCGGATAGAACAGCAAGGAATAGCGACATTAGCTCGGATTCAGACTCGTATTTCAGCGGTTTAAGCGATTCAACAGATTACGCATGTATTGAAACGGATGGTTGTAGTGTGGAGGCAGGTAGCGAAAACGAAATTGAAGAAGAAACTGAAGCTATTGAGCCATATCGGTTTGAACTGTATGCAAGCGAAACCGACAAAAAACGACACGACAGCCAGCGACACAGGAGAAAGCGAGGACGAATTCGGCGATCGCCTTCTAACCAACGATTGGTATGTGTTTGTTTGGCATTAAAGGAAACTAACAACTATGAACTAGGTTTACAGCATATGAAATACATTTGGCAACAACATGCACTTTGAGAGTGCAGACAGCCCAGTTTTCATCAATTAATATATTCTGTAGACATACCCTCATCCGCTCGCAGATTTCTTTGACTTTATTGTTGGAAATGCATCTGCTTTGAGTGTCGCAGGATATCCACACATTCTTGCCATCTCTGTCGTAGCATAGCTTTCGTCGGTAAAGTGTGCGGAACAAACGTCCAATTTCTTGCCACTTTCGCATCTTTGGGCCACTGGTGCAACTTGAATCCGTCCCTGTTCGTGTTGTTACACCCTCCGACAACACACCAACGAGGCATGATGTCTCCAAGGTACGGAAATCAGTCGAAAAAACGGAAAATAACAGAGCTGATTTGACTCGGTGTTTGTAATGTGTTTGAGAAAATGGCGGATTGCTTCCCGATGTGACGTCACGTTGTGACGTCATCGCTCCGGGAGCGAATAATAGAAAGGCGTTTAATTCGCCAAAATTCACCCATTTAGAGTTTGGAAATCGGTTAAAAAAATATATGGTCTTTTTTCTGCAACATCAAGGTATATATTGACGCTTACATAGGTCTGGTGATAATGTTCCCCTTTAAATTCAACTAAAATAATGCGAACCTACTCACCCATTGCGAACACCTGACAGGGAAACCTGTGTGAAGTTGGCCCCCCTTATCATTGCAAATAGTAAAATAACAGTGGCATTCGTTTGTGCTACGTTTGTGCTAATTTCTGCTGTGTAACAATTTGTCTGTGACATTACGTTTTTTAAGTTATTCAGAATTACATTTTGTGACTACTGACGTCACTCCCCCACCTTGTCAAACCTTTCCCATTAATTTGTGCATGTGCCTCACAATACGAATCTCCTAGGTTCGATTCTGGGCTCGGGATCTTTCTGTGTGGAGTTTGCATGTTCTTCCCGTGATTGCGTGGGTCCGGGTACTACGGCTTCCTCCCACCTCCAAAACATGCACCTGGGGATTGGTTGATTCGCAACACTAAATTGACCCTAGTGTGTGAATGTTGTCTATCTGTGTTGGCCCTGCAATGAGGTGGAGACTTGTCCAGAGTGTACACTGCCTTCCGCCCGAATGCAGCTGAGATAGGCTCCAGCACCCACCGCAACCCCAAAAGGGACAAGCGGTAGAAAATGGATGTTAACGTTTTATTATTCATAACCAGCACCTGCACCTTATCAAAATCTCCCCAAACATGTCCCAAATGTTAGTGCTACGTTTGTGCTGGTTTGGACTGCAACATTTTTTGTTTTGTCCATCACATTTTTTATGTTATTAACTATTATCCCTGCAGGCACAAGACGTTGATACATCGTAGATTATACATACATGTCCTTTAAAACGAGCTTTGAAACAACGTTGCAAAATAGTTGTATTTATAAATTGAGACAACGTTGATGTCCAACGCTGGATCCACGTTGGTAAATGACCACATTTTAAAGGTCAAATCGTCACAACCTAACATTGAATAAACGTTGTCAAAAAGCTTGTTTCAATGTTGTATTTGTGTTGTAGAATATTGGTTGGGAAAATACCAAAATTCAATGGTCAAAACAATGTCAGAACCCAACATTGCTTAAACGTCGGCAAAAAGCATGTTGTCTGAACGTTATGTTTGAGTTGCTCAACGTCAGGACCTAATTCAACAAGTTCTAAGTGTTGTTTTAATGTCTTGTGCCTGCGGGAATAGTCCCATTCATTTGTGCTATGATTGTGCTGCAAAATTGTTTTGTCTATAATAGTTTGTATGTTAATTAAACCTGTTATTATTCAAAACCAATAAAAACTATAATAGACATTTTTTCCAGCACAAAATAATGAGACAAGTTTGTAGAGATTTTGACAAGGTGGGGGGGCTGGATGACCTCACTAGACAGAACATGCATTTTAGAATAACTTAAAGGGGAACTGCACTTTTTTTGGAATTTTGCCTATCTTTCACAATCATGATGAGAGACACGGTGATGGATTTTTTTTTAAATGCATTCTAACAATTAAAAAAATGAGATCGAAAGTCCGCTTACAATGGAGTCTATGGGAGCCGCTCAATTCTGCCTATAAAGCCCTTAAAAAACATCCAAACATCTCCATTGAGGTTTTATATATGTGTTTATGAATGTGTTTTTAAATTTGAATTTCAGTTTTTCTTTAGTAATGAATGTATATTTGTAGGACTATTACATACGTGTATATGTTTCAAATATGATAGTTTTTTTTTTAAGTACTGCTAAATGAAGCACATCTACGATATAAGGTATAAGGACATTATTTAGGTTAGCACCTGTTCAGTAATCTGCTTGGCTAATGGTTAGGGTCAGTGGTCTTCAACTTACGTCCTATAGATGGCATGTTTTTCTTGCCAAATGTCAGGCGACATTTTGTGGATTCAAAATGCTAACCTCTGCTCTCAGATTGATCTTAGCAGCCAGACCCTTTCTTACAGTTTATCACTGTAAGTTTAATTTCTCGTACTAAGGTTATGTTTTCACCAGTTTCCTATTTGACATCACTGGTAGCAAACGAACACAAAATGTCAATGAAAAAAACAAAACATTTTAGATTCTTAGTAAACTGAAGTCTCCTGATATTTATTACTTTTGAGGATTTTTTTTCCCACAGAAAGTTATGCTTGAAATCCACTTAAGGTGCCCGACCTTGAAGGTTCTCTTGTAACCCATAATAGTGCCCTCGCCAAAACTCCTCAGTATGTGTCAGCATCCTTACATATTCACACGTTCCCCCTTTCAGCCTACTTTTGCATTGTCAACTGAGAAAAAAAGCACATTTGCATTTTTTCCTTGTAATTACAGGCCATGTGGGATTAACATATTTTATAACTTTTTAACATTCCAGTGCTGCACCAGCACTATTCTTGCTTCCCCTTCTTATGTTGTACTGCAGACATACTGTCATTAAACCTATCACAGAGGGTTATAGAGGGTCGGGGGTGGCAAAGGAAGGAAATTGGGTGTTGTCAAGCGTGTCGTCAAGTACTTAATCTTGAATATCTGTTGTATATTAAGAGAACTTTTTATAGAAGCCCTCCTCTCCCTTTTTGTGTGTTGTAAAGCATATACGATGCATCGTTTTAAAACTTTATCTCATATTCCTAGGTCATTCACTCGATTGCCACTGGACTGTTTTTGTTTGGCTCAGAAGACTTTTTGTGCCTCATTCAAGTAGGCTTCTTCAGTTCATGCTCATAGACGTAGATTGGTCAGATGTAGTCTAGCGACTGGTGCCAAAACCCCAAATATTAATACTCCAACACCAGGAGGGTGTGCCTGGGCAAGAATGGTTTCGCCCTATCGTACTGAGAAAAACAGCTGTTGAGATGCAAACGAGCAATCCTACTGTCAATGCACGTTGAAGTGGAATTTCCCCTCGTTAACATTGAAGTATTGTGTGGCAGAACGATCCCTGCGGATCGACCTCTATCAGCCCAAAATAGTCTGAATTACCCACATTAGCTTTTCATTCAGTTGTAAACAAATCTGTGACCAGAATCTTTATAACTCCTGTTATTTGTTGGAGGCTAAATGGCTGAATTTTTAGGAATGGTTGAAATGACAGTGCTGGATGTGGGCGATACGTGGTGTTGCAGACCAATTCCTCTGTTCAGGGATGGTTTTTCAACCTTGACAGAAGGCTTTTCTCACTCCTCTTCTGTATCATCCGACCTCCCTGTCCAGAATCTGGACATTTTTGTTCTCAAAGGAGAGCTGTTTCTCCTTAAGGTGAAGGTATACAGCGGAGTTTTGGCCTGAAGAGTTTGCCCGTCAATGCAGTGCCATACGTCGGCTTAGTGGTTGTTTTGTTTCCCCAATATAGGAATCAGTGCATTCATCATTACACTGGATAGCATACACCAGGTTGTTTTGTGTGGGTGTGGGGTGTCCTGTCTTTAGGAAGCACTAGTCTCTGTCTCAGAGTGTTGCCTGGTTTGACGTGTACTGGGACGTTGTGTTCTTCTGAGTTTCTCAGATAGACCTGAAACATATGAGTGTCAATATTTTTACATTTGTCACCTTTTACCTCCTCATCCACCCTGTTCCTGGTTCTTCTGGAACTGGATGCAATTTTCACAAACGACCAGCTGGGGTTACCACAGGTATTGAGAGCTTCCCTCAAATGCGTATGCTCTTCTCTTTGGCGTGTGGGCTGGTGGGAACATAATCAGCTCTTGTGTTGTAGGGTTCTAATAATGCCCAGTTTGTGTTTTAGGCGATTGAGTGAGTCAAAAAGTAAGTGTTGATCAGTATGTGTAGAATCTGGGTTTTCAGTAAATCCCGACATGGAGGACCCTGTTCTCTCTACAGTGGACGTCACAGTCCAAAAAAAGCAACTAACTGTCTTTGACATCCTCACGTGTGAATTTGATGGTTTTGTCCACTGAGTTAATGTGCTTGGTGAAGGCTTGCACTTCTTGGCTTCTGATTTTAACCCATGTGTCACATCATCTCCCTGTTCACCTGTATTCCAACCCAGGATGCAGTAGAGACTGAGACAACGTCTACTCGGTGATCACAGCTTACACAATAAAATTCACACTTAACCCAGAACCGACTGGCCTTTAGGGCGGTAGCTCGGTTGGTAAAGCGGCCGTGCCAGCAACTTTAGGTTTGCAAGATCCATCCCCGCTTCCGCCATCCTAGTCACTGCCGTTGTGTCCTTGGGCAAGACACTTTACCCACCTGCTCCCAGTGTCATCCACACTGGTTTAAAAAACAATCTAACTTAGATATTGGGTTTCCCAATGTAAACCGCTTTGAGTCACTTGACTCAAAGCACTATATAAATATAATTCACTTCACTTTTGCTGGAACTACAGTATTTTCAACTCATGGGAACGTTTTACTGACAAAACCCCAGTTTTCCCATGGGATTTCCAGTTGTGGCAAACCTTTACATGGAAAACATGGAAGAGCTCTTAGCAGCACCAAGTCATTGGAACAGATATGCGGATGCCCTGAGAATACAATGATTAGGATAAATGAGAACATTCATCGACATGTCAACCTCATATTGTTTCGTAAAAATGTTTCGCTGACACTGTTCGGGTTAATTTCATGGCATTTAAGTTTTGTAGATTTCTGTTGCCAAGTTTGTGAAATTCGGATCTTAATACTAAAATCAACGCTAACTTCAAAGCAACATCCATATTGTGCAGGCAAAGTGAGAAGAAAAAGCTCAAAGACTGGGAATACGGGTCATAAAGTTTGAGAGAACTGAAACTGATACGTCAGAAATTAAATTTGGTCTTTGTAGGACCTATTGGGAGCTGACAATTACTCGTCGTTGGAGTAGGTATTAAAGGGGCCCTTTTATGCAAAACTAACTTTTCTTACCTGTTGGCACTTGTTTTTGTGTATTGGGATCCTATCAATCTCAATTTGTTTTAATCAAATCATGGAGGCAGGATGGAGATATTTTTTAAATATTCTTGCCTTCTTCTAAACTTTCTCCGTATAGAATTTGAGTCCGGTGACCTATCTATATACACGGTAGAGGGTTATCCGAAGAGCTTTGCCTGAGTCCGCCATTTTTTTTCAGTTGTACTCCAAAGTTGTAGTCCTTATTTTTCTTGTTTTGGGGCAGACTGGCTCGTACATGCACATGTATGCTAAAATCCTCCACTGTTGCCATTTATAATGCAAAGTGATGCTTAGTTCTAGCTTATTGCTCATGCCAGCAATACCACTATTAAATTTGCAGACGACACCATTGTAGTGGGACTCATTCCTGGGAGGGATGAGTCTGCCTACAGAAATGAAGTGGAGCGGCTGACTGGGTGGTGCAGGGAAAACAACCTGGTCCTTAACACCACCAAGACGAAGCAGCTGATCATGGATTTCCGAAAAGAAAGAAACGATAAACATCCAACCAATGTACATCAATGGGGACCATGTGGAAAGGGTCTCTAACTTCAGGTTCCAGGGGATCCAGATCGAGGAAGACCTGTCGTGGAGTATGAACACCTCTGTGACCATCAAAAAGGCACAGCAGAGACTTTTTCTGAGATTCCTCAAAAAGAACCACCTGTCACAAAAACTGCTTGTATCCTTCTATCGCTGCTCAATAGAGAGTGTGCTGACATACTGCGTTTGTGTATGGTATGCCAGCTGCACGGCGGCAGAGAGAAACGCACTTCACAGGGTCATAAAAACTGCCATGAAGATCACTGGCTGCTCTCTCCCCTCCCTGGATGAACTGTACAGTGCCAGGTGCCTCAAAAAGGCCCAAAACATCATAAGGGACCCATCTCACCCCGGACATAAACTTTTTGAACTGCTGCCCTCGGGCAGGAGATACAGGACAATAAAATGCCGGACAAACAGATTTAAGAACACTTTTTACCCGAGACCAATAGTGTCGCTGAACACAAGACAAGAATGACTGTGCATGTGAGCTATGTGCTTGGTATTTTTATGTATTTGATGTATTTGATGTATTTTTATCTATTTATCTATGTTCTTATGTTTTTATGTGTTATTATGAATTTGCACTAAATTAATTAGTTTTGCTTACAATTTCATTGTATAATGACAATAACGATATATTCTATTCTATTCTATTCTATTCTATTCTATATCTGTCAGTAGATTTAATATGTAAGTGCTAAAACTTACAACATGGCTCACGGGGAGAAACCCAGTCGAAGTCGGCTGAGGACTTCACCATGTCAATAAGTTTGACCACAAAAAGGCGCATTATAACAAGAGAGTCAGAAAGCTGCTTGAAGAGTGTCTGTAAAACTAAATTTATGCAACATTTCTACCAAAACACCATTAGATGTTATGTTGACCACAAAGAAGTATTTTAAATGTAGAAAAAAATCATATTACAACTTAAATGGTTCTATTTGGTTGGGCGTGGTACATCTCGCTATGGCCAGTTTTCAATAGAAAATGTACCAGGTAATACTAAGTATAATTTGTACCAACCGGTCAGTTTTTTTTTACTTTTTATAAGATTGAATTTTAAGTATACGTGAAACGACCAAAACAAAAAACAACGTTAGCGTAACCTTATGCTGTGCTTTATAGCCCACAGTCTCCCCTTTGCTGCGTTGGCCCATTTTTTTTGTTTGCTACTGTTAGTCTCCTCTCGGATAAAATTTGTCACCTTTAAGGAATAAAAACAGGAGATCCTTGTTTGCTTGCATTGCTTTTTGGTAATCCATTTGCTTATTTGGCCTGATTAAAGTTTTGTAAACTTGTGTTAGCGTTTGTGGATATGCCACAGCCATATTTATGACTATACAGACAGCATTTAGACAGAACACGTAACTGATAAATGATATACGGCTGAATGTCCAAAGGAATAGAGAATGAACCAGCTGGATTTAAAATGTTTTACACGCCATACAATTATAAATGCTAACTTGCGCCATGCCACTAAAGCCTGGTTAAGTACATCACTGTTCTGGAAGTTTACACGCATCCTACCATCAACAACAACAACTACTAAAAAAAAAAAAAAGAAACCATGACTGCTGTAACGAAAAAGCTCTTAAGCACCAACATCTAATGGGTTCCTAATCTTAAAGTGGGAGTGGGGTTGGTAATAAATTTGCTGTAAAGCTTTGCAGCACAGATGTCTCTGAGGAGGCAGGGAACTAAAAGCTGTGCATGTTAGACATTGAATCAACATTGAGTCCTTTCAACCAAAAGAAATGCACTCCTCAAGCTAAATTTGATTTGAAATAGAATAAACTTTCTAATAAATTATCAGTTCGCATGTTTGCTTTTGTCGGGTTTTTTTCTCTCTCCCTCACTTATGTCTCTGTTTGTTTTGGTTGACATTCACAAAATTGCTCTTTTAGACGATTCCTCAATTACATTAACAGCAAAATAATTCACCTGCAAAAAATACGTGTTTGTTGTTTCCTTCAAAGTTAAGTGCTCGCCTTCTGTGCGCACACAGCTTGATTGAGAATAATGTCTTCATTGTAAATACAATAATTTGATAACCTTATCTTGTCTCTCAGCGGGCCGCAGAAGGAAAAAACATAATTTTCCTCTGCGCTCACCCAGACAGAATGCTTAAAGAAGAAGTAGTTGCGATGCTTTATGTAATAAATTCCAAAAACTTTCATTAAATCCAGCTTTGCGTCGGTGGTGAACACAGTCCTGAGCACCATCTGCTCAAACAGTCTGGGAGATATTTAATGCAGTGAGGCTGCTTTGATTAATTGTAACCAGATTCAGACTGGCTACTTACAAACACTATCTTACTGATAGGAACGGCATTGTGCCATTAGAAAAGCACACAAATTGGCTTTGCACTACACCGTATAGCTAATTCATCAATCAGTAATTGTGCTAGACAACCTTAGTGCTCCCTGAGTGTTTTGTTTTATCAAGCCTCTCGGACAATTATCTGCTTCCAACTTGTGGGCGAAGTTTGGGAAGGCCCGTTTCTCTTCCAGCATGGCTGACCTCACAAATGTTCTTTGGGATGAATGGACAAAAATCCCCACAGACGCACTCCAAGATCGTGTCTTCCCAGAGAAGTGTAAGCTGTAATAGCTTTTTGCTGGTTGTTCCAATAATGTGTGGGGTAGTTGGTTTACTGCAAAAGGCAGCACTGTATATATTATTAGTAATGAGAAGCCCTAGCAAACAATAATAGAGGAGAAGAAGAGGTTTCTGTATTTACGGTGTTAGGTTATTTATGGAATCTCCTCAACCAATTGGCTACCTGCAGTGGTTTGCGTCACACACATTGTATTTATTTGCAACACTCGGATGGTGTACTGACCAGGTACCAGAAGTAGTAGTACCTGATTTGGCCATCGGAAATACATCAATAGCATCTGGTGGAGGTTAACAGAGGCTTGAAACTGGTTGCAGATTTTGTATTTTTCATAAATGTTCATCTAAAGTGTCCGCATATTTTTACATAACTATACATTACATTTGTGGTGCCCCCAATGAGTTGTATTTAAATGCTTTGGAAGATGTGGTAGTATTGATAGCACAGATATCCTTTAAGGTTTTTAATTTTAGACAAATAATAAGTGACTTATGAGCAATTAGTTGATAAGTCCTGTCCGTGCCACTGCAAATACATTTTGCTTGATGCCAGCCTTTTTTCCAACAAATATAGCTAGAATTTTAACGGCATGTGTTTGTCAGTCCCCTAAAGGTGTGTACCAAATGTCATGGTGATATGGCTAAACACCCTAAAATTACACTGGGTGTTTTGTACAGCGCTTTGAGATATTGGATATTTAATGTCAATCTGACTAAAGTGGATCAGATTTTGGAAATCAATAACCGCACCACCTTTATTTAAAAGTCTAAAAACTAATTGCACATGCAAACATAGTACGGGTGCATGATTTGCCAATTTTTCACCCCTTTGTCTGCAGCGGTTCACATAGGGTGTTTAAATGTTTTCACATGTCTAAGTTGATGTCAAGTTAGTTTGACTTATTAATGACTCTACAACTTGAGTTAATTTTGTTTTAAGTGGTTGTCTCCTACCGTCTGTATCCTTTTTGCATCCTGAAAAAACAAAAGCCACAGTAGCATCAGGGAAAAAAAAAACTCTTTGAAAAGACTATAATGCAATTGAGCTGCTAAGCACTGTGTTGTATCGGCCAATCATTGCTTGAAATCCCTTGTGGCATGAAACATAAATCACACTCGCCAGACTTTCCTCCCTCCCCTCCATTCGATAGTCTGATGACTTTGCTGGCAGTCCCAGCGGGGCTTCAACCTTGTCAAGTTGCACTCAATCCTTCCTTCCCCCGCCATGGCATACATATCATACTCCTGTCAGCAAAACTGAGTCCTGTCTTTGGAATTTGTCCAGTTAACGTGCGGTTAATCCAGAGGATGATGGCCCAGAAATGTGTCTTAATTAGTACCGCCACATTTCAGCTGTGATCTCAAATGACAACTAATGCAGCTTTTTAGATTTTTATCCCTTTACAGACATATGCTTTCTCTCTCCATTAAGTTTTCAGAAGGATAATTCCCCTCCATGTTTTCTCCTTGGTAATGGAAGAACGAGGCCCAATCGAATAGTAATTGGAGAAGCTCTCTGGTCATCAAATATCGAGCCAGTGTGGCAGGTGCCAGTTGTAGCCTCATTGCCTCACTGATGGTCCACCACTGCTCCCGCTGATGCAAAGTAGACTTCATTGGCTGAGAGCTTAAGTTTTGCCCTGACAAGTGTGCTGGCGAGTGTAAGAAAAGAGGATCCGGAACAAAAGTAATATTTACAAAAGTGACGTACTGTACCAATAGGACACGGCTTTAGTCAAAGTTGCGCATCTGTGAGATTACACTGGAAGAGGACAAGTTAAAGTCTAATGTTTCAACTGTTGGACAGATTTTAAATGCAAATTCACAATACGTTTGGCATAATACACAACTGCACTACCTAGGTTTTTTTGTCCGACATCGGCAGATTTGACTTGAATTAGAATTGCAGGTTGCTCGACTGAAAGCTGAAGAACCAATGGAGAGTAGTCCTACCCTCTGGATTTAAACCGTGCAGAGATGAAAGAGATTTCAACATTGGGTTATTCACGCAAGTTATGTGTCGCATAATTCCGTAACGCTCCGTTTTGGAAGATTTAGGCAGATTGGCAATTGACTGTTGATTGATTGATACGGAGATAACCCTTGGATTTTGAATGGTTGAACTCAGAATTTAACCATGTGAAACAATCTCATCACAATCTCATTTTTTGTAAATTTTGAGGCATAGTTTTCTAAAAAAATATTGGTAATACCCGAACTGCTAGGGTGCTTGATCACTACTCTCGGACGATGAACGATTTGGCTTTGAAAAACAAGTTTGCACTTAACCAAATTGTAAAGTGGGCTAGTAAGCTTAAACAGTAGGTAAGGGATTCATATGGCCCCATTCCTGGGTGGATCTTGCGTGAGAGGAAGACATGGGGGTGTTATTCATTTTGGAATGCTGTCTGCTGAGAACTGAGTGCCATTCTGCAGAACAACTGATGCTGTTGTCTAAGTTGGAATTGCCACAAAATACATTTTAAGATATTCAACACTCTACTGCCATCTGACGGCTAAAGTGGATAATGCCCCCCCCCCCCCCCCCCCCCCCAGTTTTTCACGTTTCATGTGTCAGGTAAACCATGTGAAGCCATATGAATGCCCTTCCGCCTGTAGGTGAGTCACAACTCAACCTGTCTGCCTCGCAGCTGCAGCACAAGGTGAGCTCTATTATTCATCACTGTACTCATCCCTTACACAGTAAATTCCAGCTCCTTCGCTTAGGTCGGCGATTCGTTGTTCCTTTTTAAAGGCTATAAGAACACTTTTATATCTGCTGCCATTGCATTTTTCAACAAGGCTAGATTCTAATGAATTATAGCACTTTATCAAAATACTTTTTAATGGTTCATTAGGAGATATAATCTACTGTTCCATAGTGTGCTTGTACTGATGATTGTTTGTGGATTTTCATGTCTTTATGTGTTTGAGTATCTGCCCTAATGCTGAATTACCTGCACTACCATTTTACCTTCGGGTACTATTAAAAAAAAAAAACCTTGACCATTAATAGGAATGGCAATCAAAAAACATTTTTTATTGAGAACCGGCTTCTAGTGTTTTGAATCCTGTTTTGTTCATGATTCCTGTGGGCACACGTGACGTCACCATGCACGACGCGAAACCAACACAAAAGCAGGAGAGTTATTCCCAAGAAAGGAAGACAACAGGGCAACTTGCAATACTTGCAAAGTGGATATTTTATCAAAGGGAGGAAATACTAGCAGACACAGAATGTGAATACTTTGAATGAATGATGCGTTTTTAGCCGGAAGTGAATCTCCACCAGCAGCAACAGCGGCAATGTCAATTCGTCGTCTGCTGTTGATACTGCAGGTAACTAACTAACTAACCAACCAACCAACCAACCAACCAACCAACTAACACTGCATGTCATGTTAAAACTGCTATTATTAACTGTAAACATAAAATAATACTTATCAACGTCTGACTGAGGCTGCACGCCTCCTCCCTGTCTGAGAATTGTTCCCCGCAGCGTAAACATCGTATTTCGTTAGAAGAATTTCATATCCACCCTGGAAAAAAACAGATATAATTATTTTTTCTGCAAAATATTGGTGAATGTTTGTAGCTGATGATTGCAGAATTGCACAATGCACAGTTTTATTGGACTTGACTTGCTTGTATTTGTAAATGGCTGAAATAGTTTTACTTTTGAGTGTTCAGCTCATGTTCTTTAAAAAAAGAATAATTTAATGTAATATTGTGTGTATTTCTACATCCATTCATCCATCCATCCATTTTCTACCGCTTGTCCCTTTTTGGGGTCGCGGGGGGTGCTGGAGCCTATCTCAGCTGCAGTAGACTATTATTTTTACTATTATATGACAGTTATTTCCAAAAAGTGTTTTTTGGGGGAACCCATGAGTCTTGACCGTGGCACCCCATGGAGATTGTTGGCCTCTTAGGACCTCACTGTTGAGTATGTACATTAATTTTTCTTCTGAACTAAACACGGTTAATGCTAATCAACTTGTTTGGCATCCTTTTATCCAAATTAGAATCGATAAGAGAACCGATGAAAAAAAATTAACACTTAAGCAGAATTGGAAATGGAATCGAAATCGGAAAAATCTTAACAATTCCCGTCCCAAACCACGAACATCTCTGAAATGCTATATTTCAACTCACATTTTTGATCAACACAAAATTGAACCTACATTTTCAAGCAAGCATATGTTCCAAAAATGGGACACAGACAAGTCATAGCTGCTTGGCATCAACTTGCATTTCTTGTTCCCTTACCCACAAGTTGAACGTTGTCAGTCGTCCATGCACCAAATTAGTCCAATTAGTTTGGCTCAAAATAAGCCTCCTACAGCCCATGGAAGTACCTTAATCCGATCGTGTTTGGTTTTCATTAGTCGGACTAACACACCTGGGTTATACGATTGGAAACCAGATCTCTCGAGGGTGTGTGTGCGGCCAGAGAGGACCCTTCGTATCGTGCATGTGCCAGTTTATATGCGCGGGATACAACTTATAAACTTATACCATTCAATTAAAATGTAGCAACTATCCATCCATCCATTTTCTACCGCTTATTCCCTCCGGGGTTGCGGGGGGCGCTATTGTAATGAAAATGTTTATTTGCTCCGCAAATTAAAAGAACAAAATATTTTGAAGTGTATTAATGGTAGAACAAAAAAGCTAAGATTTATTCAAGAAGGTTGCTAAGGAAATATAAATTGCTGGGTTAATTTGGACTCCTGAACGAAATATGATGTAGATTAAGTAAATTAAATGCGAATAATAAAGCGTACACAAACCTCTTCACGCTGCATTTGTGCACTCCAAAATGATTAACAATAATTTGTATTCCACACAACTGACAAGATAGTCCAGATAGTCCTTCATCTGAAACAGTCTCAGTCGGGGCACAAACTGTCCTTTCCTTCGGTTTTGAAACTCTTTACATCAATCCACAGAGCCTTTTGAACAAATTTCGAGACATTCAAAAGTTTTGTTTCCATGGTTTTCGTCCGAAAATTCCTTCGAAAAAACTCTGCCGCTTGTCTTTCTTTGCTTCGGACCTGTATCCGCTCTGATATATTTTTGGTAGTAGCGTCATGTTGGTAGCGCAACCCAAGATCATTCCTTGATGCTGTCTGCTATTTAACATCAGCATAGCCAATAGAGATGTAATATTTGTAATCTGTGCCAGTATTACAGCGGACATCACTTAAAAGTTGTAAGGATTCGTAGATGGTTAGTGTGGCATCTTAGGTCAACCAGAATAGGAATTCATTTATCCGCGCTAAAATGAAATAAGCGCCCCCCCAGTGTATGGGAGGCACAAAAATACAAAAAAACGAACTGTTTGAGAACTCGGACTAATTTAGTGCATGGAAACGTAGTGAGTGTTTCTTGTGTTTTTTTAAATATTTTTTTTATGTGTGTGTACCCTTTCAGGAAGGTGTATAAGTGTTGATAAACCAAAGTCAAATGACGACATTGAGCAAATTAAATGTTAGGTCAAACCCTGATCTGTTATTTCAATTTTGAATGGAGAAAACACCTAAAAAATCAACAAAATAGAGGCATAGCGGATTTTGTTCATGTTCTGAGGGTGCAATGTGTATTGTAACATTACAGGCTTTTTCTTTGGGGTGTGGGGGTTACACTCAACAGTGGCTTGGCTGCAGTCCTGACACACCCTGGCATACCACGAGGCAGATGGTGCGTCCCCGGGCGATGCCGACTCTCCGCTCACAACCTCATGCTAGTCCTGCTGTCTGCTGGCCAATAGTGCAGTGAGACAGGACAGACTTTTCAGAGCAGTTTGCAAATATGAAACTTCCCATCTGCATGCATCGCCAGTTAAGACCTAGGCCGATGGATCTGACTCTCAGATGTTGAGAGAAGCGAGGTTGAAGTTGGTTAAACGTGTAAAAATTACCCGAACAACCTTGATTTAGCTCAAAGAAACAAGTTATTCACTCCTTTTAAAGAAAAGAAACCAGTGTTTCTTTGTGAAACTGAAAACACTTAAACAGAAAGTGGAATCAAAAGAGAGAGCAAAATGTTTTCCTTTTAGTTTCCTTTTAAAATAAACTGAACTGGTCAAATGCATGCAGTACATGCATTTGATTTAATAGCTGATTGAAAATACTTTTTTTTTTTTTTTTTTTTCAAACGAACATTTCCTGAATATGAAAAATGTAAACCATAGAACTTATTTAAATGAAACCTGACCCTGGTAATAGTGTATGTTAATTATTTTCATAACAATTGTTGCCATCACATATTTGTTGACTTTACATGTTTTACGTAACTGACATTCAAGTATAAAGGGAAATTAACCTATGTGCCATTAAATACTGTAAAGTATAATTAAGTAAAATTACTCATTATTGGAACATACTATTATTATTATTATTATTGGAATATTTGCCATCACAAAAAGCACACACAGAAGCAAAACATGCATATTTTGAAGTCAACGATGGTTTTAATTAAAAAAAAAGTGTGGCATATTTTCTAAATATTTTTGTTTGAAATAAATTGCAGGAAGTTCAAGTTGTGTGGCTCTTTAGTCCACCCTGTATGTTTATATTTTGTGATAATATTAAAAAAAATACAATATCCATTGTAGTAACAGTTTTTTGCAATGCAATATTTTGGCGTTCAGTAGAAAAGCACTAGCCCTAACATAATAATAAATGATGAATGGGTTATACTTGTATAGCGCTTTTCTACCTTCAAGGTACTCAAAGCGCTTTGACAGTATTTCCACATTCACCCATTCACACACACATTCATACACTGATGGCGGGAGCTGCCATGCAAGGCGCTAACCAGCAGTCCCCTAACATCAGGTTCAGGACCAGCAGCATCAGTTCGATATCCACTAAGTAAAACACCCTGCAAGCTGATATTAAACAGAATTGCTCCAGACCCTTCAAATTACTGCCGGCTGATTGCAAATTCCTGTTTTGCTTTCTAAATATCAGCAGGCCTGCGAGACTGTGTCAACGTCAAATCCCTTTCTGATTGCTTAGGAATCCATTCAGACCCTCTTTCAAATATTGCTGCTTTTGAGATTGTTGTAACCTAAAATGTCAAATCTGCAATATGAGTTGGCGAGGCTGTCTGCGGGGGTTGGTTTTCATCAACTTGCTTCGTTTGTCCAGCGCAATGTCAACAGGAAAGCTGAGGATGATGTCATTCTTTCGGAGCAGCTCCACCCATAACTCAATAAGTGATGCTGTTATTTCCTGAAGCATGCTCAAACATCCTGCGGCTCGTGGATATCCATAAAAATGGGCAGGAGTAGGCTTTTGATGCTTTGCTTTTAGTTGACTTTTGGTCGTAAACAAAATCACTTAATGATTGGAGCTAGCTTGTAAGGTAGTTCCAAAACGCTGGTTGACCTCTGATTTGTTCCAATTTAGAAACAACTGGAAATGGGAAATTATCTAATTGCAATGATTTTCCATTGTGTCTTTACTGTATCCAGTGCTGCTAAACAGGATGTAACGCACAGCACTTTTATTGTGAAGGCTAAAAGTGTGTCATTTGCCTTTTGAGTTCTTCTTGACAAATTTAATGTGTGACGGAAGCTGGATGTTATTTCAGTACTTACTGAAATCATGGCTGTCTTCCTTCGTTCATGTTAGCTTTCACGTCAGCGATCATCTTTGTAAGACCTTCGCTTACATTGACACCTGCTGGTGATCGATGATGTATGCTAGCTAGTGTGCACTATTCGGCAAGTCGAGAGCTAGCTGCCGCGGCTTTTCATTTCAATGTTGCCGCTTTGATCGCGACCTGAAAGGGGAACTGCACTTTTTTGGGGAATTTTACCTATCTTTCACAATCATTATAAAAGACAAGACAGATGGATAATTTTTTTAATGCATTCTAAATATTAATAAATGCGATCAAAAGTCAGCTTACAATGGATTATTTGAACAACATCACTGATTATTACTCACTGCAGATTTTATGAGAGCCAACAAACATAATAAAACATCACTTACTGTACAATGCCTGCTGTCAATAGGATGCCGACTGCTCGGATGTTTATATATTCCTGTTAAAGGCCTACTGAAACCCACTACTACCAACCACGCAGTCTGATAGTTTATATATCAATGATGAAATCTTAACATTGCAACACATGCCAATACGGCCGGGTTAACTTATAAAGTGCAATTTTAAATTTCCCGGGAAACTTCCGGTTGAAAACGTCTAGGTATGATGACGTTTGCGTGTGATGTCGATGGTTGAAACGGAAGTATTCGGTCACCATTGTATCCAATACAAAAAGCTCTGTTTACATCGCAAAATTCCACAGTATTCTGGACATCTGTGTTGGTGAATCTTTTGCAATTTGTTCAATTAACAATGGAGACAGCAAAGAACAAACCTGTAGTTGGGATCGGTGTATTAGCGTCTGGCTACAGCAACACAACCAGGAGGACTTTGAGTTGGCTAGCAGACGCTATCCGACGGTAGCCGCCGACCGCACCGATGATCGGGTGAAGTCCTTCGTCGTGCCGTCGATCGCTGGAACGCAGGTGAGCTTCGGTGTTGATGAGCAGATGAGAGCTGGCTAGGTGGAGAGCAATGTTTTTATCACAGCTCTGTCGAGTCCCGTAGCTAAGTTAGCTTCAATGGCGTCGTTAGCAACAGCATTGCTAGGCTTTGTCAGGCGGTACATCATTAACCGTGTGGTTACAGGTCCAGAGTTTGGTAGTATTGTTGATCTTCTGTCTATCCTTCCAGTCAGAGGTTTATTTCTTTTGTTTCTATCTGCATTTAAGCACGATGCTATCACGTTAGCTCCGAAGCTAAAGTGCTTCACCGATGTATTGTCGTGGAGATAAAAGTCACTGTGAATGTCCATTTCGCGTTCTCGACTCTCATTTTCAAAAGGATATAGTATCCGAGGTGGTTTAAAATACAAATCCGTGATCCACAATAGAAAAAGGAGAGAGTGTGGAATCCAATGAGCCCTTGTACCTAAGTTACGGTCAGAGCGAAAAAAGATACGTCCTTCACTGCACTCTAATACTTCACTCTCACGTTCCTCATCCACGAATCTTTCATCCTGGCTCAAATTAATGGGTTAATTGTCGCTTTCTCGGTCCGAATCGCTCTCGCTGCTGGTGTAAACAATGGGGAAATGTGAGGAGACTTTCAACTTGTGACGTCACGCTACTTCCGGTACAGGTAAGACTTTTTTTATCAGCGACCAAAAGTTGCGAACTTTATCGTCGTCGTTCTATACTAAATCCTTTCAGCAAAAATAGGGCAATATCGCAAAATGATCAAGTGTGACACATAGAATGGATCTGCTATCCCCGTTTGAATAAAAAAATGTCATTTCAGTAGGCCTTTAAATTTAAGAATGACTTATAATCCTCGCGAAGAAAACGGGGGTGAAATCAAACGTCTTTTTGTGTCGTATGGAGTATTTTTTTAGTTTTTGGATGTTTTTTTTTATTGGATTTTATGGGCAGAATAGAGGACCTGCCATTCTCTCGTAGAAAACGGGGGTGAAATCAAGCGTCTTTTCGTGTCGTTCTCGCCATTCCTGGGTCTAAATTGGCTGTCAAAGTGTACCAACTTGTCGGAATACATTTTCGTCCTTCAACTATCCAGGTGAGAGGCATGATTTATGATCTAGAATAAAGTTTGAAGTTTAAGGAAACAAGGAAGCGGCTCATCAGTCGATCATGTCAACATTGGCACGAAAGCTTGTGAGCTATACATAGCTCATCTGCGTTAGTGCTTATAATAACAATATCACAAATATTTGGGTAATATTCAAGTCACAAAATGTAATTGGTGTATTTTTGTTAGTTTTTGGAGTTTTTTTTTATTTGATTTTATGGGCAGAATAGAGAACCTGCCATTGGCTCTGCTTTAAGCGGACTTTTATTTACGTTTATTTACGATTTAGAATGCATTTAAAAATAAATACATCCCTCGTCATGTTTCTCATAATGATTGTGAACAACAGGCAAAATCCCCCCCATAAAGTGCAGTTCCCCTTTAACACATTTACACACTATTTCTTTTTTTTTTTCACAATTAGATTGACAAAGTAAATTATTTAACAACACAAATATTGCAGTGTTGATTTTTCTCCCTGTCTGCTCCACTTGCTCGCCCGTTCGTCACGTGACCAATCACATTTGTGGTTAGTAGGAATGCAACAATATAACAATTTATGATTGTGTGCTCAAAGGAGGCGAGTTGTTTCACTTAATGTCCAAACACATATTTTCCTACGCCACAAGTTCTATTTCTTGTTCTGTGGTCCTTATCACATGTGTATCTTCTGGCCATCAGTGGTATTCTGTGGCGGTACAAATGCCAATAAAGTTACTCGAATACATAAAAAAAACACCCTTCACAGATAACTTTTTTTAACCTTGGGTTTAGTGCAACTTTGGCAGCCTGCCATAGCTATGTTCAAGGTTAAACTATGAATTGTACAACCACAACAACTTCCGAGGTCTAAAACTTAGGTATGCCGTTTACTGAAATCGTGTAAGATTTGAAGTGTGGATGGCTGTTTGAACAGGTTTTTGCTCAACTTTTGAAGTATATTTAGATTGAAAATGTTGGTTGAACTATGAATATGTATATAACCTTCAGAGGTTCCATGATACTGTACTTAGTTAGAACCTTTGGAAAAAATGTATTCAAACTATGAAAATATGAGGTAAAGTAAAGCCATGCCAACAAGGAGACAAATTGCAGCACTTTGGGTGTTTGCGGGCCACGGTCTCCAACCTCGAACCACTCCATTGAAGTATGCGGACCACAGTCGTATGGGAATTGATGTGAATCATTATGTTTTCATAGTGAGGCTTACTTATTCTTGGGTCTGGACTGTGTTTGCAGTGACTATATAAGATCTGGGTTTGGCACATGTTGCCATTACTGATTATTTCTGCTACCATTTGACTAGTTAGCAGATGATAATCAAACTGTGGTTGGAATTCTTATCCGTTCTGCTAAGATATTTGCCTCTGTTTGGGCTTCGGATTTGCTTATAATGCTTGGATGATTTGTTTTCTTTTTTTAACCTCAATTTGTGAGAGAAACATATGTATTTTTTTTGTGGCGCATAAACACACCAGGACCGTGTTTGTACTGGAGTTGAAACTCACAGAAGCAGAACATTTGAGGAACCTGTAATTATGCTGCGGCAGAACAAGGCCTAGTTATTTTTCCCAAAACAGATGGAAAAGGAGAACATGGATGATAGAAAGATTTAGCACACAGTAGCAGCTGCTATGAAATTCATCAGTTGCCCTTCATTCACTATTTATGCCGGAAAGAAATCAAGTAGCTTAAACACTATTCCTCATGAACTTTCACTTCACAAACACTAAAACCACATTTCCAGCAAGTGGTATAGCTCAGTTCAGTTCAGGTTCGGATCAGGTAAACCTCAATCTACCTTCGGACCTATTTGATTATTGAGAATACTGTCGATTTTTTAAAGGGGTCTTATTATGCAAAAACAAACTTTTTTTTACCTGGTGATACCTGTTTTTGTGTTTGTGATCCCCATAAGTACAGAAAATTTTAAATTAAATATGGAGGCATGGTGGAGAAATAAAAAAAACAACAATATTGCCTTCTTACAAACTTGCTTCTAATGAGCTGTTTAGAATTTTAGACTTTAGTGGCTACGTTAGCGGATAAATGGGTTGTACTTGTATAGCGCTTTTCTACCTTCAAGGTACTCAAAGCGCTTTGACACTACTTCCACATTTACCCATTCACACACACATTCACACACTGATGGAGGGAGCTGCCATGCAAGGCGCTACCAGCACCCATCAGGAGCAAGGGTGAAGTGTCTTGCTCAGGATGACGAGGTTGGTACTAGGTGGGGATTTGAACCAGGGACCCTCGGGTCGCGCACGGCCACTCTTCCACTGCGCCACGCCGATAGCTTTACAAATGGTAAAGAGCTTAAGGCGAGTCCGCCATTTTTATTCAGTTGTAGTCTAAAATTGTTGTCAGTAAGTTCCCTCTTTTTCTCCATCCTCTTGTTTTGTGGCAGACTGGCTTGTACATGCACGCTAAAATCCTCAGATGTTGCAATTTCTAATAAAAAGTAGCAAATAGTTGGGTCTTGGTTGCCTGTCTTGGGTTCCCAAACTAACCTTTTTGTCTTGCGCTTATATAACGTCAAACCTATTGAGGCCATACAGGTGTATTCGTTTATAAAACATTGTAGTATTGTTTATTATAGCACAATGTAATAACTCTAATACTCAAAGTCTTCTCCTGATTGGTATTCTTGCTCCAAAATGTTGGTACTTCCCCAGCTTGTATGAAATGTTTTATCAGTACATTTTGCTTGCTTCCTTGAGGCAGGATAGGGTGTGTGTGTGTGCGTGTGTGTGAGATTGTGTATGTGTGGGTGTGCGTCTTTTTGCCAATGGCAAACACAGTGCCTGATTGTTGTCTTAGCATAGCGGGCCTCTTCGTACACCTCCACAGGATGAGTGATATGCTTGTTTGTATTTAGGCTTAATTATTTCCTGGTGCCCGTGATGACTCATAGGGTGTAGTGCCAGTCGTGCACAGTTACATGCAACACTTAGGTTGATGCATAGGCATTTGGCTGATTGGAACAATATATCAATGCCTGTTTTACAAGCGGTGACATGATTTAAGATGTTAAGTGTTTGAGAAAACAGTGAAGGTCAGTGGTTGGGAGTCATGTCCTGATGATTGGGCATCAGTGGTGGTGATGTCATGAAGCTGTTTTTTTAGGCCCCCTTTACACTTCACACCAAATCTGATTTTATTGCCCCCAGGTGACACAGATCTGATTTTTTTTTGCCAGTCTAAACGTTCAAAAGTGCTTCAAATCCGGTCCTTTGGTATCAGATTCAGGCCACATCAGGAGGTAGTCCTGAATCCGATTGGAATCTGACCTTTTCAAATGTGACTGCAGTCTAAACTCTATCCGACCTGTATGTGACCTGAATCAGGTTTTTTCGTCAGCTTTGGGCGAGCTAAGTCACTCGTGTGCGCCGGAAAGACGCAGTCGCCAGCGGAAATGGATATTTCATCACTTTTGGTTTCGTTTTTTAGTTAAGACGACCGAATTTTCGGTGCGTCACTTGTCAATAGTGCACAAATAATAGGCTATATGTAATATATGAATATATATTTTGATTCCGAAGAAATGGCAATTGTTGAAAGACCAGAATTGACGCTGTGGGACATTTGCTTACATGTGAGTTGAAAAATAAAGTTATGGTGATCATCGCTGATGTCCTTGTCTCCTCTACTTAACAGCCAGCCATAAAAAGATTGCAACCCAATATATTACACTATATACATCCGTTCATAGTGTACATTATATTACTTTCATTTACTTTCACGTAAAAACACAAATTTCAAGGTCTTGCGACTTTTATTTTATTTTGTAGTAGTAGCATCTTCCTCCTGGTCAACTTCCTTTGTTTTCACTTTATCGAATTGGGCATGCAAGTGATGTTGAGGCCACTTTGGGGCCTGTGCGTGTTAAAACTGGAGTCTGATGGAAATCACATTTTAATTGCAGTGTAAACAGTAAGCTAGAAAAAATCCGATCTAAAAAAAATCTCATTTGGGCCACTTTGGCCTGCAGTTTAAACATAGTGTTAGAGGTTGATTCGATTGGTGCTGCAAATAGTGTCAGACATCTGTTTAGCCTGCAGCGAGCATTTCAGCCCTGCAGCTTTTTCTGTCAAACCTAGTTTTCACTCTAAAATAAGCCCAAATATTGACACATTGTGGCGAGGCATGCAACCCTGACTCATTACAGTAGTGCAGTGGATATAAATGGTATTTTAATGTTTATAATATAATAATTTTCAGCTAATTTAGGAATGGTGTCTATTAGCCTGTAGGCTACCATTTTCAATAACGCACCGTATTTTCCGGACTATAAGCTGCTACTTTTTTCCCACGCTTTGAACCCTGTGGCTTATAAAGCAGTGCGGATAACTTATGGATTTTTCTCTAACGCCCATAATGTTTTGTATTCAACAAATAGTTTTCATATAACACATACAGGGACACTAGAAAGGTGAGTTATTGTTTGTGCTATGGCGCCATCTTTTGAACGAGTGCTCTCACTGCATGTGCTGCAGGTTTAGAATTTACTTCCTCTCTCGTCCCTTTAACTGGAAGTGTTACTGTCCATAGCGTTTCTGCTCGAAAGGATTCTTCATTCATCACTCTAAGCAACGTTTGTAAGTTTTACAATATAACTAAAACAATTTATACTTACTAAAACGTCCCATGTGTGATGTCTGTAGGAGTGTTCTCTTGCATATTTGTGCTATTGTAATGTAATTGAGCTAGTGTTGTAAGTATTAGCGAATATGGTAACACGTTTACAAGTGTCTGTGTTAGTATTATTAACTTACAATGGCATTTGTTTTGTATTGTTTCAGTTTTGTAAATTCACCAAAACATCACCCTAGAATTATTGAGTCTGTTTTGCTGATTGGAGAGCTAGGTTACGCAGCTTGTGGGTCCATTACAATGACTTCTGTTTTGTTTGATCAGCTGTTTTACTGCCGTGTGACAGGCACAGTTTAGAAACAATTAAGGTATGTTATTAAACATTTACAAACTATTTGGTACCGGTATATACTGTATGTATTCACGGCTAATATATGTACAAATATTTATTTGTTCTGGGTTCGGCTTAAATACTGGTACACGCTATAGTCCTTAAAATACAGTAAATGGACATTCATTGAACAATAAGTGGTTGAAATAGACAACAGTACAGGTGTAATGATACATAACGGTCATAATCACTGTTCGGTACGTACTTCGATTTAAGGTATGGCTGCACAATTGATCAAAAGTTAATCCCAATCACAATTTTGAATTCCACGATTAAATGAAATTGATCGTCTGTGTTACTAACATTTAAAATGCATTTCCAATCAAGCACTTTCAAAGCCCTATGAAGTGGCTCCTGCCAATGCCAAATGCTATTATGTATAGGCACAGAGCTCTAGGACTATGCCGAGTACCTCACTGGCCGGCTGCAAAGCACCACTGCAGCCAGTTGTCTTGTTTATTTTCCGTTGAGTCCAACTCGTTGTGCATTGAAGACTATATTGCTGTGATTAAATAGCGACAGGTGTGGATGCCTGCACAACATGCTGCCCAGCTTGCCTCCTTAAAGTCGCACGAGCAGGACTAATGACTAGCCATTGTGGTAAACACTTTTCCGTCGAGTTTCAACATTTCTCGCTTGTGTTCTGGTGCGACATGCTCCTCATTGAATTTCTTGCACCCCCTGCATCTGCGCATGTGTATAAATCCAGGAAAAGCGAAAATGTAATTGCTCATTGAAGGACTCTACCACCTGCAGGGTTTCTCCTATATGCCACGGCAAAATAATAGCCACCACACCTTAACAAAGTGGGTATTTTACGTGAAAACAAATCAAAGTAATACATTGTATGAATGGATATGTAGCCTACTATTTATGCACTATAGACGAGAGATGCACCGTAAATTTGGCCAACGAAAAACTTTAATTAACCATAAGCAAGATGCACGCAAGTGTCGACAAGCCACGGCAGTAAGACAGAGGTGCTGTCTTCTCTAAATCAGCTTCTTTGGCGACAGCTGAATCAACTTTTTTAATTGATTGTAGTGTCACGGCGCATTAAAAAGTATTGAAGCAAAGCTTCCATTGCCTTCAGTAAGGAGGCATAAAAAGGGTTGTCCCATTGAAGCCAAACCAGACAATCATTGGATAAATGCTCGCCTTTGTCCCGCCCATGGACGCCAAGCGAGTGAATGAGAGTGAATGAAAACTGGGCGCCGGGCTTCCTGCATGATGATTGGACGATCTGTCAAAGGCTGAATCTTTTTTTTTTTTTTTTATTGACAGCAAAATGAGTGAATCTGTAATCTTCAAATATAGACCACTGTCAAAGCATCAACTTCCATTCTGTTGTTCCTGTTGATATATTGGATAATTTAGCTATTTTTAAGTGAAGTTTTCCTTTTAAAATCTAGCATTTTTGTATTTATATTTTTCTGTTATTGGAGACTGTACTCATGTTTAGAGAGTAGCTGAAAATGTGCTTTCCCTAGGAATGATGTTTGATAAGAAATTATCGAGTTTGAGCCTATTATCGAATCCTCTTATCGAACCGATTCCTTATCAATTCTCTTATCGAGTACAGATAGTTTGTTGTATATGGAAAAAACACACAATATTTGGTTTTAACAAAAGCTCACTATTTTTATTATAAGAAAAAAATAAAATCTAATAAATATTGACTGTTATCCCCCTAAAAAAATATAAAATAAAATAAATAAATATAGACTGTTACCCAAAGTATATTAAGTGGGATTTTTCAGAAAAACAAATATATACAGTAACACAAAAACAACCTGTGTCTGTGATCACTATTGGTTTATAAATAATAATATAGTGTTAAATAAAATCAGTACCTTGGGCACAAAACTGAAAATAATACAGCTCTCCAAAAAGTGCACTTCTGCTGATATTGGACATAACTGTTTGTTATGATGCTTTGACATTTTTGCACTTTATTTCTTTATTGAAAGAAAATTCAATGAAGCGAAAAGTTGTTTGCAAATGTGGTTACAATGCTAAAAAATGAAAAGTTAAAGCTAAAAAAAGAAATACACTTTATTGAGTTAACAATATTTCTTTATAGGGGGAAAGATGTGATGTTCTGAGCTAGGGAATATAACAACTACACTACCCAGCATGCAACGGGAGTGACGAGTATGCGCGGTAGCCCCGAAAAGTGTTGTTGCATGTCGCCACCCGGCAGCTAAGAATGAGGTTATGAGCACGCTGTGAAAGTAAACGTCAATAACTCAGCCAACACGCCTCGTCTGCATTATTTATAATTAGACAGACAACACATATACAGTGTGATTTTGTTTTGTTTATAAGGAAAGAAAAACAAGAGTTAAAAAAGGGAGATGTCATATATGTTGTGTATATATATGTATGTGCTGCAATTGCTTTAAGAACGTTGCGACAGCTGCCGTAAAGGAGGTGCGTTGGATTATACCTTTTTGTTTTGAATTTTATTACACCTTTGAGCGCTTTTTCCGCTCCATTGTTTTTCCTGCTTTCGCTATCTGCGCCTAATGACTGAGCTACGTGACGTCATTTCTTGTAATGTCCGACGAGGTATTTCTGGTCGGGACGGGATTCGTTCCCAGGGATTCAAATAAAGAACCAACTCGTTTTCTTTACTATAGTGGTCTCAATAACGGGTACCGGTTCTCAAAAAGGGATTCGAGTCAGAGGACTCGGTTCTTTTCTTATCGAACAACCAGGAAAACCGGTTTCGAGTATCATCCCTAGCTTTCCCTACTTGAAAGACCAGCAACCCTCCAGCGGAGGGTTGCTGGTCAATCCCCACCTTCTACCATCCTAGTCACGTCCGTTGTGTCCTTGGGCAAGACACTTCACCCCTTGCTCCTGATGGCTGCTGGTTAGCGCCTTGCATGGCAGCTCCCGCCATCAGTGTGTGAATGTGTGTGTGAATGGGTGAATGTGGAAATAGTGTCAAAGCGCTTTGAGTACCTTGAAGGTAGAAAAGCACTATACAAGTATAACCCATTTATCATTTAGTAATTATTAATAGCACAGATTGTTTTTTAAATGTATGTATTTTCTTTCTTTTTTTAAAAGTAAATATATGCATCATCAACAATTATGCAAGTTATATGATGTCAAATTGACCACAGCCCTAGCCATGCTTTTTCCGTATATTGTATATCTTATACTGTAAGTATATTGGCAAGCTGGTGGGAACCCTGACTTGAGTTTAATCGTTACACTAAATAAGGCTATGTTTTAGTATTTTGTCACTTAATATACATGTTGCACAGTACAGACGATCAAATATATTGTGGTGTCCAATCGATGACACGGAGGCTATCCATGGAACATGGCTGTTTTTTCTTATGACCCTGAAAAAACGGATAAATAATAGATAGAGGTCAAGGCATCATGTAATTAGAAAAAGATGAAATGGTAATTAACAAAAACACAAATATTTGTCTTTGACTATATGGATAATGTTTAATTTGCCCTTTTATTAGACTATTTCATTACAAATTATGACACATCTACCCGCGTCCACTTAAAATTAGTTTTACCTAACACCTAAGTAATCATGATTATTACTTTGGCTGAAATATTGCAGCCCTAGTTTTAGACCTTGTATGATTGTACAGAATGTTCCGAACAGAAAATTAGGAAGACATGTACCGCTACAAAACCAGTCAGCAGCGTTTTTTTAACAGCAAGTCCAGACTCCTCCGCTCACACCTCTCCAAGGTCTAATGTCCAAGAGGACAGATGGCTCCAGTGGGACTTGAGTTCCCTTCAAAGGATATGTTTGAAAATGCTCTATCCTGGTGTTAAAGCAACTATTTCAAGGATGCAAATACACCCCTGAAGGCACTATAGATGTACACTCTGTTCCCTCAATTTTTTGGGCCGTATTCCTGGGCCTCAGGATGTCCACCTAATTGCCGTCTACTTGCACAAAATGCTCTGCAAAAAAAGAGCAAGGCTGCAATTAGTCCTTGGCTGGCTGCCCGTTGGGTATAAATCTGCCAAATTGTTTGTCCTAAGAAAGTCCAGCCACTTTTTTGAAAAGTAGGCTTGTCACCGTCATATAATTAGGCCAGGCCAGCAGATGCACAGAGCGTGCTGGAAGCCCAAAGCTGAGAAACTGCGGTTGTGCGATGTATGTATGACTTCATTTTTGCCTTAGCCTGCCTCCGCAGACATGACTCGGCAATGTCCGGCGGACACCTAATCTGTCATTGCGACTCTCCCGACAGCTTCCGGCGTTGTCGTCTTTAACAGAGCAGAAAAAAAATGATCCTTCTCTCTGAATTCACCTTTCACTTTTTTTCCTCTAGCTCATTATCCTGGAAGACTACGCTGACCCTTTTGACGCCGAGCAGGCCGGCGGCGTACAGATTACGACGGAGAAAGTGACGACGGAGAACGACGGCTATATGGAACCCTATGAGGCCCAGAAGATGATGGCAGGTAGATAGTCGCCGGCTTTTTGTCGCTTTTGTTGGTGCAAAGTGTGCGAATATCCATTACACCCCATTCACACAGGTTAGGACAGATGTTTAGTTTTCCTACATGGATTCATGGGATTCTCATGGTGCAGTGTTGATAAACCGACATCGCTATGTCCAAACAAAGTGCATTGATAAATCACGTTTAATTAGAACGGATCTGGTTTGATTGTTTGCTTTAATTAACAACATATGGACAACTTAATAAAGCATTGTTGTGGGACCCGTGATGGGTTTAATCCAAGTTTGTTAGGGTTTTTGATTCATGTTAGTTTGTCTTTTGGATTAGTTTTATCGACAGTATATGACAATGTTAGCAATGTATTGGGGAGGAACCAATGTTGGTTTATAAGAGGTCTGGTTTTCAAGTATGTTGCCGAATTGATGCATGCATATCATAATTGGGATGCTTTGATTAAGGTGGTTTGAATGTAAAATAGTGTACAAAGGCAATGCATTCATAATTTCATTGAGTTTGAGTTTGAGTTTATTTCGAACATGCAAGTATACAACATGATACATCACAATCTCCAGTTACTCTTTTCAACATGTTCGAAAAGGAGTAGGAAGAAGCAAAGCTTATTTAATCCAACCCCTTTTCTTTTACATGACAGTTGCTAAAACTTTTGTTCACTTCCTGTTCTCAATTTATTCACAATATACTCCATAAGTAATCACAATAAAATAAGTAAATAAATAATAATTGGTGAAGTAAGTTACATTTCATATGTTGAGATAAGTAAGATTATTTTGTGAGTGAAAGAATGAAAGAATGGATGAGTTAAATAAATTCAGAATGTTTATCATGGTTCTTCTTCTTTGTACTTTGTAAACACTTTAAGTTTGAAGAGTTTCTTGAAGTGGATCATATTAGTACATTGTTTGATTGCTTTGCTTAATCCATTCCATAATTTAATTCTACATACTGATATACTGAAGGTCTTAAGTGTTGTACGTGCATACAAATGTTTTAAATTACATTTCTCTCTAAGATTATATTTCTCCTCTTTTTTTGAGAAGAATTGTTGTATATTCTTGGGTAGCAGGTTATAGTTTGCTTTGTGTATAATTTTAGCTGTTTGCAAATTCACTATGTCGTAGAATTTCAGTATCTTTGATTCAATAAATAAAGGATTTGTGTGTTCTCTATATCCAACATTATGTATTATTCTAACTGATCTTTTTTGTAACACCGTTAATGAATGAAGTGTACTTTTGTAATTATTTCCCCATATTTCTGCACAATAACTCAGATATGGTAACACTAGTGAGCAGTAGAGAATATGAAGTGATTTTTTGTCTAGAATATGTTTTGCTTTATTCATTATTGACGTGTTTCTTGCTACTTTATGTTGTATATTTTTTACGTGAGATTTCCAGTTCAATTTATCATCAATCATTATACCTAGAAATTTGGTTTCATTTACTCTTTCAATTTCTATTCCGTCTATTTGTATTTGTGTTTGACTTTCTCTTCTACTGTTACCAAATAGCATTATTTTAGTTTTATTGAGATTCAACGATAGTCTGTTTTTATCAAACCATCTTTTTAATTTGTTAATTTCTTCTGTTATTATTTGTAGTATCTTCTGTGTGTTCTCTCCTGCATTAGCTGTTGCTTTGGTTAAAACTTGGTTAAAACTGTTATAAAGTGTTTTACATTTATTTTCATATTAATTAGAATTTTATTTAGATTTTTTAAAATTTTCATATACATACAATATTTTGTATGTATTTTAAAATAGTTTTTTTCTTTGCAGTTGTTATGTGTATTCTTTATTTGTTATTGCTTAGTAAATACTTTTTAAATGTATTCATTTATACTTTGTTTTATTCCATTTACAATTTAGTTTTTTCCCCAGTACATTAAATCCAGTTGTTTCTGGGCCTGACCAAGGTAAATTAATTTATTTGATGTAGGAATGATTAATTATGAATTTTCATAGATTATTCATAACATTTTTTTACAACCTTCTAAATACAGTTTTTGATATTATATGAGCAATAACACCCATATAATCACTTTTTACCTAATACAGTCATGTTGCTTGAGGCTGAGCCAATCAGTGGCCACGATACAAAACCACACGCTTTGATTGGTTTGAGCTCAACTCGAGGCCAATCCTACTGTAGTATTGATATTTTCAGTTATTTTCGCCATTTATATGCTTGGAAATGCTTAGTTATTGCCAAAAATACATAGAATTTGCTTTGAAAAATAGTTTGTGAGAGAGTGACACTGCAATCTTGTGACGAGGGACAACGCTACATCTATTATTGCATTATCTTTATCATATAATACATAGTTACTCCTCAATTCCTACCCTCTTTTTTAATCTAGTAATTACTTAGGATTTATTTCTAGTTCCTCTTTTTTTCCAATGTATCACTTATTGTATCATTGTAGTATCATGATATTATTGGCATTGTTTATAAAATATCTGTATGGCAAGTTGCTCTTCAATTACTACTACTTGTTTTTATCACGTGCTATATTATGTTGTTTTTTTCCTGCACTGGGTCCTTTTCTTCCCCACACGCTCTCAAGTTGGGAATCACTCCGATGGCCTGGTGCTGCTTTAACATGACAGGTGCAGCAGAGCAGAAACAAAATGTGTGTCATCAAGGATTCAGAAACATTTTCAAAGGCACCGACTTGCCAGGAATGATATTATATCCGCCTCGAAGCGGTTTACAGCAAAAAAAACAACAACCGAGGAATACGTTCGATAATGGCGACTTCTTGAAAAAGGTTATTTCATGCTGGGATTTCCTTGAAAACATTTCCTTGTCTCCTGAGACCACAGTAGTTGTGTACTAACAGAAGAACTTCACCACAATGCTTTGTCACCTTGCATATTCATCCTTCAAGGACAGAAAATATGCACACGAAAGTGATAAACACTGCAGCTGTTTTCCAGGAAAAGTGTGACTGTTGCACCTTTTCAGCTTCCTCCACATACGCCCCCAAAAAACACAGATATACAGCTTGCCTCATGCCCACAAAAGCCGGACATGAGTGTCCCTGCGGCTCCTCTGCAATTTTCCTCTCACAAGGCCTCCAGACAATCTCTTGTTTTCATCTGTCTTACTAGTTTGACCCTGGCCCAGTCGCCGCCTCGGCCAAAAAAGCAAAGATTTATCGCCCTCCTCTGAGCGGCTGTACAGATGAAAAGTCAGAGAGAGCAAAAGTGTTTTTGTGGCATCACTCGATTGCCTTTTTTTTTTTAAATTGAGCTCAATTTGGTTTTATGTTTGCTCGTCTGTGAGAGAGTGAGATGTGATGGAAGCTATCGGTGTCTTGGGAACAAAAGACGTTGCGGTTTTCATGCTTTCAGGTTTGATTAACTATCATTTGCTGCCGTTCTGACAGGTGCTTTGTGTTTTATTGGTGTCATAAAGTCATGGATGGGTTCATATTTTTGAATACACTTAATGCAAATATATGTGCACACAGTTGGAATTCAGTTCATGTTTACTCTTGTTCACAGGTGTCAAATCTGGCCCACCACGTCATTTATGTGGCCTGTGAAAAGGCTGGAAGTACTAGAGCACTTTCTGATTATATACAGTATATTTATTCTTTCAATTTTGACAGACACATGTACTGCATGCAGTTGCATACTTTAATATTACTGTTGATTATACAACAATATGTTCCAAGCATTTATTTAGTTTTTGGTTATCAAAAACGAATACTTAAATATCTACTCGTCACTTTGACTTACGATTTCAAAGCAAGTTGGTTACTTATGCAAATTGTATAGCGAGGCTAATATGCATTTATATTATTTATTCCCTTTTACAAACGGCTCTCTGAGCGCAGCTATACTTGCGATGTGGTCCACAAAGAAAACAAGTTTGACACCCCTGCTTTATTTAGTGTATGTTTGAGATGTCAAACCCCATTCCAGTTATGGCTGCCTTCAGAGGGCCATTTGTTGTAACAAATATATAAATGAATATTAGTGCCTAATTGGTGTGGCTTCAACTAACGATTATTTTGATAGTCGATTAGTCAGCGATTATTTTTCTAATTAGTCAACTAGTCAAACAATTATTGCTTATGTTGTACATGTTTGAGTTTGACATCGAGTCCATGACTTGATTTTACCAAATTTTTTAAACCATAGTCAATTAAATTGTAACAAAATAAACATTACTGAGAAACTAATGTTTTTACTTAATTACACAAAGTACATAATCATTGTAAAAAATAAATAACCAGACTTAAAGTACAACATGTCCTGTGAAAAATGCAAAACTTATTTTAATCCAGTACTGTTAGGGTTATTTAGCTAAAGGCATAAACATTTAAACACAGATATTCCTGGCAATCAACATTTTATTAGGTGACTAGTCAACAATAGAAAATATTTGTCGACTAGTTCTTATAACCAATGTAGTCGATTAATTGTTGTAGCTCCAATAATTGCCTCGTATTTTTACACAATTTGGATTTTTTCCAAGTACAAATTTATGGATAACTTGCTTGAAAATCATTAATCAAGGTGACAACAATGTATTTAGGTCTTTTATTTTTAACAAAAAACATAATGCAGTTGTAATTATATATTATTTGTTGTATGATTAGATAAGGTAAAAGCAAGAATTGCAATTTCATGCAGTGCAGTCCATAAACTTTCTTCCATCAGACTGTAAATAATACATTTAGTAAGAAAGAATGTATCTTTTCCATGCAACAGTGATCTGATATTGATAACTGTGCTGTGCAGTTCTTGTTGTCTTACATTTGAGTCTGATTTGCTACTATTACACAGTTGACGTTACTTGCAGTTGCAATTCCAGTACGTTAGATGACAGTAGTGTATAGGCTGCACTGTATGCTGTCAGGGAGTAGGTTTTGCATTAACTACTCAGTGGTCTAGTGGTTAGAGTGTCCGCCCTGAGATCGGTAGGTTGTGAGTTCAAACCCCGGCCGAGTCATACCAAAGACTATAAAAATGGGACCCATTACCTCCCTGCTTGGCACTCAGCATCAAGGGTTGGAATTGGGGGTTAAATCACCCAAAATGATTCCCGGGCGCGGCCACCGCTGCTGCCCACTGCTCCCCTCACCTCCCAGGGGGTGATCAAGGGTGATGGGTCAAATGCAGAGAATAATTTTGCCACACCTGGTGTGTGTGTGACAATCATTGGTACTTTAACTTTAACTTTAAGCCCAATGTAGTCTTTTGTTGCGCTCTAAAAAGTGTTTTAGTGTAAGTATTGCACTTATCACACACAAGCTGTTTGAAATGTAACTTGCTTAATAGTGGTAGTTTTTATTGCACGATTTGAAGGTGTTGAAATCCCCTTGTAAAATCGCTAATGCTAATCAGTTGCATGTCTATGGCAAATCCATTGTAAATTAGTATTGAGCGAGCACATTTTGAAAAGTGTAGCCTTACTGTCTGTTCGAGTGTTTTCTTTCAAGCATACTTGCCTTGTTGGCATAGAAAATTGCAACAGTACCCAGAGGCGGTCCGACTGAGTCCGCTCTGAGTGCCTTTTGAGTGATTGTTTGGCCGCCAAGTGTTTGAACGGGCAGAAGTAACGTCATGTGCCACAAAGGTATGAAAATATGGCTCTGTTTGATTTTGCATGAATTGACAGCCGGTAGTATCAGCGGAAGTTTGTCAGTGCCTCTAAAAGTACTGATTTCGGTACCCAGCCCTACTGGGGGCACACATTAATGTTAAATTATTAAATTAATCATTAAAAAATATTTTTCATGTAATAGTAGACCTTAAGAAAGAAGATAAGTCATACTTGCCAACCCTCCCGGATTTTCCGGGAGACTCCCGAAATTCAGCGCCTCTCCCGAAAACCTCCCGGGACAAATTTTCTCCCGAAAATCTCCCGAAATTCAGGCGGAGCTGGAGGCCACGCCCCCTCCAGCTCCATGTGGACCTGAGTCCGCTTTCCCACAATATAAACAACGTGGCCGCCCAATCATTATAACTGTAGAATGATCGAGGGTGAGTTCTTGGGTTCTTTTGTGGGTTTATTGTTAGGCAGTTTCATTAACGTCCTCCCAGCGCGGTAACAAAACACAACAACAGCAGTCACGTGTTATTCTACCGTAAACAGCAATGTTGTGACACTCTTAAACAGGACAATACTGCCAACTAGTGCATTTGATGAAAGCACTTTTGTGTGTGCCACACAGCAATGCATCATCAGAGAGGGTGTTCAGCATGGTTAGAAAAATAGTGACAGAGAATAGAACAAGGATGGACAATTCAACCCTTAACTCAACAATGAGTAGATGAGTGTTATTTGTGTGTATATGTGTAAATAAATGAACACTGAAATTCAAGTATTTATTTTATATATATATATATATATATATATATATATGAAATACTTGACTTGGTGAATTCTAGCTGTAAATATACTCCTCCCCTCTTAACCACGCCCCCCACCTCCCGATATTGGAGGTCTCAAGGTTGGCAAGTATGAGATAAGTAACTTGAAGACCACTCATATAAAGCTTAAATGCCGAACAAGGGTGTAATAACGTTTTTCGAAAATAATCACAATTCTTCTTTAAAACTATTCTAATCGATTAAAAAAATAAAAAAAAATCGATAAAAATAAATATTATTATTATTATTATTATTTATTATTATTATTATTATTATTATGTTTTTTTTAATCTGTCCTGTCCAGCCTCTCAGGCAAATCATATTGTTGATGTAGATGCCATATCTGCTGTACAGATTTACTGTATAAAAGATAAGTGTGTGATACTTCTCTTGTTGCCTTATTTGTATTTGACTTTATTAATTGTTTAGGTACAATTTTAAGTACCTTTTCCGGACCATAGGGCGCACCAGATTATAAGGCGCACTGCCGATGAGCGGGTCTAGTCAGGTCTATTTACATACTAAAGGCGCACTATTTGATTTTTTTTTCTAAATTGAAAACACTTCCTTATGGTCTACATAACATTATGTTGCATACATTATGTTTTACAGATCATCTTCAGGCCGCTTTCTGACAGTCGCTTCAGTATTATTTACGTGGCTCACCTTCGGCAGCATCTTCTCCCCGTCATCTTTGTTGTAGCGGTGTAGCGTGCAAGGACGGGAGTGGAAGAAGTGCTAACTGTTTTAATGACATTCAGACTTTACTTAAATCAATAAAGGAGCAGCATCTCCTCATCCTTGGCTCACTAGTGCAATAACAAGGCCGAAAATGTGTCCCGTGAAAAACTGTCCGACCCGAACTCTCTAATAACTAAAGTTCCTTGGGTGAATAATGTAAACTCACTACACCTGTATGTTTTTTGCGCTTTTATGGTGAGTTTACTGACAGATGTAAGTAAAAATGTTCCACTACTTTATATTAGAAATGGCAACAGCGGAGGATGAATGTCCCATAACAAGAAGATAGCGAAAAAGAAGAAGCTTATTGACTACGGGGTCGGCACGGACTACAAAGGCGAAACCGTGCAATTTTTCAGGATTTATGCAGATCCCAAATACATATCAGCAGGTACCAGAAGGTAAGAAAAGTTGCTTTTGAATAATATTGCGAAACAAAACGCCAGATAACATGTCTTACCTTATACACGCCATAATAATACTCAAATGTTGAAGCACAGTACAATCCATCAAGCAGTGCGGCTTCATAGCTTACCAAAGTCGTATTAAAACATTTTGATAGATTTTTGAATGCTGTGTGTAATGTTCTGTACTTTCAATGGAACATATACAATGTTGGTGTTGTTTACTTGGGTCATATTGCAGTCTACACATATCTCTTATGTGTGACTGCCATCATATTGCAGTCTACACGTATCTCTTATGTGTGACTGCCATCTACTGGTGACACTTATCATTTCACCAAGTACCAAATAAAATAGCTTTGAGGTCGTTAAGCACAACCAACATTATTCCGTATATTAGGTGCTCTGGGTTATAAGGCGCGCTGTTGAGTTTTCAGAAAATGAAAGGATTTTAAGTGCTCATTATAGTCCGAAAAATACGGTAATATGGACATTTATCATAGCTGTTTATCTATTTTATGGAGGAATGTGGTTAATCATAGAGCTGGCACTATAGTGTTGATTTTGAATCAGGAAACTTTTTGAATCGAGAATCGCTCGGCGAATTGAATTGTTCCCTCAAGAATCGAATCGTGTTGTGGCCAAAGATTCACAGCCCTACTTTATATACTTGAGTAAACCTTCAGTGTTAACAAAGCCGACTGTCGCTCTACCAGCCGCTTCCTCTTTCTTTTTTCCCACAGCTTTGTTCCACATATGGTACACATGGACAGCCAAAGCCACACTCATCAACAACACGCACTTCCTTATTCACAGGTCATGTCTCGGCGAGTTTTTGATTTATCATTATGTCATCTAATAAACCCATAGACTTATCTGTCTTGACCTGTTCAATTCAATGACAGAGGGTTGGAAACTATTTTCCAAATGAATTCAGGTGTGTGTAGGTCAAGTGAATTAGTTTGATTACCTCGTCTTTGAAATAAATCAAACGGTGTACAAAATAGACTTACACACACTTATCGTGATCCCTTCATTATACATTGCGCACACCTTGAATACACAAACACAGTCTCAAACAAGACAGTGAGGCGTTGGAGGCCGGCGGCGAAAGAAGCACCACCGGCACTCCTGCTGCTGTTGGCAAGCACGTTGTCTGTTGCGCACTCCCCAACGCTGCCTCTCCTCGGATTTATCCTTCGGCAAAGCCAGAGAGGGCTGATTTATGGGCCCCGCTGGAGGGGCATGTCACGACTTCCTTAACCCCGAAAAAGCCTGCTGTGCCTCCCCCTTATTGCAGCACCTGCAGTTATGCGAAGGCATCCACACCCTCCCTGTCTGTATGTCTGCAGAAATGCATGTCAGACATTACATCCCCTTGTCTGCTGATGCTTAGGCATGATGAGCAGGATAAAGGTGTAACCAATGGAGACTGCTATGGTTTTGTAATTATACTTAAAGGGGAACATTATCACAATTTCAGAAGGGTTAAAACCATTAAAAATCAGTTCCCAGTGGCTTATTTTATTTTTCGAAGTTTTTTTCAAAATTTTACCCATCACGCAATATCCCTAAAAAAAGCTTCAAAGTGCCTGATTTTAACCATCGTTATATACACCCGTCCATTTTCCTGTGACGTCACATAGTGATGTCAATACAAACAAACATGGCGGATAGAACAGCAAGGTATAGCGACATTAGCTCGGATTCAGACTCGGATTTCAGCGGCTTAAGCGATTCAACAGGTTACACATGTATTGAAACGGATGGTTGTAGTGTGGAGGCAGGTAGCGAAAACGAAATTGAAGAAGAAACCGAAGCTATTGAGCCATATCGGTTTGAACCGTATGCAAGCGAAACCGACTAAAACGACACGACAGCCAGCGACACGGGAGAAAGCGAGGACGAATTCGGCGATCACCTTCTAACCAACGATTGGTATGTGTTTGTTTGGCTTTAAAGGAAACCAACAACTAACAACCTGTAACACCTGTAACAAAATAATGGGGAGACTTCACTCAGGTTAACCATACCTAAATAAACACAACATACTGCATTACACAAGACTACCCGAATGTACTCGAATGATTGAAAAAAATAAATATTTTTAAGCTAAATTATTGGTAAACACAGTTTATGTATAATAATTTATGTAAAACCGCGAGTAATGAATAAAGTTTTCATCAATTAATATATTCTGTAGACATACCCTCATCCGCTCTCTTTTCCTGAAAGCTGATCCGTCCAGTTTTGGAGTTGATGTCAGGATGTTGGAAATGCATCTGCTTTGAGTGTCGCAGGATATCCACACATTCTTGCCATCTCTGTCGTAGCATAGCTTTCGTCGGTAAAGTGTGCGGAACAAACGACTGACCATTTCGTCGGCTTTCCCCACACCCTCGTATTTTGAACAAATTTCGTCCAATTTCTTGCCACTTTCACATCTTTGGGCCACTGGTGCAACTTGAATCCGTCCCTGTTCGTGTTGTTACACCCTCCGACAACACACCGACGATGATGTGTTTGAGAAAATGGCGGATTGCTTCCCGATGTGACGTCACGTGAGAGCGAATAATAGAAAGGCGTTTAATTCGCCAAAATTCACCCATTTAGAGTTCGGAAATCGGTTGGAAAAAAAAAAAGGTATTTTTTCTGCAACATCAAGGTATATATTGACACTTACATAGGTCTGGTGATAATGTTCCCCTTTAAAATCTTACAATTAATTAGACTTTTTTTTCTTCTTCTAAATTTTCTGGTTGTTACGACTCGAGATGTACTAAATCCTCCTAAATCCTCTAAATTTTTAGCAATAGTTTTTAACCAATAATACTAGAGGGTGTTTATCTGCTCAAAAAGAGATGGACAAAAAGTATGTTTATTATTGTATATACCAGTTGAAACTGGAGGTTAAAACTTAATACAAATTGACTATTTTGCTGAAATGTAACAAAATGTCACACCAGGAGGATTTTTTAATTGCATATTAACACAAACATGGACACACACAACATTGTGGGGCGGCTACATGTCAGCGTGTACAGGAATACTAAGGCACGTACCATTGGATCATCAGGCCACCCATTTGCAACATGGCGGTATGACTCCACATTTATTTTAGCTATTGTATACATGCATCGATAGGTCCTGTGGTTTTAATTGGCAATAATTCTCAAATTGGGGCTTTGCAGTTGGCTTGAAGGCAATGAACGTGATGCTGTCTCTGACTGAGCAGGGACCACTACTTGAAGAAATACGGTAATTGAGTTATTTCAAAAACATTTATTTTGCTGCCATTTTTAATGGCAAAAATACCTAAATCAAATTATTTAACAATTATTTTGACAACAAAGCATTAAAGTAGAAATAACTGCGGTGCCTCTGATGGCTGCAGCCAATCACTGCACGGCAATTGGATCGTCATAATACATTTAATTTATAAGTGCCTCGCTAGTAAAAACCCAATAACTCTACACTTGCATCATTTATATTTGTTAACATGAGCTAATGTAACGATGCCGCTTGGTTGCGGTAGTTGTGACCCCAAAATGTAGGTAAGACATGTATTTAATATACAAAGGAAAGGCCAAGTGCAGCAGGCAAGCGCACCAAAAGCGTAGGGGAAGCTTACAAACATTCACCCTGAAGCACAAACAAACAATGATCCCGCAAGCAGCCACAGCTGAAAGTAAATACATCTAATTAGCAAACGAGAACAGGTGCGCTGGAAAACAAAGTAAAGGTGCTGCAAGACAAGCAATTCAAGGTGAAACTGAAAAATAATAAAAAAAACACAAAAAATATGAAAACACAAATATATGGCCTAACTGTCATGAGCAATCCTGACAAGGTTATTTACTAATTCCATTTCATTATATTTTCTAACCGGATATTTTTGTAATAGATAGTGAATCTGCAAGCTATGAGCTGTACACTGACTGAAGAAAACATATCAGTTTAATTTCTAGAATATTGTCCATTGGGAAGATGTACAGTGGAAACTCGATCTACAAACTTGATTGGCTCTTGAACGTGGTGTGTAAATCAAAACGTTTGTATAGTGAAGCAGAGTTCCCCCATAAGAAAGAATGTAAACATGAATAATTAGTTCTAGCCAACGTTCCCTCTAAGGTGCGCGCCTGCGCAATTGCGCACTGCTCAAGCGTCCTCTGCGCACAGCAAATATATGCCGCGCACCAAATCAAATCCCATCTGAATTCTAAACAAAATACACATTTATTCTGTGTAATTCTGAAATGCAACTCTGAGTGACAGTGACAACAAGCGGCCCTAACGGTGTTCGTCAACACCGTTCAATTATTGTAACGTCTATCGAGATGCTTCGAGGACAGGAATTATATCGATCACTTTATTGAGCAAAACTGTTTATATTTGGCCATAACCACACCAAAAACATGAGTAAAAAACTTCTATCTCGAAAAACTAGTCATTTTCTGCCGTACAAACCAGGCCAAAACCAACTTGTCATCTGTCACCAACACACATACCTCTAAGCCACTGGTGCGTTTATGGCCACACAAAAAGTCGGACAACTCAAACACCACACAAAGTTACACTATGACTCCTCAGTCATACGTGTGCTTATTCTACTGTCATTTATTATTAATGTTAATTTATTGATATTAATCATGGAATGCTGTTACTAGAGAAAGTTACAGGAATGCACACTTCATCCTATGCTTACATTTCATTGTGCAACATGAGGATGTTTAACGGGAACTAAATGTGATTTCTGAAAGGGGTACAAATTATTTCCAAAGCAGGACCTTCACCCAGACATCTTGTCTGGGTGAATAATATTAATCCATAGCTTATGAAAAACAACATTTCTTTTATTTTCATTACAAGTGGGCCAAATCACTAATATTACAAAATAATCTCATGAAAATGACTCCTCTCATTTGAGTGTTATTATAAAATAGTGGTTTGAGACAGGCGTGCTGCTGGTATTGCCACGTGTGATGTTGCTCACATGTGCTCCACTGAATGCTCAGGGAATTTTTGTGTTTGCTCAGACACATGAACAATTAGAGGGAACATTGGTTCTAGCCTCTATAAAAGTCTATATTTTAGAACAAGTGTGTACACTTTAAACACAATGTAAAGTGCTATACATTATTGTATTTCAAACGAACATAAAAAGTTGATCTATCACTACTTGTTATTTAAAAACCGGCAGAGCTGTGCTACTCTGGCATCACGCGCGCACACACACAGAAGTCACTATGGTGCCCTCCCAAACGACCAGAAATCCCTAACTTTACCAACTATATTGCTACAATAATCCATCCATTTTCTACCGCTTGTCTCTTTTGGGGTCGCGGGGGGTGCTGGAGCCTATTTCAGCTGCATTTGGGCGGAAGGTGGGGTACACCCTGGACAAGTCGCCACCTCATCCAGGGCCAACACAGATAGACAGACAACATTCACACTCACATTCACACACTAGGGCCAATTTAGTGTTGCCAATCAACCTATCCCCAGGTGCGTGTTTTTGGCGGTGGGAGGAAGCCGGAGCATCCGGAGGGAACCCACGCAGTCACGGGAAGAACATGCAAACTCCACACAGAAAGATCCCGAGCCTGGGATTGAACCCAAGACTACTCAGGACCTTCGTATTGTGAGGCACATGCACTAACCCCTTGTTCCTCTGCTTCCCCTGCTACAATGATAAACATTTAAAAAAAGTAAAATCCACCCACTTCGACAAGGAGCTGAATGAAATGAGAGAGAAAGAAATATGTTTTTGTCTGCAGGCGCGAAAATGAATGAGTGATGGAAACGTTTGTACACAGAAACATGGTTCACACACGAAGGCGTACTTGGGCCGATCCAAAAGGTCTTAAGTTGAAAAGTTGGCAAATAGAGGGGGACATAAGTCGAAGTTTCACTGTACTGTAACAAAACTGCCTGCTAAAATGGAAGGGGTGCATTCTCTGTATTCAAAATGTAGCAATTATTGGGATACATTGTGGTTGTGTACTACATTTATATTTTTTCACATTCAAGCCGGTGGCGCATTCCCCGCATAGCCTAAGCTATCACTTGGTCTTTTTCGGCATGTAAGTTACACACACACACACACACACACACACACACACACACACACACACACACACACACACACACACACACACACACACACACACACACACACACCTTCAGCTGTCAGCCGGGTCATTCCTAGAATAGCACAGCAGCTAAATAACCACAGACGAGGCTGCCGGAAGAGACACCGTTTTTGGGTTGTTGGTTGCCTTCCACGGAGGTTATGTTTCATCATCATTCAATTTACAAAAAAACTTATTTTGAATAATTGTTTCCCCAGTTGGTTGGCGATTAAAACCTGAATATGAAGCCATCATAATGCAGAAAGTGGCGAATACCATAATGTACCGTATATTATGTTATGCTATGTTAGATGCCCCGTTCTGCTTGCATGTACTCTGTTCCTTCAGACATTGTTGAAGCTGTCGAGACTTGTTACGCTGACAAGTACAAGAGGCAGAGCTAGTACGTGCGGGGCAGTGTGCGTCAAGCCATTTCTCAATGAACACACACGCTCACACCCTTCAAACTCCCCAGTTAGTCAGCCAGTCAGGCGAGCGCTGCCAAAAAATGTGTGAGTTTTCCCACAGTGCAGCAGAGGCCTGTTGTGCAAACAGCTTGCATGAATGAATGAGCTCCCACCCGGTGCAGTGCCATTCCATGTCGTAGTATGTCAATGCATGTATGTGGTTTTTGCAAGGCTGATTTGTTGGAAAAAAAAGTAGCACCTGTAGCGTGAAATATTTTAGCCAGCGGTCAGTTTGCTACTTGCTATGTCAATATTGGCTTCCTCCGTTTGTCCCTTTCCTTTACTGTAGGGCAAGGCCATTCAATTCCGTCTGTGAATGAAATCAGAATGTACCTTGAGTTCAGTTTAATACTTGTGAGGGACAAGCATTGTTGCAGCAAACAACTCCTGGCATATAAATATATCTTTCAGTGGCGATGTCATAGTTGGCACTTAAAAACAGCAGAACCTGCCTGTCAAAAAGAAGGTCTTTAGACTTTCATTTTTGCCGGAGGCCTTTAAATCATACTGAGAATCAGCGTCCTCTGTAGTGGATATTTGGGTTTTGCATAACTTTTTTTATCTATTTTACAATAGAATAGAACTAGACCAAAAACAAATGTCAATTTTAGAAGATGCTGGTTTACACGTTTCTTTTTAGTAGATGCCTAAAAACAGGCAATCACTCACAACGAGGTTCTTTGATGAGCGTTTTTGTAAACAATCTCCCAAAACAGCTGAGTGCTTCTATTATTGTATTTTTCGGACCATATGGCACTCCGGATTATAAGGCGCACTGCCGATGAGCGGGTCTGTTTTCATACAAAAGGCGCACTGGATTACAAGGCGCGTTAAAGGGGCAATATTAAGATTTTTTTTGACAATGCAAATACTTAACTGTGGTTTTACATAATATGTAATGGTGGACCTTTTGTTCAAATTGTTGCATATATTATGTTTTACAGACCATCTTCAAGTCGCTTTCTGACAGTCGCTTCAGGATGCCCCGTTTTGCGGCTCCCCATTGACAGCGTCTTCTGCCCGTCATCTTTGTTGTAGCGGTGTAGCGTGCAAGGACGGGAGTGGAAGAAGTGTCAACAGATGACTCTAACTGTTTTAATGATATTCAGACTTTACTTAAATCGATAACGAAGCAACATCTCCTCATCCGTGGCTCACTAGTGCAACAACAACGCCGAAAATGTGTCCCGTGAAAAACCGTCCGACCGGAACTCCCTAATAACTTAAGTATCGTGGGTGAATTATGTAAACCCACTACACCGGTAGTTTTTTAGCGCTTCCACAGATATAAGTTTGAAGTTTAAACTACTTTATATTAGAAATGGCAACAGCGGAGGATGAATCTCCCATAACAAGAAGGGAGAGAAAAAGAAGAAGCTTATCGACTATGGGGTCGGCACAGACGGCAATGGCAGAAGCGCGCAAATTTGCAGGACTTATGCAGATCCCAAATACACATCAGCAGGTACCAGAAGGTAAGAAAAGTTGGTTTTGAATAATATTGCAAAACAAAACGTCAGATAATGTCTGCTAATAGGTGCCATTTAGCGACCCTTATACACACACCGTACTAATACTCGTATGTTGAAGCACAGAACATCTGACTACGGTAGCCGTAATGCTCCGACAATCCATCCAGCGATTTGGCTTCATAGCTTACCAAAGTCGTAACAAAACATGTTGACAGATTTTTGAGCGCATGTGTTATTTTTTGTTGAAATTGTTTACTGGTGTCATCTTGCAGTCTACACATATCTCTTATGTGTGACTGCCATCTATTGGTCACCCTTATCAATATACCATGTACCATATAAAATAGCTTTGAGGTTGGTAAGCACACCAGAATTATTCCGTACATTAGGCGTACCGGGTTATAAGGCGCACTGCCGATTTTTGAGAAAATGAAAGGATTTTAAGTGTACCTTATAGTCCGAAAAATACAGTATATAAAAGACCTATGATGGGCATTTGTGTAAAAGTTGCCTAAATAAACAACCAAGCATGGGTGTTGAATTCTGTACTTTTGTAGCAGACCTGAGCAAATTACAGCCCGTGGGCCCGTAAGCTTTTCGACCGGGCCTGACGGACATCTCCAAATTATTTTTTTGAATTCTTTACCGGCGAAACTGGAGCCGCCAATACAATGTGCAGTGCATTAGTCAAATTACCATAAAACTTGAACTATAGAGAGGAGTCCAATGCATGGAATCTGCACTTTTGAATAAGGGTTATTACAGTAATCTACGTCACAGCCGCTCCAAGCAAATGAAGCAAGACACAGAGTGGGTGGGGTTTTGTTTACAGCAGCCAGCCTGAGATGTGATTATCAGGAAGGGACACAAAAGCAGATTTCTACAGCAAAGTGATATTAAATGGATTATTATGTTTTTTTGTCCATTGTGTTTATGTTTCACCGTGTTTGTTGCATTCTGCTTTTCTATAAAAGATCGATGTTGAGACGTTTATCTAGGAAGTAAAGAGGAAAGACGTTCATATGTTTTTAATATTCAGTGTTTTATTGGTCATAATTAATATTACAAATCCCAGGATATTTATTTTTATGTAAAACATTTTTTTCAGCGAAAAGGCTGTAAAACTCCATTAAGTTTTTTGAGGTGGTCTGTCATAATATTTTTAGCATCTATCAGTCATGTTGTGTTTATATTGTGTTTGGCTTTTACTCTTTTCTACAGCATTTCTTTCACTAATGCTGAACAACCTACACCAAGTGTTCCTTAAAAAAGGTAACCAAGCACACGTACAATATTTTCTACAAAAAAAATATTGTGTTAAAAAAACTTTACACACCGACAAACTCACTGTGTCATGTTAAAAATCAGAAATAAAAGAATAAAACCGGTGAATACTGAATACACACGCACACTTACACTGGCCCCAGAGGCATTTTACCGACCAATGTGGCCCCAGAGTCATAATTATTGCCCAAGTTTGTTTTGTAGGCACCGACCAAATTCCGTCAGTACGACAGGGTATCGATTCTCGTAAAATCAAATGGTACCTTACTTTGGTACCTTTTGCTGCAGGTGGCGTAACGGCCGGTTGCAGACTCGGCCGGCTCAAACACTTGGCAAGCAATTAAACACTCTAAATGCTTCTAAATAACGTTGCAATTTCCCATCTAGAAAACACTCGAACATAAAGTAAGGTTCCACTTTTCCAAAATGGGTTAGCTCGATGCTAATTTGCATTGGATTTGCCTTAGACATGCTACCGATTAGCATTAATGATAATACATGACTATTTTTACTAGGGGCGGCATGGCGTAGTGGGTAGAGCAACCGTGCCAGAAACCTGAGGGTTGCAGGTTCGCTCCCCACCTCTTACCATCCAAAAATCGCTGCCGTTGTGTCCTTGGGCGGGACACTTCACCCTTTGCCCCCGGTGCCACTCACACCGGTGAATTGAATGATGAATGATAGGTGGTGGTCGGAGGGGCCGTTGGCGCAAATTGCAGCCATGCTTCCGTCAGTCTACCCCAGGGCAGCTGTGGCTATGAAAGTAGCTTACCACCGCCAGGTGTGAACGATTGATGGGTTCTACATGTAAAGCGACTTTGGGTACTTAGAAAAGCGCTATATAAATCCCAGTTATTATTATTATTATTATTATTTTAAGGCCTCCAAATTTGGTAATGAAATCTACAAATAAGATGACCGTTACAATCCAACAGCGGGTGCATAATGAGTACAGTACTTTTAGTTTAAACACTTGGCAGGGCGTGGCATAAGTCTAGACATAGACCACCTATTTCGGCCACACACTATAGTCTATACACTACTGCCATCTAACATCTTGGAATTGTAACTGCATGTAAAGTCTACCAGATAATACTTGCAAATGACATGTTATAAGAAAACAAGATATAACCTCTGTACACCACAGTTATCTCAATTAAGTTGTTTTAATTGTTACATTAAAAATCTATATATTTTTAATCAAATTAACATTTATCAAACACATATAAAAGTACCGAAAATCAATACTGTTGAAAACTGGTGTAGTAATAATATTATAATAATATGTATTATGAATGACTCATTTTTAGTTTTTCATTGTGTTTCACTTTCGTTGTCGTATGTAAAAATGGCGCCACTGAGGTGGCAGCTGGTTGCAGCCGCTCTGTGTTCTTTTATATCCTCCCTTGTGTTTTTTTGTGTTTCCCTCTTGTTTTCATGTGTTTACCTACACAACGAGGGGTGGCACTTTTGTGACTTTTGCACTATTTTTAATACTTTTATGTGGACTTTTTGAATCTGCACTGCTACCACATATTTTCCCATTGAGGGATAACTAAAATCTGTCCTATCCTATACTATTGATTCCCAAGTACCGGGAATTTGTACCGTACCAAATGTGAAAGGTACCCACCCATAAGCATTGCTCTCATGTACAGTAAATGGCCTTGGGGAAAATTTTTTTAAAAGATCCCCAAAAAAACGCCAATAGAGGACCTGAGAGTAGCTTTTTGCAGAGGGTGCTTAAAAACTGCAAAGCTGCTATGTGACATAGAGAATCTAGATTAAGAACTGCAGAGTGCTCCTGATGACATATAGAACATGTTTTCTACGTAATTTGCAGTTGATGCTTGAAAAAAAGCATGTTTCCCTCATATAGAGGACAATTAGCTAGCTAATTTGCAGTAGCTGGTTAAAAACTGGATACTATAGTAATATACTGTAGCATGATCCTGTCACATGGAAGATGTTTGACTATAGTGTTAACATAGTACTACTGTTTTGTTGAATGTATTACTTTATTTATGACTCTTAATTGTAGTAGTTTTTGAAAGATAAGGTAAAAGCCAGTTCTTGGTCAAATCCACGATAAAAACTTTCATGTTTTCCATCCTGCTTGACTCATGTTGAAGGTTCCAGTGTGTATAATCTGCTTGGAAACATCTCCAGGCGCTGGCACACTCCACATCATGTGGAGCATCCAGTGCCAGAGCGCGAGTCATTATTCGTAATGGACTTAGTTATTTGTTTCAATTACTTATGAGTGTGTTACACTAAGCCTCCAATGGTAGGGAATTATCGTCTCAGGAATTTGAAGCTCACTACCAAGTTTTAAGAAACTCTACCAGGTGGTTGAAGCGCCTTCCAGCTGACCCAAACCAACCACGAACCTTTTCACCAATGGTGAACAGAAATTGGCAGCAGAGGCAGACAGTGAGAACAAATTTGTATTGGGGCAGCTGCAGAAACAGCAGTTTTCTGGAAAATAATGACTACACGATGTGCTGAGAGCTTTCCAAGTCCTCTGAAGAGTAAAAGCTCACCCGAGGCCAAGGAGGGTACGGTACATGTGCCGAGGCATTTTTTTTGGCCCATGCTGTAATCCCCACATGTTTGTGTTCCCCCTGAGGTGCAACATGAGTAATACCCAGAGGCATGTACTAACAGTAGGACTCTTAGGAGAATGTCTTTGTTTTGGTCATCTGTCCTGGTAATTATGATTTATTACTGAATAATTACACAAGCAACACGCTCATAGATTACCCCCAACTCATTATGTATTATAGGCAGCTATAAACTGGCTCAGCTAGTAGATAAAATGTTGGATGGAGGAGTAAATAATTAACATTATCCTTCTGTTACTCACACCTCACTGTTTCTTTTTCTATTCTGATCCTATATTTTGTTTTTATCAACATTCTATTTTCTTGGCTTGTCTTCAGTTGAGGGATAAACAGGTGTTGTTGTTTTTTTGCCATAATGCTAATTATTAGGGCTGTGAATCTTTGGGTGTCCAACGATTCGATTCAATTTTGATTCTTGGGGTCACGATTCGATTCAAAATTGTTTTTATTTTTTCAATTCAACACGATTCTCGATTTATTCAATACATAGGATTTCAGCAGGATCTACCCCAGTCTGCTGACATGCAAGCAGAGTAGTAGATTTTTGTAAAAAACTTTTATAATTGTAAAGGACAATGTTTTATCATCTGATGGCAATAATATAAATTTGTTTTAACCATTAAATGAACCAAAAATATGACTTATTTTATCTTTGTGAAAATATTGGACACAGTGTGTTAAGCTTATGAGATGCGATGCAAGTGTAAGCCACTGTGACATTATTGTTCTTTTTTTTAAATTTTTTTATAAATGTCTAATGATAATGTCAATGAGGGATTTTTAATCACTGCTATGTTGAAATTGTAACTAATATTGGTACTGTTGTTGATAATATTAATTTTCGTGTTTGTGTCTCCTCTCAATTGCTCTGTTTATTGCAGTTCTGAGTGTTGCTGGGTCGGGTTTGGTTTTGGAATTGGATTGCATAGTTATGGTATTGCTGTGTATTGTTTTGTTGGATTGATTAATTAAAAAAATTAAATCAATTTAAAAAAAATGAGAATCGATTCTGAATCGCACAATGTGAGAATCACGATTCGAATTCGAATCAATGTTTTCCCACACCCCTACTAATTATCATTGTTAAAAACATGTATCTGCATGTAGACTGTATACAATTTTGCCAAATTTTGTTTCATATTCATCCATCCATTTCCTACCGCTTGTCCATCTGGGAGTTGCAGGGGGTGCTGGAGCCTATCCCAGCTGCATTCAAGCGGAAGGCGGGCTACACCCTGGATAAGTCGCCACCTCATCACAGGGCCAACACAGATAGACAGACAACATTCACACTCACATTCACACACTCGGGCCAATTTAGTGTTGCCAATCAACAATTGCCGTCAATTAGTCCACCACTTTATAAAAAAACGGGCTTCAACACCAAAATAATGGAGACTGCATGTAGTACAGGTTGGAATCTTTGGTCACTTCACGATTGATTACGAATCAGGAGCTAAGTTTCGATTAAAAATCGATTATTGATGCATCCTAATTTATGTATATTGATGCAGTCTTACATTTCTTTTCAAGCATTCATCACTTGCAACTATTAAAAACAGTGTTTTGTAATAAGTACCGATTTAATTGATTCCTGTTACATTTATTAGATTATTGGAAATGTGTGAAAAACTGGAACGTAAGTGCCCTAAAATAAAGGAACTGGTCGGATCTCTTGGTGAGGTGGCTCGCTGCGGTCAGACAAATTTTAGAACGGTCTACATTACTTTATTCACAATAAATAAATAGTCAATTTTTGACGTTTACTAATGGATTTTACAATCGCCTATGTCCAAATTCTAATCTAAAAATCGATTATTTCCCCCACCTCTACCCTGTGGGGTAATGATATGGAAATTTCATATCACGGTAATTGTGACCAAAATTATGATTATTATTATTATCATGGTACTGTTGAATGTGCTCAAAAAGTACACACTGACATCTTTTTACCAAGTACATTTTTTTAGAATACAAAAATTAACAGATGCCCAGTATGATTTCCTTGGCAAAATATTGTTCTGGCTTCTTAAGACTGGAACCATTTGCGAACATGCCTGCATTTTGAACATCGTAGATTGGCTTTTGTAGTTTTTGATAATTCTCAAAGTATTTTTGTTACTCTGCTGCTTATTGCTTTTTTGCTTTATTATTTTGTGGGTCTGAAATAAAAGGCTATTTTTGATTGGGGCAAGACGTTTGAAAAGGGGGGAACCCTTTAATTAGGGGTGGTGAAAAATATGGGCTCACACCCAATTTAATTTATTCCGATTTTATATCGATTCAAAATTTCCGAGAATTGATTTAAAAAAATGCAAATTATTATTAGTTATTGTAATAATAAAAATAATATTAAATAAACCAAATATATATAAAAGCAACAGTATCAATAATAATAATAATAAGTATTATTATTATTGATACTGTTGCTTTTATTATTTTTTCTTTTTTTGGAATTGTATTTTGTATGTTTTAATTGCGATGCAAATTACTATCCAAAATTTTCTAAAGCTGGGACTGGGTTTGGTTGAGGTCCAAGGTGTAAACCCGCCTTCCGCCCGAATGCAGCTGACATAGGCTCCAGCACCCCCCGCAACCCTAAAAGGGACAAGTGGTAGAACATGGATGGATGGGACTGGGTTTGAGTTGGGGTTGCTTTATTTTATTTTATTAGATTGATAACACTGTGATTTAAAAAAAATAAGATTTAAACAATACTTTTTTAAAAACACATCAGTGTATAAGTTGTACGTCAACAGCCCAGAAGAGCTTTTGTAACCTCTTTTGAAAAGGATTTATTATAATCTATACAAATAATATATTCTGAGAATCGAGTTGAATTGAGAATCGATTCTTAATTGAGTCGTCAACCCAATAATCAAAATCAAATCGGATTGTGAGATGCCCATAGATTTCTACCTCTGTTTGTCCCTTGTATTTATATTTGCATTTACAATAACTAGTTATTAGCGCGCTAGTGGCTAGCTAGCGATTAACGTGTGTTAGTTTAGTATAGTTGCCTGTTAGCGATCAGCGCTCTCGTTGCCTCTTTAAGAAATGAGCATTTTCACCTTTCCGTGAGTATATCAAAGTGCAGTAAATAATCGTGTTTTTTTTTTTTTTACGATAATTAACATTCCAAACGTTAATAATTCTAACCATAAAGAATTTTCCCGCGGTTTGTCAATAATACCGGCAATCGTTATGCATAGAGATGTCCGATAATATCGGACTGCCGATCTTATCGGCCGATAAATGCTTTAAAATGTAATATCGGAAATTATCGGTATCTGTTTCAAAAAGTAAAATTTATGACTTTTTAAAACGCCGCTGTACGGAGTAGTACACGGACGTAGGGAGAAGTACAGAGCAGTTGCGTCTCCCAATCATACTTGCCAACCCTCCCGATTTTCCCGGGAGTTTCCCGAATTTCAGTGCCCCTCCCCAGATTTCTCCCGGGGCAACCATTCTCCCGAATTTCTCCCGATTTCCACCCAGACAACAATATTGGAGGCGTGCCTTAAAGGCACTGCCTTTGCGTGCCGGCCCAATCACATAATATCTACGGTTTTTCACACACACAAGTGAACGCAACGCATACTTGGTCAACAGCCATACAGGTCACACTGAGGGTGACCGTATAAACAACTTTAACACTGTTACAAATATGCGCCACACTGTGAACCCACACCAAACAAGAATGACAAACACATTTCGGGAGAACATCCGCACCGTAAACACAACAGAACAAATACCCAGAACCCCTTGCAGCCCTAACTCTTCCGGGACGCTACAATATACACACCCCCGCTACCCTTAGCCCCCCCCCAACTCAACTCTGACCCCCCAACCCCGCCCACCTCAACCTCCTCATGCTCTCTCAGGGAGAGCATGTCCCAAATTCCAAGCTGCTGTTTTGAGGCATGTTAAAAAAAAAAAAAAAAAGCATTTTGTGACTTCAATGATAAATATGGCAGGGCCATGTTGGCATTTTTTTCCATAACTTGAATTGATCTATTTTGGAAAACCTTGTTACATTGTTTAATGCATCCAGCAGGGCATCACAACAAAATTAGGCATAATAATGTGTTAATTCCACGACTGTATATATCGGTATTGGTCGATATCGGAATCGGTAATTAAGAGTTAGACAATATCGGAATATCGGATAACGGCAAAAAAGCCATTATCGGACATCTCTAGTTATACACCTTCCCCATGTCATGTTGGCCGGTGTTTTTGCAATAGTTCTCTAAAAACAGCAGAGCTCTCCTGTCGTATAGAGCATCTTGCATGGGAGTTTTTGCAGTCGATCCTAAAAAATAGCAGAACGTTTCTGTCATTTAGAGGATCTGTGCCTGGCTTTTTTGTCTTAAAACGGTTTGTCACACTGCCAACAGACCCAATGGCCTCCCTTCACTATAATGTAACCACAGTTCCACATATAGTCTTACAATGCCATCAGTGCCAGCCATCTGCTCTTACACTGATAATAAGTGTGTCTCTTTCTCTCTTTCTCTTTTTTTTTTGCTGGCAACAATATTCTTCGTCAAGTACCAGCCTGTAACCAAGACACAAGCTCCGACTTGTGGGCACTTGAGGGCAAATGGATACTTGACATATCCAATGACCCGCAGGAATGCACGTATGCGAGAGCACAACAGCTGTCTAAACCTCCTATCTGCGTGGCGAGGGTATGTCGTGGGCGGGCCAAATGAATCGTCGCAGCCCAGACGTGGAATAATGGTATCATTAATCTTTCCTTTTAAAATGAATGACTCGAACCACCGTGACCTGTGCCAAAGTGGCTGTCCAAGCTCCTCCTCCTCCTTCACGGACTGTAAGGCATGGAGAGCGGCCTTTCTATCCATTCTTGGCTTGGCACAAACTAGCACAGTAGGAGGCACTGGCTGGCCAGCGTATACGCTTCCTCTCCGTATATAAATACAAATATAGATATATATGTATATATATATTTATATTGTGTGTGTGTGTGTGTGTGTGTGTGTGTGTGTGTGTGTGTTCAGCTAGCAGGTTATACGATAGTTGACAGCTAAGTGATTCATCGTTGCAGCTCCATCGATACAGCTGCTAAGACGTTGACAGTTATTTGATAAATCATGTGGTGGCATGTATCGCATCTGTCAAAAACCAACGTTATATTCACTATGTCAGGGGTCGGCAACCCGCGGCTCCGGAGCCGCATGCGGCTCTTTGACCACTCTGATGCGGCTCAGCTGCATACTTGCCGACCCTCCCGATTTTCCCGGGAGACTTCCGGATTTCAGTGCCTCTCCCAGGGCAACCATTCTCCGATTTTCACCCTAACAACAATAATAAGGGCTCCCTCTACAACCAGCCACATGTTGTATGCAGCTTCTGCTTGCACACGTAAGTGACAGCAAGGCATACTTGTTCAACAGCCAAACAGGTTACACTGACGGTGGCCGTATAAAACAACTTTAACACTGTTACAAATATGCGCCACACTGTGAACCCACACCAAACAACAATGACAAACACATTTCGGGAGAACATCCGCACCGTAACACAACATAAACACAACAGAACAAATACCCAGAACCCCATGCAGCCCTAACTCTCCCGGGCTACATTATACACCCCCGCTACCACCAAACCCCGCCTCCCCCAACCCTTCCCCCCCACACATCAACCCCCCCCCCGTGCGTCGGTTGAGGTGGGCAGGGTTTGATAAATCATGTGGTGGCATGTATCGCATCTGTCAAAAACCAACGTTATATTCACTATGTCAGGGGTCGGTGTGTGTGTGTGTGTGTGTGTGTGTGTTGGCGAACATGCGTCGCAGTTTGTATGCCAGCATTGTCACAGCACATCATGTCGATGTTACGTCATTAGTACTGGTATACCATACAACCCAAGTGCAGAATACAGAAGAAGTGCCTGATAATTTCATGATTGTAACCAAAATTTCATGATTGTAACCAAAATTGTCACTGTTTTTATCAGGACTTTACCATATTGCGCAATTTTGCTGAATATATTCAGTTTTGTTTTCTTTGTTGGAACATTAATTTATCGATTGCCTTCCACCATGTTTTGTTGTAGGAGAACAAATGGCCCTATCACCGTGGAGCATGTCTGATAGCTGATAGTTAAGAAGCAAAGGCCATTTTCTTGATATTTGAGTGGGAAGAAAATTGATGCACTTTATGTACAATTACAATGAATGGAAATTGATTATTTGACTGGATTACTGTACTGTGTAGGATATTGCAATATGTGACCATAGGCAGTAAGCAGCAAACCAGGCATTGTCGTGACACTGCTGACCGTCACCAGCTTCCCTCGAAGTGGGAAATCAAGGGAACTTTTGAACCTCTTTGGCGTATGGTATCGTGAAGTCCTGGTCAATACCCAGCCCAAGCACAAACCAAAGCGGAGTCCTGCCTAAATATGTTAACAACAATTACACAACAATATACCGTATTTTTCGGAGTATAAGTCGCACCAGAGTATAAGTCGCACCTGCCGAAAATGCATAGTAAAAAAGGAAAAAAACATATAAGTTGCACTGGAGCCCGGCCAAACTATGAAAAAAACTGCGACGTATAGTCCAAAAAATACGGTAGTCATTTTTCAAAAACTGTTAAAAAAAAAAAAAAAAAAGAACTACAGTATGTACACATTGTTCAAAATGGGGGTTTAGGTTAATCAGGCCTTACTACACATCTTAAAACAAAGCCTCAAGCTCTCCCAGCTATGTCATATCGTCAGCATTAGACATGGGAGCTGTAAATTTGAGTGTTTTTTTTTTTGTTGCAAGAATACTAATGGTTTTTGGAGCCACAAACCTGTGTCTTTTTGTTAGTTTACTACTTCCTGGTCAATGCGAGGTGACCATTTGGACACCGGGAATGGACTTAGGCCTTAAGTAACAAAATTTACTAGCTGAAGTCAAGATAAAACAATCTGGTTATCTTAACAGGTAGTCAAATCTGAAATATACTTTTGAAAATAAATAAAATAATATATTATGCTGCTCAGTGGCCTTGTGGATAGAGTGTCCGCCCTGAAACCGGTAGGTCGTGAGTTCAAACCCCGGCCGAGTCATACCAAAGACTATGAAAATGGGACCCATTACCTCCCTGCTTGGCACTCAGCATCAAGGGTTGGAATTGGGGGTTAAATTACCAAAATTATTCCTGAGCGTGGCCACCGCTGCTGCTCACTGCTCACCTACCCTCCCAGGGGGTGGAACAAGGGGATGGGTCAAATGCAGAGGGTAATTTCACCACACCTACTGTGTATGTGACTATCAGTGGTACTTTAACTTTAATATCATGAAAACAAAACATGTTCACCTGCCAAAACTTAATTTTTTATTTGTTTTAAAAGTTTTTTGTCCTTCTAGCATAGCGGGGACGGACACACTCACTACCTAAAACAAAGACGTGTTGAATTATTTGTGTGTGCAATTGTGAATAGAAAATGAAACGGAGGGAAGGAAGTAAGACATTTTTTGCTGTTGTTTTTAACATGCTAATATGTCCCGGAATAGATAGATACTTCATGGTCCTATAATACCTGGGTTTCTGTGGTTTTGTGAAGTGTGTTGGTAGTGTGCCGTGTGCAGAACTGTCACACTTCTAAGTGATGCTGCAGTGTTGAGTAACATAACCAAAGAAAGAAAGCCTGTTGACATGGAGGTTGATGAAGCTGTCATCTTAAATTAAACTGTCTACTGTCTGCATAAACATTTCCTCTATTCTTACTATCTATGTCATTGGTTTGTCTCCCAATCTTCACTCGCCATTTTTGTCTACCAGTCACATTTATTGGATTTACTTTCCTTTCTTTCTCCTGTGTACGTCTGCATGTTTGCCTCGATCCCTGCCTTCCATCATTCTACCCTGGAGGCGGCGGTCTGGGATTGCTGTTTTCACTCAGATAGACTATGCACTAAGCTCTTTATAGGAGCTTTGTTGTCTTATATAAACTAACCTCTGCTTTTTCCTCTCTCTTTTTCCTTCTCTGGGAGCCAATTTATTTGTGACATTTACCCAAGGATGACCTTCGTTTCCAGAGGCACGCGCCATAATCTTCCCTCCTTGGGCAATCCAGCCATTATTATTGCCTGATTTAAACATTTACCCTTTTCCTGCTTCTCTCTCTGTGTGTATACATCTCTAAACAACTCGTACTCTGTAATTGAATGTTGTATCAGCCGAATGTAAATGGGACTCCAAGTCGAATTAACTTAAGGCAGCAAATTAATTAGAACAGTAAACCGACGCCATTAAGACGCAAGATTACGACCTTATCAGAGCAAGTCAAGTGTGTCTTCTCGAGTCTCAAGAACCAATTAGACAGGGGAATGATTGCACTATACTTCCCTCAATACATCCCTATATAGTGATACCTCCGTTTTTGTTAGTAACCCGTTTTAAAAGTCTTTTTTTTTAATGGTTAGTTCATTTTTACACTTGTTAAAGGGGAACATTATCACAATTTCAGAATTGTTAAAACCATTAAAAATCAGTTCCCAGTGGCTTATTATATTTTTCGAAGTTTTTTTCAAAATTTTACCCATCACGCAATATCCCTAAAAAAAGCTTCAAAGTGCCTGATTTTAACCACCCGTCCATTTTCCTGTGATGTCACATAGTGAAGCCAACACAAACAAACATGGCGGAAAGAACTGCAAGCTATAGCGACATTAGCTCGGATTCAGACTCGGATTTCAGCGGCTTAAGCGATTCAACAGATTACGCATGCATTGAAACGGATGGTTGTAGAAATTGAAGAAGAAACTGAAGCTATTGAGCCATATCGGATTGAACCGTATGCAAGCGAAACCGACGAAAACGACACGACAGCCAGCAACACGAGAGAAAGCGAGGACGAATTCGGCGATCGCCTTTTAACCAACGATTGGTATGTGTTTGTTTGGCATTTAAGGAAACTAACAACTATGAACTAGGTTTACAGCATATGAAATACATTTGGCAACAACATGCACTTTGAGAGTGCAGACAGCCCAATTTTCATCAATTAATATATTCTGTAAACATACCCTCATCCGCGCTCTTTTCCTGAAAGCTGATCTGTCCAGTTTTGGAGTTGATGTCAGCAGGCCAGGGAAGCTAGGGTCGATAGCTCGCTCGTCTGCGGGAACAAACTGCCGCCATTGGTTGCCGTGCTAGCGAGGTCCTTTGTCCCTGAATTGCTCACACACTCCGGCAGATTCAATGGGGGTCTGGCGGCAGATTTCTTTGACTTTATTGTTGGAAATGCATCTGCTTTGAGTGTCGCAGGATATCCACACATTCTTGCCATCTCTGTCGTAGCATAGCTTTCGTCGGTAAAGTGTGCGGAACAAACGTCCAATTTCTTGCCATTTTCGCATCTTTGGTCCACTGGTGCAACTTGAATTCCGTCCCTGTTCGTGTTGTAACACCCTCCGACAACACACCGACGAGGCATGATGTCTCCAAGGTACGGAAAACAGTCGAAAAAACGGAAAATAACAGAGCTGTTTTGACCCGGTGTTTGAGAAAATGCCGGATTGCTTCCTGAGAGAGCGAATATTAGAAAGGCGTTTAATTCGCCAAAATTCACCCATTTAGAGTTCGGAAATCGGTTAAAAAAATATATGGTCGTTTTTCTGCAACATCAAGGTATATATTGACGCTTACATAGGTCTGGTGATAATGTTCTCCTTTAACGTTAGAACTGAGTTTCTGTACGTTGTAGTATTAATAGTTGTCAACATGTATGACAGTTTAATATTTTACTTGGTGTTACTGATGTTTTATTATTGCGACCCTGGAACATATTATTTGTATTTACATTATTTGCTGCGAGGGAAATTTTTTTTTTAAATCAGAGTAAATTTGAGGTAGTTTGTGGTTGTGTTGCAGGTCAGTATGGTAAATCATATTCACATAATCAACATTTTGGATGTAATCGCCTCAATTATCAGCTGACTTACAGTCATAGTCAAAAGTTTACATACACTTGTAAAGAACATGTCATGGGTGTCTTGAGTTTCCAATAATGTCTACAACTCGTATTTTTTTGTGTTAGAGTGATTGGAGCACATACTTGTTGGTCACAAAAAACATTCATGAAGTTTGCTTCCTTTATGAATTTATTATGAGTCTACTGAAAATGTGACCAAATCTGCCGGGTCAAAAGTATACATACAGCAATGTTAATATTTGGTTACATGTCTCTTGGCAAGTTTCACTGCAATTAGGCACTTTTGGTAGCCATCCACAAACTTCTGGCAAGCATCTGATTGCATTTTTGACCACTCTTCTTGACAAAATTGGTGCAGTTCAGCTGCATTTGTTAGTTTTCTGACATGGACTTCCAAAAGATCAGATGAAAACAGTTTATTGATGGTTTTTTTTATGGGTTTTTTTAATGGTTAGATACATTTTACACTTGTTAACTTTAAGACTGAGTTTTTGTACGTTGTGATATTAATAGTTGTCAACATGTATGACAGTTTAATATTTTACTTGGTGTTACTGATGTTTTATTATTGCGACCCTGGAACATATTATTTGTATTTACATTATTTGCTACAAGGGAAAAAATGTTTTAAAATCAGAGTAAATCTGAGGTAGTTTGTGGTTGTGTTGCAGGTCAGTATGGTAAATCATATTCACATAATCAACATTTTGGATGTAATCGCCTCAATTATCAGCTGACTTACAGTCATGGTCAAAAGTTTACATACACTTGTAAAGAACATAATGTCATGGCTGTCTTGAGTTTCCAATAATTTCTACAACTCGTATTTTTTTTGTGATTGGAGCACATACTTGTTGGTCACAAAAAACATTCATGAAGTTTGGTTCTTTTATGAATTTATTATGGGTCTACTGAAAATGTGACCAAATCTGCTGGGTCAAAAGTTTACATACAGCAATGTTAATATTTGGTTACATGTCCCTTGGCAAGTTTCACTGCAATAAGGCACTTTTGGTAGCCATCCACAAGCTTCTGGCAAGCATCTGGTTGAATTTTTGACCACTCTTCTTGACAAAATTGGTGCAGTTCAGCTGCATTTGTTTTTATTTTTTTATTTTATTAAATCAACATAGAAAAAAACACACGATACACTTTCAACTAGTGCATCAACCCAAAAAAAACCCTCCCTCCCCCATTCACACTCATACACACCCACTCACACAAAAGGGGTTGTTTCTTTCTGCTATCAATATTCTGGTTCCCACAACATGGACAACACTTCTGCAAGGGACACAACACAGTCCCTGAAGCACACTTGATTGTTTGTGCTGCTGGTCCACTAACATTTTCATTTAATTACTATATATATTTTTTTCTTTTTTCTCCCTTATGTAATTATTTTTATATTGTTTTACTTTCCTTTTTATCCAAGAAAATATTTATTTATCTTATCTATAAAAAAAAAAAAAAAGAAAAAAAAAAAAAAAAGGACCTTATCTTCACCAGACCTGGTTGTAAATGAAATTAGCTTCGTTTAAAGGTTTTTTGTTTTTTTTTAAAACCAGGTCCAGTCCAGTTAATGTCCAAGTCGGGACCAGCAATACACACCTTCATTCATGTACACTGAGAAAAAAAAAGAAGAAAAAAGAAAAAAGAAAATTTTGGAACACAACAGATTGCATAGAATCTATAAACAAAATTACATTTTCAAAACAAAAACAAAAACAAAAATGCTGCATTTGTTAGTTTTCTGACATGGACTTTCAAAAGATCAGATGAAAACAGTTTATTGATGTTTTTTTTTAATGTTTTTTTTCATGGTTTGATACATTTTAAACTTGTTAACTTTAAGACTGAGTTTTTGTACGTTGTGATATTAATAGTTGTCAACATGTATGACAGTTTAACATTTTACTTGGTGTTACTGACGTTTTATTTTTGCCCCCCTGGAACATATTATTTGTATTCACATTATTTGCTACGAGGAATAAAAGTTTTGAAATCAGAGTAAATCTGAGGTAGTTTGTGGTTGTGTTGCAGGTCAGTATGGTAAATCATATTCACATAATCATTCAAAATGACATTTTGGATGTGATCGCCTCAATTATCAGCTGACTTATGTATGCATATTACAAATGTTTGGTGGCCTTGTGGAATAATATAAGACTCTTGACAGCAGCTCTGCGTGACCTTTTCCACTCATTACTCATTCCATCAAGAGGATAATTATTCATTGCAGAAGAAGGTATAGACATCCTTAATATTGTCCCCTCCAGGTAGCTTTTGTGAATGTTTTTCTGCCTCTGTGCCTTCAGTCTTACTGTCTTTGCTTCTCTTCCATCTTATCAATCACCGAATGGGATTGCTGGTGCGTTGAGGTAAGGTGCTGTTCCTGTCCTAGGGGGGGCTGGCTGGTGGTTTCTGGTTGTAATAGGATGGCGCTGCCTGTTAATTCGATATGCTGGGTTGAGGCGGAAAAGACCCTCATTAGGTGGGGCCAGCAGCTTACACAGGGAACCGAACCTCTCCATTACGAGCGCAATACCGCCGGCACGAACGGGGGGGAAACGGGCGACGAGATGCGTGTGTGGAGGAGTAAACGATGAAAGTGAAGATCAGAGAGAAATAAAGATTGCATAAATAATAAAGAAAACTTGGGCTACATTCTCGTACTATGAAACATTATTTTACCGATGCTTTTTCTCAATTGAGTCACAGTTGAGTTCAATTGAGTTGAGTTGAGCAATGCTCAATAGGGGTGTGGGAAAAAATCAATTTGAATTCTCACGTTGTACGATTCAGTATCGATTCTCATTTAAAAAAAAATAATTTTTTTAATTAATTTTTAATTTTTTTAATTTTATTTTTTTTATTTTTTATTAATCAATCCAACACAATAATACAAAGCAATACCATAACAATGCAATCCAATTCCAAAACCAAACCCGAACCAGCAACACTCCAAACAATCCAAAAGTAGTGAAACAAAAATGAATATTATCAACAACAGTATCAATATTAGTAACAATTTCAACATAACAGTGATTAAAAATCCTGCTGAAATCCTATGTATTGAATGAATAGAGAATTGTTTTGATTAGGAAAAATATAGTTTTTGAATCAAGAATCGCGTTGAATCGAAAAAATCGATTTATAATCAAATCGTGACCCCAAGAATCGATATTGAATCGAATCGTGGGACACCCAAAGATTCGCAGCCCTAATGCTCAATGTGAAATGTCTGCAAAAAGGTGGAAATCTGCGTTTTTAAACACAAATTTTCGCATCAAAATATCACTTTGGCAATTTCTTTTCATGAAATATCTAAAATAATACTATCTAAAGAATTTGTTTAGATCTGTTTAGAACTGTTCCTCAAGCCTAAACGCTGCACTGGGTTGATGGACGGGGAGACAATCAGCAGCACAGAAACAAGCTAACTATCTAGCCAGCTTACTTGTTGTTGCCTTCATATGCTTTCCGAGCCACAATGTAGACAGCTTTTTATTTTGTTGCTAATCATATTGGATGATTATAATTCCAACACTTTGTTCCAAACCAGTTGTAGTTCAACAGTATGTATTAGTAGCCAGTAGGGCTGTGTGATATATAGAGTTAGTATGTGTATCGATATATTTTTAAAGAAGACAGAACCACAGAACTTTCCTCCAGACGGTCTTATCTTTGTCCATGTGATGTCAGATGAAACAAAAATTTAGCTGTTTGGCCACACTACCCAGCAATATGTTTGGAGGAGAAAAGGTGAGGCTTTTAATCCCAGGAACACCACCCTACCGTCAAGCATGGTGGTGATAGTATTATGCTCTGGGCCTGTTTGCTGCCAATGGAACTGGTGCTTTACAGAGAGTAAATGGGACAATGAGAAAGGAGGATTACCTCCAAATTCTTCAGGACAACCTAAAATCATCAGCCCGGAGGTCGGGTCTTGGGTGCAGTTGGGTGTTCCAGCAGGACACTGACCCCAAACACACGTCAAAAGTGGTAAAGCAAAGGCTAAATCAGGCTAGAATTAAGGTTTTAGAATGGCCTTCCCAAAGTCCTGACTTAAACGTATGGACAGTGCTGAAGAAACAAGTCCATGTCAGAAAACCAACAAGTTTAGCTGAACTGCACTAATTTTGTCAAGAGGAGTGGTCAAAAATTCAACCAGAAGCTTGCCAGAAGCTTGTGGATGGCTACCAAAATGGGCCTTATTGCAGTGAAACTTGCCAAGGGACATGTAACCAAATATTAACATTGCTGTATGTATACTTTTGACCCAGCAGATTTGTATATACAGTCGTGGTCAAAAGTTGACATACACTTGTAAAGAACATATAGTCATGGCTGTCTTGAGTTTCCAATCATTTCTACAACTCTTATTTTTTTGTGATAGAGTGATTGGAGCACATACTTGTTGTTCACAAAAAACTCTCATGAAGTTTGGTATGTGTATATTTGTATTTATATATAACTACATAAATGTGTTAAGTTTGTAAACCAAGGTTCCACTGTACTATGTTATCCTTAATAACAATGACCTTATTTTCTTTTTTGAAATGATCCCATGCCAACGTTATCTGGATTGCTTTATGTTTACTTTCTACTGCTTGATTTTGACCGCAGCCCGTATAGCCGTGGTGTAAAAAAGAACAAAAAAAAGATTTTCGAATCAATCGTGATTCTTATTCGTAACGATTTCTAATCAATTTATTTAATTGTTTATTTTTAATCCGTCTTGTCTAGCTACTCATACAAATCATATTGTTAATGTACATGTCCATATTTGCTGTACAGATTTACTTTAGAAAAGAGAAGTGTGGCATACTTCTTTTTTTTGCCTTATTTATATTTGACTCTATTAAATCTTTGAGTACAATTTTAATAAACCAAACCAGTTTTCTTTAAAGTAATATACAAATTTACCACAGTTGTTTATCTATTTTATGGAGGAATATAGTTAATCATAGAACTGGCACCCAATGTTATTAAAAAGTATAGATTTTGAATCGATTCTGAATCAAATCGTTACCCCGAGGAGTCTATTTGAATCAAATCGTGCAGTGCCCAGAGATTCACAGCCCTACTGTTTAGGCAGCAAAGTAGTGCCTAAATTTCACTCCCAGCCTGTTGCTGTAGCTTGGTTCACATTACCTGCAAAGGCTGTCCTTTTTCCTCTTTTTATCCACATCTCTCTGCTGTGTAAATGGCACTGACGCGTAACTGCAGAACCCAATTGAACTAGAAATGTTCTGCTTTTAGAGGCGCCCTTGTGCATTGCCAGGACTATGGAGTTTAACACCTGAGGCACAATTATTTAGCTCTGTTGTGTTGAAAGCAATCGTTGCCAGATGATACGTTTTTTTATACGTCACTCCAGACGCTGTGTGAAAGCACACATACTTGGTTAGTATCTTGTTTTGCTAATTTCTGTATAAAAGGCACGAGTAAAGAAGCAGCGTCCTTTGCAGTGGACATTTGTATTTATTTCCCCCCGACGTGCATAACTCTGACAAAAGAAATACAGTGGAACCTCGATTTACATTTCATTGTACAAACTTTTTGACTCAAGTATACAGACCAAACACAACTATGCTTTGATGTACAAACTTTGTTTCCATGTAAGAAAGTTCCACCCACCCATTGTAGCGACCTGGCTGTAAAGTTAAGGGGTTTTGTGATTTCAAACTGTGTGTATGCATGTGAGCAGGGCGGCTGCATATGAGGACAGTTTAGCTAGTTGTTGTTTTGGCTTTTGTAATTTTGTTATTATCCATCACCCCCTTGTTAGGTTCGTTTGCTCTAGTTGCAAAAATTATCTTTAATAATAAAGTTAAAAACGGATTCCCAAACATTGGTGCTCGGTGCAAGTAAAAGCTTCACTGAACGAGAAAAAATAACAAGCAATGAATCGATTTGTTATCTTTCAATATAATAGTAGAGATTCTCAGTGTATGTCTTAATTAAATTTAGTCTGAATTTGCAATCACCTGCAAATCAGGCACTGTTGTAGTGGGGAAGACTGTTCTTGGGAAGGTGAGAAAGTATTGTCAAGACCATCAGTTATACTTCTGTTTTTCTTTTGTTTGTTTTCTACTGCATCCCCACTTGGGAGATTGACAGTGGAGCAGGATGGAAATTGTTGACGCGGGAATGTTATCACCAGTGAGAATTCATTTCCATCCGAGCATTTCATTTTCGCACCAGCTGTGTCGCACCAGCTGTGTGGTCTCGTTCCCTGTGGCACAGAGTTAGATGGGATGCGGAAATGGGTAGAGTGAATTATTAATATATAAAATAAAAAAGGTCATCCAATCTAATAAGGCGCATATGATTTGGCTGGCCGAAAGATTGGCGGTCTGGATAGGAAAACCTTGTGCATCTCCCGGCGCCGTAAAATCCCTCCCTTTCCCTCTATGGATAATTGACTTGTGCTCTGTATTGACTTTCTGGTGATTAAGGAGGCCTTGACCAGACAGGAGCCCTAAGTCTGGCTCCTCACAGTGGGTCAATGGAGCTCACCAGCAAGCCTATTTTAAGTGACCTTTTGATTTAGCACAGAACCAGCTCAATGATCTGGAGTTCATAATGGAACGGATGAAGCTGTCCAAACCTGCCTTTTGGTTACATATTCTATTCTAAGACTCTGCTTGAATGTTGCTGCACAAGATTGCAACTCTGATTACCCTTTTGAAATGTGAAATTCTGCTTTAAAAATAAAACTATTCAAGACAGGTCGGAGATTTGCATCATCGCCCCTTTCATTCATTTAGCACTTTAGCTGCCAGTGTTGGTAATTTGTGGTTTTGTCCTCGTTCAACCGGCTCGTCATGTTCCTCTCATTCATACATTTATCCGGTGTACAAAAAAAACATGGCACACATGTCAGTTTGCAGCCACAGACTGAGCAAGCAGGTTTACACTCACTTTTAAGTGTGCTTACACAACCTCTTGTAATTCCTAAAATAAATGTTTTTCATGATCTTGGCAGCACTTCCTGGGATTTGCTGATAGTCAATTGGTAAACTGCTGTGCAAAAATTATGCTGTGATTATTTTACTATGTGATAGTGAGGGTAGAATATTTAGTTTTTTTAAAGAATGACAATTTATTTTAGATTTTACCAGTCTTGGAAGCCTCGCTCCATTCAGCTCAGTTATCTGGACTTTTTAACAGAACGGTTTAAGCCGACACCTACTTCCTGTTCCACATTATATTCTACAACTTCAAGTTTAAGGTTTAAAATGAAAGCAAAATAATGATCTCTGAATTATTGGTATTGGCCTAAGCACTAGGGCTGGATATCATGGCCGATTTCCCAAATCAAATCAATTCGATTCATAAGGCTCTAAATCAGGGGCATCAAACGTACGGCCTGAGGGCTGGATCAGGCCGGCAAACAGGTTTTATCCGGCCCGCAGGATGAGTTTGCTAAATATAAAGATGACTGAAATTTTTGAATGAAAAAAAACAGCTGTTTTAAGTGTGTCCACTGGATGTATCAGTAGCAATTATTTGTATCTTTGTAGATGATGCTACATATGTACAAAATAAACCACATGATGTTAGTACATCAGTCGAGGAAAGTGATCAAACTACATAAATAACATATTGTAATGTGATTTTGATATGATTTTTTTATCTTGATGGATTGAAAATTAACACCAATGAGATGACTGATGAACATTTTCACATAATTTATTCAGAAAATATAAATAACGACAAATAAAGTATATATACTATTAACTGCAACATGTAATTGTAAAAAAAACAACAAACCAACATTATGATTTGTACAGTTTCAGAATATTCTTGTTTTATTTTTTAACAAAAAAAAACAACTATCTGAAGTTGTCTTTATTTTTAAGTTATCGTGCCGTGATTTTACCAGTTGGGCCCACCTAGGAGTAGATTTTTTTTCCATGTGGCCCCCCCATCTATAATTAGTTTGACACCTCTGTTTATAAAATCGATTAACCACGATTCAATTTGATTTGAGCTACACGTAAATATTGAAAATCTCTCAAAAGAGTTACAAAACACAAATGTAATTTGGACAGCTTAAACTTCCTCCAAAGTCTCAAAAGTGCACTTTTGAAATAAAGAAAATGCAAGTAAAAGTGAAATTGTACACACCATCCCTGCCAATTGCATTAAGTTATTGTTTCTTCAACTGCAAAATAATAACAGTAATTATGTAATCTATTTCTCTGAGAGTCTTATTTTGTTAGCGCAGTCCGACAAGGTATAACACAGTAATTTTTTTGTGAAAACCGGATGCGCGCATTTTGGTTTTTCTGGCGCACTTGCCACTAATCCATGTGTGGGATTAATATGTAAACAAAAATACCGGCCGTCCTTTCTTCAGCGCTGAGCTCACAGGACTCTCAGCTACTAATATAATCACTAATAATAATAATAGCAGTCAGATCTTTACATCGCATGCTGCTGTGGAGTTATTTGCTGATTTAACTCAATTTTCGTAGCTGACGTCATGTTGATTTTCTTTAAATGAGCGCGTCTGCTGGTTACACTCAAGTAGTGTAACACATTTTGCCTTAATTGCTTCATGACGCGATGAAACAACATGTCCCCGTCTTGTGTTTTCATGGAATACAGTGCGTGGACATACAGTACATGGTTCGCATTAGCATGTCAATCAGCTTTGTGCTTGTTGTAATGACTAGTGACAACGTATAAACGTTTGGTGTTTTTTGTCATTTGCTGCTGTCTAATTCTCTGCAGGCCTTGGTTTCATTATCAGGCCTTTGAGCTCATTAGGTCTAAGCACTTGTGGCAGAGAAACGGAGTATTTGTGTTGCTCTCGCAAATACAACTGGTCAATTACAGAGGCTTGTGCTTTGTGATAAACAGTCAGCTCTCAGCCACAGCAGTGTTTAAATGAAAAAGGAACAATAAATTGTAGCAAACAATACCTGTTTTCATGTACCACTTTTTGGGATAGGTTTTTTTTTTTTAAGGTTCTGTCATCGTCATATCCTTTATTCCCCTTATCAAATTTATTTTGGTCCTTGTTTTCCTTTTTATATTGGATTCTTGTTTTACTCCTGGACCATATTTTTTCAGAATGTACCAGGATTTCCCCCAGATTGCCAACATACCTGAGGCGGTGGGGGCATGGGGTTGGCATGGTCAACATGATGTCGTCATATAATTTGCATAATCTGAGATAATGATAATAATAGATTTTATTTGTAAAAAAGCACTTTACATTGAGTAAACAACCTCAAAGTGCTACAGTGTATTAAAAAAATAAAAATAAAAATAAATAATATTAATAAAAAAATAAAATAAAAATAAAAAGATAATAAAAAAAAACAGCCTAATAGCTAGAACTAGTATGAATACATCTAAAAAAAGGCTTTTTTTAAAAAGAAGGGTTTTTAAGCCTTTTTTAAAAGCATCCACAGTTTGTGGTGCCCTCAGGTGGTCAGGGAGAGCGTTCCACAGACTGGAATGCATGTATATATTTTTTAAAGCCTCAACAATGTTGTACATACATTGAAAAACAAATCTGTATTATTACTAATTTGTAATAAGATATGTTTTTTCTTATCTCGTTTTGCTCTATTTTTCAGTTGTTGCTGCCTATTGTACAGTGTACTTAAAGAATTGTTTAAGTTTGTAGAAACTTCTCCAATCTTTTTAGTGACTTTTTCCTCATTAAAAACGACAAGCAACAAATCTAGCATTTTTTTGGTGTTATTGGAGACTGTACTCTCCTTAAAAGCCACCAGTGTCTCTAATATTTGCACATTGCATACAAACGCACGGTGGAAAAAGGGTTAGTGCGTCTGCCTCACAATACGAAGGTCCTGAGTAGTTCAATCCCGGCCTCGGGATCTTTCTGTGTGGATTTTGCATGTCCTCCCCGTGACTGCGTGGCTTCCTCCCACCTCCAAAGACATGCACCTGGGGATAGGTTGATTGGCAACACTAAATTGGCCCTAGTGTGTGAATGTGAGTGTGAATGTTGTCTGTCTATCTGTGTTGGCCCTGTGATGAGGTGGCGACTTGTCCAGGGTGTACCCCGCCCGATTGTAGCTGAGATAGGCTCCAACGCCCCCCCGCGAACCCGAAGGGAATAAACGGTAGAAAAATGGATGGATGGATATATTTTAACTATATTAAAGTATGTCCACATCCCAGACATGTTGCCGCCGTTCCAGACAATCCCATGCGTACTGCTCACATCATCACAACATCCGGTTTCGGCAGCACCGCTTGGGTGGTCTTGTTTTGGAAACGGAATTTACGGTGCATCACTAGTCAATAGTGCACAAATAATAGGCTATATTAACCATTCATACTTTATATTACTTAATTTGTTTTCACGTTAAAAAAAACCCTAATTTTTAAGGTGTGACGTCTTTTATTTTGCTGCGGCAGGCTGCCACGATCAATTAGGGCATGGGTGTCAAACTCTGGCCCGCGGGCCAAATTTGGCCCGCCGTGTAATTTCATTTGGCCCTTGAGGCAATATCAAATTAACATTAGAACTGGCCCGCCGGTATTCGCATTCACCGCTAATACTCATACTTGCCAACACTCCCGAATTTCAGTGCCTCTCCCGAGGCAATCATTCTCTCCAATTTCTCCCGATTTCCACCGAGACAACATTATTGGGGGCGTGCCTTAAAGGCACTGCCTTCAACGTCCTCTACAAACTGTCGTCACGTCCGCTTTTCCTCCATACAAACAACGTGCCGGCACAGTCACATTCTATATGCGGCTTTGACACACACACAGGTGAATGCAAAGCATACTTGGTCAACAGTCATACAGGTCACACTGAGGGTGGCCGTATAAACAACTTTAACACTGTTACAAATATGCGCCACACTGTGAACCCACACCAAACAAGAATGACAAACACATTTCGGGAGAACATCCACACCGTAACACAACATAAACACAACAGAACAAATACCCAGAACCCCTTGCCGCACTAACTCTTCCGGAACGCTACAATATACACCCCCGCTACCACCAAACCCCGCCCACCCAACCCCAACCCCGCCCCCGAAGTTAATTTTGATATTTACCTCAGAAGGCTGAAAATAGAAAAGAGGCATTCAATTTAATATTGACATTTTATTTAATATATCATTGATGTTTTTTCGTTTGTTTTTTGAAAATTGATTTTGCACTATTAAATTGTATAAGCGTTGCGTGTTCCATATTCAGTGTTAAAGCAAATCCGTGTAGCAAACTGAGCAATAAGTAACGTTTTATTCATGCACTTTCTCTTGCTACTTCAAGGCTTGAATGTTTGATTCATTCATTATTGTTATTTTATTTTCAAATATATTATTAGCCTGTGGAAAAAGTTGATTTTGATATTTACCTCAGAAGGCTGCAAATAAAAAAGAGGCATTCAATTTTTATTTAAATTTTATTTGATATGCTATTGATATTTTTTTAATTATTATTATTATTATTTGAAACTCGATTTTGCATGTCACTATAAAGTTATATAAGCCTTGCTTGTTCAATATTCAATGCAAAACTTGTTCGGGTCCCTATTAAAAGGTGAATTTGTTCAACCTTGGCCCACGGCTTTGTTCAGTTTTAAATTTTGGCCCACTCTGTATTTGAGTTTGACACCCCTGAATTAGGGGAAACCCTACATTCTAGCTGCGTCCTGCAAATCTGGCTAATGGCCACATCCTCAACGTATTGTATCATCTTCACTAGCAGCTAATGTGTCTCCACATTGCAAAGCTGTTGGGGTAGCTAAAGTCACCTTTCATTTAGAAATAAACAACATTTCTGTAGAGAATGTCAAGGTGATACTGAGCTGAATCTACTTTTTACTTTTATGGTCAGGAAGAATGGAGTCTTTCCCAGCAGAGGTAAAATATACTCATGGTTTTGACGCTCAAAAATTGAAGCGTCAGTAGAACAAGTGAATGATTAACCGACTTAGAATGTCCTTATCCTCTTGTTTGCCCACACCTGTGTTTTCTCTCACCAATGTTAACCTGCTGCAACCCAACCGTGTCCGCAGATGTCTTGCCACATTGCTTCCCCACGCAACCCCCGCCCACCCTCTTCCTTCGGCGAAACCCACATGTCACTGTCAGCAGGCTGACTAGCGGGGCATCCAGGCGGGGGACACCAAGCCCTTCACATTCTCCCCAGGGGCACCGAGGCCACCAATGGGGGCACCACGCTAGGTCAGGTTGGACCATGCCTTATGTTGACTGGTGTCCTGAGGAGAAAGACTGATCAGGAAGTAGAGGCTCGGCTCTGCAGCGTGTTAGATCCTGTATGTTACATTTTTTTTTAATAGTAACCTCTTGTATGAAGAAGTACTATAGTAAGGCCATTTCTATCCTCCTGGACCAGCTGGGCCATTCAGTGAAGCCACACAGGATGCCCTTTAAGTATTCTTCTGGACTTGTTAATCAGCACTGCTATTGTGTTTGCAGGCTACCTTTTTATGATTGGAATCAGTAGAATGGAGAAAAAAAATGAATGGGGCTTGAATAACAATTCAGATGACTCCTTGTGGTATTGGACACAAAATAATACATGGCAATTAATGTACTGGCAAGTATTTGGTAATCTGTGCTGGACACTTTTAAACAATAAATGGGATGTCTTTTAGGAATAATGAGAGCTTCTTGCATGTGCAGTATTTTTGTGAATTGGTAGTCCGTTTGACTATGCTCGTAAAAGCAGGCAGTTTTTCCCGCTTTTTTTCAATGTTGCTGTTCCGTTAAAATGTGGAATGTAGACATATCTCTGGTCCTGTTGTATTAAATGTGCAGTATTTTATGTCACACCAGATACTGGCGCTGACGTCATTGAACTATCTGATCGCGGGTCAGGCGTGTAAAGATTAACACTTCACAATAACGTTTCCTTTCCTGTTGTGTTTAAGACCCTGTCTACATTAACTCATTAACTCATTAAACAAATAATTATTTAGCCTAAGCCCCGTTTCGGCCACACTAACTCATCGTTTAAGGTTCCCCTCCTTGGATTGTTTTTTACACGGGTAAGTGCGCCGACTATTTCTTGAATCTCCGGTTCTTAGCTTTGTATGGACTCATCGATCGTTTACAAACTGAGTTCGGAGAGGAAGTGATGCCAGAAAGACCGCACCCCACACAGGAAGTGACGTCAGAAAGAACGCGCCACAGCCAGCTTCATAATAAAGCGGTTTCGTAACTCGGAGCTAATCACTGGAAATATGGAGGCAAGTCATCCAGACATGCCTGTGTTTCTCCTTCCGTCTGTAAAGACGCTTGTGGAAATCACACATGAATATCTTAAGAGAAAGCGATTGCAGCTATTTCGGATACGACACTTCTCAGACAGCAAAAAGATAGATGGTGCTTTGTATTACCTGGCCGTTGAGGGAAGACTACGGAAAACGGCGAATGCTTTTGGACTGGCAAAGCAGACTGTATCAGTTATTGTCCGCCATGTATGTCGCGGACTTTATGTCTAGGTCCAGAGTATATAAAGTCACCAAAAACTAATGGACAATGAAGGTGAAGGCAAAACAAGTGAGAAGTGTCCTGACAAGATATCTAGATCCCTAGATTGATTGATGTAAAATGTTCTTTATCACATTGTTTACTTTATTAATTTATGATGGCTCAGGTGTGATTCACTACAATAGGGCCCCACAGCACACTGGATTCCAGTTAATTGAAATACCACAACACTGGATATTGTTAAGATAAGTTAAATTTAAGAACTTGCACACAAAGCAACACTGGAGGTGACTATGATGTGCGCATTTTCCACGCATGCGTACTAGGTCGCGTTGCTCCGGCGGACGGAGGCGGGGTGAGGGGATCTTAAACGACCATTGTGTGTGTGTGGACAAGGATAAGGTTAGGTGGGAATTACCCTGGATAACGTAAGACGGCTTAGTGTAGAAGGAGCCTAAAGTGAGTATTGTCAGAGAAGTGTTTGAGACCTTCACACTAGAGGCTGTCTGAAGTTATTGTGCACCGATTTACCACGATTCTGGGATGCTAAAGGTTATGGCAATATCTGGCTTCACTGGGTACTGTGCGGAAGGCAAAGGCGATTACATGCTTCTATTTTACAACTCTGATGCAACAATTTTGTGGGATTTCTGAGTAAAAGAGGCTTGATATAACATTTAACATGTATTTGTCTTTTGAAATCTAACATATGGTCATTGCTGTCTGTTGGATTGTTTGAATTCCGGATACGCTATAACAACTATTGTGTTGTGGTATTCACTCTTCTGGATTATATGTCCTTGTTTTGGTCACTAGATTCCCAAGAGTATAACCACAGTGCATTTTGTTTAGAGGCTGCATTCACCACAACAAAACACCCCAGCAGTAAAGTCGCTATAGTTAGACTTGCATCAGGCGCATCACTTCCGAACGAGAGAAAAGCGTTGGCGTTTGTTTGTTTGTTGTTTGTTGTCAAGTATGGATTACGCTTGCCAAAAAATTTGAATGGCTAAGATAAAAGTCATGACTATTCTAAAAATGGCTGTATTGACATGTGGCCTCTGCCACACTGTGGCGTAGTTTGAAGTAGAAAGCTGGTGAAGATGAGAATCAGTGAGCTACAAGGTTCCAACCATGTGATTCTGCCACAAAAGTTATTTTAAATAGGAAGTAATGTTCTTGTTCCAAGTGTAGGAATCACATGTTGCACAAAGTCATAGACTTTTGTTAACTGTTGAGTTATGCTGCTGTCTTACTCACCAAGTACTCAGCATTTTGTCAACACATTGATACAGGTAAAGATACACAGAATTGCTGTAGGATATGTGGAAGTGTTGCGCCGTATGTCACAGACAAATTTTGGTCAAATTGTAAATGTACGACTGCAACGTCATACCTGCCAACTACTACGGTTTTCCCGTAATTAGTACGGTTTTCATCAACCTATTCCGGGTTACGGTTGCAGTGATAAAAAATATGGTTTTTCATTAATTAAAATTTTTTTTTTCTTTTAAAGGTTTATTCACGAAATCGCGTAACAACAATGACAATCGACACTGCTTCCCGTAACTTCCTATCGAGCCATTCCGAATGCCATGCACCCCTGCCAAGCACGAGGCACCAGTTGCCATTGTTTCCAAACGAGCGAACGATCATGGAATTAGCCGGAGAAAAATCGCAAACGAGTCTTAAACCGAAAAGAAAACTGCAGTCATTCCGTGAAGAATATTCAAAAGCCTATCCGGGAATAATTATCCGTTCCAAAAAGGGTGAAAACTACGCGAATTGCACCTTGTGCAGACAAGATTTTTCGATCGGACACGGAGGAATTAGCGATGTAAAAAACCATGTTGGGACAAAAAAACACAAGTCTAATGCCGTTGCTAGCGATACAAGTGGAAAACTTTCAACGTTTTTCGTCGCCCAAACAGATTCTTTGGATGTGATAAATGCCGAAGTTTTATTTACGGAGGCAATAATTGAGCATGGACTTCCAATCGCACTGGCTGATCACATGGGACAGTTATTTCGGAAAATGTTTCCCGACTCGAAAATCGCCAAAAAATATGGATGTGGTCGAACCAAAACATCAAATATTATTCAGTGTCTTGGAACAGAATCCTCAAAAAGTATCGCCGATGTCATGAAGACGGAACCATTTAGCATGTCGACTGACGGCAGCACCGATTATGACGATGTAAAACTGTACCCCATTTGTGTTCGATATTTCGATGACGACATTGGAAAAGTATTGTCAGTACTTCTGTCTTTGAGGGAATGCAATACGGCTTCCACAGGCGAAAACATTTACAAAATACTCGGGGAAGAAATAGACTCAAACGAAATTCCTTGGCAGAATTTGGTTTGCTTTGCTGCCGATAATGCTGCAGTGATGATGGGATCTAAAAAGGGTATTGCAGCTTTCATTACGGAAATGTCTCCTTCGGTTTACATCGCCGGTAAGTACAGTTCGTAGCATAAAAAAACTCACAAAACATAAAATTTTAAGTAAATCTTTTATTACATAAACAATAAATCAAATCAAAAATAATTTCTGTGTACAGTATATCTTTTTATTTGTGATAACGATAACATGTTCAAAACAAAATAATTTCAAACTATTGAAGTTAGCTTACAGAATAAACATGTCAATCAACCCATATGATTTTTGCTGTAATATTTTTGTTTTGAAAAGTCACTGTGACTGATAGAAAAGTGATGGTTTTAGCAACATTTTAACCTGTCTGAATGCTAATAATCATTTTGGACCCTGGCTACTAGGTTTTTCTGATTTCAAAAGTTGGCAGGTATGCAACGTCATTGAACTCTTTAAGTAATTTATCTTATTATGGTTGCACATAACTAACAATATACAATACAATAATATACATTTGACCAAGGATATAGCTTTTAATACTATCGTGATAATGCATACTGATGACAGATTCTAGCTGTGACAGAAACATGGGAAAGATCTTGTCCTCAAAGCAATGTAGCGTCTTCCCTAACGAGCTAGCAGCTACTTCGCCTCCATGGCGGCAGATAAACTACGGTATGTTTTTCAAATGTGTCATTATCACTGGAGAATAAAGAATAGCTAAACATGCTACACTATACACTGTAGGAGCTACGCTAGAGTTCTTGAATGCCAACGGGGGTGGGCGGATGGATACAAATATTGACAGTAATGATACCATTTATGGTAATCAGCATATTGTCGTACTACAGTCGTTAGATTTATATTCTTTATTTTGACAGTCATTTTTTGGTCATTTTTGTTGTAGTCCCTGGCTATAAAGGCAACAACAAATTATTTAAATCAGAGCCAATAGTACGTTTTGCTTATGTTTAGTTATTTTGCACAATTTACTTCATTTTGCTCGAAATAAAAAGGGATTAAGGCAATAATTTAAATATTTAACTGATATTGTTACACCGCCATCATGTTTTGTCTCAGAAATATAAGCAGTCAATGATTTTAAAAGAAAATATGACCAGCTATTAACAGTAAATTAGCAGGTAGATTAATAATCGTTTTGAGAAAACGATGCAAATGGAAATTAACGGAATATGTTACTACATACATCAGCGGCCAAATTAAGAGTTTTTGCAACCTGTTTTGAAATGGTTATATTACAATTTATATGCCAAATAATATATTGTGATATATATCATTATTGCAGGAGGCTGCCATATATATCGCAATATAGATTTTAGGCCATATTGCTCAACCCTTTTTCCTATCTGTGAAGGTACCCTTAGGGCGTACATGAAAAAAAGTTTGTCAAAGCTAGCGTACACTTTGCTAACAAGACTTTTCAGGCTATTTACTTTCACCAGGGAACACCTCGGCATCCCCTCGGGATAGCTGGAGTAATATTTGCACGATGCGCGGTTGGCTCTGTGGATAATTTGATGCACAAAAATAAACATTTCAAAGTGCTTTTATTTATCCGTGAAAGTTAGAATTTTGGTTCCTTGGCACTCTATGCACGCACATACCAAGGCAAAGCAAGTAGATCCTCATTACTTTAAAGATGCAATGAATTTTACAGGCAGCTTGTCGCTTAACCAGAGATCCACGGGGATTCCTGGGAATATTACATTTATGCATGCAGGTAGCGCTAATGTTGACTCCTGCAGGCAAACAGTATGCGATAGGCGTCTTATCGGTCGTAAAATATGTTTACATCTCTTCAGGACTGATTCAGGAAATGTACCTCACGGACATGTTTTACGGACATGTAGCTTTTTTTCATAGATGATTTATAGCGGGATTGAAACAAATAAATCTTTCTTGTTGCTTGCAAGCTGATAACCGATAACACCGATCAGCATATTGCCATAATAGAGGTTTCAGATTGAGTAATTGGACCCTTTGGGGATTTATCGAAGCACTCGGGTGCCTGGGAGAAAAATCCTACCCGCAGCAGCAGACTAGCATGACCTAGTATTTACATACTTCCACCAGTGGTAGAGCACTCTCAGATGCAGACAGAGGCCTTGCAGGAGATTTGGGGAGGGAGGAAGGTGGTGCTTATGCACTGCAAGCACAGCAGTTTTACTTTAGGAACCCTACGGCACAACCTTGTGATCCATTTCTCATTACCTTGTCGCTGTATCCCCTCCCCTTGGGTGTTTTGTTATCGTCCCTTAATTTATCAAAGTTTCCTTGCTCTTGCGGCCAAACACCATGACCCCCTTTCCCCATCTCGACTAGCTTTACAGCCCCCTCCTAGGGAGCTGCAACTTCCATAATGGAGCGGCTGTAAACCTGATGAGGTTTGTGACGCAAGGTGGTAAAGTTTTCACATACAAACGACAATGTTGTTTAAAAGATGCCTGTTCACACTGACTTGCAAAAATGTTTGAAAATGCATTGTTGGCCCACATGCGAGAACAGGACATTGTTGTGTTGGCTTTGAAGTTCTAACACTAAAAAAAGCACATTGGGTGACGACTTAAAGATTCTGCTCAATTGTGTAGAGTTGATTGTTGAAATGTCTGGGAAATAGGGATAGAATGCACTGCACTACTTGGCTGCGGCCAGCAGAGGCGCTGTTGATTAAGTCTCAACTAGTTTGCTGTCAAAAGAAGACTGCATCGCATGAATTTCCTTCCTTCAGGGAGCTTTAAGACTGACATGGAAAAGGACTTCAGAACTTTAATTCCCGTTATCTTTTTTGACTATTATAAAACAAAACAGTAATTGATCATTAACTTTCCTTATAGTGATAAAGGAAATGTAATCAAATGTCTTATATTTTCAAGACGGGAGTTTTAAGTGATGAGAATGAAATAATAACATTATTGTTTTCTAAAACAATCCATTCGGTAACCTGTTTTAAAAAGTTTTTGTTTCCAGGTTCCAAGAGGTTGTTATTGTCAATGTGCTAAGTGAAAGCCTAAACCATACTATTTTTGTTAAGTTTTTATTTGAAAACTAATATTTTTTTAGCAGAAGTTGCATTATTTCTGGGCTGAATTCTTATTAGGACCTACACGATACCACTTTTGACTAATATTATCCCACAACAGCGGCAACAACATTTTGGATGGAGAAAAGAACCGTTTTTGAAAGGATTTAAAACTGAAATGTTATGAACGTCCACATTTTTAGTCTTGTTTAAACACTCAAAAATGCACCATTTTATTAGAAATTTATCAATCAATCAATCAATCAATCAATCAATCAATCAATCAATCAATCAATCAATCAATCAATCAATCAATCAAAGTGTACTTATACAGCCCTTAATCACACATGTCTCAATGTGCTGTACAAGCCACAACAACATCCTGGGCTCAGATCACATCAGGGCAAGAAAAAACTCAACCAATGGGGACAACTAGAGACCTTTGAAAGGATCTATAGTAGTATTAGGGCTGTAACGATATGAAAATATTATATCACGGTTATTGTGAATAAAATTATCACAGTTATCATTATCTGGTATTGTTAAATGTGCTCATAATATTTATAAACACTGACATTTTTTAATAAATGTTGATTTAAAAAGTAACTTCAATAAAATGACAGGTAATATGTTTTCTAGGCAGAAGAGAACATTAAATATCGTTCTGGATTCATTTATAATTTTCCATTTTAATTTGTAAAAAGTTATGTTTTTTTTAATTGATAAAGGAAACTTGAGGCTTCACTTTGCTTTTACATCCGGTTTATGTGACATCACACGAGTTCACTTTCTGTTTTAGACCGCTTTGTCTTTGTACATTAAAAACAACATAAAACTATTTTGTGTCATATGCCTCTAAGTGTGGATCATTTATTATTTTCTAAGGAAACACAGCCTGTAGGTTTAATGTGCACAATTGAATACCGTACATTCTGGACTTTAAGCCCCTACTTTTACACTGACAGGGTGATTTATTGTTTGTACTGTGGCGCCATCTTTTGGACGAATTCGCTCACTGCAGGTACTGCAGTGACCTTCCATTTATCGGTAGGGTTTTTGTTTGTCAACCAGAGTGCTGTTCAGTCTTCTAGCTGTCAATAGCGTTTCTACTAGTATGGATTCTTCGTTCATCACTCCATGCAACGTTTGCAAGTTTTAACACTATCACTAAAACTGTTTATACTTACTAAACCGTCCCATGTGTGATGTCTGAGTGTTTTCATGCATATTTGTAAATCATAATATAATGAAGGTAGCGTCGTTAGTATTAGCTAATATGCTAACACTTTTACGGGTGTCTGTGTTAGTATTATTAACTTACAATGGCATTATTTTTGTTTTGTTTCAGTTTCACAAATTTCTCAGTAAATTCAGCAAAACAACAGCGTGGGGTTATTGAGTCTGTTTCGCTGATTGGAGAGCTAGCTTACGCAGATAGTGGGTCCATGACGATGACATCAATTTTGTTTGATCAGCCGTTTTACTGCCGTGTTACAGACACTGTTTGGAAGCAATTATGGTATCTAAATAAACATTTACCAAATCTTACTGTGTAAATAACTCATGTTGCAACGTATTTATCTGAGGCTTATAGTCCGGTGCGGCTAATATATGGACTTTTTTTTTATTTTCTAGAGTTTTGTGAGTGTGTCTTATATGCTGGTGCGCTCTATCGTCCGGAAAATAGGGTATATTACTTGCTCAGACAGTAATTTGTGAAAACAAGTTTAGCTAGTAGTATGTCGTTTCTTAGTATGAAAACAGGATGTTAATGTGTCTTATATTCATGCGACCTACCCCTAGTCCAGGGGTCGGCAACCCGCGGCTCTAGAGCCGCATGCGGCTCTTTAGCGCCGCCCTAGTGGCTCTCTGGAGCTTTTTCAGAAATGTATGGAAAAAGATGAGGGGAAAACAATCTATTTTTTGTTTTAATATGGTTTCTGTAGGAGGACAAACATGACACAAACCTCCCTAATTGTTATAAAGCACACTGTTTGTATTAAACATGCTTCACTGATTCGAGTATTTGGCGAGCGCCGTTTTGTCCTACTGATTTTGGCGGTCCTTGAACTCACTGTAGTTTGTTTACATGTATAACTTTCTAGGACGTGTTTTATGCCACTTCTTTTTCTGTCTTATTTTGTCCACTAAACTTTTAAGGTTGTGCATGAAAGGTGAGTTTTGTTGATGTTATTGACTTGTTGGAGTGCTAATCAGACATATTTGGTCACTGCATGACTGCAAGCTAATCGATGCTAACATGCTATTTAGGCTAGCTATACAGGTAAAAGCCAGTAAATTAGAATATTTTGAAAAACTTGATTTATTTCAGTAATTGCATTCAAAAGGTGTAACTTGTACATTATATTTATTCATTGCACACAGACTGATGCATTCAAATGTTTATTTCATTTAATTTTGATGATTTGAAGTGGCAACAAATGAAAAACCAAAATTCCGTGTGTCACAAAATTAGAATATTACTTAAGGCTAATACAAAAAAGGGATTTTTAGAAATGTTGGCCAACTGAAAAGTATGAAAATGAAAAATATGAGCATGTACAATACTCAATACTTGGTTGGAGCTCCTTTTGCCTCAATTACTGCGTTAATGCGGCGTGGCATGGAGTCGATGAGTTTCTGGCACTGCTCAGGTGTTATGAGAGCCCAGGTTGCTCTGATAGTGGCCTTCAACTCTTCTGCGTTTTTGGGTCTGGCATTCTGCATCTTCCTTTTCACAATACCCCACAGATTTTCTATGGGGCTAAGGTCAGGGGAGTTGGCGGGCCAATTTAGAACAGAAATACCATGGTCCGTAAACCAGGCACGGGTAGATTTTGCGCTGTGTGCAGGCGCCAAGTCCTGTTGGAACTTGAAATCTCCATCTCCGTAGAGCAGGTCAGCAGCAGGAAGCATGAAGTGCTCTAAAACTTGCTGGTAGACGGCTGCGTTGACCCTGGATCTCAGGAAACAGAGTGGACCGACACCAGCAGATGACATGGCACCCCAAACCATCACTGATGGTGGAAACTTTACACTAGACTTCAGGCAACGTGGATCCTGTGCCTCTCCTGTCTTCCTCCAGACTCTGGGACCTCGATTTCCAAAGGAAATGCAAAATTTGCATGGTTGGGTGATGGTTTGGGGTGCCATGTCATCTGCTGGTGTCGGTCCACTCTGTTTCCTGAGATCCAGGGTCAACGCAGCCGTCTACCAGCAAGTTTTAGAGCACTTCATGCTTCCTGCTGCTGACCTGCTCTATGGAGATGGAGATTTCAAGTTCCAACAGGACTTGGCGCCTGCACACAGCGCAAAATCTACCCGTGCCTGGTTTACGGACCATGTTATTTCTGTTCTAAATTGGCCCGCCAACTCCCCTGACCTTAGCCCCATAGAAAATCTGTGGGGTATTGTGAAAAGGAAGATGCAGAATGCCAGACCCAAAAACGCAGAAGAGTTGAAGGCCACTATCAGAGCAACCTGGGCTCTCATAACACCTGAGCAGTGCCAGAAACTCATCGACTCCATGCCACGCCGCATTAACGCAGTAATTGAGGCAAAAGGAGCTCCAACCAAGTATTGAGTATTGTACATGCTCATATTTTTCATTTTCATACTTTTCAGTTGGCCAACATTCCAAAAATCCCTTTTTTGTATTAGCCTTAAGTAATATTCTAATTTTGTGACACACGGAATTTTGGATTTTCATTTGTTGCCACTTCAAATCATCAAAATTAAATGAAATAAACATTTGAATGCATCAGTCTGTGTGCAATGAATACATATAATGTACAAGTTACACCTTTTGAATGCAATTACTGAAATAAATCAAGTTTTTCAAAATATTGTAATTTACTGGCTTTTACCTGTATGTACATATTGCATCATAATGCCTCATAGCTATATTTGAGGTCATTTAGTTTCCTTTAAGTCCTCTTAATTCAATTTATATCTCATGACACACTATCTGTATGTAATATGGCTTTTAATTTTTTGCGGCTCCAGACAGATTTTTTTTTGTATTTTTGGTCCAAATTTTGGGTTGCCGACCCTGCCCTAGTCAGTCGGGGATTTAATCAAAGTGCGGCTATCACGTTTTTTTTTTCGATATTATAAATAAAAATTGGTAATACTAACCGACGGAAGTTTTACCATGGTTATTATTAATGCTGTTATTCATTACATCGCTAGGTAGTATTAAAAACATGCTTTTAGATTAGACCAAGAGGACAGTTAGTGGTTCCTAAAGTGCCATGGTGTCAGGCCGCCACAAATAAACTAAAGTATGGGACACACCTACTGGTTTATGTCCATGTATTGCATGTAGTTCTTGTGTGGAAATTATAATGTTAATGCATAGCCTTTGGTGTCATATTGTTTTGACATTACTGTAAATAGATAAAAGCAAAAACCTGCCTCTTCACTACAGAAGTTTGATGTATAGTTTATAGAAGTACACTGTGATATTATTTTAAAAAACTGACAACCAGCCTAAAGGACACTGTTTTCGTCTATTTCCTGTGTCGTGTAAACTGCACCTGAATGTTTACGTGCCTGTCTGTCCCAATTACCAACACTGGATGATACAAGTGGTGTGGCTGCCAACACAAGTCCATGAAGTTGGCGTGTGAATGCAGACGGAAGCACCCTGCTTACCACCCACTCTCTCCACATCCTGACAAAGGAAAGCTACTCACTGGGTCAGCCCGTGCCCGGCACTTGTGAGGATAACCCCACATGCGATCCTCTCATTCCTACCCCCGTCTCTCCCTCTGGCCTGCCCTCCTTTTCCCTCCCTTTTCCGCTCGGTGTTTGGAGGAGGATTGCATAAGAGCTGAATTTCTCCCCGGCAAGCCAGGGAGTTTAATTGAAAGTCAGATTGCAAGTGGAGAAGTGAAACTTTCTTTTCCAGTCGTCTGTTCTGTGAAAGCCTGGAAGTGTGCTAAGGGAAGGGGGGACGCTTTCTATAGGGGACATAAATGGGTCACGTTCTGGGACGTCTAAAGACTCATCAAATAAATACAAATCATAGGCTTTTTTTAAACAATTGGGTACAACGTGTTCTTTTCCAGTGAAAATAAAGTTAGTAAGGCTATAAATCACAACTAAATGAATTATCTTTATTGTTTTCCAATTTTTTGTTCAGTTTTGTGTGCATCTCCTCCTCAGAACCAGCATCCTTTGCAGTGCAATTTTGTTTTTGGTCTATTTCTTTTATCAGAGTTTGACATTGCAGAAACAACTACCTAGTACTGTCTTCAAATACCGTATTTTTTGGAGTATACGTCGCACCGGAGTATAAGTCGCACCTTGCGAAAATGCATAATAAAGAAGGAAAAAAACATATATACGTCGCACTGGAGTATAAGTCACATTTTTGGGGGAAATCTATTTGATAAAACCCAACACCAAGAATAGACATTTGAAAGGCAATTTAAAATAAATAAAGAATAGTGAACAACAGGCTGAATAAGTGTACGTTATATGACGCATAAATAACCAACTGAGAACGTGCCTGGTATGTTAACGTAACATATTATGGTAAGAGTCATTCAAATAACTATAACATATAGAACATGCTATACATTTACCAAACAATCTGTCACTCCTAATTGCTAAATCCCATGAAATCTTATACGTCTAGTCTCTTACGTCCATCCATTCATCCATTTTCTACCTCTTGTCCCTTTCGGGGTTGCGGGGGGTGCTGGAGCCTATCTCAGCTGCATTCGGGCGGAAGGCGGGGTACACCCTGGACAAGTCGCCTCCTCATCGCAGGGCCAACACAGATAGACAGACAACATTCACACTCACATTCACACACTAGGGCCAATTTAGTGTTGTCAATCAACCTATCCCCAGGTGCATGTCTTTGGAGGTGGGAGGAAGCCGGAGTACCCGGAGGGAACCCACGCAGTTACAGGGAGAACATACAAACTCCACACAGAAAGATCCCGAGCCTGGGATTGAACCCAAGACTACTCAGGACCTTCGTATTGTGAGGCAGATGCCCTAACACTTCTGCCACCGTGCTGCCGTAGTCTCTAACGTGAATGAGCTAAATAATATTATTTGATATTTTACGGTAATGTGTTAATAATTTCACACGTAAGTCGCTCCTTAGTATAAGTCGCACCCCCGGCCAAACTATGAAAAAAACTGCGACTTATAGTCCGAAAAATACGGTAGTCGAAGATTGGACGATTCGATTCGGATGAGTGATTCAACCTTATGTCAACTCGGGCTGGGCGATATGGACGAAAAAGTATATCTCGATATATTTTTACTTAAACTCGATATTCTATATATATCTCAATATATTTTCCGGTGAAAGTATACATATAAAGATATTCATTTTTTAGTGAGATTCACTGAAATTGAAGTGAATGACAACTGTACTGTGAACAGTCAGTGGCACTTTCATTAACCCAGTTAGTCAAGATGGGTATTAACAGCACATATAAGAAACTGTTTAAGTAGCACAGAATTACATAACATAAATAAAATAGACAAATATTATTTCTACGTAAAATAAATAATATAGCTGTGCAAATGTGCTTGCCACCATGTTTCAGCATTCCATGTATATACTGTCCTCTGGACCCCCTGCCAAAAGCTTCTTCTAGCTTATTTGGGGGACCCTTTCACTTACCACCATCCTTAAATGATATTCACTACTAATGTAACTGTTCTATGGTATTGTGAATTAACTTGAAACAATTAACTTGAAACAATAATGTAAAATTTATCAAACTCAGATAAAAAAAAAATGTTTGCAAGCAGACACTTTTTAATTCCCAGTTGACGATGTAATGGACTGTTACACACGTACGGTTCTGGTCAGCGCCAAGTCAGTGACTTGACTTAATTGTGGGGCTATGATCTTCCTCACTTCGGCATACATTTTTGGCAGCATTTCTCGTGCGAAATATGGCAAACTTGGCAACTCGAGAAAAGTTTTGATTTAGGCTTACACGGTAAACAACTCAAATGAATGTTTTATTCACACGAAGGCATTTGTCCAAATGTGGCCAATTAGATGCATTGTGGGTTTCCTGGACGTCGTCTACACCGCTAAAAGAAAAATCAAAAGAAGAGAATCCCTCTGCCTTCTTCCACTAGTTTTTTTTAATGTATAAATCGCCTGCTTGGATATTCCCTCGTTCTCTTCTACGACTCTCTCATCGTCATTCGAGATGTCTGTTGTGATTTCCCTTCCTGGTTCCATGACCCGCCCTATCTTACCTTTGATTGGCCTGTTTCTAATGTTTTGCCCTAATCCCAACCAATCGTAACTGATCATCGTAAACAACCAACCAATCATAGATGTTCTTATACGTGCAAGTACGTCTTGGAAGGAGGAAGGGGAGGGGTTTAGTAGCCCATTTGAGGAAGTGGGGAGCGAGAGAGAATCAAGCAACACAACAAATAAGCGGTGTTGGGTCATTTTAATGTGAAATAAATTATATCGATATTACAATATTTTCTTAATTAATAACATCTTGTTTAGAAATGTATCGATACATCTTACAAACTCAATATATCGCCCGGCCCTAATATCAACCTTAATCGAATCATGGGACATTTAACCCCGCCGCCCACTCTGTGAGATGGAGGCAAGTAGAGTACCTGTTGAGGCCACCCTGCGCACAGGTGTGTTGGCAGGTTTAATTGACTGCGTTAGTATTTTCCGAAAGAGTTCACTCATATCTGCTTACAGTTTCAGCTGTCACTGTCAGCCTTCCTCAGAGCAGTCGCTGCTTCCTGGTGTGACGTGTCTAGCATGGCTTATTATATTAAATCTTTTTGGACTCAAGAATATTTTACTAATAGTGTCGGGAGGATGTTTCTACGCCAAGGACTGTAGCTCCCTTCTCGCAATTGTAGTTATCCTTCAGCAATTTCACATAGGGAAACTTTGTTACAGCTTTTACATTCTCTTGTTAGTCAAGTTTCATGTGTTCTCGGCGCTAGGCCAAAGCCGAAGACCTCACAAATTTTGATTTATCCCTTCTTTTGAGGGGGAATAATTTGCATAAGAGATCTTCGTTTTTACTCAGGAAGATTAGTCAGATAAGTGATGGAGCACGTCCATGTGGCGTTACAGTCAGTATTAGGGTTTTCCCAATATCAATAATTTGGTACCGGTACAAAAATGCATTTTTGATAGTTTTACAAAATAAATTGGACCACAAATAAATGTCATTATTGGTGTAATTTTAACAGAAAATCTCATGATACATGAAACATACGTTTGTTATTGCAATCAACGATGTTGTCATTAAATAACATAGTGAACATACTGGACAACTTCTCTTTTAATAGTAATCGTTCGTAGTATCGATATTTGTATAGATCCACCCATTTGTTTACGTTACGAAGCGCCTGCTCGCTGTTCGCAGTTAGCTATTGTATTTACCTACGGTGTGTAGTAAAGCATGATTAGCTATTCCTTATCCTGAAGGGATGATATTTGTAAGAAACATACCGTATTTTTCGGAGTATAAGTCGCAACGGAGTATAAGTCGCACTTGCCGAAAATGCATAATAAAGAAGGAAAAAAACATATATAAGTTGCACTGGAGCCCGGCCAAACTATGAAAAAAACTGCTACTTATAGTCCGAAAAATACGGTACTTTATTTGTCGCCATGGAGGCAAGGATTAGTGATTTACAAGTAGCTAAAACACTGTGGCTGAACTTTAGCAGTGTGGCACTTTAGTGTTTATAGCTTCACCTTTAGTTTTCAAACTAAACAAAATGTCTATTCTCCCTCTTCTGTCTTCACACCATTTCTGCGTGCAAGTGCGTTCTGCGTGTGTTAACTAGCATGCGCCTCTTAAGTCTGATATTACCAGCAATGCCATGGCGCACCATCATGTCAATTGAAAAAACAAAAACAAAAAAACAGTATTTATTTAGGCATTAAAGTTCATTTTTTAATTCATTATTACCGCAGTACTTTATTACCACCGACCGGTATATACCATAAAACCGGAACACAGATTACACTTTTATTTTGAGGACACCCAAATTTGGTATTTACTAGGGGTGTAACGGTACGTGTATTTGTATTGAACCGTTTCGGTATGGGGGTTTCGGTTCGGTTCGGAGGTGTACCGAACGAGTTTCCACACAAACATATTAAGTAGCCGCCTCCGCTTCCTTCTGCCTCTGTCTCTGTCAGTACCCTACACAGCACCCAGCATTGCCCCACCCACACAACCATCTGATTGGTTCCAAACAGAGCGGTAACAGTCAATCAGCAGTGCGTATTCAGAGCGGTAACAGCCAATCAGGAGTGCGTATTCAGAGCGCATGTAGTTAGTGCTTAGCGTTTAGCAGGTAAGCATCAGGCAGCGGACTCTCCCCAAATGATAATAAACACCTCCCAGTCAACTACTAGTAACATCACTATGAGCCCGTTGACCTTCTAGAAATATAAAAGGCAGCTCAGCTCGCTCGCAGTCCTGGCTTGAGGTGAAGGCTAATTCGCTTTTAGCGTAACGTTAGCTCATTTTGCAGTGTGTGTGTGTGTGTGTTACGGACAGCAAAGCCCTGTCTGTCTGTTATTTCACTTTACCTTTTTCTGTGTTGATTGAGCTGTGTTGAAGCAGCAAAAAAGGACATTATGTTAAATGAAGAGTTTCTGTCTCTGATAGTTGATATAATAATGTAAGTGCATAATTAAGCCTACATGAACTCCTATTGCTATTGTACTATTTTTTTGAGCTATAGTTACATTAATCATTAGTAATGGTACAGCTTAGTTTTGAATGACAGGGTCCCTGCTATCACATGTTGATAAAAATATAACATTTACATAATAAAAATAAACTACAGGCTTCCCAAATTCTGTAATAAATTAAGCATGATGAGTTGACTTGAAACTGTTTAATGTTGCACTTTTTATATGTAGAAGAAAAGTTTTGTCATCTTATTTAATCTGAGCAACAACTTGAGGCAGGTTAATGTTGATTTACGTGGGCAGAATTATTATAGTGTTCCCAATGTTAAAAGGATAAAGCCATTGTTTACAAATTTGGCAAATAAATAACCAAAACATTTATATTTTGTTGTTTTCTTACTGTACCGAAAATGAACCGAACCGTGACCTCTAAACCGAGGTTCGTACCGAACCGAATTTTTTGTGTACCGTTACACCCCTAATATTTACTCTACCTGGTCAGTGGCCTTGTGGTTAGAGTGTGGTCGTGAGTTCAAACCCCGGCAGAGTCATACCAAAGACTATAAAAATGGTCCCTATTACCTCCCTGATTGGCACTCAGCATCAAAGGTTGGAATTTGGGGTTACATCACCAAAATGATTCCCTAGCGCGGTCATCGCTGCTGCTCACTGCTTCCCTCACATCCCAGGGGGTGGAACAAGGTGATGGGTCAAATGCAGAGGGTAATTTCACCACACCTAGTGTGTGTGTGACTATCAGTGGTACTTTAACTTTAATTTAAGATTAAAACATGGGCCAACATTTTTGTTCTTCAACTTAAAAAGTTATCTTTAGAGTCTATACAGCCTCCTTAATACTACCTGCCAAATCCGGCAGTCGACCCTATGATTTTACACCTGCTGAGCTGTAGTATTAAAGTCGTAACAGCTTGCGTATAAAGTAATCTGCAATGCTGACACTCCCTTCTCCATCTTCAAAGCAACCGTTACTGTCTTTTGGGTATTTTACATATCACCCCTGAGGTGACAATGCATCTTATCTGACTGTGGGATGTAGGGTCACTGTATGAAATGATGCACGGTTGCGACAATATCCCGCCTTGGTTGGGTGATGTTAGAAAAAGCGCAAGTGATATCTGTGTGAAAAAAGCCTATGTCCTTCAAAAAATTAGAATTCATTGTTGTTAACAGACATGGATTTGTTGCTTTTTAGATAAAATATTCATCTGAAATCGAACCTGAGATGGGAATTCTTAAGTTTATGTGCACTCTGACCATGACTTCTGGTGAATGTTGCTGCTTTAATAATAATTATGACAAAGCTGCAGGAGTATAAGATCTTATAGCTACTCTAAACTCACCTTAGTGCTCCATGCCTGTACTTCCTCTTGCATCTGTGTCTAGTAGCTAACTACTTGGCAATGTACCCAGCAGCTTTAAGTGTGTAAACGTGAAATAAGGTCACGCTGACAAAGGCCACGTAGGATTGCTTACAGCACAAACAAGAACAGCAAGCCAGTGTGTACGTATATCGCCAACCTGTTAGTCTACGTTTCTAATGGCGCGCTTCAGAGTCATTATTGAACCCTGTCACTCTGATCCCTGGCAAACATGGCATGTTTACCGATGGGATTGTTTGTACGCTACCGAGGCGGCGGGCCCGCTCAATCTACACTATCTGACACTATGTAAACATAGTGTTTGTCCTTTTGGGCTGATTATTAATTCCACATAAAATGAAGGCAAGGGAAGGTTAAAAGAGGTGCAAAGTCAAACGGCTGCTTTGCCTATTAATTGTGTTTTGATCGGTAGTTGATGCATAATTAAAACCGGTATTGGGTGGACGGCGGAAAGTGAGGGTTCAGATAAGCAAGGAGCGAGGCCAAGAATAATGTATGGCTTCAACACAAGATACTTTAAAAGATATGCAAACATGTATGTTTAAAACTGCTTTTAAAAAGACAGTGAACATATTAAGGTGCCTTATCTTTTAATGCCCCACGTGCTATTAATGTTGCTCTTATTCCATTATTAGACTCTTCTGGCACACTGAACTGCACTTAACAAACACTTTTCTGTTGGTGCTCTCACTGGGACATGGATTTAAAAATCATATAAATAAACAATAAGACCTGAAGGTGTTTTAAAGAAAGCACAAGATTAGTATGTGTATTCTCAGTAGAAGCATTCCCAATTGACGCCAGTCCACTTATTAATTATAGGTTGTGTTTTGATGCAGTTGTTGCAAAAATGAGTGCATTGCTTGGCTGCAGCCAGCAGGGGCGCTGTTGACTCAGTCTCAAAATACTATCTCTAATCAATAATATATGTGACTTGTATAATGATTTTCAGGAAACACATGTGCGCTCGACATTATATCATAAATATTTGTTTGCATATAATGTTTAATTGTTCTAAAAAACACAAACTAGCATGTCATTGCGAAATGTCCTTGCATACATAAATAACGGTGAAAATTATTTGGATATTGTTAAAATTTGTGAGAGAAAAAATTAATTACACTTTCTTAGTACAGTCAAATTAAAACAGAAAAATAATAATACAATGATTTAATATAATATAACAATTATAACACATAGTATTTACGGTATATACAATATTAAAGGGGAACATTTTCACCAGACCTATGTAAGCGTCAATATATACCTTGATGTTGCAGAAAAAAGACCATATATTTTTTTAATTGATTTCCGAACTCTAAATGGGTGAATTTTGGCGAATTAAACGCCTTTCTATTATTTGCTCTCGGAGCGATGACGTCACGTTGTGACGTCACATCGGGAAGCAATCCGCCATTTTCTCAACACATTACAAACACCGAGTCAAATCTGCTCTGTTATTTTCCGTTTTTTCGACTGTTTTCCGTACCTTGGAGACATCATGCCTCGTTGGTGTGTTGTCGGAGGGTGTAACAACACGAACAGGGACGGATTCAAGTTGCACCAGTGGCCCAAAGATGCGAAAGTGGCAAGAAATTGGACGTTTGTTCCGCACATGTTACAGACGAAAGCTATGCTACGACAGAGATGGCAAGAATGTGTGGATATCCTGCGACACTCAAAGCAGATGCATTTCCAACGATAAAGTCAAAGAAATCTGCCGCCAGACCCCCATTGAATCTGCCGGAGTGTGTGAGCAATTCAGGGACAAAGGACCTCGGTAGCACGGCAAGCAATGGCGGCAGTTTGTTCCCGCAGACGAGCGAGCTAAACCCCCTGGATGTCTTGGCTCACACCGTCCCTTATGCCACCGAAGATGATCAAGAGAAGAATATCGACCCTAGCTTCCCTGGCCTGCTGACATCAACTCCAAAACTGGACAGATCAGCTTTCAGGAAAAGAGCGCGGATGAGGGTATGTCTACAGAATATATTAATTGATGAAAATTGGGCTGTCTGCACTCTCAAAGTGCATGTTGTTGCCAAATGTATTTCATATGCTGTAAACCTAGTTCATAGTTGTTAGTTTCCTTTAATGCCAAACAAACACATACCAATCGTTAGTTAGAAGGCGATCGCCAAATTCGTCCTCGCTTTCTCCCGTGTCGCTGGCTGTCGTGTCGTTTTCGTCGGTTTCGCTTGCATACAGTTCAAACCGATATGGCTCAATAGCTTCAGTTTCTTCTTCAATTTCATTTTCGCTACCTGCCTCCACACTACAACCATCCGTTTCAATGCATGCGTAATCTGTTGAATCGCTTAAGCCGCTGAAATCGGAGTCTGAATCCGAGCTAATGTCGCTATAGCTTGCTGTTCTATGCGCCATGTTTGTTTGTGTTGGCATCACTATGTGACGTCACAGGAAAATGGACGGGTGTATATAACGATGGTTAAAATCAGGCACTTTGAAACTTTTTTTTAGGGATATTGCGTGATGGGTAAAATTTTGAAAAAAACTTTGAAAAATAAAATAAGCCACTGGGAACTGATTTTTAATGGTTTTAACCCTTCTGAAATTGTGATAATGTTCCCCTTTAATAAAATAAAAACATTCACACTCAAATGTGTATATACGATAACTACTACTTCATTTTTTTCTATAGCATTTATCATGAAAAACAAGCATGCTTACAAAATAAATTGTGAAATATTTTTTTATACATTAAAAACACTGCATGTTGTAGAATATTTTGTTAATTTTTCTCGTTGTTGATCAAGGGAATTCCAATCTCTAGTTGCCACCTTTCACTATTGCGAATGAAAAAACATACCAGACTGTGCTGCTTGGTGGAAACGTGTGCATCGATTCGCTGACGTTGTTGATAAAAATCGATAATAAAATGTGTTATTAAATAATTTGTCGATAATAGTCTGAAATGTCATGACTTGTTTTTCCTTACGGAAAAGAACATGCGTGAGTATAATGAGCAGCACAGTTCATTAATAAATATTTCTGAATGAAGTACCGTAGTCATTATTTATTGTCTGTATTGTTAGTTAGCACATGCCTAAAAATCTCAAGTTGAATTTAGAAGCCAATGTCTAAATTAGAGCTACTAAATAGATGCACACTTCATAAACCGATGAGTCGACCAATCGCTACGATAGTCAATGATTAGTAGACTATCAAAATAGTTGATGGTTACAGCCCTAATTGGCAATTTCATCTTCAACGGCTAACAGCAAACACTTTAATTGCACCTTCCAGTGATTTAACGGTCATTTTCACTACTGCTTTTGTCCACTTATCTCAGGTAGAGTTACTCTGCAGTCTGCGCCCATACAATTAAACCTCGACACTAAAACCCATTCACAAAAGCCGCTTTTAATTAAATTGAACTCAGTTTTGCGATGAAATAATTGCGTAGGACACGGTGGAAGCTTGAAATGATTTTTCCCTCACTCTCTTCAGCTTGGATCGACGCATGGTCTCTGATCACAGTTTAAATCTAACAGCGCTACGAGGAATTAATGGAATTAGCATCATTACGGCAAGAGCAGGTGCGCTTTAGGCGAGTGTCTGTCCCCGTTTCGGCCACGTGACGCCGAGCTGTGTTTAAGTGACAGGAAAATGAGAGCCGTGATGACTGCTGGAGCTTAAAATGGGATATATTGGGAATAAAGCCCATCTGTGTGCTGCCATTAAGTGTGCTATCAAGTTGAAAATCCTAATGTTTAATTAAGCTTTTTTTTTCCCACAACAAAAGGATGCCACAGGTGCTCGCTTCTAAAAGTGTTCTACTTTTCCCTGGAAGAAAAGCCTTGGATTTATGTGAATGTGCATGGAATTCTATTGGCGTAAAGAGTGATTTTTTTATAGGTCATTATCGGGAATTAATTTCATTTTAATCACTTGTCGCTCTCTCTGACCGTTAGGAAATAGAGTGGCGAGCAGCAGCATGTACATTGGCGTGCTATCAAGTGTCATCAGTGTGTAAAAAACGACAGAAAAACCTCAGACCAGCTGCCCGTTGCTCATTACTGCAGTCAACACACACACACACACACACATACATATACACGTACACACAAACTGACAGTTTCTACTCTAGCTTTTGTTGCTAATGGGGACATCGACTTGGCTTTTGAAAGCACTCAATTAGTTCTAACTCGGAGGGGAAATATGTATGGAACTTCATGGACGTGTCATCATGACATGTCTGGAGATTGTGAGCGTGACAATGAAGCATTAGCGTGAGCATCAGCACAGTCATTTGCGTGATAGAGTTGCTTTCGTCTGTAGCGTTTGTCCATCTGTGCAGTGTGACACGTGAACAAAGAACCAGCTTAATTATTGTATGTGTTAGAGCAATGATGTGACAATACTTTCAGTATGTACAGTTGTAGTTAGAATTGCACATACATTACACTCATCATTGGCATGGCTGTCATTCTACTTTATTTCAATTCTACTTCTAATTATGTTATGCTACTACAACTGCAGTCAATCATGATCACAATTCGAGTTTGGCCTTATCCTTTGGTCTTTAAGGCATGAAACTGTGTTTTTACACATTCATTTTTGCGTAAAAATAGCACGTCTGCATTTTTTAAATGAAATATCAACAAAAATTTGTTGAGCAGTTGCCTCAGGTACTCAGGTATTACCTGCTCAGTGGCCTAGTGATTAGAGTGTCCGCCCTGAGATCGGTAGGTCGTGAGTTCAAACCCCGGCCGAGTCATACCAAAGACTATGGCACTCAGCATCAAGGGTTGGAATTGGGGGTTAAATCACCAAAAAATGATGGTGATGGGTCAAATGCAGAGGATAATCTCACCACACCTAGTGTGTGTGTGACAAACATTGTTACTTTAACTTTAACTTTAGCTTACTCGCTGTTTTTCCTGCTTAAACGCCGCACTGAGTTGCCGCACTGACTTGCTATCTCTACAAACTTTCTTCTGCCGCTTCTTTTACAAGTGTTTTTTTTTTATGAGGGAAGGGCCCAGAGCAGCACCCACAGCTCATTGAGGAGAGCGTTACATGCTTTCACATCAGTCACTAAAAAGATTCTTCACTAAATTTGTGATTTGCTGAATTGGCAACGCTGATCCGCCCTGCCCCTTCTTCTTATTCTCTAACAGACCAGGTGTGTATGATGTGCGTTAAGAAACAGAGTTACAATGCATACCACCACCTGCTGCATAGAGTTGTAACACCAAGCTTTATTCACAGTCCCATTGTGAAGTGAAGTGAATTATATTTATATAGCACTTTTCTCTAGTGCAGGGGTCAGCAACCCGCGGCTCCGGAGCCACATGCGGCTCTTTGATCACTCTGATGCGGCTCAGCTGCATACTTGCCGACCCTCCCGATTTTCCCGGGAGACTTCCGGATTTCAGTGCCTCTCCCAGAAATCTCCCGGGGCAAATATTCTCCGATTTTCATCTTAACAATAATAATAAGGGCGTGCCGTGATGGTACTGCATTTAGCGCCATCTACAACCTGTACTAACAGCGTGCTAGGCCAGCGACATGTTGTATGCAACTTCTGCTTGCACACGTAAGTGACAGCAAGGCATACTTGGTCAATAGCCACACAGGTTACACTGACGTTGACCGTATAAAACAACTTGAACACTCTTACGAATATGCGCCACACTGTGAACCAAAACCAAACAAGAATGACAAACACATTTCGGGAGAACATCTGCACACAACATAAACACAACAGAACAAATACCCAGAATCCCATTCATCCCTAACTCTTCCGGGCTACATTATACACCCCCGCTACCACCAAACCCCGCCCCCACCCCAACCCTGCTACCCCACACATCAACCCCCCCTCTCCGTGCGTCGGTTGAGGTGGGCGGGGTTTCGTGGTAGCGGGGGTGTATAATGTAGCCCGGAAAAGTTAGGGCTGCATGGGATTCTGGGTATTTGTTCTGTTGTGTTTATGTTGTGTTACGGTGCAGATGTTCTCCCAAAATGTGTTTGTCATTCTTGTTTGGTGTGGGTTCACAGTGTGGCGCATTATTAGTAAGAGTGTTAAAGTTGTTTTATACGACCACCGTCCGTGTAACCTGTGTGGCTGTTGACCAAGTATGCCTTGCTGTCTCTTACGTGAGCAAGCAGAAGCCTCATACAACGTGTGGATGGGCCGGCACACTGTTTGTACAGGTTGTAGAGGGCGTTAAATGCTGTGCCATCACGGCACGTTCGGGAGAATAGTTGCCCTGAAATTCGTAGTCTCCCGGAAAAATCGGGAGGGTTGGCAAGTATGACGCTGTCAAGCGCTATTCAGATAAAACTGGCGGGCCGCACTAACATTAAATTTTCATAATAAGGTGCGGGCTGCGTGTCTGAGACCCCTGGTTTATACATAGCACAAAGCAAAAAAAAACTTTGTATGCAGTGTTATTTCATTTTAAATTTCAAAAGAGTTTTGTGGCTCCCATTGTTTTCTTTAATTTGTGAAACTGGTCAAAATGGCTCTTTGAGTGGTAAAGGTTGCTGACCCCTGCTCTAGTGACTTGAAACGCTTTACATAGTGAAACCCAATATCTAAGTTACATTTAAACCAGTGTGGGTGGCACTGGGAGCAGGTGGGTAAAGTGTCTTGCCCAAGGACACAACAGCAGTGACTAGGATGGCGGAAGCGGGAATCGTACCTGGAACCCTCAAGTTGCTGGCACGGCCACTCTACCGACCAAGCTATGCCGCCCCACGTAATGCGTTCATGAGCGAAAACCCAATGTAACTGTGGCAAATGTGTAGTTATTTGTTAAAACAGTTGAGATTTTGATACGTGAAGTTATTTATTCCAATCGTTATTTGACGAATTGAATATTCTGAGCTCCCGTTTCTGTTGCTAGTGTTGTTTCAACGAGCCGAGGAGTTTCCATCGATAATGTAATTTAGACAGCAAACAATTTGAGACTAAGTCAACATTGCCTCTTCTGGTTGCTGCCAAATAGTGCACGCCATTTTACCCCAATTGCAATTAATCAACAGTAAATTTCACACAACTGATTGGATGCTCATCAAACTAATCAATAACAACTAAGAGTCTATAGAATCAAACCTTAAGAAGTTCTGGATTCCGACTATACACATTTCATCCCTGCTGTTATCAGTTTGTTGACAATGGAAGTTGGACGTGACTGTCGTCCCAATCAGACACAAGTCATTTCTGTCCTGCTGCCAGCCATCATCATCAACAAGCACTACTGGCTAAAGTACTTTCACAGATGGCGCCGTGAAACACTCCACCGCCACCTTTTGTTGTTCCTGTTTATTCAGCACTGCTCATCCGTATGTAATGAAATAGCTTCATTACAGCAATTTACTCCCCATACCACCTCGTTCGGTATTCCAGCAGCGTGTGCAGATGCTGGAGCTGCAGCAGGGTTAAGTGCTGAGGCAACGCAGAAGAAGTGAGCCGTTCGGATGACGCCGCAACTTTCTTAATGGGTTTGGCATATTCGGACACATTGTCTTGATGTTGTTGATGAGCCGCCTTGCCCTTGCTTGAGCACATACACTAGAGATGCGCGGTTTGCGGACACAACCGCGGAGTCCGCGGATTATCCGCGGATCGGGCGGATGAAATTAAAAACAATAAGATTTTATCCGCTCGAGGGTCGGGTCGGGCGGATTAATTAGATATTTTTTTTATTTTTTTATTTTTTTGCGGGTGGCAGTTAAACCAATTCGGAAATATATATACATAGTTAAATGTTGTTACCCACATACGAAAAACGAGCAGGCACCTGCTGCATATGCCACAACAGAAGAAAAAAAAAGAAAAGAGATGGACACTTTTACGGAGCGGAGAAGGGACGCCTCGCCGGGGTCCGGGACCGAGGCCCCTTCCCCCGAGAGGGCCCCACCGGGAGCCGTAGCTGAGGCGTTCCGCGAGAAGGGCCCGACGCACGTCCAGGGTCACTACCGCGCCCACCGCACCGACACCCCGCCTCGTCCGCTTTCGCAGTGCGCTCACGAAAGGGGTGGGGCTCACCCTGGTTGATATAGTGAGCAGGACGGTGGCCATGGAATTTCATTTAAGGTTTGTGATAAACCATCAAACTCATTCGTTAAAAGGACTCTATAGTAATATAAAGCAAATTTTTCTGGACATTATCATGCAAGAAAAGTTTATTTTTGGGATCGCGATCACCGCGTAATGATTTTTAAAGGTTGCATTACATTATTAACTGTCCCATGTGATCAGCCAGTGCGATTGGAAGTCCATGCTCAATTATTGCCTCCGTAAATAAAACTTCGGCATTTATCACATCCAAAGAATCTGTTTGGGCGACGAAAAACGTTGAAAGTTTTCCACTTGTATCGCTAGCAATGGCATTAGACTTGTGTTTTTTTGTCCCAACGTGGTCTTTTACATCGCTAATTCCTCCGTGTCCGATCGAAAAATCTTGTCTGCACAAGGTGCAATTCGCGTAGTTTTCACCCTTTTTTTTTTTTTTTAATTAATATTAGATATATAACAACGGGCGGATGGCGGGCGGGTGCAGTTCTGATCAAACGTTACATCGGGTGGATGGCGGATGGTTGACGACTTTCTGACGCGGTTGCGGATGAAATAAATTGCCTATCCGCGCATCTCTAACATACACTCTGTTTCAGTTGTTTGAGCATGGTAGATTATATCTTCGACTTCTTGTCGGTTTATTTTCAACTACGCCCGTGGAAAATTATTTGTGCATTCCGGAAAGATGTCTGTTCAGATTAGAGGACATGCTGAGAGGGCTGGAAAGAGGAAGAATGACCATATTAGGTAGTTGTTGGCAGCAGCAACAGAAATTAATTAAGAGTCAATAACTGGAAAATTGATTGTTGATTTAATGGTGTTTGAAGCAACTCACTGCAAATTATGTGCTGTACTCGTGTGCAACCAGCAAAGGCGCTGCTGATTCAGCCTCAACTAGTTTGTACCTCATGACACTAGGGTTGTACGGTATACCGGTATGAGTATAGTACCGCGATACTAATTATTTATTTTCGGTACTATATACCGCCTCTGAAAAGTACCGGTCCGCCACCACGCCATTGGTGGATCTACAGCTAGCATCCACTGTAATGATACAAAGTACAGTAGTGTATCTAGTCGATACTACTAATGATTATGTCGATATTTTTTGGCATCACAACATCTTTTTTCGTTTTTTTTTAAATTTACATTATGTTTATAAATTCAGGAAATATGTCCCTGGACACATGAGGACTTTGAATATGACCAATGTATGATCCTGTAACTAAATCAAATCAAATCAACTTTATTTATAGAGCACATTTAAAATTTACCACAGGGGTAGCCAAAGTGCTGCTTGGTATCGGATTGATACCCAAATTCGTGGTATCATCCAAAACTAATGTAAAGTATCAAACAACAGAAGAATAAGTGATTATTACATTTTAACAGAAGTGTAGATAGAACATGTTAAGAGAGAGAAAGTAAGCAGATATTAACAGTAAATGAACAAGTAGATTAATAATTCATTTTCTACCACTTGTCCTTAATAATTTTGACAAAATAATAGAATGGAAAATGACACAATATGTTACTGCATATGTCAGCAGCTAAATTAGCAGCCTTTGTTTGCTTACTTACTAATAAAAGACAAGTTGTCTTGTATGTTCACTATTTCATTTAAGGATAAACTTGCAATAAGAAACATATGTTTAATATACCGCAATATTTTTTGTTAAAATAAAGCTAATAATGCAATTTTTGTGGTCCCCTTTATTTGGAAAAGTACCGAAAATATCGAAGTAATTTTGGTATCGGGACAACACTACATGACACTCAAATGGTCTGCTCAGTACAACACTGGCACAGAGTTCATAACATTCAGTGAGGTTCTCCTTTCCAATTAATTGTATTTATTAAGGATATGAATTTCACAACAACTCACAATTCAATTCAATTCCGATTCTTGGGGTGACACTTAGATTCAGGATGGATTCAACCTAATTCTCATTTCAAACAGTTTATTGCAATATATTATTTAGAATTTAAATCAAAATAAAGCCAATCAAAACAGGTCAAAGGTTACATAAGCTCGTCTTGGCTGATGACGTATAAGCACTGAATATGGCCTAAAACGTCCTTTAAAAATTGATTCTTGAAAATGATCAATCAATTTCGAATCGCAATAAATAAGAATCGCGATTTGGATCTTGATCAATTTTTTCTGGCGTTTTTGAGAGACGTGCTCCCCTCTGGAATTGATGAACCCACTGCATCTGAATAAAAAGAATGCGGAAATTTAAATGCACATTAAATCACGCATCACGTGAGTACAATCCTTACCCTTAATAATGCTATATTTTTTTAAATTATTTTATTAAATATACATGTTTCATACTACAAATGATCAGATGTATGATTTTTAGGTGTTTCTTATTCCTTGGAAACCGAAAGGGCTATACTTGATTTTTGACATTTTCAAATTAATCCATCACCTAATCAATCTTGTATATTAAATGAAAAAGTAAAAAAAAAAAGAGACTTAGCTTAGACCTAGTGACAGAGTTTAGTTTGGTTCACCATGAAATGATTCGGGTCGTTAAATGCTGACCCTGTGACTGAAACCCCACTAACGGAGTACGATCGATGTGGGACTATTTTGAACTGAAACTCAATAAAATGCATGATGAGCTAATACTACTGCTTGATGTATACTGCTGATATACTGGTTGCTAACACTATATCAATCAACCTGATCAATACCTATATATTGTATATACAAATGTACCCCTCTAAGTGTAATGATGGAATATGAACACTTAAATTATCTAAAAAGCACACACTAAAAAATATACTGTAATAATTTATCCTTCTTGCTCATTTGCACCCTAGGGGAAAAGTTGTACTTTTCCTTGCCTCCCATATGCTTTGCATTTGGGTCCAACTTAGAGGCTTTTTGGACGGGCCTTTTCACAATGTGGCAGATGGTGGATTATCCAAACAAGGGGATAAATATCCTTCTTTCCCTCCATGTGCTTGGCCACTGTTTTGAGCGGCCCAACCGTGAGTCAACTGGCTGACTGACCGCCGCCCACACACCGCCTCCTGTGTCGCCGTCTCGTAATTCCATCTATCCTTACCGGGAAAAAGAAGCCTCGCTACTTCTGGCATCAGTTAAGCAATGCTGATGATGAGTAGGCCAACAAATAATATAAATCTTTTTCACATTTAGTTATATCAAAAATACTGCTAACTGTGCCATTACAGTGTAAAATTAGGACCACCATAAAACATGTATTAATGTAGCATGCACTACTTTATTGGCTAGAAGACTCATTGTGTTAATTTGGAAGGCAACAGCGCCTCCTTGCCACAACCGCTGCATTAAAGATGTCCTGTATTTTTTTCAAAATGGAGACGATTAGGCTGACATTGAATGGTTGTTCTGCAAAGGTTTTAGGTTTTTTTCTTAGATATGTAAGAAAAACTGATCTCAAATTAACCCTGATTAAATCACAACTGAAAGGTGGGTGGTTGATGAGCCTTTTGTGTGCTTGTGGGTTCTCTCTAAGGCCATTCAAGAATGAAGCTGTCTGTGGCTTTCTGTTGACTTCTGTCTGTGGTTTCTTACTTTATTTATTTATTTATTTATTTTTTATTATTGTTTTATTTATCCATCCATCCATCCATTTTCTACCGCTTGTCCCTTTCGGGGTCGCGGGGGGTGCTGGAGCCTATCTCAGCTGCATTCGGGTGGAAGGCGACGTACACCCTGGACAAGTACGACCTCATCGCACATTTTTATTTATTTTACTTGTTGGGGGAAAAACAGCACATTTGATGTATGTTTGACGACTTGTTCCAATTATGTGTCTGAAAACCAATAACCAAATGTTAAAAAAAATGTATGTTATCAAGAAGTGCAAAAACGCCGATGGTATATTGCAAACTGTCACGTCGTATATGCCTCCTGAGATGGGTAGATGGATGGAGCTGTTGCACAAGCATAAGAAAAAGCTAAACGCTAAGGGTGTGGGAAAAAATCGATTCGAATTCGAATCGCGATTCTCACGTTGTCCGATTCAGAATCGATTCTCATTTTTAAAAAATCGATTTTTTTTTTTTTTTTTTAAATTAATCAATCCAACAAAACAATACACAGCAATACCATAACAATGCAATCCAATTCCAAAACCAAACCCGACCCAGCAACACTCAGAACTGCAGTAAACAGAGCAATTGAGAGGAGACACAAACACGACACAGAACAATCCAAAAGGAGTGAAACAAAAATGAATATTATCAACAACAGTTATCAATATTAGTTACAATTTCAACATAGCAGTGATTAAAAATCCCTCATTGACATTATCATTAGACATTTATAAAAAAATGAACAATAGTGTCACACTGGCTTACTTTTGCACCGCATCTCATAAACTTGACAACACACTGTGTCCAATATTTTCAAAAAGATAAAATAAGTCATATTTTTGGTTCATTTAATAGTTAAAACAAATATACATTATTGCAATCAGTTGATAAAACATTGTCCTTTACAATTATAAAAGCTTTTTACAAAAATCTACTACTCTGCTTGCATGTCAGCAGACTGGGGTAGATCCTGCTGAAATCCTATGTATTGAATAAATAGAGAATCGTTTTGAATCGGGAAAATATCGTTTTTGAATCGAAAATCGCGTTGAATCGAAAAAAATCTATTTTGAATCGAATCGTGGGACACCCAAAAATTTGCAGCCCTACTAAACGCGCTGAGTAATTCCTTTTGATGCTCGCTGAAGTGATGTTACAACGTTGGTTTGAATTTCGGGTTGTGGATCGTATTGCAAGACAATTTTTTTTTTTTTATAAGAACAAGCAAAAATACAAAAGTCGCTATTTACTGTAATAACATGTAATCATTTGTGAAATGTTGCAAGTTAAGGTCATACACAGAGTTTAAAAAAATACTTTTAAAATGTAATTTATTATGTTACTTTGCCAAAAGAGTAATTAAATTAATAATTTCTAAGAAAAGTAATTATTGCTTTACTTAAAAAAAAAAAAAAAAAATCTTAAAATATCTGGCAAATGCAGTAGAAGGGTTTTTCATGAAAGCAGAGTGTATGAGTGTGTGCCTTTTTAAAAGGCGGTGCTTGTTGCCAAGTGGCGTGTATCGTCAGTGAGGTAGCCAGACTTTGCAGCATAGATGTTGCCTCCTCCTATTTGATATCAGAATCAGAAATACTTTAATAATCCCAGAGGGGAAATTAAGATTTTCAGCACAATCCCATTCAAGAGCAGACAAACATTACAGATAGACAGAACAGGATTGCTGACGGGTCTGCCAAAAAGGGTGAGAAACAGGCTCATAGCCATAGCACACATTGCATTCGGTCTCCCCTAGAGGGGGGGGTCCTCTCCAAGGTTTCTCATAGTCATTCACATCGACGTCCCACTGGGGTGAGTTTTTCCTTGCCCTGATGTGGGCTCTGTACCGAAATTGTCGTTGTGGCTTGTGCAGCCCTTTGAGACACTTGTCATTTAGGGCTATATAAATAAACATTGATTGACTGCGATGAGGTGGCGACTTGTCCAGGGTGTACCCCGCCTTCCGCCCGATTGTAGCTGAGATAGGCTCCAGCGCCCCCCGCGACCCCAAAGGGAATAAGCGGTAGAAAATGGATGGATGGATGATTCATTGATTGACATAATACTGTGTGTAAGAGGGTAACGTCAAAGAACACAAAGGACATTAAAGACATCAAAAGAGCAGAGCTGATGCAACCAGCCACTTCTACACAGAGCCACAAAAGTAAAACATCCATCCATCCATCCATTTTCTACCGCTTATTCCCTTTTGGGGTCGCGGGGGGCGCTGGAGCCTATCTCAGCTACAATCGGGCGGAAGGCGGGGTACACCCTGGACAAGTCGCCACCTCATCGCAGGGCCAACACAGATAGACAGACAACATTCACACTCACATTCACACACTAGGGCCAATTTAGAGTTGCCAATCAACTTATCCCCAGGTGCATGTCTTTGGAGGTGGGAGGAAGCCGGAGTACCCGGAGGGAACCCACGCAGTCACGGGGAGAACATGCAAAATCCACACAGAAAGATCCCGAGCCCGGGATTGAACCCAAGACTACTCAGGACCTTCGTATTGTGAGGCAGATGCACTAACCCCTCTTCCACCGTGCTGCCCATAAACAACAACAAAAAAACTAAACATATACACTGTGGTGGCCTCTGCAGTCTTCCACGCCATCGTCTGCTGGGGTGGGGGGAGCATAGCCAGAGACAAGAGCAGACCCAACAAAGCAACCAAGAGAGCCGACTCCACCCTTGGCTGCCCACCAACCCTCGGCCAGTGTCCAATCTGAATGGATGAGCGAGGATAAGTCCAAGGAGACCGAGGTGTCCGATACCTGCTCATTCAGCCAAGACACTGTGGAGCTTGTCCGTCCAGGCGCTCAGCGCCAGCTCCGCAGCCCTGTCTCTTCATCCACATCTCCTCCAGTCTCTCCAAACGGACTCTGGTGTGGCAGAGACCCAGCAGCTGGTCTCCATGGCCAAAAGGCTCCCGGGAGGCAGATCCAGAAGTTCACAAAAAAATCACAGCAGAAGTCACGAAAGTGCCACCCCTTGTCACACAGTCCCAAAGGGTCCCGAACCAAAAGGCAAAAAAAAAAAAACACATGAAAACAAGAGGGAAACATCAGGAACACAAAAGGATGACACAAGAGCACAGGGCTCCTGCCACCAGCAGCCACTACAGCGGTGCCATATCAATTTTATTTTGTTGTGGTGTTGGTTGTTGCATTCATTAGTAAAATTGTATTTCTTGTATTGAAATGACACTGTCATTGGGACATAAAACCACATCAAAAGTAGCTTGCCACAATACACCAAACATATCGAAAACGGCTTTGTAACGTACATAAAAGTAATTAATTAGATTACTCATTACTCGTAAACGGACTGGTTTTACGAGCAAACACATGTAAAAACAAGCTCACCACTGTTAATATTAGGGCATATAAAGTAATAAATATTGTCTTTAAGACATTAGGACTGTAATGTGGAGGTTTTGCATGGCTTGCTGAGGTCTCATAACCTTTTTGTCAGCTTTACGTAACAGGCATATTAATCCTGGGTTGTATTTCTACCAGACACACACAAAAAAGGTCACCTTATTTAGTCCAAACAGATCTTGCAAGCCATTTGTCTCCCTTCCAAAAATGATCAGGACAACTAATCTACATTTGTCAAAGTTTGGATCGTTATTGTGATAAATGGCGGTTTAAGTGAGCAATCCTTTTAGTAGTAATTGTGATCAAACGCCTCTTTCTCGATTGGGTATCAAGCTTGGAGACGGAGGAGGCTAAATATTCTCTCCACTCTGTTTAAACAGACCCCGCAGCACGGACAAATGTTTAAAAATGAGGCAGCCTCATGCAAGCAGACAGCTATTTGAATCTAACGAACTATATCAATGATAGAATAATCCCTCACACATTATCTTTTCATCCATTCATGTTTTTATTCATGGGCTTCTTGAGCCGTCAATATTTCTCAGCCGAGAGTCGCCGGGCTGCCAGCCTCAAAGGTCGGCCGCTATTTAGCCAGCATTGGGTGTATTTTGGAGGAGAAAAAAAAAAAGTGACAACATCGGCAGCATGGTGATAAGACGCCCTGAGCGTGAGTGTTGAGCGAGTGGCTCATGGAAAACAATAAATGAATCACACTGCTGGCATCTGGAGTCATCGCAGTGTGTGAAGGAAAGACTGACAATTCCTGGAGACTTGGCCCCTCCCGTTCCTAACAGGATCCCATTGGCTTCCTATGTCTAAGCAGGAAGTGCATGAAGTCAGACTCCTTCCCATCTCCACACCCACTGGAGCCTCCGAGTCCCCTCTCTCCGTCAACCACTCGCCGTAATCAAAAGTCTCCATTGAAGTGTTGCCTCAAGTGTCGTACTCATTGGCGAAAAGGAGAGAGGTGTCCAAAGGTCAGCAGCACAAGTGGCACATAGCAGCGAGGTGACGACTTTGCTCTACCACCGAACATCACCGGTGTGGAATTCCGTGTGAGGACAGCAGATGAGTGGCGTTTAGGAGGGAAGGCAGCAGGTGCAGCACTGTCACGCCGCTCAAATTGGGCTCGGGGAAAATTGGCAGCCCCTCGTCGTACGGAAAAGGCTCATTGCAGCTCTTTTTAAAATGATGAATACACAAACTGAGAAAAATCTGCCCTTAAAATGGGGATGCAGCTATCGATTATTTTAGTAATCGAGTAATCTATCAATTTAGTTTGTTCGATTAATTGAGTACCGTATTTTTCAGACTATAAGTCGCAGTTTTTTTCATAGTTTGGCCGGGCTCCAGCGCGACTTATATATGTTTTTTTCCTTCTTTATTATGCATTTTCGGCAGGTGCGACTTATACTCCAGTGCGACTTATACTCCGAAAAACACGGTAATCGGATAAAACACACTTTGAAGCATCAATGTGTATTTTAGGGAAATTAGTTGAAATAAATAACAATATATCTGCTTGCCAGACCCTTAATTATGGTAACACTTTAGTATGGGGAACATATTCACCATTAATTAGTTGCTTATTAACATGCAAATTAGTAACATATTGGCTCTTAATTAGTCATTATTAAGTACTTACTAATGCCTTATTCTGCATGGCCTTAATATAACCCTAACCTCTAACCCTAACCCTAACCAAATAACTCAAAATTAAGTCTTTGTTACTTAGAATATGTTCCCCTAGTGTCCAAATAACTCAAAATTAAGTCTTTGTTACTTAGAATATGTTCCCCTAGTGTCCAAATAACTCAAAATTAAGTGTTTGTTACCTAGAACAGTGTTTTTCAAACACTGTGCCGCGGCACACTAGTGTGCCGTGAGATACAGTCTGGTGTGCCGTGGGAGATGATCTAATTTGACATATTTGGGTTAAAACATTTTTTTGCAAACCAGTAATTATAGTCTGCAAATGATGTGTTGTTGTTGAGTGTCTAGAGCTCGGCAGTGTAACCGTGTATTACTCTTTCATATCAGTAGGTGGCAGCCGGTAGCTAATTGCTTTGTAAATGCAGGTAAAAAGGTGTCTTATGCTTAAACCAAAAATAAACAAAAGGTGAGTGCCCCTAAGAAAAGGCATTGAAGCTTAGGGAAGGCTATGCAGAACGAAAGTAAAACTGAACTGGCTACAAAGTAAACAAAAACAGAATGCTGGACGACAGCAAAGACTTACTGTAGAGCAGAGACGGCGTCCACAATGTACATCTGAACATGACATGACAATCAACAATGTCCCCACAAAGAAGGATAAAAACAACTGATATATTCTTGATTGCTATAACAAAGTAGATGCGGGAAATATAAGATATGAAACTGCTACAGGAAAATACCAACAAAAGAGAAAAAAACACCAAAATAGGAGCGCAAAACAAGAACTAAAACACTACACACAGGAAAACAGCAAACAACTCAATAAGTCAGGGTGTGATGTGACAGGCGGTGACAGTACACTTACAGTACTTTGAGACAAGAGCTATAGTGATGCATGCGTGGTTATGCTTTAAAGTCATATCCAACAATTGCGACAATGACTTTTAACTGTCAACTGAGTTTATGATTTCTGCTGGTGGTGTGCCTCCGGATTTTTTCAACGCAAAAAATGTGCCTTGGCTCAAAAAAGGTTGAAAAACACTGACCTAGAATATGTTCCCCATACTAAAGTGTTACCTTAATGTTTTGTCTTACAAATGCACATCATCAACATTAAAATTGCACATTGAACATGTGTGCATTAATACAAATATTGTTTGCTGTACCCACGCACCACCGCTCTCATGTACGCTTTTTACAAGCAGTCGTGTATTTTAGGTACTGGGCATTCCACGTGATCCTGATGTTATCAATTTTTGTTATTCACACTCATTAATTGATTAATCAAAACGATAGAATATAAAGCGAATATTTTTTTTCTAACCAGTGTAATATTTTAATTGTTGCATCACTGATTTACTAGAATAAAGAACCCTCTCAAGTTTCTCGGAAGGCTCCTTAGAAAATCACTACTCGAATATTAATCAATCAAAGTTTATTTGTATAGCCCTGAATCACAAGTGCCTCAAAGCAAACCACAACGGATCATCGGGCAAGAAAAAACTCAACCCATTGGGACAATGAGAAACCTTGGGAGGGACCACAGATGTGGGTACCCACAGCTAAAACACTGTGTATGGACGTTAGCCGCGAGCTGGCTATGTTTTAAAGCACCACTTACAGAGTGGCGCTTCAGTTTTATTCTTCTGTCTCCACACTGTTTCAACTGTGTGTTGACTTACATGCGCCTCGGCCCATATTACCAGCCACATCACCACAGCGCCCCATCGTGTCCATGAAAAAAAAAAGGACCGGTATTTTTCAAAGGCAGTATAGTACCTTGTTAATTCATTCAATTCACTGCTGTACTTTATTAGTACCGGTATACTGACAACCCTAAGATGGACACAGTATCACAATGCGTTCATGCTTCAGTATCGTTTGACCCGTCACTAATGATTATTATTAGAGATGTCTGATATTATCGGGCTGCCGATAATATCGGCCGATAAATGCTTTAAAATGTAATATTGGAAATTATTGGTATCGGTTTCAAAAACTAAAATGTATGACTTTTTAATGACTGTTTAATGCATCCAGCAGGGCGTCACGGTGGCAGAGGGGTTAGTGCATCTGCCTCACAATACGAAGGTCCTGAGTAGTCTTGGGTTCAAAACCGGGCTCGGGATCTTTCTGTGTGGAGTTTGCATGTTCTCCCCGTGACTGCGTGGGTTCCCTCCGGGTACTCCGGCTTCCTCCCACCTCCAAAGACATGCACCTGGGGATAAGTTGATTGGCAACACTAAAAATTGGCCCTAGTGTGTGGATGTGAGTGTGAATGTTGTCTATCTGTGTTGGCCCTGTGATGAGGTGGCGACTTGTCCAGGGTGTACCCCGCCTTCCGCCCGATTGTAGCTGAGATAAGCTCCAGCGCCCCCCGCGACCCCAAAAGGGAATAAGCGGTAGAAAATGGATGGATGGATGGATTTTTAAAACGCTGCTGTACGGAGTGGTACATGGACGTAGAGAGAAGTACAGAGTGCCAATAAACCTTAAAGGCACTGCCTTTTGTGTGCCGGCCCAATCACATAATACCTACGGCTTTTCACACACACACAAGTGACTTCCAAGCATATTTGGTCAAAAGCCATACAGGTCACACTGAGGGTGGCCGTATAAATCACTTTAACACTGTTACAAATATGCGCCACACTGTGAACCCACACCAAACAAGAATGACAAACACATTTCGGGAGAACATCCGCACCGTAACACAACATAAACACAACAAAACAAATACCCAGAACCCCTTGCAGCACTAACTCTTCCGGGACGCTCCAATAAACCCCAACCCCGTCCACCTCAACCTCCCCATGCATGTCTCAAATTCCAAGCTGCTGTTTTGAGGCATGTTAAAAAAAAAAAGCACTTTGTGACTTCAATAATAAATATGGCAGTGCCATGTTGGCATTTTTTTCCATAACTTGAGTTGATTTATTTTGGAAAACCTTGTTACATTGTTTAATGCATCCAGCAGGGCATCACAACAAAATTAGGCATAATAATGTGTTAATTCCACGACTGTATATATCGGTATCAGTTGATATCGGAATCGGTAATTAAAAGTTGGACAATATCGGAATATCGGCAAAAAAGCCATTATCGGACATCTCTAATTATTATTGTATTGTTATTTGTATTAATAATATGGAACATCATTTTTCTTGTATAGTGTAATTGCTCACCGAGTTGTAAGTCTGGGATGGCTCGTGCCTGACTCACTGCAAGCGTACAGCATTGAGAGGACGTGACACTTGTTTTCCCAACCCTCCATAATGAATGGTTTTAGTCCACACGGTGGAGAGTTTTTAGCATGTGCCAGTCCCTTTTGTACATTTACGTGTTGGAGTAATTACAGCCGAGGACGGGCGGCGTTCCCTTCCGACGGCATGACGTAAAGCGGGGGAGGTGGCGTGGGTAAACATTCCTGCAGGAGAACCATGCATGGCAGCTGCTTGGTAACGTTAGGCTGACATACAGGGGGCGCTCTGTCATTGCACACTGTTTGTTTAGCGTTTTCACTTGCATAAATACAACCAAATCGTGTCTCTTTGGACTCCTAGTATTCCTATTAGTATTTCTGTGTTGCATAACTCCCATACAACATGAACAGCAGTGTCATCTCAATCTTTTTTTTTTTTTTTTTTTTTTTTTTTTTACACAATAGCATGTTTTCAGACACAGGAATGAACGCGTCATTGGTTTGTATTGGCATCACTCTTTGATGTTCACCCCTATTGTGCTTCTATTCGCCGCATGGCACGTCCCCACGTTTCCTGTGTTTGCGTGTTCATGTCGCCTCTCCTGAAACACTATATCCTCTCTGTGAGTTTTCCAGCGGGAGGACTTTTAAAATTTAGTGGTGTGCTGACTGATGTTTGGCAGAGGCAGTGCCGCCGCTGTTGAGGTTTGATTGAGAGGCCCACGTGGTGCACTGCAGCCTGCAGAGCGGCATCGTAAAAACCTCAGACCAGGACACACTAAAGGCTGCTCTGGTTTTTACTCTATTAAATCTGGTCTTATATAGTGTGGCTTTGCCCGGGTTAATTTATCGTAAATAATGCAACTAATTGAATTTATTGACTCCTCATGTAAGTTTTTATCTGACACAACTGCAGAAGAACCTCTATGGTTGAACGCAACTCTGTTAACCCTGTTTAGCAGGGATTTTAGAACGATTAGTCCCCCTTGAATATGAGGACATCTTGTGTAATGTACAGTACAAATTAGGGATGTCCCGATCCAGGTTTTTGCACTTCCGATCCGATACCGATACTGACCGATACCGATACTGGCCTATCCGAGCATGTATTAGGGCTGGGCGAAATGGCCTTTTTTTAATATTGCGATATTTTAAGGCCATATTGCGATACACGATATATATCTCGATATTTTGCCTTAGCCTTGAATGAACACTTGATGCATATAATCACAGCAGTATGATGATTCCATGTGTTTTGATTGATTGATTGAGACTTTTATTAGTAGGTTGCACAGTGAAGTACATATTCCGTACAATTGACCACTAAATGGTAACACCCCAATAAGTTTTTCAACTTGTTTAAGTCGGGGTCCACTTAAATTGATTCATGATACAGATATATACTATCAGATATATACTATCATCATAATACAGTCATCACACAAGATAATCACATTGAATTATTTACATCATTTATAATCCGGGGTGTGGAGGGGGGCGCCGGATGTAAGTGTCAAAAAGACAGCCAAAAGAGTTTGATATGAGAATAAATCTAAAGTTAAAATATAGGGTAGAAATGCATCCATTTGCAGGAAATGTAGTCTTGATTTTCAAAATTTTCTTTCAAGGCTTGCATGTCTACATTAAAACATTCTTCTTCATACTGCATTAATATATGCTACTTTTAAACTTTCATGCAGAGAAGGAAATCACAACTAAATAGATCACTAATTTTTTCAGACGGTGTTGATCTGGAAATTTTTGCCTCAGCATTTTGATGGTGTGGGCGTGTGGCACCGAACGGAGATAAGCGTCTCGACAGACATTACAATATTTGAACAATGATGACAAAAACGGTTTTCTCTGTCGTGTCCGTGTGTCGAAAATTGTTATGCGCTTATTTTTTTATTTGATTTTGTGCGTGGCATAGATTTGCCGTGCGCAGAGGACGTTTGAGCAGGCGCGCACCTTAGCGGCTGCGCTAGCATCACAGCTAACGTTAGCCATGCTGCTACCTCTCTGCTCGGGGAGGACGTATACGTATGTGACGTATGACGTATACGTATGTGACGTATGACGTGACAGTATGTGACGTGTGTAAGAAGGTGCGCTCGCTGTCTGTGAGAGGGAGACACAGGAAAGAGTGAGAAGAGCCTGTCGTGTAATGCCAGCAGATAAAAGCAACTGCGTGAGATTCCACAGACCTGTGGATGCGTTGAAGGTGTGCTTGAAAATGCGGAACGGAAATTATAGGGAGCAGCAGAAAAGTGGAATGTACTATTTAAATAAGTGCGTTGGAAAACACGGACCGGAGTTTTTTTTTTAAACTGCATCTGGATCGGCATTTTCCCATGCCTTGCCGATACGCATTTTTTGTCAAATATCGGCGGCCGATCCGATCCAAATATCGGATCGGGACATCCCTAGTACAAATACTTCGTCAGACAGCAACACCGTTGGAAAATGTGTCTTTTTGTGCGGTGTTGGCAGTAAAACCATGTGATTTATCAAAAAGAAAAGTAATGATGATAATGAAAAGGATCTACATAAACAAAGAATGTTACAGTCCACGTGTCTTTTTGTTTGGCATTGTGGCCACGCAGGTGGCATTGGGGTAAAATAAAACAATCCAGTTTGCTTGGCAGTTGGCTTGAAGTGCGCTTGGGAATATTACTACCAGCATCCCCTGCAGTGGATTGTGGGTTAGATTTTGGTCTATTTATTTTGTGTTTGGGGGGAAAAAAAAGTAGCCCTGTTGTGCAAAACCCAAATGTCCATTGCAAATAGGGCTGGGCGATATGGCCTTTTTTTAATATCTCAATATTTTTTAGGCCATATCGCGATACACGATAGATATCTCGATATTTTGCCTTAGCCTTGAATGAACATTTGATACATATAATCACAGCAGTATGATGATTCTATGTGTCTACATTAAAACATTCTTGTTCATACTGCATTAATATATGCTACTTTTAAACTTTCATGCAGAGAGGGAAATCACAACTAAGTCAACTTAGCAAAAGTGTATTTATTAACAGTTATTAAGCAGTGGCACAAACATTCATGTCATTTCCAAAACAGAAAGTGCAAGATTGTCAGAGACACTTTAAAACAAGCTGAGCTATACCGCCCCAATCAATAAAGTACTATCTATATATCTATATAGTCCCGTTTAGATGAAGAATGACTCATAATCCTAGCGAAGAAATGGGGTGGGTGGGCGGCGGGAACAAGCGCTTTTCGCGTCGTTTTGCCAGTTCCAGGTCCTCAATGGCTTTGAAAGGGTTCCAACTTGTCGGATTACCTACTCAGACTTCTTCTGTCCAGGTGAGGGGCATGATTTATGATCTACAATAAACTTACAGGGGGCAGGGAAGCGAGGAAACAGCAGAGCACTCGATGATGTAACAGAAAATAATTGAGAAGCATTGGTGTAATGGAACAAAATTATTAAACGTAAACATTTGAAATTTGAGCTGGAAATACACCTACTGGTGCTCCTTGCACTCGTCATCAGTGCAGGAAAAAAAATACTATTTCTGTGCAATCACTTTGAATGTCCAAATATGTCAGTGTTAAGAAGAAATATATATAAACAAATAAACAGTGACTATAAATTGCATTATGCTTATTTAGGACGAGTAGTAGAAAATGAATGCATAGATGCAATATTACAGTTGAGTGTGGAACAGAGAGAGCACAATGTTTAGGGTTTTCTTGGCTCCCTCAAAAACTAAATATCTGGACCATGTTTTGTTCGTAACTGTTTACTCTCTCACTATCAGAAAAAAATAAAAATAATTGCTTGAAAAATTGAGTTGGCTTTGCAGTTTTGAAAAAAAATTCAATTGTTTTCCTCTCGAGCTGCAGTGGCTCGCCCACACTATTCTACAATAAACCGAATATGAGAGATAGACAATTATATTTTTCTCTTAGTACTTTAAAGCCAGCCATAAAAATCTGGCGTTATCAAAACATTTTCAACTCAGTTATGTTTCTTTTATTGCATTCTCTTTGTCGTGAAATGTCAAGGTTTTCACAATAACAACTATGATTTGTCACACGGCATCACAATTCCAAATTCTAGATCGCTCGTTTCAATCAATATTTGACAGCACTGCTCGTGATGAGGAATCCTTTTTTTTTTTGTCGACGGGGCACGTGTGTGGAAAAGTGATTATCCATCCTCGCTGTTAATCAAAGAGCCTTTCAAATTCACAGAAGGCACTTACATATCAATACCACTGAGCACCTGCACCCCTTCCTCCAACAGACATAAAAGGCAGGGAGGAAAAGGAGAATGTTTTTCAATTACATAGATAAGACAATTTATGGCTTGAGCACACAGTGGCTGACTTTACTAGTAAACTATTTAACGGGGCACTTACGCTGATTTACGACAAAGACAAAGAAAAGACAGAAAAGTCTTTGCGGTAATGCGTGTGCATCATGAAGGACTAAACAACAGTTGGATTGCTCCTGCTCACAGCTGCCGTTTTTCATGCTTAAAATCAGATTTTCTAAAATAGCCAGACAGATAAATAGAGAAAAGCCTTGACCGTGGTACCTCGCTTACTTACTGTAAATCAGTGCAGAGTGCTTCATGCACTGCAGGGACAAAGGTGCTTTTATAGGGTTTGGTGATGCTGGGGATTTCTCGCTCCTTTCACACAGCAGACATTTTAAGTTAAAGTTAAAGTACCAATGATTGTCACACACACACTAGGTGTGGCGAAATTATTCTCTGCATTTGACCCATCACCCTTGATCACCCCCTGGGGAGCAGTGGGCAGCAGCGGTGGCCGTGCCCGGGAATCATTTTCTCAATAAACCAACACTGAATCAACACTTTAGTACGACCCACTTTCCTAAGATTCCTTTGTTGATAAAGAATGTTGCCGTTACCTTGCTACGTTTTTTTTGGGCCAAATCCGACCTGGGAATTACACCCGACCGCCCCCAGAGTTCAGTTCAAAACTTGCGAGAAATATAACATTTTTGCAGCAGCTGTCTTAAAAACACTCACAGCTTTTTATTGCATTAGGTCTGTAAAAACAGCAACATACTCCTGTTGTATAGATAAGATCAGATTTATCATACAATGGTGTTTTGCATTATTTGTCATAGTGCAATCGTATGTGTAATTTTTTAATTTGAGTTTTAATTGCATTTTGCTATTGTTGCTTTTAGTAAAAAAATGGCGCCACATAGGCCACCGCCTATGTGGTCTTTTATGTCCTTTGTATTCTTTATTGTTTCCCTTAGTGTTCATGTGTTTTTACATTTTGGGTTCAACCAGAGCTTTCAAATTATTGCTTTTTTTAGAATTGCACTAATCACATTTTAGAATTTGGATTATCATCAGGTGATTACTCGCTGGTATAACTAAAATTTGCTTAAGAAAATGCCCCAATATTTGTACACAAATGCAATTTCATACTTGCCAACCTTGAGACCTCCAATTTCGGGTGGGGGGGGGGGGCGTGGTTGGGGCGGGGGCGTGGTTGGGGGCGTGGTTAAGAGGGGAGGAGTATATTTACAGCTAGAATTCACCAAGTCAAGTATTTCATATATATATATATATATATATATATATATATATATATATATATATATATATATATATATATAGGGCAGCACGGTGGAAGAGGGGTTAGTGCATCTGCCTCACAATACGAAGGTCCTGAGTAGTCTTGGGTTCAATCCCGGGCTCAGGATCTTTCTGTGTGGAGTTTGCGTGTTCTCCCCGTGACTGCGTGGGTTCCCTCCGGGTACTCCGGCTTCCTCCCACTTCCAAAGACATGCACCTGGGGATAGGTTGATTGGCAACACTAAATTGGCCCTAGTGTGTGAATGTGAGTGTGAATGTTGTCTGTCTATCTGTGTTGGCCCTGCGATGAAGTGGCGACTTGTCCAGGGTGTACCCTGCCTTCCGCCCGATTGTAGCTGAGATTGGCTCCAGCGCCCTCCGCGAACCCAAAGGGAATAAGCGGTAGAAAATGGATGGATGGATGGATGGATATATATATATATATATATATATATATATATATATATATATATATATATATATATATATATATATATATATATATATATATATATATATATATATATACATACACAAATAAAAGAAATACTTGAATTTCAGTATTCATTTATTTACACATATACACACACATAACACTCATCTACTCATTGTTGAGTTAAGGGTTGAATTGTTCATCCTTGTTCTATTCTCTGTCACTATTTTTCTAACCATGCTGAACACCCTCTCTGATGATGCATTGCTGTGTGGCACGCACAAAAGTGCTTTCATCAAATGCACTAGATGGCAGTATTGTCCTGTTTAAGAGTGTCACAACATTGCTGTTTACGGCAGACGGACTGCTTTACTGTAGACGTTCTTTATATTGTGGGAAAGCGGACTCAGGTCCGCATGGAGCTGGAGGGGGCGTGGCCTCCAGCTTCGCCTGAATTTCGGGAGATTTTCGGGAGAAAATTTGTCCCGGGAGGTTTTCGGGAGAGGCGCTGAATTTCGGGAGTCTCCCGGAAAATCCGGGAGGGTTGGCAAGTATGCAATTTTATTGTCAGAATGTCATCCAGGGAATGTTTTACTTGAACGCATGTCATTTATTTGTACTAGTGTTGTCCTGATACCAACCAATTATTTAGATACTTTTCGGTACTTTTCTAATTAAAGGGGAACAAAGAAAAATTCATAACTTTTATGGACAGAATTTCTAGGCGCAGTCAAGGCGTTGAGGGGATCTGATTTGGTGGCTGCAGGATTAGGTCTCTGCTTTTTGCAGATGATGTGGTCCTGATGGCTTCATCTGGCCAGGATCTTCAGCTCTCACTGGATCGGTTTGCAGCTGAGTGTGAAGCGACTGGGATGAGAATCAACACCTCCAAGTCCGAGTCCATGGTTCTCGCCCGGAAAAGGGTGGAGTGCCATCTCCGGGTTGGGGAGGAGATCTTGCCCCAAGTGGAGGAGTTCAAGTACCTCGGAGCCTTGTTCACGAGTGGGGGAAGAGTGGATCGTGAGATCGACAGGCGGATCGGTGCGACGTCTTCAGTAATGCGGACGCTGTATCGATCCGTTGTGGTGAAGAAGGAGCTGAGCCGGAAGGCAAAGCTCTCAATTTACCGGTCGATCTACGTTCCCATCCTCACCTATGGTCATGAGCTTTGGGTTATGACCGAAAGAACAAGATCACGGGTACAAGTGGCCGAAAATGAGTTTCCTCCGCCGGGTGGCGGGTCTCTCCCTTAGAGATAGGGTGAGAAGCTCTGCCATCCGGGAGGAACTCAAAGTAAAGCCGCTGCTCCTCCACATCGAGAGGAGCCAGATGAGGTGGTTCGGGCATCTGGTCAGGATGCCACCCGAACGCCTCCCTCGGGAGGTGTTTCGGGCACGTCCGACCGGTAGGAGGCCACGGAAAAGACCCAGGACACGTTGGGAAGACTATGTCTCCCGGCTGGCCTGGGAATGCCTCGGGATCCCCCGGGAAGAGCTGGACGAAGTGGCTGGGGAGAGGGAAGTCTGGGCTTCCCTGCTTAGGCTGCTGCCCCCGCGACCCGACCTCGTATAAGCGGAAGAAGATGGATGGATGGATGGACAAAGAAAAATGCATTATTGGCTTTAGTTGAACAAAAAATATTAAGGTACAATAAACATATGTTTATTATTGCAAATTTTTTCCTTAAATAAAATAGTGAACATACGAGACAACTTGTCTTTTATTAGTAAGTAAGCAAACAAAAGCTCCTAATTTAGCTGCTGACATATGCAGTAACATATTGTGTCATTTATCATTCTATTAATTTGTCAAAATTATTAAGGACAAGTGGTAGAAAATGAATTATTAATCTACTTGTTCATTTACTGTTAATATCTGCTTACTTTCTCTTTTAACATGTTCTATCTACACTTCTGTTAAAATGTAATAATCACTTATTATTCTGTTGTTTGATACTTTACATTAGTTTTGGATGATACCACAAATTTGGGTATCAATCTAATACCAAGTAGTTACAGGATCATACGTTGGTCATATTCAAAGTCTTCATATGTCCATGGACATATTTCCTGAGTTTATAAACATAATATATGTTTTAAAAACCAAACCGGTACTTTTCAGAGGCGGTATAGTACTGAATATGATTCATTAGTATCGCGGTCCTATACTAATACCGGTATACGCACAACCCTAATGTGTACAAACCTTGATAAGCGTTTTATCTAAAGTTCTTTCAGGCTGGATTTTGTAGTCAAATTTGCCAGCAAGCACACCAGTCGAAGTCTCCTCACTCATTTTTGTACTGGAATATGCATCGATCTGATCACTGACCGGATAGCGTTTAAGGTATAAAGCTTGTACAGTCAAAATAAATTGCATGATTAATCTAAGTGTATTTATTCATGATTAATGTGATCATTTTTGGAGTTAATTTTGACTGCCCTAGTTTAAACCCTAGACATTTTAACCTCCTGAGAGCCGGCGTTCTCTGCAGTGGTCACTTGCGTTTTGATTAGCAGGGCTATTTTTTCTCTCCAAAATGTGTAACTCTGACCAAAGAAATAGACCAAAACTGCAAATGATGCGGGTTCTCAAAATAAAGATAATAGTGAAGGGAAAAATCGGGGCCCCCCCAGTCCAGTCACAACTGGCTTGTGTACAGGAGGTGTGGCTTGGCAGGGGTCTGTTTTGAAGGAATTAGATGCACGTTTTGGAGTAATATGAATGGGAAACAAACTGGTGAATGTATTATTTGTATGAAATAACACAACAGAATGGAATACATGACTTCACTTTGATTTTTCAAGATTGCAATGTGATTTTGTTGTTTGTCCTAGCTGGGAATCGGCTGATACGCAAGCCACAGGAATTGCAAACACTTTATTTTTTGGATTTTTTTGTTCATCTTACTTGTTCAGGATTGATATTGTCGTGTGGAGGCCAACCTGCTCTTATCTCACATCTGGCCACTGATTGGTCAGCTGCTGCGTGCTGTCAATCATTGTCACATTCGCAAAAAGGCAGCCCCAAAAAGCCAATCAATGAGCAGGTGGGCAGTCTAAAGGGACAGACTTCAGCCTGAGTTGCAGTTTTTCCACCTGGTGCTAGTGTTTGACTTCTCTCCATTTGATAGCGCAACAATATTTTTGGATGTTCAAAATTGCAGGGGATAAAACCTGCTTTTCAAAGAAGTGCAGGAGAGACGTCCCTCCTGTCTTCCCCCCCAATTTATGTCCATGGCCTATGTATCTGTGTATCATTCTGCAAAATAACCCACCATGGTGCCATCCTCAACACGTTATATATATTATTGTGTATAATTACATGTTAATAGATGTCTAGTTTGTAGGGGGAGAGAGTTAACAGACAGTCGAGTGATATACTCCAAAAAATGTGCTGCAGAAAATCTATTTGTAAAGGAGTATGGGAGAGCTCATGGTCTCTAAGGGGCAGGCGGCTCACTGTGCCACACCTAAAAAACGTGATCTAGTACTTTCTCTCTGTGAATATGGAGCTCTTTGAATTTTACTTTGCCTTTTGCTACCAAAGGCAATGTATTTTGGAAAATGTGAATGGATTCTGGTGTTGAATTTTCACTACTCGCCCTAAGGCAACTTCACCTTTGACACATCAAACACAGAGCACACCTTTTTTCCACAACTCAAGTTTAGTTTAAATCTTATGCCGTAGTAGTGACGTTGGCAGGGGACTCTTTAATGCTGCCTCAAGGGTAAATTTAATTACACTTCTCTGTTTTCACACTTGAATACGCACATGCATACGCAAAACAGGCAATGTCAGCGTTTGGGCAAACATGTTGGGGAATCAGTGCCTTGCTTAAGGGCACCTCGATGCTTGGATTGCATACAGTACCTTTTACAGTCTTATGATTCCATATATTGCTGCTAGTGTGTATTACACTGTTGATTTGACACATTATACATAGGACATAAAATGTTGTTTTGTGAGTAAAATCTGTCAACTTTTCCAGCGTATTTGCCACTCAATATAATAATTCAAGGTTCAAGGTTCAAGGGTTTTATTTGTCACATGCAGAGTACACCACAGTGAAATGGTTTTTCCCATGCTCTTCAGATATTGCGTACAGTGGGATCCAAACACTAGTTGCTGAATCTAATACACTAAATACAAAAAAATACAACAATTTGAATAGCTCTGATGTACATTAATTACAAGACAATAAGTTGCACAATAAGTCCCAGTAGTTATGGTAGAAGTATCAGTACAAGTAAAAGCACAGTAGTCACATACAGTACCAGTGCAATAATAATAATGGTCTTTATAAATATTCTCCTGTGACCACATTAATACAAAACTCCAATTATTGACCCAATTATACACCAAAAAATATTTTGAAGAAGGTTAAAGGGCAAGTATTCTCAGGGCATTGAATCAGGTTATTTTAGAAGATGTTTCGCCTCTCATCCAGGGGATATCAGTAAAGCCATAACTGCACTTGTGTGTGTAATTACATATTCTGGACAGAGAAAACAGATGACTTGAAAGACGAGTGAGGGAGGCCATCAATACGTCAAGGTTAGGAAACCATCTCCGAACAGAAGGGGAGGTCTATGACAGCACTTACACATACTCTACACTGATGTCCTTTCATATCTTCTTACAGTAGGGCATTCAGTAATTTACAAAGCATCCAGAAGGTATTCACAGTACTTAATTTTTTTCCCCACATTTATGTTACAGCCTTATTCCAAAATGGATTAAATTCATTTTTGTCCTCAACATTCTTATGACAATGTAAACATGTTTATTTTGTTTATAAAAAAAGACTAAAACATCACATGTACATAAGTATTCACAGCATCTGCTCAATACGTTGTTGATGCATCTTTGGCAGCAATTACAGCCTTAAAGGCCTACTAAAATGCAATTTTCTTATTTAAACGGGGATAGCAGGTCCATTCTATGTGTCATACTTGATCATTTCGCAATATTGCCATATTTTTGCTGAAAGGATTTAGTAGAGAACATCGACGATAAAGTTCGCAACTTTTGGTCGCTGATAAAAAAGCCTTGCCTGTACCGGAAGTAGCAGACGAGTAGCGTGACGTCACAGGTTGTGAAGCTCCTCATATCCGCACATTGTTTACAATCATGGCCACCAGCAGCGAGAGTGTTTCGGACCGAGAAAGCGACAATTACCCCATTAATTTGAGCGAGGATGAAAGATTCGTGGATGAGGAAAGTGAGAGTGAAGGACTAAAGGGCAGTGGGAGCGATTCAGATAGGGTAAGATGCTGTGAGAGGCGGGTGGGACCTGATATTCAGCTGGGAATGACTAAAACAGTAAATAAACACAAGACATATATATACACTCTATTAGCCACAACACAACCAGGCTTATATTTAATATGCCACAAATTAATCCCGCATAACAAACACCTCCCCCCTCCCGTCCATATAACCCGCCAATACAACTCAAACACTTGCACAACACACTCAATCCCACAGCCCAAAGTACCGTTCACCTCCCCACAGTTCATACAGCACATATATTTCCCCAGTCTCCAAAGTTACGTACGTGACATGCACATAGCGGCACGCACGTACGGGCAAGCGATCAAATGTTTGGAAGCCGCAGCTGCATGCGTACTCACTGTACCGTGTCTGCACATCCAACTCAAAGTCCTCCTGGTAAGAGTCTCTGTTGTCCCAGTTCTCCACAGGCCAATGATAAAGCTTGACTGTCATCTTCCGGGAATGAAACACCAGCTGTGTTTGTGTTGCTGCAGTCGGCCGCAATACACCGCTTCCCACCTACAGCTTTTTTCTTTGCTGTCTCCATTGTTCATTGAACAAATTGCAAAAGATTCACCAACACAGATGTCCAGAATACTGTGGAATTTTGCGATAAAAACAGACGACTTAATAGCTGGCCACCATGCTGTCCCAAAATGTCCTCCACAATCCGTGACGTCACGCGCTGACGTCATCATACTGAGACGTTTTCAGCAGGATATTTTGCGCGAAATTTAAAATTGCACTTTAGTAAGCTAACCCGGCCGTATTGGCATGTGTTGCAATGTTAAGATTTCATCATTGATATATAAACTATCAGACTGCGTGGTCGGTAGTAGTGGGTTTCAGTAGGCCTTTAAGTCTTTTTGAATGCCACAATCTTGGCACACCTATCTTTGGGCAACCGGATTCAAGTCTGGGCCCTGGCTGGGCTGGGCATGGAATATCTGTCATTTTTGATAAATTAGAAAAAAAATGATACATTTTCCCATAATGACTATGTGAAAATTGTGCGTAGAATGTTGAGGACAAAAATTTAATTATTCAGTTTTGGAATAAGGCTGTAACATAACAAATTGTAAAAAAAAAAAAAAAAAAAAAAAGTGAAGCGCTGTGAATACTTTCAGAGTGCACTGTAGCCACCAACAAATAAAAACAGTGGCGCGTTTGGATGCCCTCATGACCATCGTTACAACTGCAGGGAATACTAACGAGGGGGATTCTACCCAAACAACCTCACTCCACTGTAGGGATGTCCCGATCCAGGTTTTTGCACTTCCGATCCGATACCGATATTGTTTTTGCATTTCCGATCCGATACCGATACTGACCGATACTGGCCTATCCGAGCATGTATTAAAGTTTAAAGTTATTTAGCCTACTTAGTTGTCAGAATCATGTTGAAAAGGGTTTTAGTACTCTTGATAACAACTAGCCAGCTGAATTAGGGGAGTTTGAATAATACACAATGGTTGGTAACAAGAAACTGACCTGTTTATTGAAGGATAAACACAAAATAGACAAAATTATACATGACAAACAGAAATGGCATCATTGAACTAGGGCTGGGCGATATGGCCTTTTTTTAATATTGCGATATTTTAAGGCCATATTGCGATACACAATATATATCTCGATATTTTGCCTTAGCCTTGAATGAACACTTGATGCATATAATCACAGCAGTATGATGATTCTATGTGTTTTGATTGATTGATTGAGACTTTTATTAGTAGGTTGCACAGTGAAGTACATATTCCGTACAATTGACCACTAAATGGTAACACCCGAATAAGTTTTTCAACTTGTTTAAGACGGGGTCCACTTAAATTGATTCATGATACAGATATATACTATTTTGATGGTGTGGAGTCTGGACGTGTGGCACCGAATGGAGATAAGCGTCTCGACAGACGTCACAATATTTGAACAATGATGACGAAAACTGTTGTCTCTGTCGTGTCCGTGTGTTGAAAATTGTTATGCACTTATTTTCTTATTTGATTTTGTGCGTGGCATAGATTTGCCGTGCGCAGAGGACGCTTGAGCAGGCGCGCACCTTAGTAGCTGCGCTAGCATCACAGCTAACGTTAGCCATGCCGCTACCTCGCTCTCTGCTGGGAGAGGACGTATACGTATGTGACGTATGACGTGACAGTATGTGACGTGTGTAAGAAGGTGCGCTCGCTGTCTGTGAGAGGGAGACACAGGAAAGAGTGAGAAGAGCCTGTCGTGTAATGCCAGCAGCTAAAAGCAACTGCGTGAGAATTGTGGATGTGTTGAAGGTGTGCTGGAAAATGCGGAACGGAAATTACGGAGCAGCAGAAAAGTGGAATGTATTATTTAAATAGGTGCGTTGGAAAACTGGATCTGGATCGGCATTTTCCCATGCCTTGCCGATACGCAATTTTTGGCAAATATCGGCAGCCGATCCGATCCAAATATCGGATCGGGACATCCCTACTCCACTGTATCTTAAAGCGGGACCTATGATGAATTTCAACTCTTCTGACTTATAAATATTGTTGCATACTCGTGTTAAACAATTCCAACGCGTCAAATCATAAGATCCAGGCATTTTGGCTCAAGCTTGCACCAGTGTTAATTCCGTTGACTAATATTTTTAGTCATAGTTATCGTCAACAACCTATTTACCTCTGACGAAAATAAGTTGATAATTTTTTTTTAAATGCGCGTTGACTAAAACAATAAAAATAACTGATATTTTCGTTGACTAATAAAAACAAGAGGAAAATGTTGACAGAACGAAATCCAATCATATTGAATTTTGTCTTGTAGATGGGCGGGACACGTTGGGAATAAATCAAATCACAGTTCTTTAACAGCGCACATATGAAGTAGGGTTGTGGGTTAGTTACGATGGAAAGCCAATCAGATGTTTTTCCTCGCGAGATGAGGAAGTTTGTTACCTTACCACAAAAACAATGTGTGGATTTAATATGTTCCAAATTATATATGTGTTCACTTGGGGGAAAGTGAAGAGCACACATTTTTGTTTTTGACGCAATATGATGCCATCAGCAGGCGGGTCATTGTGACATCTACACATCTGTAAGTTAAAGCTATGTGTATTTGTTGCTTCCGGTTCTCCTACGTTCATAAATTTTTTTTAGTGAAGGCATGCATAGTAATTCCGTTTCAAAGCACACATACATACTGCACATAACTGCTTTGCCACGGACGTAGCATAAAAAACAGAAAAGCGTCTGAAAGGTATTCATTGGCATTATCATGCTATTTTTGTGTTGAACAAATACTTTGCAGGTAGTCTTAATGCATTTGTTTTCAAATACACTTTAAAAAGGCTTTATGTTTTATACTTAATATTTTAGTTGACTAAATTTTAGCTGAATAAAATGTGTGAATTTGTTGACTGAAACTATACTAAAACTAAATCAATTTAGATGACTAAAATTAGACTAGAACTAAAACTAAAACTCAAAATGTACACTAGCTTGCATGCCCAAAAGGCTTGTGTTTTTTTCACAGTGGATACAGTGTGATGTCACAGTTTGATGGACTTACTTATTTGTGCTTCAGGCTGTGAGAATTTTAAGGCTCTTGCCTGGAATTTTATTCCATCTCGTCTCATGCACTCCTACCTGCTCTGATGTCTAAATAACTACTTCTGTGTTTGACTTTCCAGCATTTTTACACGGGACTGTTTTGTCAACATGTGCCACTCTAAAAATGGATTAGCCGCTAAATTCCGACAGGAAAAGACAGTTGCAACATTTGCGACACAGTTTGAGGGACCATAAAAGAAGGTATAGGATAAAGTAGGGCACAATGACATTGACTTGCGACATGCAGTGACATAAACGCGGGTAAAAGCATTTGTTTTTTTTGCGGCTCTGTGTCGATCTGAGAGTGTGCAGGAGTACCTGTAGCAAAATGTACACTTATCCAATAGATATTATCTAGACCAGTGTTTTTCAACCACTGTGCCGTGGCACACTAGTGTGCCGTGAGATACAGTCTGGTGTACCGTGGGAGATGATCTAATTTCACCTATTTGGGTTAAAAAATATTTTTTGCAAAGCAGTAATTATAGTCTGCAAATGATGTGTTGTTGTTGTTGAGTGTTGGTGCTGTCTAGAGCTCGGCAGAGTAACCGTGTAATACTCTTCCAAATCAGTAGGTGGCTAATTGCTTTGTAGATGTCGGAAACAGCAGAAGGCAGCGTGCAGGTAAAAAGGTATCTAATGCTTAAAACAAAATAAACAAAAAAGTGAGTGCCCCTAAGAAAAGGCATTGAAGCTTAGGGAAGGCTATGCAGAACCAAACTAAAACTGAACTGGCTACAAAGTAAACAAAAACAGAATGCTGGACGACAGCAAAAACTTACTGTGGAGCAAAGACGGCGTCCACAAAGAATATCCGAACATGACATGACAATCAACGATGTCCCCACAAAGAAGGATAAAAACAACTGAAATATTCTTGGATGCTAAAACAAAGTAGATGCGGGAAATATCGCTCAAAGGAAGACATGAAACTGCTACAAGAAAATACCAAAAAAAGAGGAAAAGCCACAAAAATAGGAGCACAAGACAAGAAGTAAAACACTACACACAGGAAAAGAGCAAAAAAGTCGAAATAAGTCAGGGTGTGATGTGACAGGTGGTGACAGTACACCTACTTTGAGACAAGAGCTATAGTGATGCATGCTTGGTTATGCTTTAAAGTCATATCCAACAATTGCGACAACTTTTTACTGTCAACTGAGTTTCGTTTTTTTATGATTTCTGCTGGTGGTGTGCCTCCGCATTTTTTCAACGCAAAAAATGTGCCTTGGCTCAAAAAAGGTTGAAAAACACTGATCTAGACCAGTGATTCTCAAACTGTGGTATGTGTACCACTAGCCAAAGAATTACTTGATTAAAGTAGTGTTTTATTTCCCTATATTAAAACACAGTGTTACTATTCAAATTGTGTGTAATGTTACATTGGCCAAAAATGTTAAATATACTTGTTAAATAAAATGTCTGCTTTGTTTTTAATGATTACCTAGGCCTATCACGCTACTGTATTTTAATTTTGGTCATTATAGTGGTACTTGGATAGCCAAGTGTTTTCTGAGGTGGTACTTGGTGAAAAATGTTTGAGAACTTTTGACCTAGACCACAAGGATGTGTGTTAAATGTACACCCAAATTATCACAGGCCCTCTTTTTTTGCATCCTAAAAGAGTGAAATCATAGAGGGTAACCTGGGTTCTACGCCATCCCTTCAGACTAGAGCTGTCCTATCTAGTCTTGTCCTGAGAATACAATGACCTAGATGAATGAGAATATACACAAGTAGTACGGTATGCAAATGACAGCATATTAAGTTGTTTTTGTAGCTTCGAAAAGTTATTGTTTGACTTTTAAAACAACACATCCATTGCATGTTGGTAACTGCTTCAGCTGTCCTCGTTAAGGTGGATGTTGGAGGACAGACAAAGCTGGAACAAACAATCCATAATCGGTTGGAGGTCATGTTGTGTTTTGTTTTCCCTGAAGCCTTGTATTAGGGGATCAGATCACACGCAGGTAAACACTGCCTTCAGTTTACTATGCTAATGGCCCCGTTGCTGTGTTTACCCTCTCCTCATATAGTCCTTCCATGCAGAAGGTCCGAACATCTCACATGCGGAGAGGCACGGAGGTCAGTGCAGTGTAATCAATGACATCACCGGCTAATGCACATTCTTCTCCAATCAATATAACGTCTTTCCTTTTAGCAGGAGCAGGCCATTTTCCTTGGACATAATGAATATTGATGCCCTTCTATTCAATTAATTAAACATATTTTTGGATTTGCTGCTCCAGTTGTGCTTCATTTTGCTCCTAATTAGGCTTTGAAGTTCCAAAATAGTATTTTAAGGGGGGGGGGGGGGGGGTCCGTAAGCACCGCCACAGTTGTAGTAAAAGTGGGTTCATGCGCAGTTCACCATGGGGATTGTTGCAACACTTGCTAACCCAGTTTGCGTGTGAAACATGTCAGTGTTTTTGCAAGCTAATGAGCGACAGCCCAGAGAGAGTGCAGCCAATGTCTGCTCTGCTCACTGTGGAGAAAAAGTGTTGTTTTGGTGTCTGATTTGTGGTTTCGCTGCAGGGGAAAGTTTATCAGACGAGTGATGATACTTAAAAGAATGTTTGCAACGTGTTCAACTGAAGACCGTGCAGATCGGAGCACTTACAGGATACAGGACTTTAATATTTTGCCTTTACTGAGAAGAAGTATAAATCCATCCCAATTAATATTAAACCACAGCTCCCCGGTGCTGGTAGGACTCATGCAGCCCCAGACTATGATGCTACTATACCAACCAAGACACAATCACTTTTTGGTCCCTTGACAAGATTAAAAAAAAAAAATTCTAGTTGGAATACTCACTTTTGGGAGATAGTGGAAGTTGGTTAGATGGATAGATAAGATAAATATAGAGATGTCCGATAATATCGTCAGGCCGATATTATCGGCCGATAAATGCGTTAAAATGTAATATCGGAAATTATCAGTATTGTTTTTTTATTATCGGTGTCGTTTTTATTTTTATTTTTTATTTTTTTATTTTTTTTTTATTTTTTTTATTAAATCAACATAAAAAACACAAGATACACTTACAATTAGTGCACCAACCCAAAAAAACTCCCTCTCCCATTCACACTCATTCACACAAAAGGGTTGTTTCTTTCTGTTATTAATATTCTGGTTCCTACATTATATATCAATATATATCAATACAGCCTGCAAGGGATACAGTCCGTAAGCACACATGATTGTGCGTGCTGCTGGTCCACAAATAGTACTAACCTTTAACAATTAATTTTACTCATTTTCAATAATTACTAGTTTATATGTAACTGTTTTTATATTGTTTTACTTTCTTTTTTTATTCAAGAAAATGTTTTTAATTTATTTATCTTATTTTATGATTTTTTTTTTTTAAAAGTACCTTATCTTCACCATACCTGGTTGTCCAAATTAGGCATAATAATGTGTTAATTCCACGACTGCATATATCGGTTGATATCGGTATCGGTTGATATCGGTGTCGGTAATTAAAGAGTTGGACAATATCGGAATATCGGATATCGGCAAAAAGCCATTATCGGACATCCCTAGATAAATATTTGGATAGTTTGGATCTGGCAAAGTGCCGCCGTCCTAAAAATGTGTATTACCTATCATACAAGTGTAAACATAAGCTAACCGCTCTGGGTAAAACACAACATCAAACAAAACTACAGTAAAAAGTAGCAACATGAATGGAATTTCTGTGTGTATTCTTGGCTTTTCATGTTGTTATTATGGAATAAATGCTGGAAAAGTGCTGCAGAAAGTATACAAAATGCAAAATGATGTGTTTAATAGCTATACATTTGAACCATTAATAAGGTTGCTTAAATCAAATTAAGAATCGTGTCCAACAACCTATACCTACTACCTACGTTCCACCTGGATTGCAATACACCTGGCTTCGAACACTTTACTCAACACAGACGTCATAAAGTCATCAAAGCTCATCTTTAAGCATTCACACACAGCACCAGCATTTTGGAACCAGAATAAGGTGATAGAAGAACGGTACAAATATAATACATCTTTTTGTGGCACATCGAAAGAAGTTATGTTTAAATGTAACTTTTGCAAATCATTCCACATAATTGTGGTGCGTTCAAGGACCCTTGATGAACGTTGGAAACAGATAGGTCACTAAGCTTTAAAGACAGGGGAAAACTAATGATTATATAATTATAATAATAACAATGATGTATTATTTATTAACTTCTTATTAACATTATATCTCTCTCTCACTCTCTCACTCTCTTTTATTAATACTGTATATCATACTTGCCAACCTTGAGACCTCCGATTTCGGGGGCTGGGGGCGTGGTCGGGGGCGCGGTTAAGAGTGGAGGAGTATATTGACAGCTAGAATTCACCAAGTCAAGTATTTCATACACATATATATATATATATATATATATATATATATATATATATATATATATATATATATATATACATATATATATATCTACATCCTGAAATTATGCAAACAACTGTGTTTAGATAATTGATACTTCAAACTTGCATACATAAATCTTAAGGAATATAACATAACTTGGCTTCTGAGAGTTTCAAAATGTAATGAATAAAATGCTAAAGTTGTGGATAAACAAGCAATTATTTTAATAATTAAATATGGTCATTTTAAATGAATTATTATGATAATTCAAAATCAATTATTTCAAATATGTTTATTTTAATGTATAATTCTATGGCTGGATGTAATAAGAAGTCAGGAAAAAATACAAAGAAAAATACAATTAATTTTGATGTTTTTAGCAAAATATAGTAAACATTTATTTATTTATTTATTTTTTAAATTAATAAATATATTTATTTTTAGGTAAGATAAACATAATAATACAATTTATCTCTAGTCTGGATGATTTAGTTCTTGTCACCCTGTTGTCCTCTCGTCATGAAAAAAGGCTGTCCTCACTCAGGTCCGCATGGAGCTGGAGGGGGCGTGGCTTCCAGCTCCGGCTGAAAATCGGGAGATTTTCGGGAGAATATTTGTCCCGGGAGGTTTTCGGGAGAGGCGCTGAATTTCGGGAGTCTCCCGGAAAATTCGGGAGGGTTGGCAAGTATGCTATTTATATATATATATATATATATATATATATATATATATATATATATATATATATATTACTGTATTTTCCGGACTAGAAGGCACACGTATCCTTTTTTTTCCCCTCAAAACTCGACAGTGCGCCTAATAACCCGATGCGCCTTAGGTATGGAATAATTCTGGTTTTGCTCCCGACCTCAAAGCAATTTTATGTGGTACATGGTGTAATGATAAGTCTGGTTGAATTCATAATGACAGCCCTAATATGAGATAGGCTCCAGCGCCCCCCGCGACCCCAAAGGGAATAAGCGGTAGAAAATGGATGGATGGATGGATATATATATATATATATATATATATATATATATATTTATTTTTATTTTTATTTTTTTTAGATATGTTTTGTAAATAAACAGTTTTTATGAATAAAAAAACCTTAAAACATGTGTTTTTATAAATCTAAATCAAATCCATACAATAATTAGTTTTTTAGTCCATTATAAAAATATCAAGTCTTTGTGTTGAGTTTAGGGTGAGATGGGGCGCCCATTTGATTCCTGAGAGTGGGGGCCCAGAATTTGGTGCTCGACCCCTTGTTCTGGCTATTTTTTTTTGCTGAAAATATTGTTTTCAAACTGTACCACTTCATATGGTCTGCTGCATATGTGACTTTTGAAGGATTCATTTTTTGGCCATCAGTCTTCTAAACTCACATCCAAAAAAAAAGATTGTGTTTCTTTGAGTAGTGAACGTCTGGCGTTCTGGGTAACAAGTAAATGAAGTGTCAGAGTCAGAGTGGAGATGAAAACACCATCTTAAGGGAATCTGTGGGCAATTTCATGGAGAACCTGCTGTGTAACGCTGGATATGGCTCACTTATGCAAATGCCTGTCTAGTCTTGTGAGGCCGCCGCTGCTGCCGCTGCACGGACGCCCGCATCGATCCTGGTGCAATTACACCTCGTTAGGGGCGAGGTGAAAGCTCATTAATGGAAGATGGATGTGGAGATTGCTTTGGAATATTGCCCGTCTGCCTTTGGATGATGGCATAAAACCCCCACAGGTGACAGGAAAAGCTTAGAAATGTGCACGCCAGTGATAGATCAGCATTCTGACAACAGTAATAGCAATTCTAATAAGGTGTAACAGTGTAGCTGGGATGCTTTCTTGCCGTGCAGAAAGGAGGGACTGAAATGCGGGATCCAGAAGCAGAACTATTTTCTGCGCGCTACAGTTCCCGAGCCGCGCTCACTGTGCGGCCATTGTTCCTCAGCCGAGATAAGACGAGCCGCGGATTAGAGAGGGAGCGAGTGCACCGGGAGTTCAGATGGCTGCTGGAGGAAGACGACTCGGAACGGGAGCAAGGAAAAAGAGAATGAGACTAAAAGGAAAGGAAAGGCAAGTCAGCCGTGTCAGCGAACGCCACGTTTCACGATGCGTAACCTTCCTGTGCGGTCGCAGGGGAGCGGTGTGATGACACGTGGACATGATGAACAGTCACTTCATGGCCTCAGCCCAATTGGGGTCAACAAACCATTAACGGTGATAGTGGCCACCAGCAACAGCAACCATCACCTTGGCCCCCCAGCCTTCACTCTCGCTGCTCTTCTACACTGAAATGTGGAACATACTAAGTGGAATGCAAACCATTCAGTCATGCCTGTTGACCTTCGAGTTGTTTAAAAAAAAAAAAAAAAGCTTCCTTATAGGAAATAGTGTAAATTAATTTATGGAGGTTAATTTGTGTCTTTATTACGAAAGCTTTTTCATGACACTGAATTTATGTAACACATTTTTTTGCATTAGAATTTTGTAAATTGAATTTTTTTTACATCAAGTTATGCTGACAATTTCATTGAAAAAAACATTCAGTGTGAAAAAATTCAGTGTTTAAAAATGTCCATCCATCTTCTTCCGCTTATCCGAGGTCGGGTCGCGGGGGCAGCAGCCTAAGCAGGGAAGCCCAGACTTTCCTCTCCCCAGCCACTTCGTCCAGTTCTTCCCGGGGGATCCCGAGGCGTTCCCAGGCCAGCCGGGAGACATAGTCTTCCATCAGTGTGTGAATGTGTGAATGTGTGTGTGTGAATGGGTGAATGTGGAAAATAGTGTCAAAGCGCTTTGAGTTCCTTAAAAAGGTAGAAAAGCGCTATACCAGTACGACCCATTTACCATTTACCATTCCCAACGTGTCCTGGGTCTTCCCCGTGGCCTCCTACTGGTTGGACGTGCCCTAAACACCTCCCGAGGGAGGCGTTCGGGTGGCATCCTGACCAGATGCCCGAACCACCTCATCTGGCTCCTCTCGATGTGGAGGAGCAGCGGCTTTACTTTGAGCTCCCCCCGGATGACAGAGCTTCTCACCCTATCTCTAAGGGAGAGCCCCGCCACCTGGCGGAGGAAACTAATTTCGGCCGCTTGTACCCGTGATCTTGTCCTTTCGGTCATAACCCAAAGCTCATGACCATAGGTGAGGATGAGAACGTAGATCGACCGGTAAATTGAGAGCTTTGCCTTCCGGCTCAGCTCCTTCTTCACCACAACGGATCGATACAGCGTCCGTATTACTGAAGACGCCGCACCGATCCGCCTGTCGATCTCACGATCCACTCTTCCCTCACTCGTGAACAAGACTCCTAGGTACTTGAACTCCTCCACTTGGGGCAGGGAGGAGTTCAAGTACCTCGGAGTCTTGTTTAAAAATGTGTTGCTTCAAAAAGCAAGACTCACTTCCGGTAAAATAAGGCTAAAGCAATCGATCCTGTCTCAGAACCAGCCAATGAGGTGTTAAGTTGGAAGTCACGTGACACAGGTTTTGCAAAACGACATTAAAAAAAACAGTTCAGTGGGGCTACCTGGGCATAGTACAAAATAATTAACATTTCAATGCGGCCTGCTAGATTGATTGATTGATTGAGACTTATATTAGTAGGTTGCCGTACAATTGACCACTAAATGGTAACACCCGAATACGTTTTTCAACTTGTTTAAGTCGGAGTCCACTTAAATTGATTCATGATACAGATATATACTATCATCATAATACAGTCATCACACAAGATAATCATCAGGGTGTATACATTGAATTATTTACATTATTTACAATTCGGGGTGTGGGGAGAGGGTTAGGTTTGGTTGTTATCATCAGTCATCAACAATTGAGAACAGAGAAATGGATATTGAAACAGTGTAGGTCTGACTTGGTAGGATATGTACAGCAAGTAGTGGACATACAGAGAAAAAGAGAGATCAGAAGGCATAAGAAAAAGTATCTGCATTTGATTGTTTACATTTGATTATTAACAATCCGGGGAGGGTGTTAGTTTAGGGTTGAAGTTGCCTGGAGGTGTACTTTTATTGCGGTTTTGAAGGAGGATAGAGATGCCCTTTCTTTTATTCCTGTTGGGAGTGCATTCCACATTGATGTGGCATAGAAAGAGAATGAGTTAAGACCTTTGTTAGATCGGAATCTGGGATTAACATGGTTAGTGGAGCTCCCCCTGGTGTTGTGGTTATGGCGGTCATTTACGTTAAGGAAATAGTTTGACATGTACTTTGGTATCAGGGAGGTGTAGCGGATTTTATAGACTAGGCTCAGTGCAAGTTGTTTTACTCTGTCCTCCACCCTGAGCCAGCCCACTTTGGAGAAGTGGGTAGGAGTGAGGTAGATATTTTCAAACTATTTTCAAATGATTTGAATGGTTAAAATCTGCACTTTTGAGTGACAGACGAAGTTCTCGGAACGAACAGAGGGGGGCAGAGTGGGCAGGGCTTGTTTACATGGCAGAAAAGCCAGAGCGAGTGTCAGACGGAGGCAGAATTCTACAGCAAAGTTCTGCAGAACAGTGATATTATATCGAATGTGTGGATTCGTTTTTGCCCTTTGCGTTTATGTTTCGCCGTGTTTGTTCCATCTTTGTTGTTCTTGCTCGATTATAAAATACGTCGATCAAGGCGGTGGTTTGCATATTCTCATTATGCAGTGTTTTATTGTTCATAGTTAATATATTAAATCCCACTGTGATATAATATATGTAGGGCTGCAACAACTAATCGATTAAATCGATTAAAATCGATTATAAAAATAGTTGGCGGTTAATTTAGTCATCGATTCGTTGGATCTATGCTATGCGCATGCGCACAGGCTACGTTTTATTTTATTTTTTTACCTTTATTTATAAACTGCGACATTCACAAACAGCTGAGAAACAATAATCAAAATAATAGGGGTGTAACAGTACGTGTATTTGTATCGAACCATTTCGGTACGGGGGTTTCGTTTCGGTGCGGAGGTGTACCGAACGAGTTTCCACACGGACACATTAAGTAGTGTACTGCACGTTGTGTAAACAATACTCAAAATGCCGGACATTTGAGGCATTTAAGAAACTCTGCCCTGACAGCTCCGCAAAAGAGGACATGTGGTCAGTCTATCCTAGCCCGTTAGCTGCTAGAATGCTGGCAAAAGAGGACATGTCCGGTGCTTTTGCGGAGCTGTCAGGGCGGTGTTTCTTAAATGCCTCAAATGTCCAGCATTTTGAGTTAGGGTTGCGTGTATTTTCCATGTACGTTCAGGGTTAAGAAGGTTTAAAACAAAACAAATTGTGCACGCAGCAGCATTCGTGAGGGAGGGGCAGAGACAGAGAGAGCCAGAGAGTTGTGAAAAACGCGCATGCGTCGTCAGGCTCTGCTTTTTATCCATAGATTTATCGATTTAATTTGTTATTATCTATAGCAGGGGTGTCAAAAATGTGCATTTTTGTAACATTTTGCTTGTTTTATTTGGCAAGTAGAAAGAACATGGCGCCAGTATGCTGTTTTTTTCTCAATAAAATACTGGAAAGGATATAAATGTAGTTTGTCTCTCTTATCCGATTATTAATCGATTAATCGAAGTAATAATCGACAGATTAATCGATTATCAAATTAATCGTTAGTTGCAGCCCTAAATATATGTATTATTTATTTTGCCCAATACACCACTTCAGCGTACACACAGTATTTAAAATAGTTGAACTACAATATTATGACATAGCACCTTTAGAATATGGCTAATACAATGTTTTGTTAGCTGAGTGTGAACCCTCAATAAAACTCCTTAGTCTTTACATTGAAAACCATTTTTTTCAGCAAACGCATGTTCAAATAGATTTTTTTCCCTTTTTTTTATTACCACACATCTTTATAAAGCAGCATAACTAATACCATGTTACATAACACTGAGCCCTCCATGTCTCCAAGCAGTTCCTTTATGTGCAGCGAGGCTTCATTCTGTATGAATGTACCTCACCTCATTACCTTTTGACTCACTGTCACACTCTGTTTCCTTTTGTTTATTGCTGCCCATTGAGATCTTACATCACGTTCTTTTGTGTCGCTTTATCTATTGTCTTCCATCCCCAAGGCCTCCCTTTCTTCTTCTTCTTCTTCTTCTTCTTCCCTGTCACTTTGGTCTAGCTCGCTTCCGTCATCAGCGGCCTCCCTCTTGTTTCTCGTGCTTTGTGCCCGTTGTCTCTGCGGACTTGTTCTCCGCCCTTACAGTCGGGGAATGAATCTGTGTTCATGTCAGTGTGTTGTTGATGGGATGGATAGGATGCAATTCTGTATGATCTCTTCTTTCCTGTGCCCATCTTGGGGATACCCAACCCACTCAGGTCTGCATGCACCATGTGACTCGTCGTTCTTGTTTACTTATGACACTCGTGTCAAGACGGTACGCAGGAAAGCCTTCGCCGTCCACTGAGGTGACGTCTTTTGAAAGCACAAAGATTATTTATGTATTTAATATTTGTTTGCTTACTATGGTATATTATGTATTAATTATTTATTTGTTCACTTTTCGGTTACAGAGATCAAGGAAATTGGATAATATTGCTATGGTATGATTAGGGGTAGGGTTAAATAATCTCAGCTTCTTGCTACTTCTTTTCAGACATGCTGTAATGAAACAACTGGAAATGTGTGATGCATTACCAGAGGTGGGTAGAGTAGCCAGAAATTGTACTCAAGTAAGAGTACTGTTACTTTAGAGATTTATTACTCAAGTAAAAGTAAGGAGTAGTCACCCAAATATTTACTTGAGTAAAAGTAAAAAGTATGTTGTGAAAAAACTACTCAAGTACTGAGTAACTGATGAGTAACATACACACTATATATATATATATATATATATATATATATATATATATATATATATATATATATATATATATATATATATATATATATATATATATATACAGGAGCCAAGGAGCAGCGAGAATACCAAGAAGGGCATATGCCAAATGTTCAAAGAGAACGGCCTACGGATCACGATTGAAGCCAACAAGCAAACCGTCAACTTCCTTGACGTCACTTTCAACCTGAGAAATAACAGCTACCAACCATTCACGAAACCCAACACAACACTCCAATACGTGCACCATGACAGCAACCACCCACCCACCACCACGAAAAGAATACCTACCGGAATCAATAAAAGGCTATCGATGCTGTCATCTAGCAAAGCTGAATTTGACCAAGCAACCCCCCCGTACCAAAAAGCCCTTGATGAAAGCGGATACAATTTCACCCTCACCTATGAACCCACGCCAGGAAACCAGCCAAAAAAGAACAGAAAACGAAACGACATCATCTGGTACAACCCCCCATACAGCAAAAACGTCTCAACGAACATTGGACACAAATTCCTCAATCTGATTGACAAACACTTTCCCAAAGACAACAACCTAAGAAAAGTATTCAACAAGAACAACATTAAATTGAGCTACAGCTGCATGAACAATATACGACAAATCATCTCAAACCACAACAAAACAATTGCAAATGAGCCGTCGACCCCCAGTCAGAGCGACTCCAAAACCAACAAAGCATGCAACTGTCGAAAGAAACCTGATTGCCCCCTCAACGGGGGGTGCTTACAAACATCAGTTGTCTACCAATCTAAGGTAATACGCAAGGACATTAACACATCCGACACATATGTAGGATTAACCGAGGGTGAATTCAAAACCAGATGGAACAATCACAAGGCTTCTTTCAGGAACAAAAACCTGCGAAATACCACAGAACTCAGCAAACACATTTGGGACCTCAAAGACAATAATGTTGAATATTCAATAACATGGCAAATTCTTGCATCCAGCACACCTTACAATAGTGGTAATAAAAGATGCAACCTATGCTTGAAAGAGAAACTGTTTATTATTTACCGTCCAGACCTGTCATCCCTCAACAAGCGCAGCGAAATTGTAACAACATGCCGCCATAGACGGAAACACCTCCTAGGTAACACATGAGCCAATCACCACGCCCCTAGGCCAGCCTGTACCCACCCACTCTGTGCCCTATATAAACCATGGTATGCGAATGCTCCCATTAAAATCTCCTGACGATTGAGGGTACCCCCTCTCATGAAACAGGCCTGTAGAGATGAAATAGTCTTGTGATTTTTTTTCCCACACATACATATATATATATATATATATATATATATATATACATACATATACATTGATATATACATACATATACATTGATATATACAGTATATAATTTATATGTATTTATTTTGCTGTTTTTGTTTACATGTTAAAGGTGTTTTAATGAATATACATGCATGTTTAACATATAGATTCCTTTCTTTCATGAAGACAAGAATGTAAGTTGGTGTATTACCTGATTCTGATGACTTGCGTTGATTGTAATCAGACAGTCGTGATGATAACGTCCACGTTTTCAAATGGAGGAGAAGAAAAGTTCCTCCTTTCTGTCTAATACCACATGAAAGTGGTGAGTTTTTGGCATCTTAGTTGTCCAGCTTCCATATTCGTTTTTATACACTTTACAAGAAATATATTGGCGTCAAACTTCGTAGCTTGCTAGCTTGTTTGCGCTGGCTTTCGGAGACTCTTATTTTGAAAGCGCAGGCGCGATGGAGCGGCACTTTTATTGTGAAGACAGGAACGTCCTCATGTGCGGTCAGTTTTTAGGCTTTTGACGGGATGTATGGTTGGAATGAAAAAATATCTTTTTTCCTTCACACTTTTGATTGATTGATTGGAACTTTTATTATTAGATTGCACAGTACAGTACACATTCCGTACAATTGACCACTAAATGGTAACACCCCCATACGTTTTTCAACTTGTTTAAGTCAGGTCATGTGACCACCTGGCTCTGTTTGATTGGTCCAACGTCACCAGTGACTGCATCTGATTGGTGGAACGAAGTGAAACGTCACCAGTAAGGCAGGCACTTTGAAGGTCTGTCTGACAGACCAAAACAAACAAAGCGTGCATTAACAGATCGATAAAAATTAGTAGCGAGTAGCGAGCTGAATGTAGATAAAAGTAGCGGAGTAAAAGTAGCGTTCCTTCTCTATAAATGTACTTAAGTAAAAGTAAAAGTATGTTGTATTAAAACTACTCTTAGAAGTACAATTTATCCCAAAAGTTACTCAAGTAGATGTAACGGAGTAAATGTAGCGCGTTACTACCCACCTCTGTGCATTACATTGTATCGTATGCATGTTCGAAATAAACTGAAACTGAAACTGAAACCTCTGGAAATAAAACATGAAATACGAGATAGTCACATCATAAGTGGTTTACCTGAATTTGGTTAATTATCCGTTATCTAACCTTGAAGGAAGAGGTCATATTCCTCTGAGTATTGATATATAACTCTGTTTTAAGTTAAGTTCTAGGTTGAATTTGCACAATTTCTGAATAACTTAATTCCTCAGACAGTAATATGTTTATAGAAATTTAGATTGGTGTATGTTGTTTCTTAATGGGGACGTACCGTATTTTTCGGACTATAAATCACAGTTTTTTTCATAGTTTGGCCGGGGGTGCGGTTTATACTCTGGAGCGACTTATGTGTGAAATTATTAACACATTACCGTAAAATATCAAATCATATTATTTAGCTCATTCACGTAAGAGACTAGACCAGTGGTTCTTAACCTGGGTTCGATCGAACCCTAGGGGTTCGGTGAGTCGAGCTCAGGGGTTCGGTGGAGGTCAAAACACACCCGACTCATCGTGTAAATAAAAACTTCTCCCCATCGGCGTATTACGGATACGGCAACAGCAGAAGTCACACTGATTTGCAGGTGTGTAATTTTTGTTGGTTTTGTTGTTTGAACAAGGTGATGTTCATGCATGGTTTATGTTGTGCACCAGTAAAAAAACATGGTAACACTTTAGTATGGGGAACATATTCACCATTAACTAGTTGCTTATTAACATGCAAATTAGTAACATATTGGCTCTTAACTAGTCATTATTAAGTACTTATTAATGCCTTATTCGGCATGGCCTTGTTATAACCCTAACCATGGCCCTAACCCTCTAACCCTAACCCTAACCAAATAACTCTAAATTAAGTCTTTGTTACTTAGAATATGTTCCCCTATTGCAGTGGTTCTCAACCGTTTTTTAGTGATGTACCCCCTGTGAACATTTTTTGAATTCAAGTACCCCCTAATCAGAGCAAAGCATTTTTGGTTGAAAAAAAGAGATAAAGAAGTAAAATACAGCACTATGTCATCAGTTTCTGATTTATTAAATTGTATAACAGTGCAAAAATATTGCTCATTTGTAGTGGTCTTTCTTGAACTATTTGGAAAAAAATATATAAAAATAACTAAAAACTTGTTGAAAAATAAACAAGTGATTAAATTATAAATAAAGATTTCTACACAGAAGTAATCATCAACTTAAAGTGCCCTCTTTGGGGATTGTAATAGAGATCCATCTGGATTCATGAACTTAATTCTAAACATTTCTTCACAAAAAAATAAATCTCTAACATCAATATTTATGGAACATGTCCACAAAAAATCTAGTTGTCAACACTGAATATTGCATTGTTGCATTTCTTTTCACAGTTCTTTTTGACAGACAATTTAAAAAAATCTCACGTACCCCTTGGCATACCTTCAAGTACCCCCAGAGGTACGCGTACCCCCATTTGAGAACCACTGCCCTAGTGTCCTAAAAACTCTAAATTAAGTCTTTGTTACTTAAAATATGTTCCCCATACTAAAGTGTTACCAAAAACATAACTTTGTCTTGAATTTGAAAAAAAACATTTTGTTTTTAACTAAAGAAGGGTTCGGTGAATGCGCATATGAAACTGGTGGGGTTCGGTACCTCCAACAAGGTTAAGAACCACTGGACTAGACGTATAAGATTTCATGGGATTTAGCGATTAGGAGTGACAGATTGTTTGGTAAACGTATAGCATGTTCTATATGTTATAGTTATTTGAATGACTCTTACCATTATATGTTACGTTAACATACCAGGCACGTTCTCAGTTGGTTATTTATGCCTCATATAACGTACACTTATTCAACCTGTTGTTCACTATTCTTTATTTATTTTAAATTGCCTTTCAAATGTCTATTCTTGGTGTTGGGTTTTATCAAATAAATTTCCCCCAAAAATGCGACTTATACTCCAGTGTGACTTATATATGTTTTTTTCCTTCTTTATTATGCATTTTCGGCCGGAGCGACTTATACTCCGAAAAATACGGTACATTAAAGTACCAGTAGTGTGGAAAAACAAGTTGACTTTATGTGCTTAATTGTGTTTCATGCATCCATTAAACCATATACAATTATATTTACATTCCGGAAAGTATGTGAAAATACCCTCTAAACATTACAAAATGCTACAAATTCAGACGTCCATTCTGAATATTCCGCTCTGAATATCTTCGGCAGTTTTTCTGTAGATTCTACGTCAGTGTAGTAACACTTCTGCACTTTGACCATGTTATCAGATCAGTCATACTGGAAATATGCAAAAATTGGAAATAGATTTGTTGTTTATTATTCACAATTCTTATGTAAGACAAAAACACATACACTCGACTTTTTTTTTTTATGCATTCAAAATAGTAAATAAATTGCTAATATGGAGGGTCCTCTATTGCGCCCATTATACCTTCTAAAAAACATCCAGATACCACCAACAATACTCCATTTACATGTCGTGACATGAAATATGAGTGATATTGTTATTATATAAGCGCTAACAAAGATGGCTTATTTTAGCGATGCATTGACAGCAGTGAGCTAATGCTAACTTTGTCTCAAAATTGCTAAAAGTAAATTGTAGATTATAATTCATGCATCTCTCAGCTGGTAGTAGACAAACGTGGCCATGGACCGAGAGGCTGGTCGACTTTCACATCCCTAGTTGCGGCAACTTTTTTTTAACCCTTCGTGAGGATTGTGATCCCAGCGGGAGTGGAAATATCACAGTAAGTGTTTGTTTGGTTATGGTTTATTATGGTTAGTTTGTATATTTAGCACCTCGCAATGCTGCTGATGCAATAGTGTTTGCATCCGTTTAGCACTAAGTTTCTACGACCTATTGCTAATTGGGGCAGTGTGGCTCGGTTGGTAGAGTAGCCGTGCCAGAAACTTAAGGGTTCCAGGTTCGATACCCACCTCTGCCATCCTAGTCACTACCTTTGTGTCCTTTGGGCAAAATATTTGATTCACCTGCTCCCAGTGCCACCCACACTGGTTTGAATGCAACTTAGATAATGGGTTTTACTATGCAAAGCGTTTTGAGCCACTAGAAAAAAGGGCTATATTAAAATAATTAATTTCACTTCACATCCTCTTTGTATTCGGGCTCAAAAATATAAGGTTCTGGATCATAATTTTTCCCTAACTAATCGTTGTTGGCGCTCACAAAATCTGCTTGATTAGCATTGTTGTTTGATGGGGAAGGGATCTGTGGGTACTCCTGCTATGTCATTCCTAATTAACTCTTGAAATGGCTCCAAAATGTCCATTAGATTAATACTACTTTGATCGTATCTATTTACTCACACACTTTGTAAGTCTTCTGGTGTCATAATACATCAAATATACAGTATTTGACAATATCTTCAATATTGAGGCAACTGTCGTTATGGTTTGTGCAGCCCTTTGAGACATTTGTGATTAAGGGCTATATAAATTGATTGATTGATTGAACTTGTTTTTCCACTGGACTGGTACTTTAATGCCTCTTTAATTTGTGTTAGCATTCAAGCTGGCTAGTTAGAAATGAATGCGCTATGTAGTTTGCTTCACGAGTAAATAGCAGTGTCACCGGTCCGTGAGTTTATCGAAGTTTGTTTGTAAAAGTCTGTTTACCGAAATTTATTCACGAAAGTCTGTTTACCAAAGTCTGTTCAAAGGTTGTTTAGCAAAGTTTGTTCGCCTTTTAGATATTTTTTTTAACATTCTTGGCTGGAATTAGACTCATCCTGCTTCAGTATAACGCAGAATAGCAGTGGTACGCTTGAACAGCTTCGTCGAGTTAAACTACACGATCGCCTTATTATTTGGTCATGATGATAATTATCCTAAAAACCAGCATCCTCTGCAGCAGTACCGTATTTTTCGGACTATAAGGCACACCTAAAATCCTTTCATTTTCTCAAAAATCGACAGTGCACCTAATAAACCCGGTGCGCCTAATGTACGGAATAATTCTGGTTGTCCTTACCGACCTTGATACTATTTTATTTGGTACATGATGTAACGATAAGTGTGACTAGTAGATGGCAGTCACACATAAGATATACGTGTAGACTGCAATATGACGCTAGTAAACAACACCAAAACTCTAAATGTTCCATTGAAAATAAAGAACATTACACACGGCACTCAAAAATCTGTCAATGTTTTAGTGCGACTATGAAGCCGCACTGCTTGATGGATTGTCGGCCCGTTACGGCTACCGTAGTCGGAGATACAAGTATTACTATGGTGTGTTTATAAGGACCGCATAATGGCACCCATTAGCAGACATATTATCTGGCGTTTTGTTTCACAATATTATGCAAAACCAACTTTTCTTACCTTCTGGTACCTGCTGATGTGTATTTGAGATCTGCATAAGTCCTGAAAATTTGCGCATGTCCGCCACTGTAGTCTGTGCCGATTCCGTAGTCGATAAGCTTCTTCTTTTTCACTATCTTCTTGTTATGTGACATTCATCCTCTGCTGTTGCCATTTCTAATATAAAGTAGTGTAAAGTTGTAACTTATATCTTGCTATGGAAGCGCTAAAAACTACCAGTGTAGTGACTTTACATAATTCACCCACAGAACTATAGTTATTAGAGAGTTCCGGTCGGACGGCTTATCACGGGACACATTTCCGGCGTTGTTGCACTGGTGAGCCACGGATTAGAAGATGCTGCTACGTTATACGAGTATTATTATGGTGTGTGCATAAGGTAAGACATATTATCTGGTGTTTTTTTGTTTTTTTTTGCAATATTATGCAAAAGCAACTTTGCTTACCTTCTGGTACCTGTTGATGTGTATTTGGGTCCTGCATAAATCCTGAAAATTTGTGCGCGTCCGCCTTTGTTGTCCGTGAGATACCGTAGTCGATAAGCTTCTTCTTTTTCTCTGTCTTCTTGTTATGGGACATTCATCCTCCGCTGTTGCCATTTATAATATAAAGTAGTGCAAAGTTCTTACTTATATCTGTCAGTAAACTCGCCATGAAAGCACTAAAACATACCGGTGTAGTGAGTTTAGATTATTTACCCAAGAAACTTTAGTTATTAGAGGGTCCAGGTCGGACTTTATTTTCACGGGACACATTTCCGGCCTTGTTGTTGCACTAGTGAGCCAGGGATGAGGAGATGCTGCTCCGTTATTGATTTAAGTAAAGTCTGAATGTCATTAAAACAGTTTGCTCCATCTTTTGACACTTCTTCCACTCCCGTCCTTGCACGCTACAACAAAGATGACGGGCAGAAGACGCTGTCGAAGGTGAGCCACGTAAATAAGACCGCCCTCAAAACGGTGCATCCTGAAGCGACTGTCAGAAAGCGGCTTGAAGATGGTCTGTAAAACATCATCTATGCAACATTTTGACCAAAGAACCACCATTACATGTTATGTAGACCACAAGGAAGTGTTTTACATTTAGAAAAAAAATCATATTACGACCCCTTTATTGCGCCTTATAATCCGGTGCACCTTTTGTATTGAAAAAAGACCTGAATAGACCCGCTCATCGGCAGTGCGCTTTATAATCCGGTGCGCCCTATGGTCCAGAAAATACGCTAATTTGTTTTTGGCATATTTGTTTTGAGTTACATATTTTTTTAAATAAAATAGCTGTGTTATGCAAAACACAAACACTGGTTGTCATGAGGTTATATGAAATGTTCACACAGTTTCATCTGTGGTTTTATCCAGAATTAGGACACACAAACAATGATATGTGTGACAGTAAGACGACTTGGCAAAGTAGCACAGTGTAAGAAAAGAGACATGGCGAACAAACGCTGTGCTTCCTTTTGTTCTGTCTGTGGGTGGCTAATGGAGTCACAGCAGCAAGTAAGACAATAAAAGAGACATGCTCGTGCCACGAGGGAGGGGGAATTATTCATTTAAAGCTTACGCTATTTCGCGTCTAAATATACAATGATAATTGAATCTTGTTGTTTAATCCCTCATATACTGTGACACATGACAGCAACATTTGAAAGGCATGTTTTGTTTAGTATTCTGGGCGCAAAGCCTCCTCGTGGCTCCGGAGGTACGGTCAACAGCTAGGCCATCACGGGTCAAGGAGCAAACACCTTCCCTTGTCGGCCAGATGCCTGACTGACACATAACGTGTGGGCGCGCCCCCCCCGTCCTCTATAATATAACTCCTCTCAGTGCGTCCACGCCGCACTGATGTGGACAATGGCAGCACGTGGAAGCTTGCTGACTGCCCCTGCAGCTACTTCTCACTCCACACTGTGTTCACATCTTAATTATGTCATTTTTTACAGCATTCAGTGGGCGTTTTAGCAGAAATACTTCAGGCATACCATAGATATTAATGTGTGGGGGAAAATTAAGTGCCTGGTTGCAATTGCATGTCTTATCAGTTAATTTTGCTAGCTTGGGAGGACATTACCGCTCGCCTTGGTGTATTTTCATACCGGTATCGCTGGTGGCTTTAATCCTTTTTCAGCATGACCGTGTAGTCTTGTACTAAAGGCGAAGAAAGTTGGTTTATAGAGCACAATTCGTACCCAAGGCAATGCATTGCTTTGCAGAAAATTACATAAAGCAAAAATAAAAATATGAAATAATCATAATCCACACTTGTTATTTCATATGTTGACCAAAGGGGGAGCACTTTTAAAAGCGACACACAGTCAATTTGAGCAATTCCTCCTTTTTGGGACCACCCTAATTTTGATAGATTTCACCACCTAATGAGACATTCTCTATTACCGTATTTTTCGGAGTATAAGTCGCTCCAGAGTATACGTCGCACCGGCCGAAAATGCATAACAAAGAAGGAAAAAAACAATATAAGTCGCACTGGAGTATAAGTCGCATTTTTTGGGGGAAATTTATTTGATAAAACCCAACACCAAGAATAGACTTTTGAAAGGCAATTTAAAATAAATAAAGAATAGTGAACAACAGGCTTCACGGTGGCAGAGGGGTTAGTGCATCTGCCTCACAATACGAAGGTCCTGAGTAGACTTGGGTTCAATCCCGGGCTCGGGATCTTTCTGTGTGGAGTTTGCATGTTCTCCCCGTGAATGCGTGGGTTCCCTCCGGGTACTCCGGCTTCCTCCCACCTCCAAAAACATGCACCTGGGGATAAGTTGATTGGCAACACTAAATTGGCCCTAGTGTGTGGATGTGAGTATGAATGTTGTCTGTCTATCTGTGTTGGCCCTGCGATGAGGTGGCGACTTGTCCAGGGTGTACCCCGCCTTCCGCCCGATTGTAGCTGAGATAGGCTCCAGCGCCCCCCGCGACCCCAAAGGGAATAAGCGGTAGAAAATGGATGGATGGATAGTGAACAACAGGCTGAATAAGTGTATGTTATATGAAGCATAAATAACCAACTGAGAACGTGCCTGGTATGTTAACGTAACATATTATGGTAAGAGTCATTCAAATAACTATAACATATAGAACATGCTATACGTTTACCAAACAATCTGTCACTCCTAATCGCTAAATCCCATGAAATCGTATACGTCTAGACCAGGGGTCGGCAACCCGTGGCTCTAGAGCCACATGCGACTCTTTAGCGGCGCCCTAGTGGCTCTCTGGAGCTTTTTCAAAAATGTATGAAAAATGGAAAAAGATGAGGCAGAAAAAAAATCAATTTTTTGTTTTAATAGGGTTTCTGTAGGAGGACAAACATGACACAAACCTCCCTAATTGTTACAAAGCACACTGTTTATATTAAACATGCTTCACTGATTCGAGTATTTGGCGAGCGCCGTTTTGTCCTACTAATTTTGGCGGTCCTTGAACTCACCGTAGTTTGTTTACATGTATAACTTTCTCCGACTTTCTAGGACGTGTTTTATGCCACTTCTTTTTCTGTCTCATTTTGTCCACCAAACTTTTAACGTTGTGTATGAAAGGTGAGTTTTGTTGATGTTATTGACTTGTTGGAGTGCTAATCAGACATGTTTGGTCACTGCATGACTGCAAGCTAATCGATGCTAACATGCTATTTAGGCTAGCTATATGTACATATTGCACCATAATGCCTAATTTGTAGCTATATTTGAGCTCATTTAGTTTCCTTTAAGTCCTCTTAATTCAATGTATATCTCATGACACACTATCTGTATGTAATATGGCTTTTAATTTTTTGCGGCTCCAGACAGATTTGTTTTTGTATTTTTGGTCCAATATGGCTCTTTCAACATTTTGGGTTGCCGACCCTTGGCCCTGCGATGAGATGGCGACTTGTCCAGGGTGTACCCCGCCTTCCGCCCGATTGTAGCTGAGATAGGCTCCAGAGCCCCCCGCGACCCCGAAGGGACTAAGCGGTAGACAATGGATGGATGGATGGGTTGCCGACCCCTGGTCTAGTCTCTTACGTGAATGAGCTAAATAATATTATATGATATTTTACGGTAATGTGTTAATAATTTCACACATAAGTCGCTCCTGAGTATAAGTCGCACCCCCGGCCAAACTATGAAAAAAACTGTGACTTATAGTCCGAAAAATACGGTAGATGCAATGGTTTTCTGTATTGAGACCATGATTTTGGTTCTAACTTGTTGACGTCTCCGTAAGGGTAGAAATACAAGAACACACACACACACACACACACTCCGAGCAACACAAAAAGGTAAGTGCTGATGCTTCAACTTAAAATAGAGGTGATCGATCCAGATGTTGATGATATTGATACTTAGTATAGCATCATTATATAAACAATACTAAAATGATGACTTAAAAAAAAAAAGTTTGGTAAAAAAAGTTGTCGTTTTTTTCGATCTTTTTTGTTATTGTTTGAAACTCAGGGACTGAATCCCAAATCATTCCAATGGTAGGTTTTGATTGTATTTAATTATTGTGAACGAACCCCTTTATTTTGTTGATCAAATGTATGTAGCATTCAATACCGCCAAATTGTATACATAATGAGATTCACAACAATACTAGAAAAATCTAAATGATAAGTTTACAAAACACGTGTTGTTGTTTACCTTAGTTACTTGCTAGGAAATAGTTTCACTTCTATTATCTATTGTCGAAGTTACAGATAGGGGCTCTGAAGTGGATTAAATGTCAGGCTAAAAATTGGATTGGGATTGGAGGCCAAAAATGTTGATAGGGACTAAGGTTGTACGGTAAACCGGTATTAGTATAGTACTGTGATACTATTAAACAACAGTAGAATAAGTGATTATTACATTTTAACAGAAGTGTAGATAGAACATGCTAAGAAAGTAAGCAGATATTAACAGTAAATTAACCAGTATATTAATAATATTTTTTCTACCACTTGTCCTTAATAATTTTGACAAAATAACAGAATGGAAAATGACACAATATGTTACTGCATATGTCAGCAGACTAATTAGGAGCCTTTGTTTGCTTACTTACTACTAAAAGACAAGTTGTCTTGTATGCTCACTATTTTATTTAGGACAAACTTGCAATAAGAAACATATGTTTAATATACCGTAAGATTTTTTGTTAAAAATAAAGCCAATAATGCAATTTTTTGTGGTGCCCTTTAATTAGAAAAGTACCGAAAAGTATCTAAATAATTTTGGTACCGGTACCAAAATATTGGTATCAGGACAACACTAATCGGGACATATCAAATTATATTTGCAATTTTACTTTCAGGTCAAATTTAGTGACTTTTTTTAATCCGGCAACTCGTGCCATAATGAAACACCAACACAGTATCTGCAGTGTCAATACAGCCAGTGAGTGTGCCACACCCTCATGGAGGCATCGCTACGAAACACAACTATTCACTGCAAATGACACTGGTTCGCAGAAGGACTTGTAAAAAGTTACAAAGTGCACACCACCACACACTCACAGCTCCTCACAACGATGGGACTTTTAACATTGTTAATAAAATAATAATGATAACATTTTATTTAGAAACACTTTTCGGAAAAAAATCAAAGCCACTTTACAAAAGGCAATACAAGTAGAATTATTTGAATGGAACAATCAATGCATACAGAAATGAGAGTATAGAATGGGACAGGAGGATAATAAAGAGTGGTGCTTTCCAATTACCAAGCGTTTTCATTCACTTTGCATTCAACTGGCTCTGAGTTTACGGTCACATATTCGTGACTGAGTTTTATCACTGGCGTAAATGGTTTAAAGGTTGAATGCAGTTTGCTGTGCTACACCCCCCCCCCCCCCCCCCCCCCCCCCCAACATCCTTTCAGTGGCATTTAACAGATGGTTGTGGTCAATGCTGCGCGGCTGTTGAAGCTTTAATGAAGCACTCTTTCTGGAGGTTTTAAGTTTTTACAACACTTGCAACACTTGAGAACTTTCCAACTGACTAATCAGAATTTAGCCGTAGCGCTCCCACGTGTCCCGCCGTCTCTCCCCGCTATTAACCCTTTTAAAAAGGTGGAGGTTAAGCGAGGAAGTGGAGGAACAGGAAACGTGGCATCCTGGGGCGTGTGGAGGGGGGAGGAGGGTGCGGCGCCTGAACTCTGACCTTGAACAGAGGCCATAGGTCACACAGACTGTGTTGCAACTTGAAAGACATTCAATGTCATGCCAATCACTGTCATTCTCTTAGACGGATATGTCCGCAACCAGCTCACCTAACATGTCTCAACAGGAGCTAACAGAGAAAAGATAGAAGGGAGTAGAGTGACATTAAAAACTGATTCATAGACATTTAAAAGCTAAGAATGATTTAATTCCCATATTACTACACATTCTCATTATTATTAGTTAATAGTGTGTCTTGTTTTGCATGTTGAATCAATCATTGCATTATAAAATGTCATACCATATTTTCTGGACTATAAGGCGCACTTAAAATCATATTTTTTTCTCAAAACTCGACAGTGCACCTTATAACCCGGTGCGCCTAATGTACGGAATACGTTTGGTTGAGCTTACTCACCTCGAAGCTATTTTATTTGGAACATGGTGCAATGATAAGTGTGACCAGTAGATGGCAGTCAAACATAAGAGATAAGTGTAGACAGCACTATGATTGCAATATGTCTCAAGTAAACAACACCAACTTTTTAAATGTTCCATTGAAAATATAGAACATTACACACGGCGCTCAAAAATATACCAAGATGTTTTACTAGGGACGGCGTGGCGCAGTGGAAGAGTGGCCGTGCGCAACCCGAGGGTCCCTGGTTCAATCCCCACCTATTGCCAACCTCGTCATGTCCGTTGTGTCCTGAGCAAGACACTTCACCCTTGCTCCTTAAGGTGTGCTGGTTAGCGCCTTGCATGGCAGCTCCCTCCATCAGTGTGTGAATGTGTGTGTGAATGGGTAAATGTGGAAGTAGTGTCAAAGCGCTTTGAGTACCTTGAAGGTAGAAAAGCGCTATACAAGTACAACCCATTTATTTATTTATCATTACTAAGACTTTGGTAAGCTATGAAGCCGCACCGCTTTAATAATTGTCGGCGCATTAAACATATATTATGGTGTGTGTGTATAAGGTAAGACATATTATCTGACGTTTTGTTTCGCAATATTATACAAAAGCAACTTTTCTTACCTTTTGGTACCTGCTGATCTGCATTTGGAATCTGTAGAAGTCCTGAAAAATTGTGTGAGTCTGCCTTTGTAGTCCGACGCCGTAGTCTATAGGCTTCTTCTTGTTCCTATATCTTCTTGTAATGAGACATTCATCCTCCACTGTTGCCATTTCTAATATAAAGTAGTGTAAAGTTCTTATATCTGTCAGTAAACTCGCCATGAAAGCGCTAAAACATACCGGTGTAGTGAGTTTACATTATTCACCCAAGGAACTTTAGTTATTAGAGTTCCGGTCGGACATTTTTTCACGGGACACATTTCCTGTGTTGTTGTTTCCGGATGAGGAGATGCTGCTCCGTTGTTGATTTAAGTAAAGTCTGAATGTCATTAAAACATTTAGTTCCATCTTTTGACACTCCCGTCCTTGCACGCTACACCGCTACAACAAAGATGACGGGAAGAAGACCCTGCCGAAGGTAGGTAAGTAAATAAGACCACCCACAAAACGGCACATCCGGAATTGTCAGAAAGCGGCTTGAAGATGATCTGTAAAACATAATCTATGCAACATTTTGACCAAAGAACCACCATTACATGTTATGTAGACCACAAGGAAGTGTTTTCAATTTAGAAAAAAATAATAATAATATGACTCCTTTAATGTGCCCTATAATCCGTTGCGCCTAATATATGGAAAAAAGATTTAAAAAAATAGACCATTCATCAGCAGTGCGCCTTATAGTCCGGTGCGCCCTATGGTCCGGAAAATACGGTACTTTGTTTTACCCAGTTACGGGTGTAACGATATGAACATTTAACATAACGATTATCGTGGCTAAAATTATCACAGTTATCATTATCACAGTATTGTTAGAATGCGCTCACAAAGTACTTAAACACACACTGAGATATTTTGACCAAGTTTTTTTTTTTAAATGAACTAACAGACAGACACAATGTTAGAAAACCCACTAATTTGCATTGTTTGTGTTTCTAATGCTTAACTGATAGTGTTTGTCTTGGTATTTAATCTGTTTTAACGGCCACACTTTTATTGTTTAAAATATTGGTTTGGTAGCACGTCAAGATTTATTCAAATGAAAAGTATGCGCCAAATAAAATGTTGTTTTATTATTTCTGCCAGGTGTTGTGGCGTCCTACTCTGTTCAAGCGGTCCCTGAACGCACCGCAAAAACACCTCCGTCTCTGAGTGTAAAACGATTATGCTGTTATAAGAAAGCAGAGCTTGTAAGTTCAATGTGCACAATTGAACACGTCAGTTACTCCATATAAGTTTAGATTGTGGTGTGGTTAGTTTATTAAACTTTCTTAATTGAAGTTTGTTTACTAAATGTTTGTTTATCAAAGTTTATTGAAGGTTTATCAATAACAATCTTAAGATTATTTTTATTTAAAAATGTAAAACTAGCCGTTTAATTGCAGTTTAATCGTTATATCCCAGTAGAAAATGTTTCAATACAGTCTCTCAGTGCAATAGTATTCAACACTTATTTGATTCATGTTAGCATTTGAGCTAGCTAGCCAGCCATTAACAAAGTGCATTCATCAATCATGGTTTTCCGATCATTCTATTTTTAAACGGATGGATGGATAAAACAAAATGTCCAGCCCAATGTTCGGTATACATTTGATTAAGGTAAACTTAGTAAAGATAAAATGTCTATTTAGGATCAATCATAAATTATTATAACCTAATAATGAAAGCATTTGATTAATCGCGATTAAATATTTTCATTGTTTGTCATACCCAGTTATTTGTTATCTAAGATGAATCATCAGCGGTAGAATTTGGGGTAATAAGTATGTTTAAAGGTGGTTAAGGTTTAAACATAAAAAATGGTTTAATGTTTACTTCTCAAATACTCAACTCCATACAGGCAAGAAGGATAAAATCATAACAATAGCTATGCGCACATGGATACATTTATTCAGATTAAAAGGCTAACATGCCATTTGGAATATTCTGACCCGGTCACACACGTTTGGATCAAAATTTAATTCCGATCGAGACGGGTGTTTTATGCCAAAAGTCATCCGGATTGTAGCGCATGAAAACACATCGTTTGGAAATTTGGGTTAGAATGATCCTTACTGTGCATGTCTTGGATGTCAGCCATACTTCGGTGGTGGAGTGGGGACTAAATTCATTAGTTTCGGAATTAAGCGATTGTTTTGCTGCGGTCTCCCTCCATTCAACTTGTACACAGGTAGCATTATTTACTGTTGAGTTTGTTGCTTTAAAACGAGACTAGCAATAACAAAAGTATGTTCTGGAGTGTCATGTGTCGATGTAACAATAAAAGAAGGGATCATGTTGTCGTCTTTACGAGCTATTTTATTCACGACATTACAGCTACTCCAAGTGCTAGCTAGCCTCAAACACATACACAGAATGTTCAAACATGAAGACGCGCCGCAACACGTACATAATCACAAAAAGCACGTAACAGCTACATTTCAAAAAGAGAGGTAAGACAAAAGTAGTGAATCGAAGAAAAAAAGATAAATTCATACCATGATAACGTTGGACACACAGACATGCACACAGCCATGTTTGACAACAGAAGAGGTCTACTGCTTCTTCAGCACCTGCAGTGAGAGAACTCGTCCAAAAGATGGCACCATAGCATAAATATTAACACACCTTTCCGTTTGTTAGATTCTGCGCATGTCAAAGTAAAGTATTCCGATTTAATGCATGATGCATGAAAATGCACGTCATAATCAGATCTTTTTTTTCAGTGTCCATGTACACAGTAATATTCTAATCCAAATGATGATCAGATTAAATCAATGTTGTCTGTGTACCATACTTGCCAACCTTGAGACCTCCGATTTCGGGGGGCGTGGTCGGGGGGCGTGGTTAAGAGGGGAGGAGGATATTTACAGCTAGAATTCACCAAGTCAAGTATTTCATATATATATATATATATATATATATATATATATATATATATACAGGTAAAAGCCAGTAAATTTGAATATTTTGAAAAACTTGATTTATTTCAGTAATTGCATTCAAAAGGTGTAACTTGTACATTATATTTATTCATTGCACACAGACTGATGCATTCAAATGTTTATTTCATTTAATTTTGATGATTTGAAGTGGCAACAAATGAAAATCCAAAATTCCGTGTGTCACAAAATTAGAATATTACTTAAGGCTAATACAAAAAAGGGATTTTTAGAAATGTTGGCCAACTGAAAAGTATGAAAATGAAAAATATGAGCATGTACAATACTCAATACTTGGTTGGAGCTCCTTTTGCCTCAATTACTGCGTTAATGCGGCGTGGCATGGAGTCGATGAGTTTCTGGCACTGCTCAGGTGTTATGAGAGCCCAGGTTGCTCTGATAGTGGCCTTCAACTCTTCTGCGTTTTTGGGTCTGGCATTCTGCATCTTCCTTTTCACAATACCCCACAGATTTTCTATGGGGCTAAGGTCAGGGGAGTTGGCGGGCCAATTTAGAACAGAAATACCATGGTCCGTAAACCAGGCACGGGTAGATTTTGCGCTGTGTGCAGGCGCCAAGTCCTGTTGGAACTTGAAATCTCCATCTCCATAGAGCAGGTCAGCAGCAGGAAGCATGAAGTGCTCTAAAACTTGCTGGTAGACGGCTGCATTGACCCTGGATCTCAGGAAACAGAGTGGACCGACACCAGCAGATGACATGGCACCCCAAACCATCACCCAACCATGCAAATTTTGCATTTCCTTTGGAAATCGAGGTCCCAGAGTCTGGAGGAAGACAGGAGAGGCACAGGATCCACGTTGCCTGAAGTCTAGTGTAAAGTTTCCACCATCAGTGATGGTTTGGGGTGCCATGTCATCTGCTGGTGTCGGTCCACTCTGTTTCCTGAGTTATCCTTTGTTTTACAAGTGTGCCTCCAATTAAAGGCTTCCTCCACTCGTATCATCCCTTTTGCTTCTTTGACGCTCTTCCACAGCTATTTGCTCCTCAGCAGGGGAGCTTGGACCTCGACTTTGCCGGGGATCTCGTAATACCAAGCATATTAGCAGCCAGATCAAAGAGTGTGAGCGTGCCTAATGTGGGATTACGTGGATACATGCAACCCGGCAGCTTCACCTCACTCCGCCGCCACCACGGCACATGCTGCTAGCTAGCGCCATTAGGCTCCTCAAATGCATTGCTCATTTTTCCGCAAGAGCTCCCCTGGGCTGGAAGGCAATTATGCAGCGGTGTGGCATAATATTTCATTCTTTTCACATCCATGTTGGCCGCTAACGGGTTCATGAAGAATAGGATGGGCCGCTAACAGCTTCAAATGAGCAGAGAGAGGCAATGAGGAGGCGGAGAGGGCAGTTTCTCAAGGGCACATTCATTAGGAGTATCTCTTCACGGGGGATGAAAGGATAAGAGTGCATGCTAGTTTCGGTCAGGTGGCATTGAGGTGAGATGTAACATGGATATCAACATAGGAAAAAAAATGTTAAGGCAAGATCATGGCATTTTAAAACGGTTGTAGGAGAATAATGCAGGCTGTAGTCTTAGCCAGCTGGCATAGGCTCCAGCCTCTGCAGTTACCCTGCACAGTATGAGGAGTAGGGCTGCAATGATTCATTGATTGCATCAATTAATTAGATTAAAGAAAAAGCTTTGTTTTGTATTCTGATTAATCGTTTAACATGTTAGTAAAAACTCTCCCAGTCTGCTCTAAAAGAGCGTTCATGAGAGCAGTGTATCCACAGTGATCTCGGTTGCACTTCTGGTGATGTGGCCTGACAGAATTGGCTCAAAGAAGAGGGGGAAAGAGAGAAAGGAAAAGAGAGAAAGGGCCCAAAGAAGACGGAAGAAGTTGTTAAAGGTTTTGCGATCAATTAAAACTAAGACAGACAGCGTTGTAACATGTTTGCAGAGAAAGTGGGGTTAGGGGGTTAGTGGTTTAGGGTTGGGGTTAGTCAAACAGAGCTTGACTTTATCAGAGAGTCTCTTTGTTTAGTTTGGTTATTTATTTATCCACTTTTACCTGGGTGTAGACTACTCGGGTTTTTTTTTAAACTTATTCATTTTTAAATGAATCACTGAGTTATTGATGCTTCCATGGTAAAAGTGCAATTTCAATGTTATGTATGAGAAGAACAAATAAAAGTAATCAGAACAATCCTTGTTTATTTCAACTGTTTCCCGATAAAGTGTGTTTTGTTCTGTTACCCATCTTATCGAACAAATTAATTAATAGATTACTCAATTACTAAAAGAGGTATTAACGAAATAACAATTTTTGAAATTAGATGGACGAACGGTCAACAAGTCCCCCAACAACAGTCTAGACCAGGAGTATTCAACTGGCATCCCGGGGGTCAAATCTGGCCCAGTAATGACACCATACCCGTCGCCTTGTTTAGGAGACAAACCTTTTTGTAGCAGATTACTAAAAACACTGTAGTGTTTCAGGAACTTGGACTAGTGTACACATTGCATTTACCTTTTATCCACCTAAGGCCCAGTGTACACTACTACACTGGGCATTTATATTTTGCATAACAGGGCTGTTTTTTGGTTCAGAAATGTAAAACCGATAACAAATGACCACTGCAGAGATTGTGCCGTCTTAAAATAAAAATAATAGTTAAAGGAGAAGTCATTAGCTTTCTGGAAATGTGGTTCTAAAACAATTTAATTGAATATTCCTGATCTAGACCCAGATCAGTGAGATCTGCTCACTTTTACAGTATAGTTTGGTAAGGCCTTCAGAGGAGAAGCTCTGCCTAAAACCCAACTTATTTTGAATGAAAGCCAACATTTCTCTACATCTTTTCTGTGTTGCTGTTTTATAAACAACATAATTGGGGTGAGATAGTTCCAGAGCTGTAACAGAAACGCGAAGATGTCTATGTCAAAGAAATTTTGCAAACCAGGAGCAGCGGTGTCCTTTAGTGTTAAAAGCAATCGTTGCTGTTATATGTAACACCAGATGATGGCCTTGATGCCATCTGATTATCTGATGACTTGATTTGTGTCATTGTTTGAAAGGCTTACAGTTGTAGGAATTTTGGAATTCGCTGGATTCTTTGTAAAAGGCAGTGCTGGATAAATACCGGGTTTTCTGTTACGACTCTGAGGCAATGATTTCAAAGGATCTTCTTCCATTTTGAGTAGCGTAGTCAAAGAAGTACCGTTCTTCCTCCACATGTATTCCGGATGTCTCCCAGCTGGTCTAAGAACGTCCGAGTATCCCCCGAGTGGAATTAGAGTAGGTGATCTAAGACAAGGAAGTCCTGGCTACTTAGACTAAAACATGTCCAGCTGTTGGAAATGATTGCACGTGCAACACATGTTCTTTTTATAACCAAAACAGATGATTTTTCGGGGCTTCTGTTTGTTGCCAGACGTGACCCGACAGAACTTAACCAAACAAGAGCAGTTTCCGAGCAATAACATTGACGGCCGCTCTTTTCTACTCCCTTTCAGAAATCCGATCCAACAGCCGAGGTCCTAAGGACGGCGCCTCCAAGCAGCTGCCCCTCTACGACACACCGTACGAGCCCGCCGAGAACGGTGGGGACTCTGACCCCGAGCGCTCACGCTGCCCTCGAGAGAGCCGACTGCCCCAGGACGACGAGCGACCCCCCGAGGAGTACGACCAGCCCTGGGAGTGGAAGAAAGAGAGGATTTCCAAAGCTTTCGCAGGTACGAACAGGACTCAAATGATGAAAGTGAACATTTTGTTTCTACCGTGAATTGGTTAACGTGGACCCCGACTTAAACAAGTTGAAAAACGTATTCGGGTGTTACCATTTAGTGGTCAATTGAATATGTACTGTACTGTGCAATCTACTAATAAAAGTTTCAATCAATCAATCAATCAATGTAACATTGGGAATAGTCTATTAAACAAGATTGATCTCTTAACTTTCACTAATACATCTACTTTCCTAAATAACTCACGGGCCCTGCTACCACAGAGCAGTACAGTTCTGTTCTTTACTCCAATGTTTGGATTTTCTAATTGAACGTTGTTAGCTAGCAGCACGGATGCTGTATTATGTGTAATGTTATCCAAAGGTGAGGCATTGATTGGTTGACAGATAATCCTCACATCAGGTTAGTGCTAGCCAGGATAACCTTATTTTCCTTAGAGACCCTTTCTCTGGATGTTCTGAACTCCTGTTTTGTATGCCAGTTTTGTATTGTGTAGTAGAATTTGACTATGTTTACACTGCAGGCAAAAGAGGCCCAAATCTGATTTTCTTTTCAAAATCTGATTTTTTTCTAGCCGACTGTTTACACTGCAAGTAAACATTTTTATTTTTCAGACTCGAGTATATACCGTATTTTTCGGACTATAAGTCGCAGTTTTTTTCATAGTTTGGCCGGGCTCCAGTGCGACTTATATGTTTTTTTCCTTCTTCATTATGCATTGTCGGCAGGTGCGACTTATACTCCGGTGCGATTTATACTCCGGAAAATACGGTAAACGTGCACAGGTCCCAATGTGGTCCCAATGTCACTTGCATGCGCTGTTCGATAAAGTGAAAATAAAGGAAATTGACCATAAGTTGATCTATCGAAATGAGCTACCTCTTGTAGATTAAGAATTGACTTGTCACTTGTGCTACAAGTAAGTGATTATTTTATTATATATTTTATTTGATATCTAAATCTGCGTTTCGAAACTTAAGGTATAATTTTTTGATGCGGCAACAGCGTAAATCGATAGACAGCCCTGGTGGCTTTTTTCGACAAAGCGGCTCATTTCGACAGAACACCGGATTGCGTAAATGAGGAACTTGCTACTACACGAGAAAACATGGACGACAGACCAGCCTGTTAGTGGGTTTGTGCCGTGGCTGTTGTGTAAAGGAAGTAGGCAGATGATGGAAAACTATGACGTAAAAGTCGCAATCTGGTCGCATTTCCGTTGCAACTCGAGTCACATTTGAAAAGATCAGATTCAAATTGGATTCGGACTACCTCTTGATCTGATGCGAAAACATCCGTTTGAAACACTTTTGGATTGGCAAAAAATATCCGGTCTGTGTCACTTGGGGGCAAAAAAATCAGATTTGGTGTGCAGTGTAAACAGGGCTTATTATTTCTTATGCTGTAGCCCAGGGGTAGGGAACCTATGGCTCGCGAGCCAGATGTGGCTCTTTTGACGACTGTATCTGGCTCTCAGATACATCTTAGCTGACATTGCTTAACACGATAAGTAATGACTAATTCCGCTGGAAATCACAGTGTTAAAATAAAGTTCAAAGTATAAAACATTCTCATGCATTTGAATCTACCCATCCGTTTTCTACTGCACCTGTTCAAGGTTGCGGGTGGCTCAGCCAATCCCAGCTGTCCCTCGGGGTACAGGAGGGTCGCATTAATGGTAAGAAGTATTTAATTTATTATTGGTTAGCTTCACAATAACAATGTTATTAAAAAGAATAAGAGACTTATACTCTAAAAAATGTTTGTCTTACTTAAAAATGCACGCATTGTATTCAGTGTTAAAAAAATATTATATGGCTCTTACATTTTACAATATTTGGATTTCATGGCTCTCTCAGCCAAAAAGGTTCCCGACCCCTGCTGTAGCCCGATTAATGTTCTTCATCCTAAGTGGGCCAACTATTTGAATAGCAAACAGTTCAATCTGTAACTGTACTCCGACTGTTCGTAGACGGTAGCGCACTCCGTAAATGATCACGCCAATTAACAAACTGTACGTACCATTACAAGCTGAACTAGACTGGACTACATAGTGAAACCGAGGCTACTGACAGTACATTTTAGTATAAAATCCACCAATTTTGAGCCCTTAAACTGCTTCCCATTTACTCTCCCGCTTTACTAACACTTTGTTTTTCCACTTTTATCCACGGATTACTTTGACTCCCCTTCCATTCTGAGGCTGCCGCCGCTTTTAACTCCGCATCCTTTTTTCTTCCTTGAGCACCTGCCACCATGTTTGTTCACAGGTGTCCATCCTAGCCTGTGCTGCTTCTCCTCCCAACAGTGTGTGTTGCTATGGGTTAGGGTGGCTAAAGCAGCCATAACATCACACAGGGCTGTTCTAAACGTTGTTTAAAAGTCATATATCGTGAGATTCAATCACCTCATCCCTCTATATATATTTTTTTTCTTTTTGTTTGTATCCTTGAACAGCTCTGCTTTGTTATGACTGCATTAGCTACGAGGGCTCAATAAATGGCACTGGATCACTTCCCCACAGAAGAAAGGACTGCAACTCTAAATCCCCCACAGGTACCAAATATGCAACTGGGCTTCTTGGGAGTCTTCATTCCTCTTTGCTGTCTTTCATGTGTTTTAATGTTTTAACCAGAAATAATGTGCAGAATTGAGGGATTTTAACTTACCTGTCCATCATGTTTTGCTCTTTTATCACCCCCCCTGTGAATGCCATGCATTAATAGGATGAGCAAAGGTTGCCTTCTTGAAGTGAAAATGAGCTCACTGTGTGAACATTTACATGACTGGAATGACATTATCAGGAGGCTACGGAGGCAATATGGTGCAACAAATGTGGAAATATGACACATTCTCATTAGAACCATGTAGTATTATTTAGATTTTTACACATCTAAAGGCTGAACGTGCACTGTGAAACATTATGGGTCATCAATGTAGTTAATGTTTGGATTTGGAATCCAAAATAAAATAGCTTTGTTAATTTGGTTACTAGTCAGCCAGTTACTTTCTTTAGGGGAAACACAATGAAATGCATATTTACATCATATTACAGTGGAACACCCAAAATCAAACACCCCTTAAAGGGGCCCTATTATGCAAAACCAACGTTTCTTACCTATTGGTACCTGCTGTTGTGTATTTTGGATCTGCATAAGTCATGACAGTTTGAAATAAACCCGCTGAGGCATTACAGAGATATTTATAAAATAATCTTGCCTACTTCTGATACACGAACTCTTTGGAATGTTCCCACTTTGTGACATATTTCCCATCAATTACGTCAGCAGATTATCCATATATATGCGAGGGTTCCCTCCTGGTACTCCGGCTTCCTCCCACCTCCAAAGACATGCACCTGGGGATAGTTTGATTGGCAACACTAAATTGGCCCTAGTGTGTGAATGTGAGTGTGAATGTTGTCTGTCTATCTGTGTTGGCCCTGCGATGAGGTGGCGACTTGTCCAGGGTGTACCCCGGCCTTCCGCCCGAATGCAGCTGAGATAGGCTCCAGCACCCCTTGCGACCCCAAAAGGGACAAGCGGTAAAAAATGGATGGATGGATGAAGTTTCACCCGACGAGGTGCAGTCAATAAGATACTTATTTTTCGCTATCCTCTTGTTGTGGGGCATGAATCCGCCGCAGTTGCCATTGCTAATACAATGTAGTTTACTATGAAAACATCGCTGACGGGGAGAAGACGCAGTCGAAGTGGAGGCACGTAAATTAGACCGCCCACTAAACAGCGCATCCTGAAGAGGCGGTCTGTAAAACATAATTTATGCAAGATTGTGAGCAACGAACCCTCATTACATGTTATGTAGACCACAAGGAAGAGTATTAAATGTAGGGGGGAAAAAAAATCATAATATGACTCCTTTATTGTCGTAAAATATGGTAGCAGCCAATTCAAATTCACAAAAACGTAGCTGTCAAATTGTGCAATGTCACCCAAATCATCAGCGTTTTGCATTTTCTTTAGCTTTTTTACAACACTCGTTCCAAAGAAACGGATTTCTGGTGAACTTTTTATTTTATTTTATTTTTTTAACAATTGTCTGTGAAATTATTATTTTTTTCAATCAAATTAACCACATTTTTTAGCTTTGATTAATAGCAGTTAATTACTTGTTTGCATGATTTAAAATAACTTTAAAAAAAAAAAAAGACCAAGATATTTTGACACAAATGCAATTTTACTGTCAAAATGTCATACACAAACATTTTTAAAACTTGTTACCTGAATGCACAACATTTATTTGCTCAAAACTTGTTAACAGTTAAGTATTAAGTGCACATTTTGAACAGTTCTGCAATCATATTGCAAATAACAAGGTGCTGATAAAGCACTGGCGTATGCATTGGCCTGATCACTGTGTGTGTAACAAACCACGCCACCTTTTAGGTAAGGGGATTAATGGCGTGCGTTAACGCATTAAGTTGGAGAGCTTGTTATTTAGACTTGTATGATGTTAAAATGTTACTTAAAGCATTACCTGTGCAGTTGAAGGTTTTTATGAAGGTGACAGTTCAACTCCGGTACAAACTAATTTAATGTCATTATTTTCAAAGTAAAAATTGGTTTCCAAAAAAAAAAAAGTTTGACTTTAGAGCAGAGATCTCAAACTCTTTCATTATGGGCCACACTGCATATATGACTGCTCTAAGAGGGCACCTTGTAACAGTGAATATACTTGAATATGAATGTATAACCCCCTTATTAATTAAATAATTACACAATTGCCCATGCATTTTATTATTTTAACAGATTGTTTGATAACTTGCATTGAAATCCTAAGTTAAGGTAACAAGTAGATGTTTAAGTATTTTTTAATTTATTTTTGATAGCAAAAAAAAGTTTGGAATATAAAGTTTAGAAGATAGGCCATTGTAAGTATTGATTGATTGAGAAGTTTATTGACATCTTAAAGAATTGAATCCATGTAATGCTTTAAAAAGGCAAATGGATGGCACAAAAAGCCAAAAGGCTTGTTTCCATTGTGGTCCATTAAATATTCATCACATTCAATAATAAAAGATATATAACCTATAACATGTATAAAAAAAATTACGTTAAAAAAAAATGATTAATGATGGACATATACACAGTATACATGTCAGGTGATTTGAAATATATAGTATATACACTATGTACATGACTATGCACATGTTGACTCCAAAATATTAAATGTTTCTCTGTCAAAATTAAAAGATAAAATACTTGTATCAATAAATACTAGGTGCTTTATTGATGCACGTTATTTCCAGGCTTTTACAGGCCTCGTAAAAGGACGTGGCGGGCCACATGAAAGGACGTGGCGGGGCTCGTGAAATGATCATTGAAGCAGAATTCAACAAGCGTTGGATTGTTCACCCACTAATAGGGAACGGCAGTTGGGTTTAGACTGTCGTGAGACAGGTTAGTTTTACCCTCCTGATGATGTGTTCTTGCAATAGTAATCTTGTTGTGAAATGATCATTTTCACATGGTCTTCTAAAATGATGTGGCGGGCCGCTTAAAATGACGTTCCACTATATGAAGGGACACATTTGAATAATTTGCATTGTGGGTATTAAGTCCCCTCATGACTATTTTCAATCATCACCACCAATTTGAATTCAATTCATTCCTCTTGAGATGCAGCCTCTCGTGTTCGAGGGGGTCCCAGCACAGGTACAGAATAACACATAAAACATACATTACAATAATACACATCAAACACACTGCTCTACCATTGCACACCATACAAGCTCATACACGTGATAATCATTTGCAATACACCAGTGTTTTTCAACCTTTTTTGAGCCAAGGCACATTTTTTCCGTTGAAAAAAAATGCGGAGGCACACCAACAGCAGAAATCATTAAAAAACTAAACTCAGTTGACAGTAAAAAGTCGTCGTCGCAATTGTTTAAACCATAACCAAGCATGCATCACTATAGCTCTTGTCTCAAAGTAGGTGTACTGTCACCACCTGTCACATCACACCCTGACTTATTTGGACTTTTTTGCTGTTTTCTTGTGTGTACTGTTTTACTTCTTGTCTTGCGCTCCTATTTAGGTGTTTTTTTCTCTGTTTTTGGTATTTTCCTGTAGCAGTTTCATGTCTTCCTTTGAGCGATATTTCCCGCATCTACTTTGTTTTAGCAATCAATAATATTTCAGTTGTTTTTATCCTTCTTTGTGGGGACATTGTTGATTGTCACGTCATGTTCAGATGTACATTGTGGACGCCGTCTTTGCTCCACAGTAAGTCTTTGCTGTCGTCCAGCATTCTGTTTTTGTTTACTTTGTAGCCAGTTCAGTTTTAGTTTCCTTCTGCATAGCCTTCCCTAAGTTCCACTGCCTGCATGTTCCTTCTTGACTGTACTTAAATGTAGAGTATATGTAGAATATATTTATATTATTTATATATTTGATATATAATATATTTTATATATTATATTATATATTTAGGGCTTCACGGTGGCAGAGGGGTTAGTGCATCTGCCTCACAATACGAAGGTCCTGAGTAGTCTTGGGTTCAATCCCGGGCTCGGGATCTTTCTGTGTGGAGTTTTCATGTTCTCCCCGTGACTGCGTGGGTTCCCTCCGGGTACTCCGGCTTCCTCCCACCTCCAAAGACATGCACCTGGGGATAAGTTGATTGGCAACACTAAATTGGCCCTAGTGTGTGGATGTGAGTGTGAATGTTGTCTGTCTATCTGTGTTGGCCCTGCGATGAGGTGGCGACTTGTCCAGGGTGTACCCCGCCTTCCGCCCGATTGTAGCTGAGATAGGCTCCAGCGCCCCCCGCGACCCCAAAGGGAATAAGCGGTAGAAAATGGATGGATGGATATTATATATTATTATTCTTGTCTATTGTGAGCGAACTGTGGTGCTGAATTTCCCCCAGGGATCAATAAAGTACTTTCTATTCTATTCTTTTCTTAGGGGCACTCACCTTTTGTTTATTTTTGGTTTAAGTATTAGACACCTTTTTACCTGCACCCTGCCTCCCGCTGTTTCCGACATCTACAAAGCAATTAGCTACCGGCTGCCACCTACTGCTATGGAAGAGTATTACACGGTTACTCTGCTGAGCTCTAGACAGCACCGACACTCAACAACAACACATCGTTTGCAGACTATAATTACTGATTTGTAAAAAATATTTTTAACCCAAATAGGTGAAATTAGATAATCTCCCACGGCAAACCAGACGGTATCTCACGGCACACTAATGTGCCGCGGCACAGTGGTTGAAAAACACTGCAATACACTACAGCACAACATCAACCTCTCCACAATGTTTCATTAGGACTTGTGTGTGAGTTTGTGTTTCATCCGTAAGCAGTTACGTGCTTGCAATCTGCATGGATATCATTTTTGGGATGTTGGGGGATAACAAAAGGGCTCCGGGGGAGCGTTGGTGTTTGAAGCAGGCGTGTAGATAATTCTGATAGTCCTGCCTCCTCTCTGAAAGACGGAAAAGGGATGGGGATGAAAACGTCCTTTGAATCGGTTGGAAATCTGCCACAAAGTAACCACTGGTGCAGCAATTACACAGAGGTCTGCGCGTATTGCGTACATATCATATTTACTACATTAATAGTCGTGTGCGCTCGGATAAGAGCTGCTGTTATCTCAGTCACGCTGCCTCTCATCTCATCTCATTATGTCGCTGTCAAGCCGCACTCTCAGAGGTTTGTTTACTGACACATCCACATTTAAAGCCCCTTGTTAAAATCACTCTCTTCGTCTTTATTATCATAATAGCTTCCTTTCCATTCGTTGTCATTTAAGGAAGAAAGCTGCTGTTAAAAAGTACTTCAATTGAATCTTTGCTCCTCTTTGGAGGACACAAACAAGTGTGAGTTGTCATATCAGATGTTTAACATTCTCAGATCGTACATCAAGGAGACTTTCTCCGTACACATCAAGGACTGGCTCAGCTGCTGTAATTCCTCTGCAATGGCAAAGATCTGATGTCCAGTATCAGGATGTACATAGTGATTCACTTCCTAGTAGGCAGACACTTCTTTGTGGTTCACTATGCTCAGGACCACAGCATGTGTTTGTCTAGCACATCAGATGTGTAGGCTAAATGTGACCAATCTAAGTCTATGATCATGAACTGATGAAGCCAAACAGTCCAGTTGAATGCCCTCAGAATTACATGAATTGTTTTGGCAATGTTGGTATGATCACATATACGTACAGTAACTACGATGCAAGGCAGTAGAGGGCTACTTCCTGTTTCATGCAGAATGCTATTATAATTTGGGGGCAGAGTCCTTGGAGGTGCACCAGGAGTGCTGATAGATGAGGTCCTTGTGAAAATGTAACGGCGTCTTTTTTGGTCCATGCACCATTCCTCTTAAAAGCTTCACGTAAATTTGTGTTAGTTATAGTACCGGTCAAAAGTTGGAAAACACTTGTGGTATTTTGTACAAGCTAGTGGTGTTCTAATAGCATTGACAGTACACGTCACAGAAAATCATACCAATCCTCAGTTGCAATGTCAATTAGTGCCTCCAGGATCAATCAATCAATCAATGTTTATTTATATAGCCCTAAATCACAAGTGTCTCAAAGGGCTGCACAAGCCACAACGACATCCTCGGTACAGAGCCCACATAAGGGCAAAGAAAAACTCACCCCAGTGGGACGTCGATGTGAATGACTATGAGAAATCTTGGAGAGGACCACATATGTGGGTAACCCCCCCCTGTAGGGGAGACCGAATGCAATGGATGTCGAGTGGGTCTGACATAATATTGTGAGAGTCCAGTCCATAGTGGATCCAACATAATAGTAAGAGTCCAGTCCAGATGTTGCTTCTTTTTTTTTGTGACTATTCAGGCCTGAATTTGTGGCAGGTTTTTCATTAAGTTGAAGCAAAAGTTACAATGTTTTGAGGCTGATTTTTTTTCAATAACCCATCCATCCATCCACCCATCTTCTTCCGGTTATCCCAAGTTGGGTCGGGGGGGAAGCAGCCTAAGCAGAGAAGCCCAGGCTTCCCTCTCCCGGGCTACTTTGTCCAGCTCTGCCCAGAAATCCCGAGACGCTCCCAGGCCAGCTGGGAGACCGTGTCCTGGGTCTTCTGACCAAATGCCCGAACCACCTCATCAGGCTCCTCTCGATGTGGAAGCAGCAGCGGCTTTATTCTGAGCTCCTCCCGAATGACAGTGCTTCTCATCCTATCTCTAAGGGAGAACCCTGACACCCAACGGAGGAAACTCATTTCGGTCGCTTGTACCCGTGATCTTGTCCTTTTGGTCATAACCCAAAACCATACTTGCCAACCCTCCCGAATTTTCCGGGAGACTCCCGAAATTCATCGCCTCTCTCGAAAACCTCCCGGGACACATATTCTCCCGAAAATCTCCCGATTTTCAGCCGGAGCTGGAGGCCACGCCCCCTCCAGCTCCACCTGAGTGAGGACAGCCTTTTTTTACGACGGGAGGACAACAGGACAAGAACTAAATCATCCAGACAAGAGATACATTGTATTATCATGTTTATCTTACCTAAAAATAAATATATTTATTAATTAAAAAAAAAAAAAAACGAAATACATTTTTACTATATTTTGCTAAAAACATCAAAATTAATTGTATTTTCATTTGTATTTTTTCTGACTCCTTATTACATCCAGCCATAGAATTATACATAAAAATAAACATATTTGAAATAATTAATTTTAAATGATCATAATAATTCATTTAAAATGACCATATTTAATTATTAATATAATTGCTTGTTTATCAACAACTTTAGCATTTTATTCATTACATTTTGAAGCTCTCAGAAGCCAAGTTATGTTATATTCCTTAATATTTATTTATGCAAGTTTGAAGTATCAATTATCTAAACACAGTTTTTTTTGCATATTTTCAGGATGTAGATGTGTATATATATATATATATATATATATATGCTTCAACATCAAAACTCAATCCAATTGGTTTTATAACAAGTGTATATATGTATGAAATACTTGACTTGGTGAATTCTAGCTGCCAATATACTCCTCCCCTCTTAACCACGCCCCGCCCCACCCCTGACCACGCCCCCCCACCTCCCGAAATCGGAGGTCTCAAGGTTGGCAAGTATGCCCAAAACTTATGACCATAGGTGAGGAAAGGGATGTAGATCGACCGGTAAATTGAGAGCTTTGCCTCTCGACTTAGCACCTTCTTCACCACGATGGACCAATACAGGGTTTGCATCACTGCAGACGCTGCACGTCTGTCGATCTCACGATACACTCTTCCCTCATTCGTGAACCACACCCCGAGGTACTTTGAACTCCTCCACTTGGAGCAGGATCTCCTCCCCGATCCCGGAGATGGCATTCCAACCTTAAAAAAAGGCTGTTCATAAATGTTTATGGTCATTTTCAGTATGTCGACTAATCTCAGCAGCAAAATATAACGCCAGAATAATAAATACATAATATTTAAGAAAACTGCATTTTAGTATTGGATTAATATTGGAATCGCCGGGCATATACACAAATTCAAGATTCAGGATCAAATCAGAAAAATGTGAATCGGTGCAACCCTAAGATTGAAAATTCGAAGATTCTTTATCGTCAGAGTTTCCATACATGTAAGACTTACGGAATAACCTAAATATTGTTTCTACAAACCCCGTTTACATATGAGTTGGGAAATTGTGTTAGATGTAAATATAAACGGAATACAATGATTTGCAAATTATTTTCTACCCATATTCAGTTGAATATGCTACAAAGACAACATATTTGATGTTCAAACTGATAAACATTTTTTTTCTTTGCAAATAATCATTAACTTTAGAATTTGATGCCAGCAACACGTGACAAAGAAGTTGGGAAAGGTGGCAATAAATACTGATAAAGTTGAGGAATGCTCATCAAACACTTATTTGGAACATCCCACAGGTGTGCAGGCTAATTGGGAACAGGTGGGTGCCATGATTGGGTATAAAAACAGCTTCCCAAAAAATGCTCAGTCTTTCACAAGAAAGGATGGGGCGAGGTGCACCCCTTTGTCCACAACTGCGTGAGCAAATAGTCAAACAGTTTAAGAACAACGTTTCTCAAAGTACAATTGCAAGAAATTTAGGGATTTCAACATCTACGGTCCATAATATCATCAAAAGGTTCAGAGAATCTGGAGAAATCACTCCACGTAACATTGAATGATCGTGACCTTCGATCCCTCAGACGGCACTGTATCAAAAACCGACATCAATCTCTAAAGGATATCACCACATGGGCTCAGGAACACTTCAGAAAACCACTGTCACTAAATACAGTTTGTCGCTACATCTGTAAGTGCAAGTTAAAGCTCTACTATGCAAAGCGAAAGCCATTTATCAACAACATCCAGAAACGCCGCCGGCTTCTCTGGGCCCGAGATCATCTAAGATGGACTCATGCAAAGTGGAAAAGTGTTCTGTGGTCTGACGAGTCCACATTTCAAATTGTTTTTGGAAATATTCGACATCGTGTCATCCGGACCAAAGGGGAAGCGAACCATCCAGACTGTTATCGACGCAAAGTTCAAAAGCCAGCATCTGTGATGGTATGGGGGTGTATTAGTGCCCAAGGCATGGGTAACTTACACATCTGTGAAGGCACTTTTAATGCTGAAAGGTACATACAGGTTTTGGAACCACATATGCTGCCATCTAAGCACCGTCTTTTTCATGGACGCCCCTGCTTATTTCAGCAAGACAATGCCAAGCCACATTCAGCACGTGTTACAACAGCGTGGCTTCATAAAAAAAATAAAAAATGCGGGTACTTTCTGTTCAATTTCAAAACTTTGGTGGGCCAGAAGTGGCCCGCGGGCCACCAGTTGACAAGCCCTGTTGTAAACCTTTCAGTTGCCTATTAGGACTGTAGACCATCGCCTGAAACCCGGAAGTGCCTCTAGGTCACGTGATTGCAATCCAGCATTAGCTCGATTTCATTCTCCTTGCTTTTAGTCCCAGCAGTAAAGTGAAGGACGCTGTAATATCAGAGACTAATGCACTAACTGCCAATTGAATTTTAATGGCCCGTTCCTGCAAACATCAAAACCCTCACAATTTATACACCAACATTAAATGGGGAAATGAAAATGTCCCCAAACAAAATATGATGAGACTGAGGGGGGGGGAATCCATCATAATATGGGTGTTAGAAATAAAGCCCTGAGATAAGCCCTGCCTGCTCTCGCCCATTCAATACAACAGTGCAGTGTGTGCAAAACAACCATTTGTCCTCATTAATGATCAGCCAAGAAGAGCGGAAACCTTGCTGTGGAACTTGTTTTTTGTTTTTTTTTACTCATCCTATCGTTGCCTGCACATTATTATTCACATGTGGACTATCTCCTGACAGCCACGCAATGGTATGTAAATTCCCCCGGCCTTGTTAGAGGTGTTGGTAGGCTGTGTACTTGCACTTTTGGTTAATCACTCATCCTTGGCATGACCCTCGCCACCAGCCTTGAGGACAGTCACACGGCGAGGGCCACCACGGACTGACTGGCTGAGGCGGTGATGGATGAGGCGCGAGATGAAGAGTGACGATGATGCATGATATGCGGAACTATTGAGGAAGCCTTTCAGGGAGCGAGAGGAAGTGTGCTGGCATTTCTAATCCGTAGACGAGGGACAGCTTCCTCTGCAGTGGACTTTTGTCAGAGTTACACATTTCGTTAAAAATAAATCCTACAATTACAAAATTAGATGCATGATTATGTCAGCAAATTTCGGTAAAACAGCGGCAAAAGCATTCAACACAACCGGACGGGACAAGTCAGGCTATCTCCGAAAGTTGAAGATTGCCAGGTCGACTTAGTCTTTCAAGTCTGCGTTGGGTCCGTGAATACCGGGGTTATTAAACTGGCAGCAACGGGGACAATCCGGCCCCTGCAAATTACATCAGACTTTCTGGAAATGTGGTCCCAAAACAATTTAGTTGAATAAGTGAAGTGAATTATATTTATATAGCGCTTTTCTCTAGTGACTCAAAGTGCTTTACATAGTGAAACCCAATATCTAAGTTACATTTAAACCAGTGTGGGTGGCACTGGGAGCAGGTGGGTAAAGTGTCTTGCCCAAGGACACAACGGCAGTGACTAGGATGGCGGAAGCGGGGATCTAACTTGCAACCCTCAAGTTGCTGGCACGGCCGCTCTACCAACCGAGCTATACCACCCACCCTGGTGTATACAGAAGGGCGACATAGAAACATATGTCAATCAATCTTTCATTTTCTCAAAACTCGTCTGTGGGCCTTATAACCCGGTGCTCCTAATGTACGGACTAATTTTGGTTGTGCTTATCGACCTCGAAGCTATTTTATTTGGTACATGGTGAAATGATAAGTGTAACCAGTAGATGGCAGTCACACATAAGAGATACGTGTAGACTGCAATATGACTCAAGTAAATAACACCGAAATTGTATATGTTCCATTGAAAATATAGAACATTACACACAGTGCTCAAAAATCTATCAAACCGTTTTAGTACGACTTTGGTAAGCTATGAAGCCGCACCTCTTGATGGATTGTACTGTGCTTCAACATCCATCCATCCATTTTCTACTGCTTGTCCCTTTTGGGGTTGCGGGGGGTGCTGGAGGCTATCTCAGCTGCATTCGGGCGGAAGGCGGCGTACACCCTGGACAAGTCGCCACCTCATCACAGGGCCAACACAGATAGACAGACAACATTCACACTCACATTAACACACTAGGGCCAATTTAGTTTTGCCAATCAACCAATCCCCAGGTGTATGTCTTTGGAGGTGGGAGGAAGCCGGAGTACCCGGAGGGAACCCACGCAGTCACGGGGAGAACATGCAAACTCCACACAGAAAGATCCCGAGCCCAGGATTGAACTAAGGACTTTCGTATTGTGAGGCACATACACTAACCCCTGTGCCAACATACGAGTATTATTATGGTGTGAGTATAAGGTAAGACATATTATCTGGCGGATTTTTTTGCAATATTATGCAAAAGCAACTTTTCTTGCCTTCTGGTAAGAAATGTGTAGTTGGGATCTGCATAAGTCCTGAAAATTTGCGTGCGTCCGCCTTTGTAGTCGATAAGCTTCTTCTTTTTCTCTATCTTCTTGTTATGAGACATTGATCCTCCGCTGTTGCCATTTCTAATATAAAGTAGTGTAAAGTTCTTACTTATATCTGTCAATAAACTAGCCATGAAAGCGCTAAAACATACCGGTGTAGTGAGTTTACATTATTCACCCAAGGAACTTTAGTTATTAGAGAGTTCCGGTCGGACGGTTTTTCACAAAACACGTTTCCGGCGTTGTTGTTGCACGAGTGAGCCACGGATGAGGAGATGCTGCTCTGTTATTGATTTAAGTAACATTAAAACAGTTAGCTCCATCTTTTGACACTTCTTCCACTCCCGTCCTTGCACGCTACAACAAAGATGACGGGGAGAAGACGCTGCCGAAGGTGAGCCACATAAACAAAACGGCGCATCCTGAAGCAACTGTCAGAAAGCGGCTTGAAGATGATCTGTAAAACATAATCTATGCAACATTTTGACCAAAGAACCACCATTACATGTTATAATAATAATAATAATAACTGGGATTTATATAGCGCTTTTCTAAGTACCCAAAGTCGCTTTACATGTAGAACCCATCATGTTATGTAGACCACAAGGAAGTGTTTTACATTTTGAAAAAAAAAATAATAATATGACCCCTTTATTGCGCCTTATAATCCGGTGCGCCTTTTGTATGAAAATAAACCTGACTCGACCCGCTCATTGGCAGTGCGCCTTAAAATCCGGTGTGTTCTATGGTCCGGAAAATCCGGTCCAATAGTAGCTTGGCGGTGCAAATCAAATGCTCTTGATGGACTGTTTCTGGCCCACAGGCTTTAGATTGGCCACCTTGGCATAGGCTCCTTCTATTTGAATAGTGGTATACAATGGAAGCGTGAGTGCCAGCACAGCAGGAGAAGCCTCCATAGCCTTTGTTACTTAATCTCCCTGCCCTGTGTGCTGCCCTGTAAGTCCTCTCACATGGCTCCAGGCCAGCAGGGGGCAGCATGCATTTAACATGGCAGATAAAGGACGCACTGTTGCTCGCTCCCTCAGGTGTTGCTTTGCCTTTATGGATTTTTAATGAATCTTCGTGGGGGCTTAACGAGCCAGCAAGTCTTAATGTCGGACAATAAATAATTGATTCCGATACAGTCCAGCGCCGGGAGGTTTGTGTCCGCTCTGGTCTTGCTAGCGACGGCGTGCTGATAACCTTCCCGAAAGACAGCCCTGTTTCCTTCAAATGTGTCTTATCTGCACGGGGACACATTGGCCACACGCGACGGTGCCGTAAACCTTTCCCTTCACGAGCTTCTCGCTCGACTGGCCATGGCTAACTCGTCTTCACCTCCTCCTTGCTAGAAAGGTTTCATCACATTTCCATCGCCGTCCTTTCTCATACAAATGACGCTCTTTGAGACGCAGATCTGTGCTTTGAAACGGAGCCCGACTGTATAATGCGATGGATGCCGCTTGAAGAGGCTCCTCTTAAGCATCGCCGCTATTTATTCGGGGGCCTAATGCCGTATTCTGGGCTTTGGACCGCATCATTTGTGGTATAAACATCACCCTTTTTGAATATGCATGCAATTAGGCGAGCAAATTAAGCAGAACCAAATGAAATGGCGGCGGTGCAAACAAGCAGAGCCGAGTTCAGCTGTTTTTGCGGTGATTAAGTGCTGTGTGCGCTAATCAAAAAGCCCTGAAGAAACAAACACCTGCCTTTAAAAATGCATCTTCTTGTGGTACAACAAAGGGAAGTAAAGGAAGGACTGTAGTGGCATTTTATTGGTATTGGAGTATGCTTGTTAAAATGAATTTATGCACTGAATACAATTAGTAACTGTTGCATTTATTGCAAACCCTTTCCTGGCCCTAAATACGTTCCATTTCCTTTTGTGAGGCTATGTTCCTCTTTTCCTCTTTGTCAGTATTAAAAACAATCAGAAGATACGTTGTGGTCGTCTCCAACTGCCGTACATGCTCCGATTAACACTATTTAGTTATTTCAGAATCTCCTATAGTCGCTGAAAGAAAATAACCACATATGTCCCTAATTAGCCCCAGGTACAAAAAACTATGACGTGTGTGGCCGTAGGCAACCTCCTGAAGTTGTTTTTACTATCTTAACAAGATGTCAATGGCTGCATTTGAAGTATCGTGAGTTGGGATGGGAACATTTCACCGTTACAATGCTAATTCGCGGTATCTGGGAATCGAGCCCGCTGCTCAACAGTACCAATTTTTGGTTCTTTAGCGCAGTGTTTTTCAACCTTTTTTGAGCCGAGGCACATTTTTTGTGTTGAAAAAATGCGGAGGCACACCACCAGCAGAAATCATTAAAAAATTAAACTCAGTTGACAGTAAAAAGTCGTTGTCACAATTGTTGGATATGACTTTAAAGCATAACCAAGCATGCATCATTATAGCTCTTGTCTCAAAGTAGGTGTACTGTCACCACCTGTCACATCACACCCTGACTTATTTGGACTTTTTTGCTGCTTTCCTGTATGTAGTGTTTTAGTTCTCGTCTTGCGCTCCTATTTTGGTGGCTTTTTCTCTTTTTTTGGTATTTTCCTGTAGAAGTTTCATGTCTTCCTTTGAGCAATGTTTCCTGCATCTACTTTGTTTTAGCAATCAAGAATATTTCAGTTGTTTTATCCTTCTTTTTGTGGGCATTGTTGATTGTCATGTCATGTTCGGATGTACATTGTGTACGCAGTCTTTGCTCCACAGTAAGTCTTTGCTGTCGTCCAGCATTCTGTTTTTGTTTACTTTGTAGCCAGTTCAGTTTTAGTTTCGTTCTGCATAGCCTTCCCTAAACTTCAATGCCTTTTCTTAGGGGCACTCACCTTTTCTTTATTTCTGCACACTGCCTCCCGCTGTTCCCGACATCTACAAGGCAATTAGCTACCTGCTGCCACCTACTGATATGGAAGAGTATTACACGGTTACTCTGCAGAGCTCTAGACAGCACCGACACTCAACAACAACACATCAATTGCAGACTATAACTACTGGTTTGCAAAAAATATTTTAACCCAAATAGGTGAAATTAGATAATCTCCCACGGTACACCAAACTTTATCTCACGGCACACTAGTGTGCCACGGCACAGTGGTTGAAAAACACTGCTTTAGCGTGTGCTCATGTCTTGTTAAATGTTCATTTGTTTAATAATAAAATCAATTTTTTTGTTAAACATTTGAATATGAGCTGATTATAATAACTGTGCTGTCTAGTTGTTATATTTTAACTTCTTACACTTCTGAGTCCCATTTGCAAGTATTGATAGTAGACCTTGCATGCAGTTGCAGGTCCAAGATGCTAGATGGCAGTAGTGTATAGAATATGGTGTGTTGCCTCGTCAGTCTTTGACATTAACCTGAAAGTCTGGTCTTTTTTTGCGCCCTGAAAAGTGTTAAACGTGTAAGTTTTGGATGTATTACACACCAGCTTAGTTGTAGTTTTCATTGCCAAATGTTAAGGTACCATGAATTAGCATGAATTGAATAACGTGAACCACGACTTAAACAAGTTGAAAAACTTATTCGGGTGTTACCATTTCGTGGTCAATTGTACGGAATATGTACTGTACTGTGCAATCTACTAATACAAGTTTCAATCAGTCAATTCCTGCTCAAATGAGCGGACTGTTGAAAATAGGAATCGGGGGATTACTTTTCACAAGTTAGATTTAACATTAACATACTATTGGTTGTATTTTGTGAAGAGAAACCTTCAACGTCTTCATTATTTTGTCATTTTACCATGAATTGATTAACATGGACCCCGACTTAAACAAGTTGAAAAACTTATTCGGGTGTCACCATTTAGTGGTCAATTGTACGGAACATGTACTGTACTGTGCAATCTACTAATAACAGTTTCAATCAATCAATCAAGGTGGTAAAATGATAATGCTAATCAGTAGCATGTGTATGACACAGCCAATATGAACTAGCATTTTGAAAAGTTGTCGCCAAGTGTTGCGGACGTGATGTCACATGCAATCGATGCATGGCGTAGTTTGATTTTACGTGAATCGATACCTGGTAGTACAGACGGAATTCAAAAATAAAAGTACCGATATTCGCTACCCATCCCTAATCATGAACAGTCAAGCATGCAGCAGCTTCTACCTCTGAGTGCGCTTTAAAAATGTTGGTCGCAAAACTCCTGCGCGTTACACTTGCTGTGATGTTGTAGTTTTTTTTTTTACCATGGACTCGGTATTAATGCTGACTTGATCCTTTTTCTCCTTAACGCTCATACAACAATGGTTCTGTCGCTGCTGTGTTGTACAGTATACTTGTTAATACGTCGTCAAGGAGAGCTTTTTTATTTGTATTTTTAATTGTTTTTGTATTCATTCGCACAATATAAAAAGTACAAAAGGTAACACTGTTGAAATACTTAGACAAGAAATTAGTGATAAGAAATACGTAATAATAAAACAAGTGCAGAAACCCAAAATGCATGTTATAGTTATTACTACAATCAATTTCAATAAGATTGAATATCCTTTCATAATAAAAGTTATTAAAAGGATCTACAGTGTCGTTCTTACTTGATAGAGTTTCAGATTCAACAGAAGATGGAAGTTCAATGACTGAGTTGATCGGACCCGGGAGGTCGGTAGGAGTATTATGAATACATAAATCAATAGGATTAAATGTCCACTATGGACTGGACTCTTACTATTATGTTGGATCCACTATGGACTGGACTCTCACAATATTATGTCAGACCCACTCGACATCCTTTGCATTCGGTCTCCCCTAGAGGGGGGGTTATACATATGCGGTCCTCTCCAAGGTTTCTCATAGTCATTCCCATCGACGTCCCACTGGGGTGAGTCTTTCCTTGCCCTTATGTGGGCTCTGTACCGAGGATGTCGTTGTGGCTTGTGCAGCCCTTTGAGACACTTGTGATTTAGGGCTATATAAATAAACATTGATGGATTGATTGATTGATGTTGGTAAATCGTTAAATTTTGTGGAGGCACAAAACAATGATCAGTCATGGTGAAAGAAAAAGGAAATAAAAAAACAAGACAAACTGTTAACATTTACAAGCATGTAATTTTTCCGTCTGTAGACGGAAATCCGTCTTTTTTATCTCTGTAAAAATATAAACAAATATTTTTCGTTTTTTTCCAACTACAATGTGTGTTAAAATCTTGATCCGTCTCTTTGCCATACCTGCCAACAACTACGGTTTTCCCGTAATGAGTACGGTTTTAGATAATCCAGTGGTAAAAACTACGGTTTTCCGTTAAAAATTATTAACTTAAAAATCGAAGCTGCGGAGAAACATCAATGGTGATTGGTTGGTTTACGTATAAGAAAACCCATGATTGGTTGGTTGGTTTACTATGATGAGTCATGATTGGTTAAGATTAGGGCAAAACATTAGAAACAGGCCAATCAGAGACAAGATAGGGCGGGCCATCGAACCAGGAAGGGAAATCACAACAGACATCCCAAATGACGACGAGAAGAGAAGCGGGAATATTCAAGTGGCCAATGTATACATGAAAACTAGTGGAAGATGGCAGAGGGATTCTCTTCCTTAGATGTTTCTTTTAACGATGTAGACGACGTCCAGGAAACCCACAATGTGTCTACTTGGCCACATTTGGACAAATGTATGCGTCTGGATAAAACAATGGCCTACACATTAATTTCAGTTGTTTACCATGTAAGCCCAAATCAAAACTGCTCTCAACATGGAAGACGTGGAATACACATTTAAGAACACACATGATTGTGGCAGACATGTGATGACTTTGGCTACAGTATAGCCTGTCTAAATGCTACATTTCATTTTCATTGGTGTTTTAGAACAAGACAGTAGCTGACATTTTGTTCATTATTTCTACTGTTTACATTTTGACATTGAATAGTTGAATCATTTTGAAACATGCACTGCAAAAAGTCAGTGTTCAAAAACAAGAAAAAAAAATACAAAAATTAGGGGGATTTTATTTGAACTAAGCAAAATTATCTGCCAATAGAACAAGAAAATTTGGCTTGTCAAGACTTTCCAAAACAAGTAAAATTAGCTAACCTCAATGGACCCAAAAATACCTTAAAATAAGTATATTCTCACTAATAACAAGTGCACTTTTCTCGGTAGAAAAAAAAAGAGACCTTTTTGCTCAATATGTTGAAAAATATTCTTAAATGAAGTAAATGCTAGTGCCATTATCTTGACATAATGATATGCGCTTGGCATTACATTTCTTGAAACCAGCAAACTTATACTAAAAACTAATTTATTGTTCTTAATGGAAAGGCAACAAGGCAACCGCTTGTTCCTCTTGGGGTCTCCTAGCCGCTCAGGCAAATCATATTGTCTAAAAATGCATTTTTCCATCAATAACATGACATCATCGCGCCAAGTACGTGCTCTTTCAGTCAATTAGTGCGCATATATACAGCCCGGCCCCCGGACAAATTTTTTTTAATTGTAATTTTGAAGAATTTATCTGAATTAACTATTTCTGTTCAAAATTGTTTGAAATGTCACATGTTAAATGTTTAGATATTACAGTTTACTGTACTGTGCCAACTGTACTACTATAAGAGTACGTATTTTCTATTGTTTCATTGAAAATAAAACCGCAAAGTCCATTTGGCCGTCATTCGTTTTAATTATGAGACACATTTGTGTCAGTCATGATTTTTTTTTCCCATGCTTGAAATAAGAAATGATTAGTTTAAAAAAGTAGTTTTATACTTGTGAGTGTTGATGACACAGCTTTGCAACAGTTGATATTCTAGTTCCAAGCATGTTTTACTCAATATAGGTCATAAAATCTCAGCAACAAGCTGTAATATCTTACTGAGATCATTTCGGGCCAAAACCCTTAAAACAAGTAAAACACTCTAACATAAAATCTGCTTAGTGAGAAGAATTATCTTACCAGACAGAAAATAAGCAAATATCACCCGTATTTGAGATATTTAATCTTACTTAGATTTCAGTTTTTGCAGTGTGACTGCAAGGTATTTGTTATTTCATGCTATAAATCACAAATGGCTTTTCAGATCAAGGAAGTTAGCTAATAGAATATAAACATTGTTTGTACTATTTATGATTTTTGCATTTGAAGCAGTTAGAAGTGGAGAAGGAGTCGAAGAGACATAAATTGTCTATAATTATATAATTATACTGCCCCCTTTGTCCCCCCCCCAAGGCACCGCCCAGGACTTGGATCTAGATCCCCGGCTTATTTTCAGTCTTTTTCATTAAGTTCAAATCACATGCCTGGATTTAAAATCTACAAGCATTGCTCTAAGTATGATGAGGTGGGTGAACAACCATCTTGTCATACTTCAAGTAGGCAATGTTTACTTTCTGACGTTCAGCTTTCATTTGGAGCAACAGCTCCTTTCCTTTTTGTCTGACAATGTCAGAGAAATCTTCATTGATGTACTTTGTGCCCATCAGGTTCTTGGCATGTTTGAATATTTCTTCCTTGTCCTTGAATATGAGGAGCTTTGATCACTATTGATCTTGGATGACCATTGGGGTCAATTTTGCCTAGTCAATGAGCTCTCTCAATTTCGATGAGTTTGGGGTCAATTTTAAGATTTTGAACAATTTCCCTTGTGGATCAAAAAACTCAGTCTAAGTCTAAGATTGTTAGTGAATAGTTTTTTCACTTTGATCTCCGTGTCTGATCAAGATTCTGCTTTCACATCATGAATGCCATCAATGATTACATTGCTTCTCCGAGATTGGTTTTCCAGGTAGTCTAGCTTTGACAATACTTCTTTTGTGGAGGTGAGGGTGGCTGACTGCTTTTCAGCCAAGGTTTTATCAACCTCCATACATTTGCTATTACTGTTTTTCAAAGCATCAAGCTCCGCCTGGGAAAACCGTAGGCTGTGTTTTAACTCATCAATATTCCTAGACGTGTCGGCCACATCCCTCACCAGCTACCTTTTCCTTTGTACTTTCTCATACACTTCAAATCATTTATTTATCAGGGTTTCAAATGTTAAACATTACACACTTCAATTATTGCCTGAAGCCAAAGCATAACAAATGTTTGACTTTTTGTATTGAATCAACTTTGGAACCTGATTAACTTCACCTTTCAGTCCTGTTCCTTCCCTTCTTCTTCCACAGCTGCTGTGGATTGGTCAGTCTCAGTAATGACATGTCAAGTCTACTTCTTCTTCTCTAATAAATCACTATCTTTTCTATGTTGTTGTTTTTTGTCTATCCCTTCCTTCTTTTCCACCTCTCCTCCGCTTGACACACGCAGTAGAGATTAAAGTGATCAAGGACCTTCCGTGGCCCCCTCCTGTGGGGCAGCTCAACACCAGCCCTCCCCCAGTGCTGGTGGAGGAGGAGCTGGAGTCGCCCTCCCAGAACACTCAGCCCTCGCCTGGACAGACAAGCAGTGAGCAGCAGCACCAGGGTGGGTGTTGGTGTTCCACTTGTCTTTTTCAGCCCATCAATCCATCCTTTCATCATACACACATCCTTTTTTTTATCATATGCCCAGCATTTTTCATCATGTCCATTTTTTTCATCACATGCCCATTTTTTCATCCTATGTCCATCATTTCATACATCCATCCTTTTATCATGTCTTTCCTTTTTCATCATATGTCCATCCTTTCATACGTCCATCCTTTTAAAGTTAAAGTACCAATGATTGTCACACACACACTAGGCGAAATTATTCCTTTTATCATGTCCATCCTTTTTCATGCTATGTCCATCCTTTCATAAATCCATCCTTTTATCATATGTCCATCCTTTTTCATCATATGTCCATCCTTTCATAAATCCATCCTTTTATCATATGTCCATCCTTTTTCATCATATGTCCATCCTTTCATAAATCCATCCTTTCATCCTATGTGTCCATCCTTTCATCATATGTTCATTGTTTTTCATCTTATGTCCATCCTTTTATCATATGTCCATCCTTTTATCATATGTCCATTCTTCCATCATATGCCCATCCTTTCATCATATGTTCATTGTTTTTCATCTTATGTCCATCCTTTCATCATATGCCCATCCTTTCATCATATGTCCCAACATTTCATACATCCATCCATTTATCATATGTCCATCCTTTTATCATATGTCCATTCTTTCATCATATGTCCCAACATTTCATACATCCATCCATTTATCATATGTCCATCCTTTTATCATATGTCCATTCTTTTTCATCCTATGTTCATCCTTTCATACATCCATCCTTTTATTCTATGTCCATCCTTTTTCATCCTATGTCCATCCTTTCATACATCCATCCTTGTATCATATGTTCATTTTTCATCCAATGTCTATCTTTTCATCATATGTCCATCCTTTCATCATATGTGCATCCTTTTTCATCATTTGTCCATCCTTTCATATGTTCATTGTTTTTCATCTTATGTCCATCCTTTCATATAAATGATAAATGATAAATGGGTTATACTTGTATAGCGCTTTTCTACCTTCAAGGTACTCAAAGCGCTTTGACACTATTTCCACATTCATCCATTCACACACACATTCACACACTGATGGAGGGAGCTGCCATGCAAGGCGCTAACCAGCACCCATCAGGAGCAAGGGGTGAAGTGTCTTGCTCAAGGACACAAAGTTCGTGACTAGGATGGTAGACGGTGGGGATTGAACCCAAGTAACCAGCAACCCTCCGATTGCTGGCACGGCCACTCTACCAAACTCGCCACGCCGTGGTTATTGTTTTTCATCTTATGTCAATCCTTTCATCATATGTCCATCTGTTTATCATATGTCCATCCTTTCATCATAAATGATAAATGATAAATGGGTTGTACTTGTATAGCGCTTTTCTACCTTTAAGGTATTCAAAGCGCTTTGACACTACTTCCACATTTACCCATTCACACACACATTCACACACTGATGGAGGGAGCTGCCATGCAAGGCGCTAACCAGCAGCCATCAGGAGCAAGGGTGAAGTGTCTTGCTCAGGACACAACGGACATGACGAGGTTGGTACTAGGTGGGGATTGAACCAGGGACCCTTGGGTCGCGCACGGCCATTCTTCCACTGCGCCATGCCGTCCCTTATCATATGTCCTTCCTTTTTCATCGTATGTCCCAACATTTCATACATACATCCTTTTATCATATGTTCATCCTTTTTCATCCTATGTCCATCCTTTCATACATCCATCCTTTTAAAGTTAAAGTACCAATGATTGTCACACACACACACACACTAGGTGTGGCGAAATTATTCTCTGCATTTGACCCATCACCCTTGATCACCCCCTGGGAGGTGAGGGGAGCAGTGGGCAGCAGCGGTGGCCGCGCCCGGGAATCATTTTTGGTGATTCAACCCCCAATTCCAACCCCATTTCCATCCTTTTTCATCCTATGTCCATCCTTTCATACATCCATCCTTGTATCATATGTCCATCCTTTTTCATCCTATGTCTATCATTTCATCATATGTCCATCCTTTCATCATATGTGCATCCTTTTTCATCATTTGTCCATCCTTTCATCATATGTCCATCCTTTTTCATCATACGTCCATCCTTTCATCATATGTGCATCCTTTTTCATAATTTGTCCATCCTTTCATCATATGTCCATCCTTTTTCATGATATGTCCATCCTTTCATCATATGTCCAGCCTTTTTCATCATATGTCCATAATTTAATCATATGTACATCCTTTTATCATATGTCCATATTTTCATCAGATGTCCATCCTTTTATCAGATGTCCATCCTTTCATCATATGTCCATTCTTTTACATCATATGTTCATCCTTTCATCATATGTCAATCCTTTTTCATCGTATGTTCATAATTTCATCATATGTCCATCCTTTTATCAGATGTCCATCCTTTTATCAGATGTCCATCCTTTCATCATATGTCCATCCTTTCATCATATGTACATCCTTTTATCAGATGTCCATCCTTTCATCATATGTCCATCCTTTTACATCATATGTCAATCCTTTCATATGTCCATCCTTTTACCATACATCCATCATTTTTAATAAATATGTCCATCCTTTCATCCTATGTCCATCCTTTCATACATGCATAATTTTATCATGTGTCCATCCTTTTCATCCTATGTCCATCCTTTCATCATATGTCCATCCTTTCATCATATGCCCATCATTTTTCATCCTGTGTCCATCCTTTTATCATATGTCCATCCTTTTATCATATGTCCATCCTTTCATCATATGTCCATCCTTTTGTCATATGTCCATCATTTTATCATATGTCCATCCTTTCATTGTATGTCCATATTTTCACTATCCATTCATTCTTTCATCATAAGTCGATCCTTTTTTCATCTTACATACATCTTTTTTCATTGTATGTCCATCCTTACATCATGTCGGTCTATTCATCATATGTTTATACTTCCATCGTACAGTATGTAGTATTTTCCCCATATGTAAGTTTCATCATCCATTCATCCCTTCATCATATGTTCATCCTTTTATCATACACCCATCCTTTAATAATATATCCATCCATCCTGGTTGTCTTCATTGTGATCAGTTTAATACCTGTTTTTGCAACAGGTGGTATTTGCCATTTTCAGGCAATAACATGTTTTTAGTCACTGTGCCATCATACTAAGGTATATTGACAAAATAAATGTTAAGCCCTCATTTATAGGAAGGGGAACCAAACCCACTCCCACAATGGCACCAGTGCCGAGTAAAGGTACTAACCAGACTGAAAAGAGAAGAAGGTATCGGTGCTAAATGAATGCAGTCTCAGCCACCTGCAAAAAGTGCTTGGTGGTGATGTTAATGTCACATCTTGTAAGTAATGTAGTATCCCAACAGAAGCACTCTGAGTCAGACGCTCTTTTTAACTTTATTGCTGACATTAACACGCCAACAACAGCCCTCAACACACTGCTAGTGCTAGCCAGTGGCTGCAACAAGAAGATAGCACTTCCTCATTATGGACCAATGGCAGTCAAGGCCTGCAACGTTGCATTCACAAACACCCAGAATTATGAGCATCAAATATCCCAAAGTACGTTGTTTTTTGCACGTTCTCAATATTCTATATTGCAGCAATAATTAATTACAATTTGTAATAGAATGTATTTCTTACTTCTCACTCAAGTTATATAATAGAAGTATTACTAACACTGTTAAACTTAAATGTTGCAAAATTCCATAAAAAAATAAAAGGCCTTAAAGCACAATTTATTTAATTTGTGTTATGCACTACAATGTCCCCTTTGATACAAAAGTCATTCTAAACTGAAACACATTTCAACACCCACTGCGAAATATTTTGTTGTTTGATTTGTTGTTTGTCTATGCTGGGTGCAGTCGTATGTGTGCAAGACGTACTGTATTATTTGTTTCTAATTTTGGGGGTTTTCATTGTGTTTTGTTGCTGTATGTAGAGGTAGCGTCGCTGAGGTGGCAGCTGGTTGCATCAGCTCTTTTGATGTCTTGCATGTCCTTTGTTTCTTGTTTCCACGGTGCTGTCCTCTCTCGCACAGTAGTTGCGTTTTGTTTTGTTTCTTGCATTGGACAAAGAGAGCGCAGTCTACCAAGTCAAATTTCTTTGTGGGTTAAACATACTTGGCCAATTAAGCTGATTCTAATTCTGATTCTTTATGAGGAAGGAGCCGGAAGGCAAAGCTCTCAATTTACCGGTCGATCTACGTTCCCATCCTCACCTATGGTCATGAGCTTTGGGTTATGACCGAAAGGACAAAATCACGGGTACAAGCGGCCGAAATGAGTTTCCTCCGCCGGGTGGCGGGGCTCTCCCTTAGAGATAGGGTGAGAAGCTCTGCCATCCGGGAAGAGCTCAAAGTAAAGCCTCTGCTCCTCCACATCGAGAGGAGCCAGATGAGGTGGTTCGGGCATCTGGTCAGGATGCCACCCGAACGCCTCCCTAGGGAGGTGTTTAGGGCACGTCCGACTGGTAGGAGGCCGCGGGGAAGACCCAGGACACGTTGGGAAGACTATGTCTCCCGGCTGGCCTGGGAACGCCTCGGGGTCCCACAGGAAGAGCTGGACGAAGTGGCTGGGGAGAGGGAAGTCTGGGCTTCCCTGCTTAGGCTGCTGCCCCCGCGACCCGACCTCGGATAAGCGGAAGAAGATGGATGGATGGATGGATATATAGACAAATGTATTTTCTAACCTTGATTTGTGACTTTACTATTGGTTGAGGTTGTTAGACATTTCTCAAGTTTTTTTGTACTTTTGCCATCATTTTAGGGTATAATCACAACATAATAGCAGCTGTAGTGGGTTTCACACGTTAGAGACACTCCTGGGGGGGTCTGGCTAAATCACAGCTCAAGAGCGAATCAATATCTGCTTTATGTCCACCAAGTTTAGAGACAGGTTGAGAACGATTGCAGGAAAATGACACTACATACAGTTTTTGATTGATTTGAGAGGAGTGTTTTCAGACCAGTTTTTGGTCATACCATATTAGAATATATTCACAAAATCACTGCAGATTTGAAAAGCCGTACACAAAGCCCGATATATGAAATGTCCATTTAATAATCTATTGCTGTGCTGATTTGTGATTGTGAGAGAAACATAAAGGTTTAGGCAAACAACTCTAAATATTGCACACAAACATCACCCTTTTGCTCCTCAGGTAAAAAGCAGTGAACCGGTCATGGATCAAAAGAATCTCCAACTTCCCATTTCAGTATTATTAGCTTTGTAAACACTGCACTTTTCCATCTGGATTACATGTGGCAGAAAATCACTCCGTCCTGTGCCAGTTTTAGTGCTGAAGGCTCATTAGTTTTAATTGTGCTCAACTGCCTCCTGCCATTGGCTCTGACCCCCATTTCCTCTTGTCAACACACAAGACGCTCGCAGATGGCTCTCCAAAGACTGGCCTTCACACTCGCTTGAGGTGTTCTCACTTCTTCACTTGAAGGTCTTTTCTTCAGTTTGTATTATATTTACTATTTCTCATTTCAACAAGGAAGTCACCGACTTCATTATTGAAGACCCGCGGCACTCATTACTCGGGGAAATGTAGGACGTGTGGCAGAACTAAAGCAAGGAATGGGATGTCCTACTTGGTGTAAAGGAACACTTCTGTGGGCGAGGACAGGGCGAGAACTTGATTTATGTTAGACGGTCCATGGGAAAGGTTCTGGTTTCCCCCGCATGTGATGTGAGAGGCTTTAGGAGTGGCGTCCAGCGTGTAAAGCGATCCTCACTCTGTCTGAGCAGCCAGCGCAGGTCAAAGGGCACAGCGGCTGACGGAGGTAGCTGCGGTGGGGGGTTGGTAGAGTACCCCTCCGTGACCGCATGAATACAGTTACAATGAACTCTGGTGACCATCTGTCACGTATGTTTTTAGTATTAGCAAAAATCAATTGGGGAAAAAAAGATATATATGTTACCCAGGTGGTTCAACCCCCTGCCGTTATTCAGCAAAGGGAGGCGAACCCTGGTCCTGCGCGTGAGGCGAGCGTGCTGACCACCGAGCTAAAAGCCCAGCACACTCTTGAAGTCACTGGAGCGAGGTTTACTAACGTACACATGGACTGCCCCCCGTTACATACTTTTTTCCCCCACACTTTAAACCCTGTGCTTTATACAATGGTGCCGCTAACTTGTGGATTTTTTGGGGTTCATGAATTTCACAAGCTGCCAATAAATTTAGCATTGTCACATCAGACCAAACGGGTCACGGTAGACCAATGATATCGTTCATATTTAAATCAAACACCCTCAAATAATCATTCATTCTGCTATTTAGTGGAGAAAACGAAATGCACACAACACAGCCCCAAACCCAAAGACGATCGACCCGGTCATTGAAAAAGGAAACCGCTGCCACATGGAATGGAAATCCACCACCACTAAAAACGCCCCGAAAAGCTGGACCATGAAGACAACTTCAGCAGTTTCGGAGTGCAGAAGGAAGATAGGGTTTAAAGGGGAACATTATCACCAGACCTATGTAAGCGTCAATATATACCTTGATGTTGCAGAAAAAAGACCATATATTTTTTTAACCGATTTCCGAACTCTAAATGGGTGAATTTTGGCGAATTAAACGCCTTTCTATTATTCGCTCTCGGAGCGATGACGCCACAACGTGACGTCACATCGGGAAGCAATCCGCCATTTTCTCACTTTCGTCGGTGTGTTGTCGGAGGGTGTAACAACATGAACAGGGACGGAATTAAGTTGCACCAGTGGCCCAAAGATGCGAAAGTGGCAAGAAATTGAACGAAATTTGTTCAAAATACGAGGCTGTGGGGAAAGCCGACGAAATGGCCAGTCGTTTGTTCCGCACACTTTACAGACGAAAGCTATGCTACGACAGAGATGGCAAGAATGTGTGGATATCCTGCGACACTCAAAGCAGATGCTGACATCAACTCCAAAACTGGACAAATCAGCTTTCAGGAAAAGAGAGCGGATGAGGGTATGTCTACAGAATATATTAATTGATGAAAACTTTATTCATTACTCGCGGTTTTACGTAAATTATTATACATAAACTGTGTTTACCAATAATTTAGCTTAAAAACATTTATTTTTTTCAATCATTCGAGTGTAATGCAGTATTTTGTGTCTAGTTAGGTATGGTTAACCTGAGTGCTGAAATCGTGGAAAAATATATGTTCTTAGCGTGCCTGAAATGGGCTGTCTGCACTCTCAAAGTGCATGTTGTTGCCAAATGTATTTCATATGCTGTAAACCTAGTTCATAGTTGTTAGTTTCCTTTAATGCCAAACAAACACATACCAATCGTTGGTTAGAAGGCGATCACCGAATTCGTCCTCGCTTTCTCCCGTGTCGCTGGCTGTCGTGTCGTTTTCGTCGGTTTCGCTTGCATACGGTTCAAACCGATATGGCTCAATAGCTTCAGTTTCTTCTTCAATTTCGTTTTCGCTACCTGCCTCCACACTACAACCATCCGTTTCAATACATGCGTAATCTGTTGAATCGCTTAAGCCGCTGAAATCCGAGTCTGAATCCGAACTAATGTCGCTATACCTTGCTGTTCTACCCGCCATGTTTGTTTGTATTGGCATCATTGTGTGACGTCACAGGAAAATGGACGGGTGTATATAACGATGGTTAAAATCAGGCACTTTGAAACTTTTTTTAGGGATATTGCGTGATGGGTAAAATTTTGAAAAAACTTTGAAAATAAAATAAGCCACTGGGAACTGATTTTTAATGGTTTTAACCCTTCTGAAATTGTGATAATGTTCCCCTTTAATGGCTATTCCGAGTGTGTGCCGTGTTACAGGCACTGTCTTTTATTCAATTTGCTGGTGAAAATATTTCATGTTTCAATGTTTACACCTGCGGCTTATATCAATCAATCAATCAAAGTTTACTTATATAGCCCTTAATCACAAATGTCTCAAAGGGCTACACAAGCCACAATAGGGTTGTACGGTATTCCGGTATTAGTATAGTACTGCGATACTAATGAATCATATTCGGTACGACACCCTCTAAAAAGTACAGGTATATCCAAATTTGTGGTATCATCCAAAACTAATTTAAATTATCAAATAACAAAATAATAAGTGATTATTACATTTTAACAAAAGTGTAGTCAGAACATGTTAAAAGAGAAAGTAAGCAGATCCATGCATCCATCCATTTTCTACCTCTTGTCCCTTTCGGGGTCGCGGAGGGTGCTGGAGCCTATCTCAGCTGATATTAACAGTAAATTAACAAGTAGAATAATAATTTGTTTTCTACCACTTGTCCTTAATAATTTTGACAAAATAATAGAATGGAAAATGACACAATATGTTACTGCATACGTCAGCAGACTAAATTAGGAGCCTTTGTTTGTTTACTTACTACTAAAAGACAAGCTGTCTTGTATGTCCACTATTTTATTTAAGGACAAATTGCAATAAGAAACGTATGTTTAATGTACCGTAAGATTTTTTGTTAAAAAAAGCCAATAATGCAGTTTTTGTGGTCCCCTTTATTTAGGAAAGTACCAAAAAGTATCAAAATACATATTGGTATCGGGACAACACTAAGCCACAAATGTTCGACTCAGATCCCACATCAATGATCTGAGCCGAGTCTTTTTTTCTTGCTGAAAAAACTCAACCCAATGGGAACAACGAGAACCCTTGGAAGGGACCGCAGATGTGGGGACCCTCCAATGGATGCCGAGTGGATACGGTTAATAATGTGAGAGTCCAGTCCATAGTGAGGCCAGTGATAGTTATAGACCTGTGCGGCCAATGAATGTACAAAATAAAAGGTGTCCAAAAATTAGGTAGGTGCTGCTTATAATTTGGTATGTTCAATAGCACGGAAATTACGGTGTATAAATTGAAAGCTGAATTGAAATCTTGCAAGATTTATTGGCGTCCCTCCGTGAAGGCAGTTAAAACTGTAAAAATTAGTTTTTCCTTCTTCGGGTGTAAATTTGAATGTCCCAGATGACCAACTTCTTGGTTTATGTCCACAACCCTTTTATATCCAGGTTAGAGGCATGAATAATCATTTCGAAATAACATTTACCAGCCAACACTGCCGCTGCACAAGCTAGTTAGTGCTCTGTGATCACGGCACAGCTAAAAATAGTTTGTCTGCGTAAGCGTTTCTAATGACATTATTGATAATACTAGGTTGATAATCCGGTAACGAGATGTAAATTAAGTATTGTTGGCGCTTTTTTTTATATATTTTGGGGACGGTGTGGCGCAGTTGGGAGAGTGGCCGTGCCAGCAACCTGAGGGTTCCTCGTTCAATCCCCACCTTCTGCCAACTTCGTCACGTTCGTTGTGTCCTTGAGAAAGACACTTCACCCTTGCTCCTGATGAGTCGTGGTTAGGGCCTTGTATGGCAGCTCCCATCATCAGTGTGTGAATGGGTGAATGTGGAAATAGTGTCAAAGTGCTTTGAGTACCTTGAAGATAGAAAAGCACTATATAAGTATAACCATTTACCATTTAGAGTGATTCAGAGGCAGAATGGATTACTCCCATTTGCACAATTTCTAGCCACCTAGAACAAGCAGATTATCGCAAATTGTAATGTACCCCACCTTCCGCCCGATTGTAGCTGAGATAGGCTCCAGCGCCCCCCCGCGACCCCGAAGGGAATAAGCGGTAGAAAATGGATGGATGTAATGCAAAAAAAAATACAAATAAAAAATGCAGGTGTTTTTGTCTTTCATAATGATTGGCACAATTCTCCAAAAAGTCCCTTTAAAATGTTGTCATTCTGATTTGCACGACTTAAATAAGGCTAAAAATAAAGGGACACGTCTCTCCGCCGTTTGTCTCTATCCCACTGACAGTTCAAAGTGATGGACAGATTCCATCAATTGTAACAATTACTGCAACAAAACAACAATTAACGTGTGTGTGTGTGTGTGTGTGTGTGTGTGTGTGTGTGTGTGTGTGTGTGTGTGTGTGTGTGTGTGTGTGTGTGTGTTTTTACCTGGACATACTCCCCCTTTTTGTTCTTCGCGTGGCCAATCAATCTTGTCCATCTGCTGTCAAGCCAGACTGAGCTGTAGCACAGCAGAGAAAAAAGGAGCATAAGCTGATGTTTAACCCCTGAAACATAAATTCTACACACGTCAGAATTGGAGGAAAAGGGGATGCAAAGAGTTGAGAATGTAATCCAATCCGTGAAGTCTTTGTCTGGGGGAATTCACAGCTTTGAAAAAGAAGCTTTGGAGGGAGAATATCCACTTTTTTCTTGTTGACTTTGTGCTGGATGTTCAGGAAGAAAGAATAAGAATTTGTGTAGACATGTGGAAAAGCAGGTGGGAGCGTGAAGAGATAAGATTGAGTGGGCCTATTGAATATATTAACTATTGCACTTATATACACCGTGATGAAGAGCCAAGGATAGGAATAAGTAGAATATGTAGAGTAACACAGCATTATGTAATAATGATCTAATTAGAAATGCAAATTCTAAATGACACAAATCATTCTAAATGTCATAGACTAATTACAGACGAAACTGAACAATCAGTTTATCGATCACGTTATTTTTGACGAAAACAGTTGCCTGTTAAATGTAAAATGCATGAAATAGATCAACAGATTACCGTCAAAGCTATCTATTACAACCAATCAAGGGAAACATAAAAAGTGGCCACTATAGAGAGGTATGAGAGCCATTTTTAACCAGGCTTTGGGGTAATTGGAGCCAAGACAAAGTCCCACGTTGAAACTGGATTCGACAGCAAGCGTTGGGTTTGCAAACACGAGGGATAAGAGGTTAGTATTTGGTGACGAGCGTGCTCGTTAATGACGTGTGTATGGAAGTAGGTGTCCTACGTACGGCACGGACGGTCCTGTATGCAACGTCCGTAGCAGGTTTACCTAAACCGCAAGTGGGCTTCATCGTTGATTGGTGTTATTTATTATTTTATTAGAATTAAAATATTACAGAAAAAAGCTAAACTATTCATTACATGTATAAAATGTATCCTTAAAAGAGTTAACAACTAAACAGACTCCATTTATCAACATCATGCATCATTGCAGCAAGTTTTGATTTTAGTGGCCACTATACTAAGAAAAAAAACTCCTCCAGGATGTATTATGAATTCTCTCTGCAGGGGACATTTCTGTGTCTGCTATTGACAGGTTTGTTGGCTGTATGGATTTTCCAGCATAGAATTGTCAACATGTCCAAGATTTTAGGGTATTGTTGTGCAAGAGTGGTTAGCCTTACGACCAGATGGTTCCTAGTTCCTGGTCAAAGCAAACGGCAAAATTGTTCCATAACCACAAGAGCTAAAGGAGAAAGAATCCAAACAAACATTGCTGAAAAGCTTGAAAGCTATGTTATCCATTTGACCACTATTAGCATTCTCACCCTCAACCCACATAGCTTAATAAACTGAAAGTCCAGAGTTGCCCACCTGCAGTTTGCAGGCACACACCGTTCATATTCAAGATGGGGCATGTAAACGGGGACTTTACGTCGGAAAATGTAATGACCAAACTAGTTGGTGCAATCCAACTGTTTTATTGGGTGTAAAAGTAGTGAGTAAATCTGTAAGATCATCTTACTTTTGCAACATGACAGACTACAGTAAGAGTATTGTATACTGCACATACTACTGTAGTTACCCAAACATGGGATTATGTCTTTCATTTGGCTGTGAATATTTCAGGAATATACACTCAAAATTCGATATGGTGCGGTCCCATACAACGTGACGTTCTATCAACACGATTGTGCCGTAGACCAGGAATTTTCGCCCGTTTACATTGTGTTTATTTTCCACCAGGGTCAGTTGCGTTGTTTTTCACTAAATGATCGTGCATTTACAAACTTACATCGTACATTTTTATGAAAGTCTGCAAAAAGAAGACATTGTAAACAATTATACATATTATGACCCAGTGATGTCCAAACCCTCTGGTTGGATACTACATCCACCATTCATTTTTGTGTATTCTTTCCAAAAGAAAAGAGTAAAAAATACGTTTTTCTGTATAATGCGATCTCAGAAATAACGTGATGGGTATCTTATTCACCCCACCCAATGACAGAGGTATGTTGAATTTTGAGTATATTAAAATAATTGATTCTTCATAGAACCCAGTTTAAAAATGCGCTTATAAATCCCGATGACAAACACTGTAGCTCTAAACTTTCTGACATCTTTTTTACTCTGAAAATATGTTGATGTCAGAAGTGGGATTCTGTGCCCTTTTTTCCCCCTTCTTTTTTCCCATTAATGTCATCGCTGTATATTTATTGTCAAACATTATTTACTATTTTCTGTCCATACTTAAAAATGGCACCATTTAAACACATAAAGTATTAATGAATAAGCTATGCTTCTACCTTCTCCTATTTGGAAATGTTGATGTGTGCAGGTGTGATGTAACCTTTTAAAAACATTTCATAATTAAGTGTGGTGACCATTTAGGGAGTGTTGCATGAATAGTGGCTAAAAGTGGTGCGTTAGAGTTAAGTGGACATGAGTGTAGTGTAAACATGAAGCTCTCTCGTCAGTTTCCATGGAAACGCAGAGTATTAGACCAACAGTCATGGTGTAGTTCCAATAGAATGTGTGCGAAAAGCCGAAAACTAAACATTTACTGTATTTCATGTGGACTCACCTGCAACCTGTGAGCATCTATGGACTGCTTTGTCCTAACTTGTGACCCTTTGGAGTATTGAGGAGTTCCCGTAATGCAGCTGTTGGTTTTAGGGCTAAAGAGGGTGAAAAACAGAATTCAGTAGGAGTAATCACTTGCATGAGTTTATTTATGTTTAGGCAGATGCATCAGTGAGTTTAAGGCCAATGAGTTCATTCATTGAAGGGAGGCGAAGGGGAGCCCCTGCTGGTGTAATGTGGAACAGCACTTTAACTCAATACATTTGGGATCTGGTTCTCCTTGTGCATTGAAACAAAGCAATGCGTAGGATACAGTATCAGTCTGACACATTGTTTGCTTGTAAGACAATACAACATCTCCATGGACATGTCGCGCCTGCCATGTCCACCCCAGCTAATTGGGCACTCGACAAGCTTTGCCGTTGATGACGGAGCATTACTGTCAGCTCTGTGCAGTCCTTCTCTTCATCAAGAGCTCAGATGTTGACATGTCAAAAAGCCACCAGTGTTGCTTGAGAAGCCAAGGGTACTCTGACATCCATTATAGTGATGGATGACGGCGGGAAAATGGCCACAAACACACAATGTCTACTCACTATTGCAGAATGTAAATAAATAGGATGCATTCTATGGTAGTGAAGCTGCTCTGTGACCTCCAGCAGGCGGCCATGAGCACACTTTCCCTTGTCACCATGTTAAATATTTAACTTGTTGTTTGCATGACAGTGACTGCGTGTGTTTTTGTACTGTTGATGACACGTATGCATATGTTTGTGTTGGAATGTGTGCACAGTAGGGATGGATTGATGTTGTGTGTGTCCTTCATTTGAATGGATGACAAGATATCCCATCGGAGTTGTCCATCAAACTACACCAGCAGTTGTTCCCCATCGGAAACAATGCATATTGAAATAATCCGTTCCATGGCCAAACCGACTGCATTATAAAACCTGAATAAACAGTGAAGGGATTTTTAAAATTATTTTTTTATTATTATTATTATTGACTCTCCTTTCTGAGCTGCCCCCTTATCGTGCTAGAGGAGTTTGTGTGTCCCAATGATCCTAGGAGCTATGTTGTACGGGGGTTTCTATGGCCCCTGGTAGGGTCTCCCAAGACAAACAGGTCCGAGGTGAGGGATCAGACAAAGAGCAGCTCGAAGACATTTTGAGAAGAAGAAAAAACGAGGACTCAGATTTCCGTTGCCCAGACGCGGGTCACCGCATATAATACGCTGTGTAGATCCATTATATTATTCAAATTTGTTTTCACATAAAAGAAAACCTAACTTTTAAGCTTTTATTTTGCTATTTTGCCAGTAACCATTACATGTTGGGGAAACCCTGTATGTATGTGGACAATATTATTTTTATCATGGCCTCATCATACATAATGACGGTTCGAACAATACGTTTTGTTTGGCTTTAGAGTTGTTTTTGTAAACATTTCCATCATATTCCACATTTTTGTGCAACCCTTAGAGGACTTAATGTCCATGTAACCCAACACACAATGATTTGGTTATTGTGTTTGACGGGAAAACCTTTGAAAGTAGAAATATGTAGCGTGGCGAGAGATGTCCGATAATATCGACCGATAAATGCGTTAAAATGTAATATCGGAAATGATCGATATCGTTTCTTTTATTAACGGTACCGTTTTTGTTTTGTTTTTATATAATTTTTTTATTAAATCAACATAAAAAACACAAGATACACTTACAATTAGTGCACAAACCTAAAACACCTCCCTCCCCCATTTACACTCATTCACACAAAATGGTTGTTTCTTTCTCTTATTAATATTCTGGTTCCTACATTATATATCAATATATATCAATACAGTCTGCAAGGGATACAGTCCGTAAGCACACATGATTGTGCGTGCTGCTGGTCCACTAATAGTACTAACCTATAACAGTTAATTTTACTAATTTTCATTCATTACTAGTTTCTATGTAACTGTTTTTATATTGTTTTACTTTCTTTTTTATTTAAGAAAATGTTTTTAATTTATTTATCTTATTTTATTTTATTTTATTTTTTTAAATAGTACCTTATCTTCACCATACCTGGTTGTCCAAATTAGGCATAATAATGTGTTAATTCCACGACTGTATATATCGGTTGATATCGGTATCGGTTGATATCGGTATCGGTAATTAAAGAGTTGGATAATATCGGATATCGGCAAAAAGCCATTATTATCCCTAGGCGTGGCTAATTCATTTCAGGACTGATCGTAGTAAATGCATTTCCACAAAGTAGGATTATTATAGTAAAATTGATATTTTCATAGTAGAAGTATAAACAACTGTGTATGTCCTTCTAAATATTTTTTAACATAATTAGAGGCGCCTAAACATGAAATAAAACTCACATAGTCACTTTTACGCATTTTTCACCCAATATAGTTGCCTTGACTGTGTTCTCCTGTAGATTACAGTACTCACCAGTAGCCTGGAGGAGCCTCCGCTATCTGTGGTCGTCACCTGGCCACGACGTGGAAATACGTCACATCCTGTGTAATTCCTTTAAGTTAGAATTAAGCTTCCTTGTGCTGAAACCACAGGCATAAGTTCTGCAAAAACTTGGTCAATTTAACAGTCGCAGCTACGGCCGTTAGCCGTGTTGTTAGCATTGCGTTTGTCATTGTCATGTGACACTGATGCAGTATATCAATTGAGTTAATCTCCTCTTAGCGTTCCTGATTGCATTAAGTGGAGTCCCATTGAGTCCTGCTAACGCCAAAGGCTAACCAATGTGGAGATGTGTTATTGATGAGGCAGCAGTTCAAGATGAAGTGCATCAAAAAAGCTGTTCTGACAATCTTTGATTGTCGTGGTGAAGATACAGTAGCACCAAGATTAGCCGCCATGTTGTTGATCGCAGTGTTTCACCTTTCACACGGAAACGAAAGTCCCGCTTGGTTAGTATATTTATCAATCGCCGCAGCTTAATAATAAAATAAGACATGAATAAAACTTAAAATAAGACTTAATTTAGGCCAAAGATATGTAACATGTGCTTAAAGAAAGAAAACAATCTGCGATGTAATGTGGGACTAAAATGCATCAATATTGTCACAGCAAAAAGGCATTAACTCGTTGGAATTCTTTTGTCTTGCAGTCCAGTTTGACGGCGTGGAGAAGTCCCGAATGTCGCCCACCAAGGACGGGAAAGCTCGCCCGCTACAGCGGCACTCCAGCGGCTGCTTGGTGAACACCAAAATGACGTCGGCGGACCGGTCCAGCACCTTGTCCCTCGGGGAACGCATCGATCCCAGCATGCCCTTGGAGAGCCAGTTGTGAGTGCGAACCGGCTTTGGCTTTGTTTTGACGGCAATACAACTACACTGAAGGACGTCACGCAAGTTCATGTAAACACAAAAACTATTGTTCAGTAATACCGGAAAAGTATGCAAGATTGAATTGTCACACAACACAAATAACTATGGACAATAATGAGGGTTTCCTGTATTAACTTATTGAAGCAATATGGAGACTGTGATGTATACTGTCATGTTTACACTACAAGTATCGTATTTTTCGGACTATAAGTCGCAGTTTTTTTTCATAGTTTGGCCGGGGGTGCGACTTATACTCAGGAGCGACTTATGTGTGAAATTATTAACACGTTACCGTAAAATATCGAATAATATTATTTAGCTCACTCACGTAAGAGACTAGACATATAAGATTTCATCGGATTAGGAGTGACAGATTGTTTGGTAAACGTATAGCATGTTCTATATGTTATAGTTATTTGAATGACTCTTACCATAATATGTTACGTTACCATACCAGGCACGTTCTCAGTTGGTTATTTATGCCTCATATAACGTACACTTATTCAGCCTGTTGTTCACTATTCTTTATTTATTTTAAATTGCCTTTCAAATGTCTATTCTTGGTGTTCGGTTTTATCAAATAGATTTCCCCCAAAAATGTGACTTATACTCCAGTGCGACTTATATATGTTTTTTTCCTTCTTTATTATGCATTTTCTGCCGGTGCGACTTATACTCCGAAAAATACGGTAATACCTTGTAGTGCTTTTGACAGTGGAAACATGTCAATGTCTGCGTTGAGCATTGCAGAGTAGGCACCACGCATTTGAATGTATTCATCAAACTTTTTGATTCACACTCCTCTTTTCCCCCAATAGTTGGTACCATGGCGCTATCAGTCGAACGGATGCCGAATGCCTGCTAAGGCTGTGCAAGGAGGCAAGCTACCTGGTGAGGAACAGCGAAACGAGCAAGAACGACTACTCCCTCTCACTCAAGTAAGGACAACAACAATATGCTATTTATTTGGCTTTAGATATGGGATAACTATACGTAGGAAAGCATCAATCAACAGTACCTTTCAATGCCACTATGACAGTTTCGCTCTGCCAACTTGAGTAGATTTACTTTATTTTAGTTTTGACTGGTATTATACACTGGATAACTACTCTTTATACTTGCTTCGGGCTCCATGTAAGTATTTCCTGTAGTTTTCTACCTGAGCTGCAAAAGTCCGCTGACTCTGCTGTTCCTCGAAGGTAACAATGGTCACCTTTCCCCCTCTATGCCTCCGACGTGGCGTCCATCCCTTCAGCCTTCACCTCAGCACGCTAACCTCTCGGACGCATAGCCTCGTAATTTGCTGACGTGCTCACAGTTCAGCTACCTTCATCAGCGACCCCCATGACCCCCGAGGAAGGTTTGAAAAGGGCAGCTCTGATTGGTTTAGTTAAGTCTTGACATTTTGCCCAGAGCGCTGGAGCCGCTCCGGGTATATAGTTGGCAGACATCCGCAAACAAAACACTATATGTGCTACAGGTATGGACATATTTCATATTGGAAGTCAGATTTTACCAAATGACATTTCCAAAAAGTCCCAATTTCATGTCGACCTTTAGACAAGAGATGGAACTGTAAAAATCTGACAGATGCTGATTAGCCTTTTAGCTCACCTTGCCGGAGGCGTGTAATGCCTGGAGAGGAGGACACAGGATGTCAGTCGCTTCTGCATCTCACCGCCTCTCATCGCATATTCTTCTGCCTGACTAACAAAAAACATTTGCAGTCAGTTACAGTTCAATAAGTACACCTGCACAATATATTTCAATATAAAAACTCTATCCCTTTACAAAGAAAACAATGATATTTTTTTTTATAGCTTAGAAATAACTTCTCATACCTTTCTATGTATATTCTTATTTTCTTCTTAAAGAGGAACTGCACTTTATTTGGGAATTTTACCAATCTTCCCTGCACAAAAACATTTATGTTTTTCTTTTTTTATGCATTCTAAGTCATAAAATACAGCACATACGAGGTAGGCTAAATATGCAACTAGTGACATATTTAGCCGGTGAGCTGTTGCATCGCCACTTAGTTGGTAAACGTTAATTTTAGATTATAAATAATGCCTCCCACTAGGGCTGGGCGATATGGCCTTTTTTAAATATCGCAATATTTTAAGGCCATATCGCGATACACGATATATATCTCGATATTTTGCCTTAGCCTTGAATGAACACGTGATGCATATAATCACAGCAGTATGATGATTCTATGTGTCTACATTAAAACATTCTTCTTCATACTGCATTAATATATGCTACTTTTAAACTTTCATGCAAAGAAGGAAATCACAACTGAAAAAAATCACTATTTTTTTCATACGGTGTTGATCTGGAAATGTTTGCCTCTGCATTTTGATGTTGTGTACGTGTGGCACCAAACAGAGATATTGACGTGCGGAGTACGTAAATATTGTTTTTAATATTGTTGTGCAGCACTTTGGAAACATGTTTGTTGTTTAAATGTGCAATTAAATAAAGTGGATTGGATTGGAGTGAGCACTCTTCATTCACTAGCAGGGGACTTTTCAAATGATGCTACATATTAGCAGTAGGCTACTACTACTTTTTACAGCAACGCTTTCGCCCCACACTTGACAATATACGGTTGTCTGTTCGACATATTCCCACTTGAAGCCAAACCACCGCCAGACGATGGACCCCCTGCTGTTTTTCTTGGGAATTAATTATTCCTTCATTTGTTACCAGATTTGCACCTTCTTTCGCTCGTATTACCGCTAGCATCACAGCTAACGTTAGCCATGCTGCTACCTCTCTGCTCGGGGAGGGCGTACACGTATGTGACGTATGACGTGACGTATGTAAGAAGGTGCGCTTGCTGTCTGTGAGAAGGAGAGACAGGAAAGAGCGAGAAGAGCCTGAAGTGTAATGCCTGCAGCTAAAAGCAACTGTGTGAGAACGTATGCTCGATATCACGATATAATCATTTTCTATATCGCACAGAGACAAACCCGCGATATATCGCGCATATCGATATATCGCCCAGCCCTACCTCCCACCTGGATAGTAGAAGGACGTGGCCTTAAACCGAAATGTTGGTCAGCTTTGACATTCAAGTTATACCCGGAGATGGCGAGAAAGACACGAAAAAAACACTCGATTGCGGACATCTATTTTTTTATACCTCTGGGTAGATTATGATTAATTCTTCATCTAAACGGGAAGATATTAGCATCCCAGTGAAAGCAGACGTTGTACAGTCAGTGATTTTCAAACTTTTGTTCTCTAAGTACCACCTCAGAAAACACTTGGCTCTCCAAGTACAACCATAATGACCAATATTAAAATAAAGTAGCGCAGTAGGCCTAAATATTTATTTCAACAAGGCAGCAAGCGTATTTAAATTGTTTGGCCACTGTAACAGTAACACTCTTGTTTAAATATTTGATTGTGATTATTTGGCGTACCACTAGATGGAGCTGAAAGTATTTATTTTATTATGCTCTTTGTTTGTATATCTTGTTTAGCACTTGATGCTTAATGTTTGACTAAAACTGGATCTGTTTAGCACACAGCTTCTCAAACGTGTTGGTCATCCTCCTTTCATTCAGGCTAAAAAATAAAAGGTTCGGAGTCATAATTTGTCCCTAAGTAGTCTTTGATGGCTCTCATCAAGTCTGTCATGATTACTTGTGTTGATTTTGTTGTTGTTGAAGGAAAATGTGAACGTTGTGATACGTCTGTGAAATTAATATGTTGCCGTCTGCTTAAAATGAGCAAAATAAGTAGATATTACATGTTATTATGAATGTGCCTGTTACTACATTACATATATACTTACAGCATGTATATACAAGGTTTATGGAAGTTTTTAGAGCGTTTTATAGGTGGAATAGAGCGAATCCTGTGGGCTCTATTGTTAGCTACGTTTATTTACAAGTTAAAAGGCATTAGAAAAAAAACAGAAAACAAGTGTGCTTGTCTTACACAAACATTGTGACTGATAGGCAAAATCCCCCCCCCCCCCCCCCAAAAAAGTACAGTTCACCTTTAATTTCTTCTTAGAACGTGGTTTGTTGTGCAAAAAAAGAGTTAATCGTTTAATGCTCTCTACTTTAGACTTGCGTCCTCTAAATTAATATTTACTTTTCCCAGGAATTTATAGTCAACTTCCAAAAAGTTTGACTTTAGGTTGGTTCAACAACCTCCACTGCGGTATTAAAACTTAATTTGCCAGAGATGGAAAAGAGTTGATGTTCTAAAATGTGGAGCTGCTGAAAAATGGCGATGTAATTTCCCAGGAGGTCCAAGAGCGATGCACTCTCAGTAACAAGCATGGGTTCAATATTTAGTGGTAAGAAGTAAAGATCGATAGCTGCAAACTTTGAGGAGAAGAGCAGGATTGCTGTGGACTGAACTCCAGCAGGCTATCATTTACATTGTACCAGCAGTAGCAGGAGATGACTTAGCTCCTTTTGCTTGCTGCAGCTGCCATTAATCCACATCACAAAAGTGTCCGGACAGACCTCAATTACGAGCTGCGCTGTTAGAGCGGACATGCAGGGAGTGCGGTAAAGTGATTTATTTGTGGCCTTCAAGCTGCTGCTAACTGATATTAAAGGTGAGGCGTGGGCTAACTCGTGTGACCCCAATAAAATATCAGAGTAGGAAAGGAAACGATAAAACGCTGTTCAAAATGCATTGTGTGAAAAAGTATGCACAGGAGTAAAACTGGGTGAAATATCAGAGTAGTTTTCTCTGTATGGACTCCAGCCATGCGGATTGGTGCAAAAAAAACCTCGATATTCTTGATACAGTGGTTGATTCTCATGCCATAATATCAATATTTTGACACATTTAAGGAAGGATGACACATCTCTAGCAGTAAGTTTCTAAACCATGTCCATTGTTGGGCCGCAAGTGCACTCTAGAGGGCCCCCAACGGCTGCGGTCCGAATGGGCTGCATCGGTACTCAGTTGTAGTGCACTTTTCCACCATTTGTGGCAGTAATGACAATGTCAGTCAGAAGAAATCTGGAACTAAAGTCACAAAGAAGTTTCTTCAGCACAAAAAATGTGACTAACATGGTGAAACTTTGTTTTCATTTGCACTTTAATTTTACTTACAATGCATTTTTCATCAGTTTTTATGAGTACCTTCCTTTGCAGTATATTTGATTAGTTTTTATTTTATAATTAGCCTGACCTAAGCCTTGATATTAATCTTTGTTATTAACACATGGTTTCATATCATCTCTTTTTTTTTAATTTTGCCTCTCGTTACAGTCATTTTGAATTATATTTTTTTAATGCATTCTAAATATTAAAAACAAACGGAAATAAAAGTCAGTTTACAGCGGAGCCAATGGGAGGTCCACTATTCCGCCAATAAAATCCGATAAATAACCCTTCAAAAAGCACCAACAATACCCCTTTTATATTTAGTGACTTGAATATTAACCAAGTATTAGTGATATTGTTATTATAAGCGCTAACATAGACAAACTATTTAGAGCGGCGTCTGATAGGCAAAAAAAGTGCAGTTCCCATTTAAACTGTACATAGGTTGGATATAATTATTGAATATGTATAAAATCAAGAGCAAGATTACTAATTTAATGTTAATATGTAAGTGGGTCCCAAGACCCTCTGTAGTGGAAAAGTTGGGCCCCAAGGTCTAAATGGTTAATATGCTGTACAGAAAGCATTGGAATTAATCATATTATATTATCTCATTTCAGCTATGTTGTGTCGATAAGGAATACAGTTTTAAAATGGTTAATAGTATTGTGTTGGCAGGAACTACTTTACCTTCCGCCTCTCATCTTAAGATTTGAATACTTTGAAAAGTGCTATAAAAGCAAAATAGGATTAGGGATTCACTCTGTTCACAGATTTTTTTAGTTAATATCCGTAGTATTATAGTAGTATTATCTAATGTATGAATTTAGTAGTAACGCAGCAGCCTGTGTGGATCTTGTCAACGTCGCAAAAGAAACAAAGTAATGTCTACAGTAAACAAGTTTAAAAGTATGAAGTCAGGGTAAGTATGTATATTTGTATTGGTTAAGTTATACATTGTACCTGTACACACTCAACCCTCCTGAAACTTGCTTATTTTGGACTTTGTCTTAGCATCATCCTGTTCAACAAACCTTACTGTTCATGGAAGGAATAAAAAGAAATCTCTCCAACACTGCTGGGTAAACAACCTCGTCGTAACACAAATCCCGCAGCCTGTAAAAAGACAGGCTTTCAAAATAAAAGCATGGTAGTAAAACACAGCTGGTTGCGCACTTCCACTGCACTGGTGATAATTGTGACATGGGGGCGGGATTTGTGACAAGGCAGCACGTCACATGTCATGCGACTAAATTAATTCAAAAGCATGGGATGAAAATCCCTATTAAGTAATATAAAACTGTATTAATATAAGCCAGCTGCCAGAAGTCATTAACAGGCTGTCCATGACCTCCGGGGAGAGCCCCCAGAAGTACTGGGAAGGAGGTTTGTGAAAATGTTGCATGAATATACTTTTTATTATGTTTTTTTTTTTTCAAATTCCGCACTGAATTAAAAAAATAATAAAAGTAATGTATTGAAATACACATTAACATCGATCCAAAACACTACAGTGTAGTAGAAATGGACACCACATGCTAACCAATTGTTAGCTAGCGATTAACGTGCTACTTGTCAGCTAGCAAATAGCACACCAGTTGTCAGCTAGCGATTAACGTGTTAGTTGTCAGCTAGCTATTAGCGGCGCTATAGTGTGTTTTTTTAATATCTTAGTATCGCACAATAACAAGGTAGTTTTAGAACCAGTTTAATTTGACACAATTTAATACAGGATATATAACTAGAGGGTCTCCGCTCCATCTCTCCATCAGTTTGGGGGTCCTTAGCCTGGAAATTGCTCAATGCTATAACTAGCATAAAATAGGTAATGATGGTGTTTGATTTGACAATTTAATTTGTTATTGGCCTTGGTCACACTGCAGGTCAATTCCAATGTTTTGCCCATATGCGATCTGTATCGGATATTTTCAGGTCAGTGTGAACAATGCAATTCCGAATTTTTCATATCCGACTTAGGCCTTTTCCATAGGATATATATATATGCGATGCGTTCTCAATGTGATGTTTTCCTCGCTCAGGTCAAATTTATCCGACCAGAACGTCACCAAAAAGCGATAAGCGTCATAATTATTCGCCAAAATAGACAGTTACAAAATTTATATTTCACAACGGAGCAGAAAACAGTTGAACATAGAGCTGCAGCTATCGAACATTATAGTAATAGAGTATTCTATCGAATATCCTGATCGATTAATCGAGTAATCAAATAAATCCTATTTTTGCCGGGGGTTAGTGCATGTGCCTCACAATTCGAAGGTCCCGAGTAGTCCTGAGTTCAATCCCAGGCTCGGGATGTGTGGAGTTTGCATGTTCTCCCCGTGACTGCGTGGGTTCCCTCCGGGTACTCCGGCTTCCTCCCACCTCCAAAGACATGCACCTGGGGATAGGTTGATTGGCAACACTAAATTGGCCCTAGTGTGTGAATGTGAGTGTGAATGTTGTCTGTCTATCTGTGTTGGCCCTGCAATGAGGTGGCGACTTGTCCAGGGTGTACCCCACCTTCCGCCCGAATGCAGCTGAGATAGGCTCCAGCACCCCCCGCGACCCCAAAATGGACAAGCGGTAGAAAATGGATGGATGTTTATGGGGTTTTTTTTGTCCTGTCCAGCTTCTCAGGCAAAACATATAGTTGATGTAGATGCCCATACATGTTTAGATGTGCCCTCAATTATTGCGTTTGGCCTAATTGTCCTTTATTTCGTAAATGCCTGTTTTCGTTATTGAAGGCTGACATGCACAGCTGAAATGCGTCCGTGGTTGATTTGATTTGGCCAATTTGTGTGTGCTAATACAAACAGGTGCGCTCACAGCCCTATGTGCTGTGTGGTGAGACCGCATAAACAAAGTTCTTGTCTCTCGTGCGTTTTTGATGATTATTATACGGTACCGTTTAAATGGTGGTTTCTCCACGCAAATCCGCTGAGCTGTTTTCAACCTGCCAACAATACATAAAAAATACAAAAAGACAAACCACTTAATTAGGATGACAACAATTTTACATTTTAAGAATGCAATACAGTTCATTGTATTCTTTGCATGCAAAATAGTAATCAATGTTCATAACATGTTTGAGATGAAAACACACATATATATATATATATATATATATATATATATATATATATATATATATATATATATATATGTATATATATATATATATATATATATAATTAGTTCAAAATGAATATTCCCTGGGAAAGTTAAAATAAAACTATATTCTTAGTATCAAAAATAAAACAATAAGAACAGTTTTCATTATATCAAACATAAAAAGTGGATTAGGTAGTGCCTTTAATACTGCATTTGAAATGTGCAAACAGTGGTGGGTCACCACCAAGCAAAAACCGCGCATGCTCAGAAAAGTAGCGTCAGATTTACCGCCCGTCCGAGCACCCACTGGCAGAAATGTAGATTGCCGCCTATGCTATAGAGACTATAGTGGGTGAAAGTGCAAGCTATCCAAGTAGCATGTGGTTGCATGACGTGAGTAACCCGAATAACTTTGCACGACTACTTTCGCGTGGTTACTAATGAAAGGCTAATTGAACCCGACAGCTCGGATAGCATTGTTAGTTTTCAACACCTTTTGGCGGCATTTGATGACTTTGCGGGAGTGAAAAAACACACCCTGGTTATCATAATGAATAACATTTATTTTACTAACACAACTTTTGAGTTTACATTTGATAATAGATGACTTATCTTGCCTCTGGACGTCCCTCAATCGGATGCTTTCTCGAAAGGTGCTACAGCATCGAACTTGTGCTATTGTGGTACGCAAGCTCCACTTTGCAATGTTTACATACGACTGTGTTTTCCTTCGATTTTAGAGTGAAGTGTTCCCACACCTTAGACAACTTTTGTCGCTTCTTAATTCCCTCGTTTTGCTATGGCTCTCGTCCACTGCTTTCTGCGGCGTCTGCCATTGCGAGTTATGTCGGCGGAAAAGTTTTGGAACTCACTTGAAAAGTTCCACCACTCCTGTCTCCGTCTGCTTGCCCACAGAAACGCTCAGACATCGAAACTAAATATTCCGTAAAACCGCCAGAGCCAAAATGCTTGACCTCTTCCTTTTTAATCTTCTATGCGCAATAATTCGCTTCAGAAAACGTTGACTTTGATTGCAGAAAATCCTTGAAAATGCCACAAATGCGGCAGTACTGAGGCTGACTAGAGCTGAAGCCATGTTTACTCCCGTTAACACTGCAGTGCGAGCGACATCATGTCCGCATATGGGTCAGATTGCGTTCACATTAGAAATCGCATTTTTGGGAGAAATGTACAGGGCCATTAAAAAGATCAGATTTCACAAAAAAATCCAAACTGTACATCGGACCCTGAAGTGTAAACGTAGCCTTTGTTACTCAAACCCATTGCTTTTCAACGTTTTGATACCATTTAAACTACAGGTCAATTCAAAGTTTTTTTGCCCAGGCTGCGGCAATGACGAGTTCAGCTGTGCGCACATCAGGTCAGCTCCCATAGCTGCAAACGCTGAGATTGAGCGGGTGCCTAAGGTGAGGACGGGTCCATGTCTCAACTCGCTGAAAGATGCATGAGGCCAAGCGGCGGCACGTATGTGTGCTGCATTATTGATAGAGACCCGACAAAGGCTTCCCAGGGAGTTGTGACCTGATGGGAAGCGTTTTCTGTCTGCGGCGCCCTCACAGACCTCAACACTTGCCCCTCGCCCGACTGCTTTTTTATCATCAGAAAGCCTTTTTGGAGTGCCATCGCATTTCACAGCAAGGCCTCCACTTGAAGAATCTGTGATGTTTGACAAGTCTTGGACAGCAAAACCAAGCTAATCTACCTTGACGGCTGCAATTGATTTACTTTATCTATTTTTTTTTGCTAAATACATATCAGCAAAACAAGAAATCAAAGTTACACACAACTTAATTACTACACCATACAATTACAAAACTACAATGGGGTGTAAAAAAAACAACTTTCAAATGAATCGTAATTCTTATTTGTAATCGATTCAAAAATCAATATTATTAATTCTAAACACATTTTTTTAATCTGTCCTGTAACGCCTCTCGGGCAAATTATATTGTTGATGTAGATGATCTTAGCTGCTGTACAGATTTACTTAAGAAAAGAAAAGTGTGGGTTACTTCTCTTGTTCCCTTATTTGTATTTGACTGGGTAGAATTTTATCAAACAAAACCAGTTTTCTTTTAAGTAATATATACATTTATGATAGCTGTTTCTCTATTTCATGGAGGACTGTAGTTAATCATAGAACTGGCACCCACTACTACTACTACTTTAAACAGTAATGATTTTGAATCGAGAATCGTTTTGAATCGAATCGTTACCCCCATGAATCGAATCGAATCATGTAGTGCCCAAAGATTCACAGCCCTAATAACCACAATAATACCAGATTGTAATAATGGCCTCCACTCTAAGGCTGCAGCTATCGATTATTTTACTAATCGAGTAATTTATCAATAAATCTATAAATGCTTATAATGTTGAAATTTCACTTTTACAAAGGGAGCATTACTATCAGGGCCGCCTTAACCTAAGCGGGGGTTAGGTTTGAAAAAAAAAAATCATGATTTTACCGAACAAAACAGCAACAGTGCAAAAATATCACCCATTTAAAAAATAAATGTGTTCATGAATACATCTTAGCGAGTGTAATAGAAGCCAGTCAACTTCAAGTAAAGTGCTGGCGCGCCTGTGCTGTTAGCTCGGTAGTAGTACGCTGGCAGTAGGAGAAAGCAACGCAGCCGAGAAAGAGAGAGAGTAAACAATCGCTACACGAAGTTGAGCTGTTTGTGATTGACAGCTACTAACAGCAATCATTCCAGTGCACCGTCAAAATCGGGGGGCCCTGATTGGGTGGGGTCCCTGAGCTTCAGCCCAGTTAAGCCCGTGCATTAAGACTGCCTTGATCACACAATGTACTGAGGCGTTGACTTGAAGAAAATGAAGTGTAGAGTCGGACAAGTTGTAAACAAACTTGCACATTGTTAAATATGATCCTTGTTTAGAGACAGTTTATATTTCTGTAAGGCGGTTAAAGTCCTGACCCGGACTGCAGTGACGTGTTCTTTATCTATAAATGTAATAACTTGTGTACTCTGTTCAACATGGTTCATTATAGATTGTGCAAATACTACAGTGACATTGTGCATTCCAACTACCGTATTTTTGGTCCACAGGGCGCACTACAGATGAGCGTGTCTATTCAGGTCTATATTCATACAAAGGTGCACCGATTTATGAGGTGCATTAAATGAATAATTTCATGTTTTTTCTTCTTCTACAATTAAAACACTTCCTTGTGGTCGACATAACATGTGATGGTGGTTCTTTGGTCAAAGTGTTGCATAGATTATGTTTTATAGACCATCTTTAAGCCGCTTTCTGAGGATGCGTTATTTTGTAGGCCGTCTTCTTTGCGTGTCTCCACTTGGACAGCGTCGTTTTTATTGTACCGGTAGTTTTTAGCGCTTCCATAACGAGTCTACTGACAGATTTAAGTTAGAACTGTACGTTACTTTGGAATCGAAATGACAACAGAGGAGGATGAATGCCCCATAACAAGATGGTAGAGAAAAATAAGGAGCTTGTTGACTCCGGCGCGGATTAAAATGGCGGGCGCACACATATTTTCAGGGCTTATGCAGATCCCAAATACACTTCAGCAGGTACCAACAGATAAGAAACGTTTTTTTTTTTTGGCATAACATTGCGAAACACAACGCCAGATAATGTCTCCTAATGGGTACATTTTGGGGTCCTTATACACACACCATAATAAAAACCAGTATGCTGGAGCACAGTAAGTCAGAGTACAGTAGCCGTAATGTGCCAACAATCCCATAAAGCGGTGCAGCTTCGTAGCTTACTAAAGTCGTACTAAAACATTTTGACAGATTTTTGAGCGTCGTCTTCAATGTTCTATATTCTCAATAAAACATCAAAGTTCTGGGCTTGCTTGCTAACCTGTACTTGCTAGCATCATTTATTGAACAGGCGTCAACCTGCAGTCCACGTGTATCTCTTATTGTTATGTTTTGGACATCGCAACTTGCCGTAGTTGTAAGCAATGCATGATGGGAATCCGGATGTTGTGTCGTTGTATTGAAGTGCCGGCTGAAATAAAAGACACGCTAAGAAATAGCTCCGTGCCCGTCTACTTTATGGGTCGTAGACAAACTTACAAATAACGGGGCTCAACAGAATGTTCAGTCTTACGGTCTCCGCTGGGTGACTCTGGAACAGCCGTGTGTGTTGGAACATCCATCACAGGATCTCGTAGTGAAGAGTCGGAAGCAGAAGTCTCACCAGTATATTCCATTGTTCTTTGGGGTGGTGGCAGCAGGAGATGGGGTGCGCTGAACTCGGACTCGTTCGGAGTAGATGTTATGTTTTGGACATCGCAACTTGCCGTAGTTGTAAGCAATGCATGATGGGAATCCGGATGTTGTGTCGTTGTATTGAAGTGCCGGCTGAAATAAAAGACACGCTAAGAAATAGCTCCGTGCCCGTCTACTTTATGAGTCGTAGACAAACTTACAAATAACGGGGACATACATAACACTTATGTGTGACTGCCATCTACTGCTCACACTTATCATTACACCATGTACCAAATAAAATTGCTTTGAGGTCAGTAAGCACAACCAGAATGAATATGTACATTAGGTGCACCAGGTTATAGGCGCAATGTCGAGAAAAATCAAAGGATTTTAAGTGCGTCTTATGGTCTGAAATATGCGGTAACTAATTCTGTTGTGAGAATATTGAGAAGAGGCCTATTTTGCTGTACTGACTGGTGTAGGACTAATTCAATTGGTGCTCATGTGAAATGATGGATGCCCGGGACATTTGCTGCTCGATAAAGCTTTAAAAGGTTATCATTTCTGTGAAGGATCATTATCTTTTGACAGACTCGCCTTTCTGCCTTTACTGACGTCTCCCGGATCGTCATTTGCGGGGCCAACGCGGCACGTCGGAAGGCAAAGAGATAATGCGCCATCGGCGTCTCGCCAAGGACGACCGCGTTCCAATCAAAGTCATAAAGCTCAATGCGGGCGACAGCACAGATTAATCTCGATTAGACAAAGAAGTGTTGGTGTGGCAGACATTGGTTTTACTGCCTGCTCCACTGTTGTCTCTGCACCACAATATTACGTGTCAACACCCGCCAGACATTTGCCTTACAAAATCAGCTGGGGAATCTAAAAAAACAAACTAATCTTTATCTTTTTGAGTGTGTTTCTGTGTAACCTAACATCCGCCTCAGAGGAACGGGTGATTCATCACCAGCATTGGAGAGTCTATTTTTAGCGGTAGAGCTCTCTAGAGACTAACAGAACTGACGGTACTAAAAGAAATGTCACCTACAAACTACAAATACAGTGGCCTCGTCAAAACAGGAAGTCTTTTGCACAGTTTTATATTTCTGAAGGATGTCCCCACATTGAACTCTTGTTAGTGTTTCTCACATGTGAAATATACGCCTGCAGATAAGTGAAGGGATTGATTGAGAAGCCCATTGCAGACTCACATTCACTGCGGTATGAAAGTTTCTTGATAGAAATACAATGATCTAGCGTGGAATTGATCGATTTTACTATTTTTGACATTGTAAAAACTTGTAAGAAGAAAGTCTTGACCAGAAGAGTGTAAGGGAACAGTTAAAAGCTGCAAATGGGGGAAGGACAACATCACCTTAGCTTTGTGACGTTCACCCATGCAGATGGCCACTATTATTCTGCTCAATATGGCTTGGAAACAGGTGTTCAGAACATTCAGAAAAGTTATTGCATCCCATTAAAAAAAAATAAAAAAATAAAAAAAAGGTTAAAAAAATCGATCAACTAATTTATTTTTATATTTCAACACAATAAGTTCGCTGCCCTCATAATACAACTTCCCATGAGGAACATTTAAGCACTATTTCCTGTCCAAAGCTCCTTTTTTTTCTTTCTGCTTCCTGTCATTCTCTTTGCCTCTGGTTGCATCACTGGCTCCCTCACCTGTCCCTGATTGCCAGTCAAGACATACCCGTCCCTGATTGCCAGTCATGATGCCAGTTTACGTTTTGCTTTGCGCTTCATTGAGCTGCATGTCTTTGTTTTTGTCTTACCTGTGTTTCCCTTATCAAAAGGTCTTCTTTCCTGCATTTGCCTGACATCTCTGCATCTCGGGGTCTAGACAAACACACAACTTTACTACATTTCAATATTTTCCAGTCTGTGGCCATGGTCACATTTTTGCTGTCATACCTTTCTGTTATACCGTCACCAAACACCTAACCTTATAACAAAAAGCAAAACATTTGTTGAGTTAATCCTGTCTCACAAGGTTGATTATGGTGATGTTTTTTTTCTAACATGCATATAGTTACAATATGATACATCCCACTTTCTCATCACAACATGGCTGATGTTTTTTTTTTTTATATACAATTTGATTTCTATTTACTGTTTTAATTGGTTTTACCCTTTAAAATTGTTTTAATCATATATATTTTTATATTGTTTTTATATTGGTTTTATATTTATTTATTTTTTGTTTTTATTCAGTCATTGGTGGAGCTCAGGTTAATATTTGAATATTGTTTTTAATATTGTTATGCAGCACTTTGGAAAAAATTTTGTGGTTTAAATGTGCTATATAAATAAAGTGGATTGGATTGGATAAGGAGTAGGAAGAAGCAGAGCTTATTTAATCCTACACTTGTGCATTTCATAGCAATTTCTAACACATTTGTTTGTTCACTTCCTGTGATTTATCTCTAGAACAAATCAATAAATAAATAATAATATTAATCAATAAATAAATTGAATTTTGCTGAAATTTCCAAATACCATGTGATACAGTTAGGCCTGCAGCTATTGATTATTTTAGTAATTTATCAATTATTTTCTTTGATTAATTAAGTAATCGGATAAAACACACTTAAAAGCCTTTATACATATTTTAGAAAAAATAGTTGAAATAAACAAATATTTTTCTGCTTGTTATAATCATAATTTTTTCCTGATAAATGTACATCGTCAACATTAAAATTGCACTTCTAACGTAATAAAGATTAAAAAAGAACAACATGCACAACCACACCATCGCTCTCATATGTGCTCGATTGCAATGGCTGTGCGGAAACTATGTCTGCGTATTTAAAGTCATGCGGTCTAAATGTTGTCAAATGTGTATTCATTACACATAATATATTAATCAAAGCAACGGAATATATATATTTTTTCTAATCTAATTGATCAATTTAATGGATTAATCGTTGCAGCCCTACATACAGTGTTAGAAAGGTATTATGTAAAATAAATAAATAAAATAAAACAACATTAGGAACGGGCAATATGGCATAACATCTAAATCGCAATATTGCAGCTTCCTGTGGTGATGATGTACATCACAATGTTATTTGGTATGTAAATGAATATAAAAACATTACAAAAGTAGTCAAAAGGCACCTAATTTGGTTGCTGATGTATGCGGTAACATATCGTGTAATTTCCAGTTGTGTTACATTCTGAAAATTATTAGTAATCTACTTGCTAATTTACTGTTGATGTCTGGTTTCTTTCTGTGTGTAAACTGGTTCTATCGACACTTCTGTTAAAATACATTAAACACTTCTTCTTCTGTTACTGATACTTGACAAATGTTTGGGCGACACTACAAATGTGTGTATTAGAGATGCGCGGATAGGCAATTATTTCATCCGCAACCGCATCAGAAAGTCGTCAACCATCCGCAATCCACCCGAGCGGGCAGGTAAGCTGCGCGGGCAGAGCGCGCGGAGTGACCCCTGTTACGAGCCCCCGGCCACGGGGGTGGCGGGCAGGTAAGCTGCTTATCTGCTGCGCGTGACGCCGGCCGCGGCGAAGGCGGACGAGGCGGGGTGTCGGTGCAGTGGGCGCGGTGGTGACCCTGGACGTGCGTCGGGCCCTTCTCGCGGATCGCCTCAGCTACGGCTCCCGGTGGGGCCCTCTCGGGGGAAGGGGCCTCGGTCCCGGACCCCGGCGAGGCGTCCCTTCTCTGCTCCGTAAAAGTGTCCATCTCTTTTCTTTTTTTTTCTTCTGTTGTGGCATATGCAGCAGGTGCCTGCTCGTTTTTCGTATGTGGGTAACAACATTTAACTATGTATATATATTTCCCAATTGGTTTAACTGCCACCCGCCTGAATCTATTTAAAATCTAATTTTTTTTAATTTCAACCACCCGACCCGACCCAACCCGCGGATAAAATCTAATTTTCTTTAATTTCATCCGCCCGATCCGCGGATAATCCGCGGACTCCGCGGTTGTGCCCGCAAACCGCGCATCTCTAGTGTGTATCCATCCAATGCCGAGTAGAGGGGCAGTATTGATCAAACCAATGCAGATACTGATACTTCTCATTCTCAAGATCAATAAATTATTAAATTTTTGATCAAAATTATAATCAAACCAAAAACACAAGATGTAACATCCATCCAAACATTTTCTACCGCTTGTCCCTCTCGATCAATTAAATATTTGAATTATTTCTTACTACTAGCTCTGTTTTAAATCCCTTGTTTTCTGCCCTTAAAGACCTCCTGTGTTCGGGAACGTATTTCCTACGTTTGTAAACAATAACAAAAACGACAAAAAGATTTTGAGATAAGAAAAACGTCAATCTAATCATTGTAGTATCCACTATATGTATCGTTACAGTTGATATTTGTATCGATCCACCCACCTTAGTTTACATCCAAGAGATAAGTTAAAGTTTAAGTTAAAGTTAAAGTACCAATGATTGTCACACACACACTAGGTGTGGTGAAATTTGTCCTCTGCATTTGACCCATCCCCTTGTTCACCTCCTGGGAGGTGAGAGGAGCAGTGGGCAGCAGCGGTGCCACGCCCGGGAATATTTTTTGGTGATTTAACCCCCAATTCCAACACTCGATGCTGAGTGCCAAGCAGGGAGGTAATGGGTCCCATTTTTATAGTCTTTGGTATGACTCGGCCGGGGTTTGAACTCATGACCTACCGATCTCAGGGCGAACACTAACCACTAGGCCACTGAGTAGGTTGAGCGCTAGCTTGCTGTTAGCAGTTAGCATGGCTTATTGTATCCTCCTACAGTGTGTAGTGTAGCATGTTTAGCTAGTCCTCTTGTTCTTGTAAGAAACGTAGTTTATTTGCCGCCATGGAGGCGAGTATTGCTGACTGCGGTGGGACACTAGCGTCTAGCTTGTTAGCGAGGATGCTATATTGCGTCGGTCGCTTGCCACTGCCAAATTTGTGGCCACAGCCTGTATGTATCATCAACATGAAATATCACGACATAACGGTAGTATTAAAATCTCTATCGTTAGCCAAATTTATATCGTACAGTGTTTATTTCGCGCAACCCCAGAACACATGTAGTCTGCGTCTTGAACTGTTTGACTCGAGAGGTTCCAGCACAACATTACTGGCAACCTGTGAATTATATCAAGCATCATTAGAGAAATTAGTTGCTGATTAAAAATGTATTTATGAAAAGAAGCATGATGAAAAGTCCTTGCTTGTTAAAAGTTATGTGCAAGATTAATGTGTAACAAATGCGGTTCTTTTAATGTTTGAGAGCTCAGCATTACTGACACACAGTAAAAAGGTATCGATCCCAGACTCCTCGAAAGGCGCGGCGAGCCTCTTAATTTGCTTTGCTTTTACTGCTGTAGCTTAAGTGATTTATCCTGGGGGTTCATTAGCTCCATCCCTATGCTGAGCACGTGACACCCTGCACTTTAAGTAGAAGTCTGGCTCAAGAGTTATCAGCGCTAATCCAGCCCGGGGCCGTCGGTCACGTCCCTACGGGCGGACTTCAAGGTGTGGCGATGGCACCCAGTGACAATCTGTACCTGTCTTTGTGTGTCCGCACAGGAGCAGCCAGGGCTTCATGCACATGAAGCTGTCCAGGACCAAAGAGAACAAGTACGTCCTTGGCCAGAACAGCTGCCCCTTCGACAGCGTGCCCGACATCATCCATTTCTACTCCAGTCGTAAGCTGCCCATCAAGGGGGCCGAGCACATGTCCCTGCTGTACCCCGTGGCCATCAGGACACTATAGTGCCATCGGTCCCAAAGAAGTCACCTTTTGGGCTCACACACGGAAAGGGAAATCCCAAACTGCTGATTCTGACTCATCTCACTGGCCGACGTATGCTGACTTTGGTGGATTTATTTGATGTTATTTATGATAGACACCCGCTTAACGGCACGGACCTCCACCAAGACGAAACCCAACGTTTGTCACGACTTGTCATTTTTTCCAGAAGGTTGCAAAAGGGAGACGTCACATATGTTCGTGTTTGAGGGAGTATAGTCCTGTCCTGACAAGGTCTGTACGCGGTTATCTTTTTCACGTCATGGTCAATATCGTCTGCCATCCGTCACCAAGAAGGGGGGCGTGTCACGCCAATGACAGCGAAAGTGGCGAGATGGACCGGAGAGCATCATGATGGATGGACCGAGCCGTCCGGCATCATACAATCGGCTGAGGCTGGAAACACACCCAACTGTTAACCTCCGACCTTTCCCCTTCACTTCCCTACCGCCGCCCCACCCAGAGCGCCTTGTGCATCGGGAGAATGAAACGCCTGCATTGTCTACCTCAGAAAATCAATGTCGTTCTGTCTGCGGATCAATAGGTACAATGGGATGGCCCGCATCGATCCGCTCTCGCTTTGACATTCCCAATTTCCTTAAAGTCGCATCATTCATTTTGGATTTTCTTAAAAGAAAAAAAAAAGGACAATTTTTAAGGCTGCCTTTAGTGTGTTTTAGTCACAATGCTGTGTGATGTCAGTAGCCTTACAATGCATGGGTCAGTCAGATCAGCTGGTGTTCAATTCTCCTTTTAAAAGACCCAATCCTTGACTGTAATTTATTGGGGGCGAATTAGTGCCGACGTGTGGGCGGCAGCTCCCCTTTTTCCGCCCTTCTTGTGAGTCCCCGGGCGACGCTTCTACTATGTGGTGCTCTACCTGTTTTTTTGTTCTTGTCTGCTTGTCAAGCCTTGGCTAATTGGTGCTGACCAATCACAACGCAGCCTGTTGGAACCTGACCCTTCATCACCAGTACATGTGCAGATGCAAATAATCTGCTTAAATTTAAAAACATTAAAAAAAAATAGGAAAAAGATTACAAGCTAAACAAGGAGCAAGCCTGCTAACTAACAAACCAGGATGTAGCTCGCTAGCTAGTAAACGGACAAACCAAGAAATAATCTACTCACAATTAAACAAACCGGGAAGTAGACTACAAGCTAGCAAACACAAAAAAAGGAGATAGCCTGCTAAAAAACACACCAGGAAGTAGACTACTAGCTAAAAACAAACATAATAAACCGAAGGTACCAGGAAGTATACTGCTAACTAACAATTCAACAAATGTTGTCTACTATATAGCAAACGTACTGTAAACCATTAAGTGTCACGTTAACTCCCAAACAAAATGGACAACCCAGGAAATAATCTGCAAAAATTTTTACAAATCACGAAGTAGAATACGAACACAAATTAGAAAGTAGTCTAACAAACACACCAGGGAATATCTTGTAAACATTTCGACAAACCAATAAGCTGTCTACTGTAGCTAGCAAACAAAAACAATCATTTGTATGTTAACTCCCAAAGAGAACAACAGGTAGCTAACAAACACACAAACTCGGAGGTAGCCTGATAACTATCAACAAAGCAGGAAGAAGCCTACTAGCTAGTTAACGGACAAACCGGGAAATAATCGGCTCACAGTTAGACACACCAGGAAGTAGACTACAGGCTAACAAACACAAACAAGGAGGTAGCCTACTAACTAATAAATGAGCAAACCAGGAAATAATCTGCTCACAGTTAGAACCACCAAGAGGTAGACTAAAAGCTAGCAAACACACTTTCGGAATTATCTTACTCACAAACACACCAGGAATTAGCTTGCTAACAAACGCACCAGGATGTAGCCTATGAGCGAAAAAAACCAAGATACCAGAAAATATACTGCTAACCAACAAGTAGACAAAACAGATAGCAAATATACAGGTAAATTAGAATATTTTGAAAAACTTGATTTATTTCAGTAATTGCATTCAAAAGGTGTAACTTGTACATTATATTTATTCATTGCACACAGACTGATGCATTCAAATGTTTATTTCATTTAATTTTGATGATTTGAAGTGGCAACAAATGAAAATCCAAAATTCCATGTGTCACAAAATTTTAATATTGTGTAAGGCTAATACAAAAAAGGGATTTTTAGAAATGTTGGCCAACTGAAAAGTATGAAAATGAAAAATATGAGCATGTACAATACTCAATACTTGGTTGGAGCTCCTTTTGCCTCAATTACTGCGTTAATGCGGCGTGGCATGGAGTCGATGAGTTTCTGGCACTGCTCAGGTGTTATGAGAGCCCAGGTTGCTCTGATAGTGGCCTTCAACTCTTCTGCGTTTTTGGTTCTGGCATTCTGCATCTTCCTTTTCACAATACCCCACAGATTTTCTATGGGGCTAAGGTCAGGGGAGTTGGCGGGCCAATTTAGAACAGAAATACCATGGTCCGTAAACCAGGCACGGGTAGATTTTGCGCTGTGTGCAGGCGCCAAGTCCTGTTGGAACTTGAAATCTCCATCTCCATAGAGCAGGTCAGCAGCAGGAAGCATGAAGTGCTCTAAAACTTGCTGGTAGACGGCTGCGTTGACCCTGGATCTCAGGAAACAGAGTGGACCGACACCAGCTGGACTGCTGCTGAGTGGTCCAAAGTCATGTTTTCTGACGAAAGCAAATTTTGCATTTCCTTTGGAAATCGAGGTCCCAGAGTCTGGAGGAAGACAGGAGAGGCACAGGATCCACGTTGCCTGAAGTCTAGTGTAAAGTTTCCACCATCAGTGATGGTTTGGGGTGCCATGTCATCTGCTGGTGTCGGTCCACTCTGTTTCCTGAGATCCAGGGTCAACGCAGCCGTCTACCAGCAAGTTTTAGAGCACTTCATGCTTCCTGCTGCTGACCTGCTCTATGGAGATGGAGATTTCAAGTTCCAACAGGACTTGGCGCCTGCACACAGCGCAAAATCTACCCGTGCCTGGTTTACGGACCATGGTATTTCTGTTCTAAATTGGCCCGCCAACTCCCCTGACCTAATTTATAAACTGCAACATGTACAAACCGCTGAGAAACAATAATCAAAATAAGTATGGTGCCAGTATGCTGTTTTTTTCCCCAATCAAATACTGGAAAGGATAGAAATGTAGTTATTCTCTTGTATCCGATTATTAATCGATTAATCGAAGTAATAATTGACAGATTAATCGATTATCAAATTAATCGTTAGTTGCAGCCCTACAAATATATAAGTAGTCTACTACGTAGTAAATCGACAAACCGGGAAATAATCTGCTCACAGTTAGACAAACCAGGAAGTCAACTATAGACTAACAAACACAAATTAAGAAGTAGCCTGCTAACAAACACACCAGGAAGTATCCTACTAGCTTAAACAAATGAACACACCACATAGTATATTGTTAACTAATAATTAGACAAACCAGTAAGTTGTCTATTAGCAGGCAAATATAAACCATTAAGTTTTATGTTAACTTCCAAATTCCAAACCCTGTAATAGCCTGCTAACTAACAATCAAACCAGGAAGTATCCTACTAGCTTAAACAAATGAACACACCACATAGTGTACTGTTAACTAATAATTAGACAAACCAGTAAGTTGTCTATTAGCAGGCAAATATAAACCATTAAGTTTTATGTTAACTTCCAAATTCCAAACCCTGTAATAGCCTGCTAACTAACAATCAAACCAGGAAGTATCCTACTAGCTTAAACAAATGAACACACCACATAGTGTACTGTTAACTAATAATTAGACAAACCAGTAAGTTGTCTATTAGCAAGCAAATATAAACCATTAAGTTTTATGTTAACTTCCAAATTCCAAAACCGGTAATAGCCTTTTAACTAACAATCAAACCAGGAAGTATCCTACTAGCTTAAACAAATGAACACACCACATAGTGTACTGTTAACTAATAATTAGACAAACCAGTAAGTTGTCTATTAGCAAGCAAATATAAACCATTAAGTTTTATGTTAACTTCCAAATTCCAAAACCGGTAATAGCCTTTTAACTAACAATCAAACCAGGAAGTAGCCTACTAGCTAGTAAATGGACAAACCAGGGAATAATCCGCTCACAATTAGACAAACCAGGGAATAGACTACATACAAGTGACTGCGAGTTACCTACATTTTGCTTGAAGTAGTTTACTACTTGTAAACACAGCAAATAGTAAACACACAAACTAGGAAGTTAAATCAAACCGAATAATAACCTAACTAATTAACACACCAGGAAGTAGCTTACTAGCTAATAAGCAGTGGGCACCAGTTATAAAAATGGAATATCTTAATGTTAGCTTTAACTTTATGTGTGGGATCAGTTGCAATTTAAAAATGTCGTTTAACAAAACGTGAAAAAAAGCAATGAGTCAAGTTGCTTGGTGAGCAAATCCAAGACAGTTAGCGAAGTTTAGGCAATGAGTAAGTGAGCGTTAGCGAGGACCCCCCGTTGTGTGCTATGCAACTGCTGTGGTTGAAGGAGGGCAACAAGACTGGTGTTTAAATATGGTACCAAACACGGTGAGCAGAACCACCTACTTGCTATGAAGCGAGACGCGTCGCACCAAGAGGACGTCGCTGCAGCCTTACCAGGACATGGTTGTTTCAATCGAACGGACCTAGGAGAGAGAAGACGAGCAACGATGTTTAAATGTTGTCGTGGGAATACGCTCGTTTGTTATTTGAAATACTGCTGCTGACGAGTGTTATTGTACTTCAGCTAGGAGAGGCCTTAGGTGTTCCAAAAGGAGGAATAAACAGAAAGACTGCAATCAGTAAATTTGCTTACGTCTATCATAAGAGCATCTTTGTCAGAAGTGTCTTAACGTGTGTGTGTGTGAGTGTGTGTGTGTGTGTGTGTGGCATCCCCTCATGGCCAAATGTATATACTGAATGTATTGTAACGGGGAGATATCAAATAAATAAATACATGAAGAAATTGGGGCTTAAAGTTGATGAGTGTGACACATTTTGGAGAGGATGTCAGTTGCCGTGCCCTGCCTGTAAATAGCCGGTGGTTGGTACTTTGAGTGAAGGACGCTGCTGCTAGCGTAGCTGTTATCAAAGCTCCAGAGTTGAGTATTGATCCACTTTGAAACACTGGAGTTGGCCTTGCTCATCACACTCAGACAAGTATGGACTATCCAGCTGGCGTGTCAGTGAAGTCCAAAAAAATTGCAATAATAAAGCAGCGTTTGTGTCAGAGAATGAAGACCCATCCATCCATCCATTTTCTACCGCTTGTCCCTGTCGGGGTCGCGGGGGGTGGAGCCTATCTCAGCTGTATTCGGGCGGAAGGCGGCGTACACCCTGGACAAGTCGCCACCTCATCGCAGGGCCAACACAGATAGACAGACAACATTCATACTCACATTCACACACTAGAACCAATTTAGTGTTGCCAATCAATCTATCCCCAGGTGCATGTCTTTGGAGGTGGGACGTCACAAAAAAGGACATTAGTTTGATTAAACAAGTCAATTGTATGGGTGCTACATACAATTTAAATAAGTCATTATTCTTAAAACAGCCATTGCCTCGCTAACAAGCAAACAAAAAAGGGAAGTGGCTGTCAACTATTAGCAAACCAAAAAGTAACCTGCTACTAGAGCTAACAAGCGATAAACCCGTGAATAGACCCCTAACACCAAGAAGTAGCAAGCTGGCTATGAACCAGAAAGTACAATTTCAACACAAAAGAAAGTTAAAAAGAAAACTAAGTAGCTTGCTAAAAAATATATATGTATATATCAAGGAAGTACTCTCACTATTTAAAAAAGAAAGGAAATAGCTACCATTAACTATCGTAAAAATCAGATATAACTTACCGGCTAACAGACAGACAAATTAAGTGTTGATATCCACCAAAAAGTAGTGTGCTGGCTAACAAACAGGCAAACAACCAGGAAGTTGCTTTTAAACTACATGTACTGTAAACACACAAACTAGGAATTAACTGACTATCGAACATTATAACCAGGAAGTAGCATACAGTGCTAGTAAACAAACCAGGAATTAGCATACAGTGTTTAAAATAATACATTTTATGTGTATTGCACTTTACAATTTCAAAGTGATACATAGTAAAAACATAAAACGCATTAAAAAGTTAAAAAAATAAATAAACTTGCTATATGCTTTTTTAAAAAGGTAGTCAACAAACCAGGAAGTAGCATATTGTTCTAATTAACAAACCAGGAATTAGAATACACTAAGTACTAGTTAATAAACCAGGAACTACTAAACAAACCAAAAAGTTGCATATAGTACTAGTTAACAAACCAGAAACTAGTAAACAAACCAGGAAGTAGCATACAGTACTAGTTAAACCAGGAATTAGTAAACAAACCAGGAATTAGAATACAGCACTAGTTAAACCAGGAACTAATAAACCAGGAAGTAGATTACCGTAATAGTTAGCAAACAAGGAACTAGTAAACAAACAAGGAGGTAGCATATAGTACTAGTTAACAAACCAGGAACTAGTCAACAGACCAGGAATGGCATATAGTACTAATTAACAAACCAGGAGCTAGTAAACAAACCAGGAAGTAGCATACAGTACTAGTTAAACCAGGAATTAGTAAACAAACCAGGAATTAGAATACAGCACTAGTTAAACGAGGAACTAATAAACCAGGAAGTAGATTACCGTAATAGTTAGCAAACAAGGAACTAGTAAACAAACAAGGAGGTAGCATATAGTACTAGTTAACAAACCAGGAACTAGTCAACAGACCAGGAATGGCATATCGTACTAATTAACAAACCAGGAGCTAGTAAACAAACCAGGAAGTAGCATATGGTATTAGTTAACAAACCAGGAATCATAATATAGTACTACATAAACCAGGAACTAATAAACAAACGAGAAAGTATCATGTAGTACTGGTTAACAAACCAGGAACTAGTAAACTAGGAAGTGCCATACAGTACCAGTTAACAAACCAGGAACTAGTAAACAAACAGACAAGGAAGTAGCATATAGTACTAGTTAACAAACCAGGAACTAGTAAGGAAACAAAGTAGCATACAGTACTAGTTAACAAACCAGGAACTAGTAAAGAAACGAGGAAGTAGCATACAGTACTAGTTAACAAAGCAGGAACAAGTAAACAAAGCAGGAAGTAGCATACATTACTAGTTAACAAACCAAGAACTAATAAACAAATCAGGAATTGCAATACAATACTAATTAAAACAGGAACTAGTAAACAAACCAGAAAATAGCATGTAGTACTAGTTAACAAACCAGCAATTAGAATACACTACTAGTTAACAAACCAGGAACGAGTAAACAAACCAGAAATCAGAATACAATACTAGTTAAACCAGGAACAAGTAAACAAACCAGGAAGTAGCATATAGTACAAGTTAAACCAGAAACTAGTAAACAAACCAGGAAGTAACAAACAGTACTAGTAAACAAACCAGGAAGTATCATAGACTACTAGTTAACAAACCAGGAACTACCTAAGAAACGAGGAAGTAGCATACGGTACTAGTTAACAAACCAGGAACAAGTAAACAAACCAGGAAGTAGCATATAGTACTAGTTAACAAACCAAGAACTAGTAAACACATCAGGAATTACAATACTACTTAAAACAGGAACTAGTAAACAAACCAGAAAATAGCATATAGTACTAGTTAACAAACCAGAAATAAGAATACAGTACTATAGTTAAAAAAAACAGGAACTAGTAAACAAACCAGGAATCAGAATACAATACTAGTTAAACCAGGAATAAGTAAACAAACCAGGAAGTAGCATATAGTACAAGTTAAACCAGAAACTAGTAAACAAACCAGGAAGTAACAAACAGTACTAGTATACAAACCAGGAAGTAGCATATAGTACTAGTTAAACCAGGAACTAGTAAACAAACCAGGAAGTAACAAACAGTACTAGTAAACAAACCAGGAAGTATCATATTCTACTGGTTAACAAACCAGGAACAAGTAAACAAACCAGGAAGTAGCATACATTACTAGTTAACAAACCAATAACTAGTAAATACATCAGGAATTACAATGCAATACTAGTTAAAACAGGAACTAGTAAACAAACCAGAAAATAGCATATACTACTAGTTAACAAACCAGCCATTAGAATACAGTACTCGTTTACAAACCAGGAACTAGTAAACAAACCACAAATCAGAATACAACACTAGTTAAACCAGGAACAAGTAAACAAACCAGGAAGTAGCATATAGTACTAGTTAAACCAGGAACTAGTAAACAAACCAGGAAGTAACACACAGTACTAGTAAACAAACCAGGAAGTATCATAGACTACTAGTTAACAAACCAGGAACCACCTAAGAAACGAGGAAGTAGCATACAGTACTAGTTAACAAACCAGGAACAAGTAAACAAACCAGGAATTAGCATATAGTACTAGTTAACAAACCAAGAACTAGTAAACAAATCAGGAATTACAATACTACTTAAAACAGGAGCTAGTAAACAAACCAGAAAATAGCATATAGTACTAGTTAACAAACCAGAAATAAGAATACAGTACTATAGTTAAAAAAACAGGAACTAGTAAACAAACCAGGAATCAGAATACAATACTAGTTAAACCAGGAATAAGTAAACAAACCAGGAAGTAGCATATAGTACAAGTTAAACCAGAAACTAGTAAACAAACCAGGAAGTAACAAACACTACCAGTAAACAAACCAGGAAGTAGCATATATTACTAGTTAATCCAGGAACTAGTACAACAATCAGGAAGTAACTAACAGTACTAGTAAACAAACCAGGAAGTATCATATTATACTAGTTAACAAACCAGGAACAAGTAAACAAACAAGGAAGTAGCATACAGTACTAGTTAACAAACCAATAACTAGTAAATAAATCAGTAATTACAATGCAATACTAGTTAAAACAGGAACTAGTAAACAAACCAGAAAATAGCATGTAGTACTAGTTAACAAACCAGAAATTAGAATACAGTACTCGTTAACAAACCAGGAACTAGTAAACAAAACAGAAATCAGAATACAACACTAGTTAAACCAGGAACAAGTAAACAAACCAGGAAGTAGCATATAGTACTAGTTAAACCAGGAACAAGTAAACAAACCAGGAAGTAGCATATAGTACTAGTTAACAAACCAAGAACTAGTAAACAAATCAGGAATTACAATACTACTTAAAACAGGAACTAGTAGACAAACCAGAAAATAGCATACAATACTAGTTAAACAAGAAATAAGAATGCAGTACTAGTTTAAAAAAACAGGAACTAGTAAACAAACCAGGAATCAGAATACAATACTAGTTAAACCAGGAATAAGTAAACAAACCAGGAAGTAGCATATAGTACAAGTTAAACCAGAAACTAGTAAACAAACCAGGAAGTAACAAACACTACCAGTAAACAAACCAGGAAGTAGCATATAGTACTAGTTAATCCAGGAACTAGTAAAAAAAATCAGGAAGTAACAAACAGTACTAGTAAACAAACCAGGAAGTATCATATTCTACTAGTTAACAAACCAGGAACAAGTAAACAAACCAGGAAGTAGCATACAGTACTAGTTAACAAACCAATAACTAGTAAATAAATCAGGAATTACAATGCAATACTAGTTAAAACGGGAACTAGTAAACAAACCAGAAAATAGCATATAGTCCTAGTTAACAAACCAGCAATTAGAATACAGTACTCGTTAACAAACCAGGAACTAGTAAACAAACCAGAAATCAGAATACAATACTAGTTAAACCAGGAACAACTAAACAAACTAAGAAGTATCATATAGTACTAGTTAAACCAGGAACTAGTAAACAAACCAGGAAGTAACACACAGTACTAGTTAACAAACCAGGAAGTAATGTGCTAACAAAGCAGGAAGGTGCTATAGTTAAAAATATTGAATTGTATTACATATATAAATTCATTGCGCTACGTGTGCGTCAATGAAATGTATTAAGGCATCATTTGTGAAATTAGATACACAAATGTTGTGTGCTCTTGTGTCTCATGCGTCGACGTTCTAAGTCCAAACAGATCCAGTTGTCAATCCAAGGTTCCATCAAGATTGTTCTCCAGAGACTTGACATCCCTCCTTCTTCCCATCAAGGCTGAAAAAAAGCATCAGAGGATCTTTTGTACACAAAGAGAGAAATCCTCTAGGGTAAAAAAAATGGGTTCAATGAGCCTTGGAGGAGGATGAAAATGTCCACTGGTGCCTCATTGTGGATTCCAGGAGGCGATGCTGGCCTGGCAGAAAAAGCAATCTCAGGTAGCAGACGTTATGCTAATCACAGCCCAGCGCTCACCTGCGTTAAACACAACAATGGAGGATTCTAAGCTGCTGTCTTCACACCTGTGTGGCTATTGTCTGTTCTGCCTTGATTAGAAACACTCCTGAGGGAAACACAATTGGAACCTTTCATGGAGTCTGCTTCAATTAATATTCCGGAGTGATACCCTTCTTCCACTGATGTAAATACCAATGTTCATTTATTTTCATATTCTTTCATTATATCTGTGTTGGCCCTGTGATGAGGTGGCGACTTGTCCAGGGTGTACCCCGCCTTCCGCCCGAATGCAGCTGAGATAGGCCCCAGCGCACCCCGCGACCCCAAAAAAGGGACAAGCGGTAGAAAATGGATGGATGGAATTTTTAGCAGTGTAACACGTTGCCCATATTTACTTACTAAACAAACAAATGCATGTGGCGGATGGGGGGAATAAAATAGAACTACACCGCCATCTAGTGTTCCAACTAAGAAACTGCATAATGAGCCACAACCGTCATCATTTTAATGCATTTGATTCATGCCTCTGATATTATCTTTATCAATAATTTAATGAGAACATTTTATAAATAAATTATGAGGAAAAATATCTCACACATAAGCTCACATAAAAATCCTTATGAAATGGAAAAAAAAGCTCAATGCTGCAATATTTTGATAAAATACTACCATAGATTTAGTCACATGACGCTCACAACTTTGTTCTCCGAAGAGACAGAAATTATTCTTGGAATAGTGCATTTTTGGTTTTCAAGCATAGCTACTAGGAGGAGAGGGGATTACAATTACTCTTGTACCGTATTTTTCGGAGTATAAGTCGCTCCGGAGTATAAGTCGCACCGGCCGAGAATGCATAATAAAGAAGGAAAAAAACATATATAAGTCGCATTTTTTGGAGAAATGTATTTGATAAAACCCAACACCAAGAATAGACAATTGAAAGGCAATTTAAAATAAAGAATAGTGAACAACAGGCTAAATAAGTGTACGTTATATGAGGCATAAATAACCAACTGAGAACGTGCCTGGTATGTTAACGTAACATATTATGGTAAGAGTCATTCAAATAACTATAACATATAGAACATGCTATACGTTTACCAAACAATCTGTCACTCCTAATCGCTAAATCCCATGAAATCTTATACGTCTAGTCTCTTACGTGAATGAGCTAAATAATATTATTTGATATTTTACGGTAATGTGTTAACAATTTCACACATAAGTCGCTCCTGAGTATAAGTCGCACCCCCGGCCAAACTATGAAAAAAAACTGCATCTTATAGTCCAAAAAATACGGTAATATCAGAAATATTTAAATAATTTAACATTGGCACTTTTTAGTAATCTTATACAATTATTTTGTACTATTTCTAAATACTAAATTATGAATGTATTCCTATCACATTACAGCCATATTCTTGTTAAATGCAAACATATTTATGTACCGGCTTTCTCATAAAATGCTGTTTTTTTTTGCAACTTCTTGTAACAAAGTACCGTAATAACATTTCACTGTAATACAAGGTTGTTTTTTTTAGTATTTGTGATGATATGGCCTTTTCTCAAATTGTGATTATAATACTAATGCTTTCTTATAAAATTATGACTTTGGCCACTTATGTTGTATTTTTAGTATGGGTCTAATACTCCTTTATAGATATTAAATAAAACATGTTTTTCCTCATTTCAAGAATTTATTACAAGAGGTGCAAGTCAAAAAAAAAACTGTGAGGGTATCCGCTGCTTAAATACCAGCATGTAAACATGCCAAAATGTCTGCGTGTTAACAAGCAGTAAAGTTGACCACACGTCCAGAAAATCCCCAAAAGTCTCGTTTCCTGCTTCTTATAATCATCCTTTCTCTGGTAAAGTCCTGGTCCATAGATTGGTTCTGTGCTCAGAGTCCTGGTCCTCCAGCAAAGATCAGCTCCAGGGCCGCTTGTATGTCTCCATCAGTGGCCTGCAGTGCCCTCAGCATCAGCTCCTCGTCCTGGATGCCCATGTCTCTCAGCTGCTGCATCTGAGACTGCCAGCGGCCCTGAAAACATCCAAACACGCACGCACATCCATTTTATTTCACTCTTGTCTCAGCACAAACTTAGTGTAGCTGGTTCTCACTATCACGCACCTGCAGGGCCGACATGTTGGAGGCTTGGAGGGCTTGCTGCAGTGCTTGGCTGAAGAGGTCGTTGCTCACCGGGGTCCCTGCTGGCATGGGGGCGGCGCCACTGGAGGACTCCGCCTTAGAAAAAAAACAACTGGATAATGAGAACAAATCCTCTCAAGGTATGAACAAAGTACGGAGGAACTTTGATTTACGAACGTTTAAATCGAGCCAGATATGCTTCCGTGTGTGAACCTTGTCTGTGTGTACGAATGCTTCGTTCATACATTTTGTGGCAGGGCACTGCCCTTTTGGGGAGGCGGAACTCTCCACGTCACTTACTACACAGAGCAGTACACTACTTTTTTCTCAGCGCTTCAGCATGCATGTCTTTTCTGTGTTATTTAGATTTTTGACAAGTTTTGTCCTATTTTGCTAACTCAATACCAGTCCTCAAAAAGAGTCAGTCGCTGTGAAGTTACAAAAAAGAGACTATTTGCAAGGAATACATTAATGGTGCTTACAAGTATGGAAGAATCCCCGAAGCGGGCTTCGTACCACAGCAAGTTTTAATTGTGATGAGAACAGGACATTGCTGGAAAAATATGCCAAAACAGACTTATTTCACAGCGGAGGAGAAGGCATTCGTCTATTTCGGCATACACACACGGCCCCTCCCCCAGACCCTCCCATTCTCTCCCTGTGTCTGTCTGCTTCTCTCCCGTCAGCTCTTTGCCAATGTTAATGTAAGTGCATTCAACTTTTTAAAATGTTTATTACGGTAGCAATTTGGTTGTTAAAGTCAAATAATTTTGTGAGGGCCCTTAAAGATACTTCTGTGTGTGTGTGTGCGTGTTGGCAGAGCAGCCCGTACAGAGGACAGCAGCTTGTTGTTTTGGCTGGTTAATAAACAGGAAGTTGATCCAACACTCCTTGTTATGATTGTTTGATATACAATACTGTATAGCACTTTATATTATTGTGTTCCAAGTGTACAAACCTTTGCTGAAATATGGGCTTTTGTCGAGGCTGGAACCAATTATTCATATTTACATTGTTTCTCATAGAGAAATTCACTTCCCTATACAAACTTTTATATTTACGAAGCCCGTTCAAGAACCAATTAGGTTCGTAAACCGAGGTTCCACTGTACAATAAGTTGCACATATGTTCTTAATTATTTGTGTTTTTACCTGACTTGCTGTCGTCGGTGTCACGGCGCTGCTTTCGGGCGTGCTAGCGAGGGCTAGCGCCGTGGCTAGCTCGCTCTGCGTGATGGGTCGAGGCCCCGTGGCGCCGCTGTGGTTCAAGGATAACGGCCGTATTCCCGTCGAAGACCCCGGCCTGCTCGACGGACCCGCCGGGCTGCCCTGATTGAAATGCAGGCAGGGGGGCGGGGATATTTCTTCACATTATGTGCAAGAAGCGAGCAGACGCTTTCACTTACGGACTGGAAGTCTTCGTCGTCGTCAGACATGCCCTCAAACATGAAGCCTCCTGCCGGAGAAGAAGAAGAAGGGCGTGTTTATTTAGCTACAAAATGAACAGAAAGTTACAGTATCACAAGGAAGTTCCAAGTTCATGGTGAGGGGCGTGGCCTTTCAAATGTTCTCTAGGTAACAAAGTGGCCCCTACTGGTTGCACTATAAATGCTTCAGAACAGTGGTTCTCAAACTTTTTTCTCCAAGTACAACCTCAGAAAACACTTGGCTCTCCAAGTACCATCATAATGACCAACATTAAAATACAGTAGCGCAGCAGATCTAAATATTCATTAAAAACAAGGCAGATGTTTTATTTAACAAGTATATTCAATAGTTTGGCCACTGTAACATTGCACACAGTTTGAACAGTAACACTGTGTTTGGATATTTAATTAAGTGATTATTTGGCGTACTACTCGTTGGAATCCGCGTACCACTAAGTTTGAGAATCACTGCTTTAGAACAGTGTTTCTTAACCATTGTTGGACTGCGAGCGCCCCCGGAAAGGCCACCAACAATATCAGTTTCTCAGCTGTGGTCCATATGGGCCACAACCGTACTCAGTTGTAATGCACTTTTCCACCACTTGTGACAGTAATGACAACATCAAACAAACAGAAGAGCTAAAGTAATAGAGACGTTTCTTAAGTGCAAAAAATATGACTAAAGTGGTGAAGCTGTTGTTTCATTTGCAGTTTAATGTTTTGACAGTTTAGTTAAAAAAACATATTCCTATTTAAATAAATAAAAATTTTCGTCAGTTATTTATGAGTCCTTTCTTATGCAGAATATTTGGTTAGTAATTATTTTTCTAATCAGGCTGACCTAACCCTAAAGTTTATGTGTTAAATAAATAATCTTTGTGATTAACACATGGTTTCATATCAGTCGACAAGGTTGTTAACAGTTGGTTACATAAAATTATTCAATACAATTAAAATCAAGAGTAAGATTACTAATTCAGTGTTAAACTTTGAGCAGCCTTGGACCCCTCTGTAGTGGAAAAGTTGGGCCCTGACCTTAAAAATGTTAAGAACCCCTGCTTCAGAACACACACATCCTTAACATTTCATGATTTGGTGATGAGTTATGGGCATGTACAGTTGACGACAGAATTATGAAAATTTCATTTTTTATTAAGTATTTCCTAAGTGCTGTTAAAGCGAGCAATGCATTTTTAACACAGCTTTTCCAAGCATGATACTTTCATTTTGGATGTTTGCAATATTTTCATTTGCACACAGTTACTAAGTTAATTCACATAAAACGGAAATTACCAGAGTCAAAATTATTAGCCCCCCGATGCCAATAGGCAATCGTTTTACTGGCTAACATCCTGCAGTCTTCTGTTACAGTTTTCCACAAGTCTCACACAACTCCGGAGCAATCATTTTCCTGAGGGAACTCTCCTGAAGGAATCAATAAAGTACTATCTATCTATCTATCTATCCCAGACCATTATTCTTTGGCAAAGCTCTCAAGCTCTGCCCAAAGATTCTTGATGGGATTCAAGTCCCATCAGGGGGGCTAATAATTTTGACTCTAGTAATTTAGTTTTTTGTGAAATAACTTTGTTGGTGTGTGCAAATAAAAATAATGGAATCATCCAAATGAAAGTAGGATGCTTGAAACAGCCGTGTTAAAAATGCATTGCTCGCTTTAACAGCATTTGGGAAATACTTAATAAAAAAATGAAACTTTTATAATTCTGTCCTCAACTGTAGCTGGTACTCAGCCCCGCCCGTGACAATATGTTTTTGTTCACGGCAGCCATGTTTCTGCATTGATCTTGTTCATCTTTTAACCCTCTGGGAACAATGAGACATGAATTATCTTCAAACCCAAACTGGACATAAAAGGCCATAAGTTTTTGGAAGGCTTAAAAAACATTTTTTGGTTATTCTATTTATTTATTTTATGTTTGTTGCTCAAATTTCTTAATATTTAGTCCTAAACAAAAATATCAAAAAGGTTTTTATGTATTTAATTTTTTTTGCTCAAATTTCTTAATATTCCAAAACAAAACTAACAAAGAAGTATTTTTCTTTAGCTCAGATTTCTTAAAATTCAGTCCTAAACAACAATATCAAAAAGGTATTATTATTTTTTGCTTAAATTTCTTAACATTCAGTCCAAAACAAAACTATCAAAGAAGTTTTATTTTTTGTTTGCTCAAATTTCTTAATATTCAGTCTGAAACAAAACTATTAAATATGTATTTTTCTTGCTCAAATTTCTTAATATTCCGTCCTAAACAAAACTATCAAAGAAGTATTTTTCTTTAGCTCAGATTTCTTAAAATTCAGTCCTAAACAACAATATCAAAAAGGTATTATTTTTTTTTGCTTAAATTTCTTAACATTCAGTCCAAAACAAAACTATCAAAGAAGTTTTATTTTTTGTTTGCTCAAATTTCTTAATATTCAGTCTGAAACAAAACTATTAAATATGTATTTTTCTTGCTCAAATTTCTTAATATTCCGTCCTAAACAAAACTATCAAAGAAGTATTTTTCTTTAGCTCAGATTTCTTAAAATTCAGTCCTAAACAACAATATCAAAAAGGTATTATTTTTTTTTGCTTAAATTTCTTAACATCTAAACAAAACTATCAAAGAAGTTTTATTTTTTGTTTGCTCAAATTTCTTAATATTCAGTCTGAAACAAAACAATTAAATATGTATTTTTTGGGCTAAAATTTCTTAATATGCAGTCCTAAACAAAATTATCAAAGACATATTTTTGTTTTGACTCCTTTGAAGGACTTTTGATGAAATAATGTTACAGGATTAGATTTATGCAAATTCATACTAATTGAAAACTTTGACATCGTTTAACAAAAAATGCCTTCACAGGGTTAGAACAAAAAAAATAGAATGTTTGGAATTTTTTAGGGCTGAAATTGGTTGAGAGAATTCCAAATGTGTTTGTGTCTTTTGACCAGCGAAGGACTTTTATGTCCGGTTCGTCTTTGGGGTACTGTGGAATATCTGCCAGTGTGTTGTACACCTGTGAAAGAATTTGACATTTTCATTTTAAAACGTGATTGAAAAAAAAAACTCTTAGGAAGAATCATGTACAGTATAATGGAGTAACACACCAAAAATGATGGCCAAAATTCAGCTAAAATTCACTCAAAAGGACAAAAAGTCAGCCTTTGTACCCTTAGGGTTAATATGTGCAGCCTCCAGGAGTGTGTGCCAAATATTTTGTTGATGGAGTTAAATTTGAAAAAGTAGTGGAGAAATAATGTAGAAAATTTGATCTTGTGTGAGAAATGTCAAGTCACTGAGAACTTTGCGGCTTAATAACAGGGCAACAGTGTGTCCGACTGCTTTGAAATGTAATAGCACACAGCGGGGGGTGGATATGAATGAGTTGACAAAGTTTTAATTTGCTGCAGACAACAGGCCTGCAGGAGTAGCATGGAAAAGAACAAGCAGCAGAAAAAAAGTCTGTAAAAAGAAACTGACTACATGACGTTTAATAGAAAAGAAGACATGTAGGAGAAATAAATGTCAATTGTTTACCTGGCATGTCGCTGTAGGAACTAGCCGACGCGTTGCGGGACGAGGAGGCGGCGGACTGAGCGGGCATGCTTCCGGCCACGGAGTGCAGCACCAGGATGATGGCGTTGACGAGGGCCGGGTGAGAACTGATGAGTCTGTGGGAAAGGAGAAGAGCAGGATGTAAAAATAAAATAAGTGATGAGATAAAAACAAACACCCACGTGTCCAACATGTTGGGGTCTGTGAACTGCACGAAGAGATCTTTGTCCTTGAGCACGCCTGAACAAGATTAGAAAATGTCAGCATTTGCATACTTGCACGCTGAGGCAGCATGACTAAGAAAAAGCTCATGTCGGGGAAAGTCTGGATGGAATCTTACCGAGCGCCACTGGGTCTGACCTGAGACCGGGTGTGGCCACGATGATCTGATCCAGAGACTCTTTGTTGGTCAGCATTTTGTAGACCTGCATAGAGGGAAAGTTCCCATGGAATAGAGTTCACAAACAGTGACACCTACTGGCCTTTGGAAGAAGCACATTCTAATGGAGAGGATTGGAACTAACCTCTTTGTGCTAAATAATATGCTAAAGTCTCACAGAAATGTTGTCTTAAAACCTATAAGACTTAAGGGTTTCTCATAAGCGATATTAATTATGTACGTACATCAACAACATTTGTAAGGTGTCAAATGCATGGAAGTGAGTGTTTTTTTGCTGAGGACACAAATTTTAATTAGGGAATTAAAATGTGGCTTTGACAAAACCTTCTCTCTAAATTTATGGTTTTGGGAATCATAAAATACAAAAATTGGAAATCGATAACACAGAGATTGAAAGAGCGTATGGAAGTACATTTGTGGGTGTTGTATTAGAACACAAGCTGTGCTGGAAACCTCACATAAAATATTTGTGTGGTAGAATAGTGAAAAGTATTAGAATCTTGGGTAAAGCAAAACACATCCTGAACCACAAAACCTTGCATGCTACTTTTTGTACAGTAATTATTGCCATATGTTAATAACTGTATTTATTTTAAGTAAAACATGAGGCATTCTATTATTAAAAAGATCCCCCTGATCAAGAACTCCCTTAGTGTTCTGGGTGCATCTGTTAAACAGCCTCAGAAACCTAGGGGTTGTGTTTGATCAGTCGATGTCTTTGGAGGGTCACTGCTGTTAACTGACCAAAAACTGTTTTTATCATCTCAGAAATATTTTTAAAGTGAGAAATTTGTTGTCAAAATTGGATCTCGAAATGATCATCATGCGTTCATTTCGTTTGGTATTGACTATTGCAATTTTCTTTTCACTCTCTTCAACAAGTCAACACTAAAGAGACTTCAGACTGTACAAAATGCAGCTGCCAGACTTTTGACCGGTGCACCCAGAACAGCCCATATTAACCCCATTTTATCCAGTCTTCATTGGCTTCCAATTAAATTCCGCATTGAGTTTAATAATTTAGTCCTGACATTCTGTGCATTGCATGGTGGGGCCCCTCAGTACATCACTGACTTGTTATGCCCCTACTCTTTAGGGCCCAGCCTCCGGTCTTCAGGCCGGGAGTCTTCTAAAGATCCCAAAAACTTGTTTTAAAACCCGTGGAGACCTGGCATTCCAGGCTATAGCTCTCAGACTCTGGAACAACTTGCACCAGTTCCTCTGTGATCTTGAATGTGTTGACAATTTTAAGAAACATTTGAAAATTTCTCTTTTTAGTACCGGTAAAGCTTTTCGTTAATGCACCTTTTAACTATCAATTTTAATCCACTTTGTATCCTTTTTATGATGTTGCCCCTGTTGTTTTTATTGAATTGTTATTGTACTTCACCTATGTGAAAAGCTCTTTATAAATAAAATGTACTTACTTACTTACTTACTTATGTGAGGATGTAATTATATATGAGTCTGTATGTAGCCTAAAAAAACCTACTAAATATGTTTATGTAGTAGGTGATTATGTATACTGTACTAGTAGTTGAATTATGATGAAACAGAGTTACTCAGATAAATATGTTTGGGTTTTATAAAAGGACAAATGATCAAATGTTCCCTTTTTTCACTATTATATCAGCAATGGTCTTTGTTTTATTCTTTGTTCTATTTTGATGGAAAATGTGTAATATTGTTGTGTTCAACATCCACCCATTTTATCCCAGCTGGGAATAATAAAATGAAATCAGTTCACTGTGCAAAGAATTAGCGGAGCATGATTTTCTTTCTTTTCAGCTCTTTTTGCTTTACTTACTGTAACAAATAAAGTTGTTTATGGTTTCACTTGCATGTAAATGATTGTGGTGCCCGCCACGGCAATATAAAAGCTGCCAAACCCTAAAAATTTGTTTTTTTTACGGCAATTAAAAATATATATATATAATGAATGAATGGAGATATACTGTATATATATATGTGTATATATATATATACATACTGTGTAGCCTATTATTAGCACACAATATATTCACTAATGATGCACACTGGAAATCAACAAAACCGCACTGCTCACAGAAAGCGATCTAGAAAATGTGCAAATATTAAGAGGACAGTAGTGGATTTTAAGGAGAGAAAGTCCAACTGTAGCAGCAGCACAAAGCAAGTGTGAAAGGACTCTAAACATGAGTACAGTCTCCAATAAGACCAAAAAAAAATGCTAGATTTGTTGCTCGTCTTTTTTGATAAAGAAAAAGTCAATAAAAAGGATTGAAAAAGTCTCTGGAAAACTTGAAATATACTCAACAAAGTACACTGTACTTAAGGCAGCAACAATTGAAAAATGGAGCAAAACAATGTAAGAAAATGATATGTTAATACTAATTAATAATAACATAGATTTGTTTTAAACACGTATACATTTTTTAGCCTCCTTAAAGAAAATAATTGCATCATGGCAGATTATGCAAATTATATTATGACATCTGATTTAACACGCCCACATTGCCATAGGTATGTGGACAATCTGGGGCAAACCCAGTTGTTTTATTGTTTTTATTTCTTACTACTAATGTTCTGTTTGTACTCGTATTACAAGAATATTTTCAGCTTTTTTTGTTTTACTACGAAGAGTGGTTTACTTAATTTTGCACTTGTATGACAGTTAAGAATGTTAAAACACAAGGAATCCACAGCCTGAATCATTCTGCCTTTGTCATTATGATTGTCGTCATAGTTTTGCATTTTACAAATGACACAATCTCACTTTTTTTTTTACACTTGTGGGACATTTACGAATATACAAAAAAGGAGGTGTGTCTGACCTTATTTTCTTTACTACATGTGTATTACAATTAAGATGATTTTACTTTTTTGCCTGTTTTATTACTTGTAATGGCTGCCTTCCTTTTCCACAAATTAATACACCTTTGTCATTCAAGTTAGGATAGTTAAGGTGGTTAAGTTATTTTTACTCTCGTATGGCAGTGAGTATTGTTACCATACTACTTAGAACATGGCCTATAAAGTTAATAGATTTGGTATGATAACAGTTGACCTCGGGACAGATTATATTTTATCTCCAATACTTCCTATAGAAAAATCACAACAAATTTGAGGTTGACCAGCAACAAAGGAATGTTTTGGTGTTCAACCCCATTACAAACACCTCTCAGTGTAACACAATACCCTTGCAAACTACAATATTAGGTAAAATATCCATCTAGAAAAATAAAAAAAACATGTTTATTAACTTCTACTTACTGAATCTCTATATGTGGAGTGCAGAGAGTGGAGAGCAGCGTGGAGCATTCTAAACTCTCGGGCCGCAGTGGCTCTGTTCACAGGTTCTGAAGCATAATAACAACCAGCGTTTACATTTACAGCTTCATCTCCATTCCCCATCATGATGTTTACAGTATATATTTAAACATACAGTTGTGGTCAAATGTTTACATACACTTGTAAAGAACATAATGTCATGGCTGTCTTGAGTTTCCAATCATTTCTACAACTCTTATTTTTTTGTGATAGACTGATTGGAGCACATACTTGTTGGTCACAAAAAACATTCATAAAGTTTGGTTCTTTTATGGATTTATTATGAGTCTACTAAAAATGTGACCAAATCTGCTGGGTCAAAAGTATACATACAGCAATGTTAATATTTGGTTACATGTCTCTTGGCAAGTTTCACTGCAATAAGGCGCTTTTGGTAGCCATCCACAAGCTTCTGGTTGAATTTTTGACCACTCCTCTTGACAAAATTGGTGTAGTTCAGCTAAAATTGTTGGTTTTCTGACATGGATTTGTTTCTTCAGCATTGTCCACACGTTTGAGTCAGGACTTTGGGAAGGCCATTCTAAAACCTTAATTCTAGCCTGATTTAGCCATTCCTTTACCACTTTTGACGTGTGTTTGGGGTTAAAGGCCTCACCTTTTCTCCTCCAAACTTTTTGCTGGGGATTGTAGCCAAACAGCGAAATTTTTGTTTCATCTGACCACAGAACTTTCCTCCAGAAGGTCTTATCTTTGTCCATGTGATGTCAGATGAAACAAAAATTGAGCTGTTTGGCCACGATACCCAGCAATATGTTTGGAGGAGAAAAGGTGAGGCCTTTAATCCCAGGAACACCATTCCTACCGTCAAGCATGGTGGTGGTAGTATTATGCTCTGGGCCTGTTTTGCTACCAATGGAACTGGTGCTTTACAGAGAGTAAATGGGACAATGAAAAAGGAGGATTACCTCCAAACTCTTCAGGACAACCTACAATCATCAGCCCTGAGGTTGGGTCTTGGGCGCAGTTGGGTGTTCAAACAGGACAATGACCCCAAACACACGTCAAAAGTGGTAAAGGAATGGCTAAATCAGGCTAGAATTAAGGTTTTAGAATGGCCTTCCCAAAGTCCTGACTTAAACGTGTGGACAATGCTGAAGAAACAAGTCTATGTCAGAAAACCAACAGATTTAGCTGAACTGCACCAATTTTGTCAAGAAGAGTGGTCAAAAACTCAACCAGAAGCTTGCCATAAGCTTGTGGATGACTACCAAAAGCGCCTTATTGCAGTGAAACTTGCCACGTGACATGTAACCAAATATTAACATTGCTGTATGTATACTTTTGACCCAGCAGATTTGGTCACATTTTCAGTAGACCCATAATAAATTCATAAAAGAACCAAACTTCATGAATGTTTTTTGTGACCAACAAGTATGTGCTCCAATCACTCTATCACAAAAAATAAGAGTTGTAGAAATTAAGTTAAAGTTAAAAAAGTTAAAGTACCAATGATTGTCACACACACACGAGGTGTGGTGAAATGTGTCCTCTGTATTTGACCCATCCCCTTGTTCACCCCCTGGGAGGTGAGGGGAGCAGTGGGCAGCAGCGGTGGCCGCGCCCGGGAATAATTTTTGGTGATTTAACCCCCAATTTCAACCCTTGATGCTGAGTGCCAAGCAGAGAGGTAATGGGTCCCATTTGTATAGTCTTTGGTATGACTCGGCCGGGGTTTGAACTCACAACCTACCGATCCCAGGGCGGACACTCTAACCACTAGGAATTATTGGAAACTCAAGACAGCCATTACATTATGTTCTCAACAAGTGTATGTAAACTTCTGACCACGACTGTACATACCTGCAATGCTCTCAGGTTCGGGCCACGTCTTTTTTAGTACATGTAAGGTCGATCCCGGTAGAATCCCGCAAGAATCCAATGTGAGATCATCTTTAAGTTTACGACCACAATGGACCAGTTCTGAAACAAGACATGGTTATCTGGAGAACTGAATGTATGCCGTGACGTATGTAGTACCTATGAGGTCAGGGTCAGGGATAGAGTTGGGGAGCTGGGCTGCCACCAGCTGTTTGAGGGTAGCCACTCTGTATCCTCCTGGTGCAACATCCCCTGGCATCATCTCAGGGAAGTGGAAGGTGGACTTGGGCTGGTTTACCAGCTTCAAAGACAGGTGCCAGTCAGATGACGTCATCTGGAATGAAAGTAGGAAACTCTAATCATAAACTGTGTTATGTTTTAATTTCACCCCCCAAACAGTACTGTAGATTTGAAGCAATGGCTGACATGTTAGCAAACATACTACCGGGGCTATCTTTAAACGCAGTTTTTTCGCTTTCGAACAAACATTATGTGCTATGGAATGTTTAACATAATGTAAAACGCACCTGTAAATGTTTTATCCTCTGAAAAATCCACAGGAATCGCGCACTTATTTAAAGAACTGCACACTCACCCTTTCCCGATGTTGACGCTCGAGTCACTTCCGGTGTTCAGTCACGTGATCTCGTTGCGTTTACTGTCCGTGTACAAGTCAGGGAAGTTTTAAAACGGTAATATTTTTCCGCCACTCTTATCAGCTAAAACAAATAAGTATTCCACCCCTACTTACATTTGTAATTCAAATATACGCTCTGAATCACACAATATATCCAATAGAATGTTTGAAGCATATTATAATCGATTTCCCTGCTGGGGAGTTCAGGGTCCTCAAAGGCTGTCTCCAGATAGACGCTTCGTGATCTGTTACACTCGCCAGTTCAGAACAGCTCTCTGAACTCAACAAACTGGAGTGGTGCTAGTTGTACTCCTAGTGTGAACGCAGCAAAATGGTCATAATCCAAGCGCTGTACTGAATTCTAGACTTTATAGCACTTAAACACGTTGCGATAGGAGGATGAGATGATGCATTTAAGGACAGTCTGCCAAACGCACCTCTTCATAAAGACAGCAAATGGTTAACATGGTGGTCGGGACTCTCCCCCTCAACATGACATCACCGCTGGACAAAGCAGCAAGGAGTGGTTAGTGGAAAAGGAACCGTCCCAAATCAATGGAACAAATTTATATAAATCTGAACAAGCCTTTTGTTTAAAACAGACCGTTATCTGGTCGCGAGAGGAATACACACAGCAGCTCCTGAAGGCAACATCGACTGTGCTGGATAGACAAAACCACAACTGGACTTTTTTTAAAATACTTTTTTCATTGTGTTCGTCTTAACATGGTAAGACACTGTGCATCACAACTGAAGCTGGCGAATAAGTTACAACTATATGACACAACACCATCATGTTTATCTTTGTTTCGCACTTACAAAAATACATATAGCAGTTAAGCTAGCGTCTCAGGTACAGCTAAAAGTATTGTATGAATGAAAGTTATGGCGCCCCCTCCCGGCAGCCTGTCATCACTGCATTTGTTTTAGTGCTGTAAATGGGAGTTCCATGCAAAGCCTATTTTTAAACAAAGTTTCATAAATTGTAGGGGTCAGAAGTAGTTCCTATTGTTCTTCTTTCAGGCTTGTGTGGCTGTACTCTGAAGGCAGGTCAAACTTCCTCTGGGATGTAGAGGATGTTGTAATCACCATCCCTGACAACTTGTGTGGGGAAGTCATTCCCGATAAAGCGCAGGGAACTCCCAGACTCTAAACACGGTGTGACCACAATAACGTACGATAAGTACATTTGAAATTGAGCAATAACAGTCTGAAATTGTAACGCAAGGCATCAACATGTAATGCATCATCAGCTATTAATTGGTTCCAGACATGACCGCGACAAATTGTTTTTGTGCGAAGTAGGAATCATTCATTTTAAATCTAATATGTTCATACTAACTAGAGCATAAAAGACCTGTGTCCAAACACATTTGTCAACATTGTGAGAGCTCTCTAGACATGAAATAACACCCTTTAGTCACATTTACACTCTTTTAATCCAGTATTGTAATTTTGGCCTGAGGCTGAGCCAATCAGTAGCCATGATCATAGACATCTAATAAGTAAACACAGCATTGGCTGCTCTGACGCGAGAAATTCGGCCGCCATCTTGAAGTGGTGATGAGGAGCCGGCGACCAGCCTAAACTGACAGTTGACATGCAGCGTTTTCCTGCTCAAATGAGCGGACTGTTGAAAATAGGAATCGGGGGATTACTTTTCACAAGTAAGATTTAACATTAACATACTATTGGTTGTATTTTGTGAAAAGAATATTACCACAGAGTTGAGAAGGAGCAAATATCTTCAATAGTACTGAAATCGTAGCCGCTAGCAAACAAGAGTATGACCATAATAGAATTACTTGTCAATTAAATGAATTACATTTAAAAATGTCATACTTGAATAACATAAAGTAGAAATAGATGATGAAGATAAAGATTGTAAAACATAATTTGGTTTTATTCTGAATCCAGTGAAACAGATTGGTGGTTTTAGCTGATATAAAGACTTTCAGGTGTTTTGTATATGTTTATGTTTAAGTATTTGGCAGACGCTTTCATCCAAAGTGACATACATATAAAACAATCACTGTAAACATTATCATTTAAGGGAAGAATGTAATACAAAATATCAATACAAAGTGTCAAGACAGAATAAACTCTCTGCTGCTGCAGCAACAGAGATACAGTCTATATGTCCCTAAGATATATAGATTTTTAATGTATTCATACATTGTTTATGTAGGATATACGCATGTATATATAACCTAATCGTATTGTTTCTTGAACTTAAAAATAGCTGACCGTTTTCCCCCCCTTCTGTGGGATTATATTCCCAGTTTTGATCTCGGACGTCTGGTCACTTATAGCATATAAGAATATTCTATTACTGTTAAGCAAACTATGAATAATAAAACACGCCAAAACATGTGTCCTTTATCATAGCTACAGGTATGACAAAAAACGCGTGGAAATCAGTGGTATTCAGTAAGGTAAGATGATTTAAATGCGCTGACAGTTCATTGCTCCTGCCAAATGAATTGCACTGAGTGGAGCGGATCACCACTCCAAGATGGCGGCCCCGCGTGGTGGCGGCTCCGCGTCTCGTCAGCGACAGTAGGCAGTAGCGGTCGATGCTGCGTGTACTTATACGATGTCTATGGCCATGATACTAAACAGCGTTGGTTAGTTCATTCAGCCATTTTTATACTTTAAAATGTTTAGTTTAGCGCAGAAAAGTTGTAAAATATGTGATGTGGTCAAACCGTAATATATGGAGCGCAATGTGGCGAGGGACGACTGTATTTGGCATGAGGATTGATCATCGATCGTAGATTCGTGCTGATTCCCGTATTTTCCGGACCATTTTTCATATATAAGGAGCGATTATAGGACGCATTAAAGGAGTCATATTATTATCATTTTTTTTTCTATATTGAAAACACTTCTTTGTGGTCTACATAACATGTAATGGTGGTTCTTTGGTCAAAATGTTGCATAGATGATGTTTTACAGATCATCTTCAAGCTGCTTTCTGACAGTCGCTTCCAGATGCGGCGTATTGTAGGCGGTCTTATTTACGTGGCTCACCTTCGGCAGCGTCTTCTCCACGTCATCTTTGTTGTAGCGGTGTAGCGTGCAAGGACGGGAGTGGAAGAAGTGTCAAAAGATGGAGCTAACTGTTTTAATGACATTCAGACTTTACTCAAATCAATAACGGAGCAGCATCTCCTCATCCGGAAACAACAACAAGGAAATGTGTCCCGTAAAAAACTGTCCAGCCGGAACTCTCTAATAACTAAAGTTCCTTGGGTGAATAATGTAAACCCACTACACCGGTATGTTTTAGCGCGTTCATGGCGAGTTTACTGCCAGATATAAGTAAGAACTTTGCACTACTTTATATTAGAAATGGCAACAGCGGAGGATGAATGTCCCATAACAAGAAGATAGAGAAAAAGAAGAAGCTTATCGGCTACGGTGTTGCCACGGACTACAAAGGCAAACGCGCGCAATTTTTCAGGATTTATGCAGATCCCAAAAGCAGATCAGAAGGTAAGAAAAGTGGCTTTTGCATTATATTGCGGAAAAAAACGCCAGATAATATGTCTTACCTTATACACACACACCATAATAATAATACCCGTATGTTTAATGTGCCGACAATCCATCAAGCGGTGCGGCTTCATAGCTCACCAAAGTCGTACTAAAACATTTGGATATATTTTTGAGCACCGTGTGTAATGTTCTATATTTTCAATGGAACATACAACATGTTGGTGTTGTTTACTTGAGTCACATTGCCATCATAGTGCAGTCTACACATATACATTATGTTTGACTGCCATCTACAGGTCACACTTATCATTACACCATGTACCAAATAAAATTGCTTTGAGTTCGGTAAGCAAAACCAGAATTATTGCGTACATTAGGCACACCGGGTTATAAAGCGCACTGTTGAGTTTTGAGGAAAAAAAAACATTTTAAGTGTGCCTTATAGTCCGGAAAATACGGTAATCATGTCTTGACGCAACTTAGACAAAATTAAGTTAATCATGACAAACATCAAAATGCGGTCGTCTATTAATTATTGCAGCCAAGTGGTTCCAGGACTGTCCTTGATAAACAAATTTAGGATTATTATGAATAAATTGAATATATTCATAGTTAGAGCATAACAAACTGTGGCTTTCCAAATATGTTTTTTTAAACATAATTACAGCCCTCTAAAAGTAAAACTACACCAATATAGTCACTTTTATATTTGTTTCACCCTATATAGTGCGGTAGATTTAAGTGTGTTCTAATTTAGATTACAGTACCAGTAGCCGGAGGGATCCTCCAAGCATCTTTGCTATGACTACTACATGGAAATACTGCATTACATCCTGGGTAATTCCTCTATGTTAGAACTGGGCCTCTACTGTATGTGTTGCAACCACGGGCATTCTGCACTAATGTGGTCAACTTGACAGTCGCAGCCACGACCATTGACCGTGTTGTTAGCATCTCATGTCCCGCGTTGTGATTTCCCATTGCTCACAAGGCTCACCAATGTCACGGGGAGTTGCGTTAATGGTGCCGAAGATAAATTGCATCCTTGAATCAACAGCGTTCATCTCCACTTAGCATTGCCCAGATAGCTACTAATAGCTGATAGCAGTCTTTTTGTTGTTTAGTTGTGGCTGTTTTATTTCAAACATGCATACAGTTACAATATGATACATAACTTATTTGACATATTTACATGTTGTCATTACAGCATGTATGAAAAGGAGTAGGAAGACGCAGAGCTTATTTAATCCTACCCCCTTTTCCACTTCATAACAATTACCAACACATTTGTTCACTTTCTGTTCTCAATGTGTAACACAATATTAATCAATGAATAATAAATACATCAGTTCTCATAAATAAATAGGTAATTAAGTTTTAATTCACATAATGAGATACGATTATCTCATGTTTTAATGAGGTTTAAGATGCCCATCAGGATTCTTCTTCCTTGCACTTTGTAATTACTTTGAACAGTTCTTGAACTGCATCATATTATATATTTTTTGACTTCTTTGCTTCATCCATTCTATAATTTCATTCCACATACTCATATGCTAAAGGTTTTAAGTGTTGTACGTGCATACACATGTCCTCTAAGGTTCTATTCCTCCTCTTCTGTTGAGAACAATTTTGTACATTTTTGGGTAGCAGGTTATAGTTTGCCTTGTGCATAGTTTTAGCTGTTTGAAAATGCACCACATTATTGAATTTAAATATTTTTGATTCGATAAATAAAGGTTTTGTATGTTCTCTGTATCCAACATTATGTATTATTCAAACTGACCTTTTTTGTAACACGGTTAATGAATGAAGTGTACATTCGTAGTTATTTCCCCATTTTTCCACACAATTACTGGAATATGGTAACACTAGTGAGCAGTAGAGAAAATTACCTAAGTGTTTTTTGGTCCAGAACATATTTAGCTTTATTTATTATTGACATATTTTTTGCCACCTTATGTTGTATATTTTTATATGAGACTTCCAGTTCATTCTCTCATTAATTCTCATGAATTATTACATAAAATGTTTTCGAATGATTTATTTTACCCTTTCAATTTCCACTCCCGTTTATTTGTATTTCTGTTTGACTTTCTCTTCTACTGTTACCGAATGGCATTATTTTCGTTTTACTGAGATTCAAAGATAGTCTGTTTTTGTCAAACCATTTCTTTAATACGAAGGTCTTGGGTTCAATGCTGGGCTTGGTATCTTTCTGTGTGGAGTTTGCATGTTCTCCCCGTGACTGCGTTGGTTCCCTCCGGGTACTCCGGCTTTCTCTCACCTCCAAAGAGATGCACCTGGGGATAGGTTGATTGACAAGACTAAATTGGCCCTAGTGTGTGAATGTGAGTGTGAATGTTGTCTGTCTATCTGTGTTGGCCCTGCGATGAGGAGGCGACAATGCTGTCATTTAGTTTCTTGTCCTGGGTTCAATCCCGGGCTCGGGATCTTTCTGTGTGGAGTTTGTATGTTCTCCCCGTGACTGCGTGGGTTCCCTCCGGGTACTCCGGCTTCCTCCCACCGCCAAAAACATGCACCAGGGGATAGGTTGATTGGCAACACTAAATTGGCCCTAGTGTGTGAATGTTGCATGTCTCTGTGTTGGCCCTGCGATGAGGTGGCGACTTGTCCAGGGTGTACCCCGCCTTCCGCCCGAATGCAGCTGAGATAGGCTCCAGCGCCCCCCGCGACCCCAAAAGGGACAAGCGGTAGAAAATGGATGGATGGACAAAGTACAGACCTGTTTGATGTACAATAAATAAAATACAACTAAATGGTAGGGGAATCATTGCATAATTCATCCAGGATATAATATAAGACTGGCATGGAAACAGAAGTTCAGAACATCTAGAACAGGGGTGTCAAAGTCACGGCCCACAGGCCAGATCCGGCCCGCGAATGAATTATCTATGGCCCCCAGAATGATATTTGGTTAGTATTAGAACCGGCCCACAGGCCACAGCCGCCTGCTGCTGTTTTGCACGCACCAATACTCCATCAGTGTTGTCGCTAGGACTTTTCAAAATGGGGTCCCGGGGACCCCATCAAGTCATAAAAATGGGGTCCCACAGTACATTTTTGGGGTCCCACTTTTTTGTAACCGTTTTGAAAACCAATGATACATGTATGCATTATCCTGTTATATCTCACATTATAAAAAGGTTGTCATAAACGTTACTTTGTTCATTAAAAAATAATACAAAAGAAAACAAATTTTTATGCATATGTAAATGTATTCAGTTCTAAACATTCATTCACTTTCTTCTTTCCTTCATGGATCTAAACTTTACCGCTGCCGGTATTTTTTTCTATATTTTTTATTTTAATATTTTCATAATGTGTTTGTTCTATTTTTGGCCAAAGTAAGATAAAAAAAACAATCTGAAGTTGTCTTTATTTTTTAGTTTTAATGCCATGATTGTAATAGTCCGGCCCGCGTGTGCACAGACTTCCTTCCATGCGACCTCTGACCTAAAATGAGTTTGACACCCCTGATCTAGATAGATGTGCTCGTTCTACTATAGCACTGTTTTGGCTATACGGTGCCTGGACTGAATGCAACGCTACGCAATTTTTGAAATAAATGACCCCTTAGTGAGCTCTACTTGTCATTTCTCTATTTTTTTCTACTCTATTTGTAATATGTTCATATTAACCTATGCTATTTAAAACCCTACTCTATTTATGTCTGATTTTGTTTACATTATTATGAACATACTATTGTTCTTTGCTACTCTTTGGGCTGAAACTCTAACCTCGGGTACTACAATCTGTGCCGTCTCATGTGTGCTGGTATGACAATAAAGTTCCTTGAATTGAATCCTTGATCTTCTCAAGTTAACTCAGTCGTAAAGCCTGAACGAGGATTTGTACGCCAAAATGAGTCATTTCCTAGTGTCTGGACACCACCAGGCAGGGTTAGCCTGTGGTTTCGGGGTGTTGCTCTAATTTCACGTTGCGCTATCCTGAGAATGACTTTAAGGGAGATGGGGGATGTTTTTTATTTCCTCGGCTCAGTTAAAGACACACAATCTCGCTGAGTTTGCTGCACTGGCGCGCTCTCAATAGTCCAAGAGAATGCGGCGAGCTGCACTGTTATGGAAACTTTGGTTGTGATGAGGCTTCCTTGTGCGGAAGTCGCAAATGGAGGAGAACATTAAAAGGAATGGAACCAAGCCCATCCAGTTTTATTACTCACTCTTAACTGAGACAAAAATACCACAGATAGATTGCTCTAACCACCGTGTTTACTTCCTGCAGTGTCACGTCTGAAGAGCCTGTCCTGCCGTCCAACGTCCAAATCCACCCTGGGGAACGCCATGCTGTCCGTGCTGCTGTCCGCCATGCTGGCCGTCCACGCTTTTGGTTGGTGTCGACTGGTTGTCACTGTAGTGGTAACAATACGCCCCACGGGGCCTGTTAAGTCGCTAATAGTCTTTTGCCATCAAAGGCCTCGGCGGGGCCAAACAAGGTTTCAAATGACACACACAAAAAGTTGTGTTAGTCGCAACTTGAAACTTTTGATGTGGGCCATTGTGATGAATTTAATGAGGCTTTTTCACCATTCCCAAACACACTAAATATTTCCATTATTTGGAAATAAACTCTACTTGATGGTGGAAGGTTCAGCTTCTGTTCAACCATTAACCAACTCGTAAACATAACTAAAACTAAATTAAACAGACAACATACAAATATACGAGCACAAAACAAAGCAATTGGACATTTTATACATACTATGCTAAATAAAAAAAATATACAAAATATTTCATTAAGTGTAGTGATATTCTGACAGTGTTACTACAAAAATATGATAATTTTATTAAATAACACTGATTTAAAAGGTGTAGTATTTAAAAATATGTATTATTGTATTTACATATTTATGTACAGTATTTTGTATAATGTTCTACAAATATATATGTGTGTTTTAAATAAGTTAAAGTGTTTTAAATAAGTTGTAATGAATTTATATTACAATACTTATAATAGTAAATATTCAGTTAGTTGACGTAGAGGTGGGAATCTTTGGGCACCTCAAGATTCTGGGGGTTAATATATAGTAATATAATACCATTATAAATATATTATTTATGCATCTTCCATTGTTATATTTTATATTATTATTATATTGTTAATATTTTGCATATTATTATTATAAATGTATTATATTTAGTTATTATTAATATGTATAAAGGGGTCCTCCTTTTGGCTACTGCTGTGTATATACTGTGTGTGTGTGTGTATATATATATATATATATATATATATGTGTATATATATATATATATATATATATATATATATATATATATATATATATATATATATATATATATATATATATATATATACAGTATATATGTATGTATATATAATATATGGATTTATATATATATATATATATATATATATATATATATATATATATATATATATATATATATATATATATATACACATATCAATATTTGGAGATTTGTGTATTGTTCTAATCGTGATGCATCGGAGAATCAATAATTTGTAATACTTTTAAGTTTAAATGGCACTCCAAAATTGTTTATATAATTCTGAAATATGCAAATAAATGTATGTCTAAAACATATTTTAATGAATTATTGAGTATTTATTTTGACAATTGTTGAATCACACTTAAATATTTAAGTAGTTAATAGGGAAAACCATCAACAATACTTAATTTACATTCCGTAACCATTCCATGTAATAACCAAGTTGTAGCGACATTGTTATTGTAAACGCGAATACTGAGAAACTCTTTTTCTAGCATAGTAACACATCGCCATGCTACGGTATTAGCCGTACAAGCTAAATACGGCAGCTAGCTTCTACGTCAACATGAAACGTGTTTGAGTTTGTAATGCACAACACTGCGATACGACACCAATTTGTACTGACTGAAAAACATGAACAGTCATATTACAGTATCTGTAAAGTATTAGCCCGCATTTCATGGTTTGTTTGACAGCGTATGTGCTGTTGTTGTACTAACACGCATGGCGTGCTGCGTGTGTCATGATCAATATTAAAGTGACTCACTCGATGCACAGTTGTGGGTTTGGTCCAGCCGGGGACGTTTCCTGTTGATTTTGGGTAAGCATTTCATTTATGTCGAAATAGCTCGGCTCCAAGTTCCATATGTATAGCGTCAAAATCGCTTTCACCCCACTCTCCCAGCTTTTTGTCTCCTCCAACATCTCTACATATTGTTATGAACGTGTGTTACTACAATATATATAGACTTGCAGTGTGGATATAAAACATTGATGGAGGGTTTTGAAGTTGTTTTAGGCGGCTTTGAATGCTATTGACTTATATTAGCCACATTTTTCAAGCGTTTTTTTATTTTCTTTAAAATCGTAAAAAAAAAAAAAAGATGTGTGTTCTTGTCTCTCATAAGGATTGTGAAAGATAGGCAAAATTCCACAAAAAGTGCAGTTCCCCTTTAAGAGCCATATTATTGTTATTTGAGTGTTTGAATATGTTTATCTTAGTTATAAATGTGTTGTATGTGTATTCATGTTAGCATTTAAGCCAGCCAGCGATTAGCATGCTAGCTGCTTCTCCAGGAAACAACTAATATCCCAGTGAGTTCAGTACGGTAATCAATTATAGTTTTACTATAATTAACATTTGAAATTGTAATATTAACCGACAGGAATATTACCGCGGATTATCATTAACCTGGTATTTGTTACATCCTTAGTAGTTATACCAACTATAATAGTTTATTATTTTAGTATGTAATACTTATTAAATGGGATGGCGTGGCGAGGTTGGGAGAGTGGCCGTGTCAGCAACTCAAGGGTTCCTGGTTCGATCCCCAGCTTCTACAAACCAAGTCACGTCCGTTGTGTTCTTGAGCAAGACACTTCACCCTTGCTCCTGATGGGTCGTGGTTTGGGTCTTGCATGGCAGCTCACGCCATCAGTGTGTGAATGTGTGTGTGTGAATGGGTGAATGTGGAAATAGTGTCAAAGCGATTTGAGTACCTTGAAGGTAGAAAAGCGCTATACAAGTATAACCCATAATTATGGGTTTATTTTTTTTAAAAGTGTGGCGGAATGATCCAGAAAAATATGTAAATATAGGAATTGTTTTCACCTTCTTTACATTTTTGGATTCAGGAACATTTAGGAAGTCTGACTAAATAAAAGCTTAGAGTACAATTTGGTGTTCTGCGCTGTTCTAGAGGTGTTGTTACTACTCCACATATAAAACATCAGAGCATACTGTAAATATGTTTCCCGAGCTGGCGACGCCTTCAGTAAAAACTGCTTCATGAGCAGATTTTCCCGCTCTGACGGGGGCTGTGGTTGATGTGGTAATGAACGATACATAACTTCAAAGTTTCACTTCTGTTCGAGCGAACAACTTGGGTCATCATAAAAAAAAGTAACAAACAGGCACAGTCTGGCTTGATAACGTCTGGAGGGGCCGTAAATAAAAGAAAGGAGTCGAGGATGTCAGAAATGAAACTCTAAAAGTTTTACAGTCACCCTTTTCCCCCTGTTGGTGTGTTTGACACATCATGTAAATTAAAACCTCATTTATATACAGCCTGCTAAAAAACCCAAACCTATCCAAATGTGAGCAGCACCTCCATGAAGTTTACTTCTTTAAAAAGCATAATTTAAAACATAATGTATCCCTTATTAGAATAGTGGCCTGTTATTTTTTATTGCTTTATTCATTTTCTTATGATACTGTACTGAGTCTTTGATTTATTTAGTACTATTTTCCATTTTGTCTTTTAAGTTGTTCTTCAATTTATTGCTATGCGAATTGATTGACCACAGCTGTGACTATTTAAGTGCATCACTTGCTGACAAAGACATTTTCAAAACCGGTCTGTGTTTGGTAGCACCTGCACAGTTTGTATTAAAATTATTAGAAGGACAAGAATGTTGCTGGCCTTGCTTTTTCTTTTTTCTTCTTGTTTCAGTCATGGCCCTGTGGCCCTAAGTATCATTACTTCTTTATTACTTTTCTCTTCCGACACAAATGAGGCCTCGAGCTGGCTCATTACGGCTGCGTGGCATCCACGTGGAGAAGGAGTAGAGGGTGAGGGGGTGGTTGTTGCTCATACAATGATTCAGTTTCTCTCCGCTAAATGGAACACTAAGTCCATTAGTTGGAGCCTAGTTGGAGTCTACACATGAAACTTGATACAAAAACACTGCAGTCAAAGGTAATTTGAGTACCTCAGAATGACAATGGCAGTAGACTTTTAATTTAATATCGACTTAATCTGATCATAGCCAGTAAACAGTATGTTAATTGTTCAGGCTGTAAATTGCATGGGTGTACAAATACATAGCATCATATTGAAAGTTTGATTACGACTCATTTTTTCATATCATCCGAATCCACAATTTTTTCATACTGTTTTTAACATGGCAGTTTTAAAAGCATCTGTACTAAGAACTAAAGAAACTAGAGATTTGTTAATTTTGTTTTAACATTCAAAGTAAATAACAGAGCAGAGTGGATAAGATGAATATAGAAAAATATAAATACAACTTTTACTCAACAGTAGAACAAATGTGGAAAAATATGAAAGTAACACAGTGAACTACTTTACAGGTATCACAATACCAATCAAACCTTACCAATACAACATATTGGCAGAGGTTACATTTTTTTGCAAATAACACTCCTCTTGGTCCATATTTTGAACAGTAAACCCCATATTGTACAAACATAAAACATATAAAATAAAATACAGACATACATGTAAACAGCGCTTTACTTTTTCCACATTTTGTTATGTTACTGCCTTATTCCAAAATGGAATAAATCCATGTTTGTCCTAAAGTTGTACACACATTACCCCATAAAACAATGTGAAAAGTAAATTTGTTTGTGTGTGCAAATTTCTTAAAAATAAAAAATAAAACTTTAAAATTACATGTACATAAGTATTTACAGCCTTTGCACAATACTTTGTTGATGCACCTTTGGCAGCAATTACAGCCTCAGGTCTTTTTGAGTATGATGCCACAAGCTTGGCACACCTATCTTTAGGTAGTTTCGCCCATTCCTCTTAGCCCATTCCTTTTTGCAGTACAGACAATTCTACAGATAATAATACCCCATAATGACATTTTTTTTTTGCAAATGTATTATTGTTATGGGCCCATTCTTCTTTGCCCATTCCTCTTTGCAGCACCATTCAAGCTCCATCAGGTTAGATGGAAAGCGATGGTTTTCATTCAGGATGTCTCTGTACATTGCTGCATTCATCTTTCCCTACGATGTTTTAAGTAAATAAAGTTTGATGGGGCTGCAATAGTTGCAACAGTGCATGCTATGCTGCCTTTTGCTTGAGAACTGCTCATACACAGTTTTAACTGATAATGCCTCCCACTTGTCATAAATTTTTGAGAGAAGTAAGGATTGATGTATAAGTATAGGTAAACAGACTTTGATGGTGGTGGAATAGTCATGATAGTGCAGAATATGCAGTAACTCCTCAGGCACTACTCATACAGTTTTATTTAATAACCGTCCCACCCAAAACTAAGTAAGATAAAGACCAGTGTGTAAGTTTGTCGATGGTGCTGGAATAGTATCGACAGTGTATGTTATGCTGCTTTTGCCCTGATAACTATTCATACTCTGTTTTAAATAATCAACTGATGGGTACCAAATCCTGGCTAATATCCAAAACCTGATTATCTCCATTTACTACTTGTATGTATGATACTTTTTGATCTTCTATCTTGTGTTACTTTCAAATACTATAAGAGTATAAGAGCTTGTCCACCTTTCTCATTTCAAATCTGTGCAGTTCACCGATAATTACTATTCAGTGCAGGGACAACACACTTGAGTTTTCTAGTTATATAAGAAGCTGTTTGGGCTCCGTCTTTGGGTTTACTCACTGTAATCTTCCACGGGTCCGGCTGCGTCGTTGCTTGATAGGTCTTCTGAGTTCTCTTATCAGCCCACACTCCCTATCGTGAGTGAAATAACGCATCAGACCATCCCGGCGCTTGCACCTTGCCTCTGAAGCTCCCAACTGTATCCTGACTCAGGGGGTTTGGTGATGGATCATTCTAGGTGAACCCTATTCCTTGTTTATTTATTTATTTTTAAACTCCTCCGAGAGCGTTTTAGATATTGCATCTCGGCATCTGTCGTTGCGCCTTGTCTGTTAGATGGGTTTGTTTACAGATATTGGTAGATAAAAGTGAAGACAGTTCGCCACGCTCCCGCTTGATGGTTGACCCTTCTGCATGCTTGTATGTTGCTGCCCTTAGTGTCCAAACAAAATGCACACATTGTACAAAATAGAATACAAAATTTATACCATGAGCCCTTTACACCCTTTGCCTGTAAAATACATAAATGTTCCTCTTTCTAAGGCAGAGGACCTTTTTTACATCAGAGCCAACATTTTCCACTGCAGAGGAGCCCGAAGCCCACTCAAATATTAACACTGATTACTATTAACTACTCTTGATTTTATTCATATTCAATCATTATATCTAACATACGTAGTTTAACTGGATAAACCTCGTCAAATTATATGAAAGTATGTGTTAATTACAAAACGTATTGTCAAGGCTTAGGTCAGGCTGAGTCCAAAAATAGATCATTCTGCAAAAGAAGGGACTCAAAAACTGATGAAAAATAAATTCACATACAATTACGCAGTGCTAAAATAAATAAATTCTAACTAGAATAATACTGTTAAAGGGGAGCTGCACTTTTTTTGGAACTTTGCGTATTGTTCACAATCATTATGAAAGACATGACGACGGATGTATTTTTTTTTTAATGTATTCTAACTCATAGATAAACAAACATAAACATAAATAAAAGTCTGCTTACAATGGAGCCAATGGGAGGTCTTCTACCCAATAAAAAACATCCAAAAACTGCCAACAATACATTTTCGTGACTTGAATGTTAACCAAGTATTAGTAATATTGTTATTAAAAGCGCTAACGCAGATTAACTATTTATAGCGGTGCCGTGATCACAAGCGTGTGTGCTAATGTTAACATAATCAACGAGTGAGCTGCTTCCCGTTTCCTTGTCGCAAAAGTTTATTCTAGATCAAAAACCATGCCTCTCACCTTGATAGTAGAAGGATGAGGACCTATTCTGAGAATTTGGTACACTTTGACAGCCAAGACCTAAAAAGACGCTTGGTTCCACCCCCCTTTTCTTCGCGAGGATTATGAGTCATTTTTCATCCAAACGAGACTATATGAACATCGTAGCAGTCGACATCATAATGACAGTGATGTTTTATTATGTTTGTTGACTCTCATGAAGTCTGCAGTGAATAATAATCAGTGTTGTTGAAAAAAAAGATTAAAATGAGCAAAATTCGTAAGTACTAAATGTCATTGTAAATGTGCCCGTTACTACATTACATATATACTGGTATATACAGCATGTATGGAAAACCATAATGGAGGTGTTTGGATGTTTTTTTAAGGGCTTTATAGGCAGAATAGAGTGACTCCCATAGACTCCATTGTAAGCAGGCTTTTGATCGCATTTATTTAATATTTACAATGCATAAAAAAGAAAACAAATGTGTTCTTGTCCAACATAAGGATTGTGAATGATAGACAACATTTTAAAAAAGTGCAGTTCCCCTTTAAATAAGCTGTCAATAAAATTTAAGTGCAATTCAAAATACAGCTTCACCACTTTAGTCATAATTTTTGTGCTTGAGAAACTTTTCTATGACTTTAGCGCCAGACTTCTTCTGTCTTTTAGGTATTGTGATTACTGCCACAAGTGGTGGACACAACTGAGTATGCCGGAGCCCAAACGGGACCACAGCTGAGAAACAGATATTTTTTGGCAGCACAAAAATGGTTAAGAAACAATGGTATAGATGAACTTGGACCACTGTAAACACATTGGGAGATCATTGCGGCAACTTTTTTAACTTTAATAGTAAACATAGTACACTAGGGTCCAAACTTGTGATTTACATAACTGAGGCGTTCTTCAAAGCACCCCATTAAGTCCTTTCCTTTTTGGCAGTTATTTTTGTTGTAATGTAATTTATACAACTTTACTTCGGATACAGTCAGTAACTTCTTTAGTTATACTAGTAGTGTTCCTCAAGGCTCCCTTTTAGGTCCTCTCTTTTTCAGTATTTGGGCTATTCAACTTGTGGCCTGTCACTGTCAGTTCAGTTCAAAAAAACTTGAGGGACTCACATTTTTGCAGCATATTCTTAAAAACAGTGCTGTGATAGAGATTACCTTTTGCTAGCTGTTTTTCAGAAAGTTCTTAAAAATAGCAGATTTCCTGTAACTCTGACAAAATAAATAGACCAAAATTAAATGACTATAGTAGAGGACACTGGTTCACCGCAAGATGCAAAATAAGAATAATAGTGCAGGGAGAAGTCTGGCCCCCAATCCTTAGCTTTCTGGAAATGTGGCCCCCAAAACAATTTAGTAGAATATCCCTGTTCTAAGGTATGTAAAGGCAGAACAGCGTCTGCATGGAAGGGAACATCAGAAACAGAAAATAGGTTCCAAATCGTATTCAATACAGATCTAAAGGGTTGACCCAATTTCACTTTGGGCGGGTAGCCGAAGGCTGATTATAATTAATTGGCTTAATCGTATACCTTAGTTGTTACAGTCGCTCACTACCACCCCCCATGAAGCGTATAAATAGTCAACTCACTGCTGCATCCTCAGCGTGCCTCCTCACAAGTCTGATAGCTTATGACTGTCTTCCCATTCCCACCCTCAAATATCCTTCTTGTCTCTTCACAGCCATTGATTCTGCAGAGTGGGGACACTTTAGCGCGCGCAGAAATTCAATTTGAGGGTTATTACCCTGTATCAGTGATGCTTTTGCTAATTTGATTTTGTCCAGTAAAGGATCCCTTTTAAAAACAGTCGAGGGCCAGTCTCGACGCAGATTGGTTTCACCGCAGAGCATACACAATCACGTACATAATCAGTCTCCGTTGGCCCTAGCGCTACCTTTCTCTCCGGCTCCTTCCTCCCTTGCCGTGCGTTCATTGAAACAGAGTGCATTACCCAACAAGCACCTCATTATTATTTCAACAAGTCCTCAAAATGCAGCCCAGTGGGACTGTTTAAAAATTGATTCAAGTAATATGCCGCGATTGCACTTCTGCAGGGGGCAAAGGGGAGGGGAGCCCGCAGTCATATGTGGCTCCGCCGTGTGTCTTGTGGGCCACCGTGAATGGCTCAGACGGATGCTGAGCCGTGCTTGGAAAGCATCGCAGCTACTTTAGTAAAGAAAGCACCCACCCTTCATCTGGAGTGGTGTTGAGGGGACGTGGCTGTGCTGTTGTAAACCCACTGTCCGCAACATTAGGTACACCTGCACTATCTATCTTTCTGCACAAAGATGTTTCAGTTTTGATTGACACAACCAAAGAATATTGAATATTGACGAACCCCCAAGCTTAAAGGGGAACTGCACTTTTTTTTGGAATTTTACCTATAATTTACAATCAATATGAGAGACAAGAAGACATACTTTTTTTTTTGCGTTCTAACATGTAAAAATCGGCTCGTTGTAGGCTGCTTGCAATGCAGCTAATGGGAACAATCAATTCGACCTCTAAATCACTTTAAAAATGTATTCATAAACCGTTTCTAATACTTAATTTACGTTCCGTAACCTGTATAATAACCAAGCTGTCGCGCTCCATTGTTATTATAAGAGCGAACACTGACAAACTATTTTTCTAGCGTAGTAACACATCGGCGTGCTTCGGTATTAGCCGTAAAAGCTAGCTACCGCAAAAGATCAGCTAGCTTCTACATCAGCACCAAACGTAAAAAGTTTTTAATGCACAACAATGCGACAAGACACCAATCTGTACTGACTGGAAAACATGAACAATCATATTACAGTATCTGTAAAATATTAGCCCACATTTCATGTTTTGTTCGTACACAGCTGGCCAGACTGTATATGTACTGTACCATTAACAATATTAAAATGTGGCCCACTCGATCGACAGTTGTGCGTTTGGTCCAGCTGGCCGGGGACATTTTTTCTGGTTTATTTGGGGTAAGCACTCCATTTATGTCGAAATAGCTTGTCTCCAAATTCCAAATTTCCAGCTTCATGTCACGCCGACCTCACTGTCTTGGCTTCTGTCTGCTCCAACGTTTCACCCTCTTCTTGGTGGTCGCTTCTATAACCAGCAGTTCATCCTCCACATATTCAGCTTCAAAAAGATAAAGTCGTGAATCCTAATTTGTCCAAAAATAATCATCTTTGTTGTGTATTACCAAGTCTGCCATGTTTAGAACACACACTCGCATTTGTTTCCTGAATTAGGAACACATTTGTTGCCAGAAGTCGGAAGTGCGCTGCTATGGAAACAAACATAATTGTGCTGAAGAAGTCAGTTCCGACAATGATTAAAATGACCAAAATACGGTGAATATTGTACATATTACATATTGTTATGAACATGTCCGATACTACATTATATACATACTTGCAGTGTGTATATAAAACGTTGATGGAGGGTTTGAAGTTGTTTTAGAGGGCTTTGAAGGCTACAACGGTGACTCCCATTAGCCACATCTTTAAAGCGTGTTTTATCATCTTTAAAATCCTAAAAAAAATGTTCCTGTCTCTCATAATGGTTGTGACCTATTAAGGACGATATACTTTATATGAATATTAGCACGTTTAATGATAAGGACGTTAAACATTAAGTCTGTTTGCCCGTCTGTGGCGTCATCAAAACAAAAATGGCGGATAGATACTGTGGTCGAGAAAGGTGATGACAAATGCAAACCCAACAAGACAATATCATAAATTACAAAAACCTTTAGGTACAGCCTGATTTTAAAAGCCACAACAAAGACAAACAACACAACACAATAATATAAAGCCACAACACAACTTTAAACCACAAAAGACGTGGCCGACACAATGTAGGTGACAGTTACGGAAACACCCTGACTTCCGGAACACAACAACATGACACGACAGCAACTAACAGCCAAGGAAAAGTCATTTCATTAGAAACAAATACCGGTAAATAGAAGAGATGGATGAGGGAGGCTATGGAAATTAGGAAGCGAGGGGCCAATGCCATCACAGGGATGAGGGGGCATACACCTGGGACGCTGTTCGTCATTGGTGATGCCAGAGCGGAGAACAGATACTGTATTTTACTTTTATTTAGCAGGTAAAGGTACTCTTGGTTACTGCACTTTTATTGAAAATTGCTTTAATGTGGAAAATGTAAGTGGAAAAGGTTTGCTATTTAATTAAACCTTAAGTGTTGGTAGCATTTTATTCAAATAAGATGTACCGTATTTTTCGGACTATAAGTCGCAGTTTTTTTCATAGTTTGGCTAGGGGTCCGACTTATACCCAGGAGCGACTTATGTGTGAAATTATTAACACAATACCGTAAAATATCAAATAATATTATTTAGCTCATTCACGTAAGAGACTAGACGTATAAGATTTCATGGGATTTAGCGATTTGGAGTGACAGATTGTTTGGTAAACGTATAGCATGTTCTATATGTTATAGTTATTTGAATGACTCTTACCATAATATGTTACGTTAACATACCAGGCACGTTCTCAGTTGGTTATTTATGCGTCATATAACGTACACTTATTCAGCCTGTTGTTCACTATTCTTTATTTATTTTAAATTACCTTTCAAATGTCTATTCTTGGTGTTGGGTTTTATCAAATAAATTTCCCCAAAAAATGCGACTTAAACTCCAGTGCGACTTATATATGTTTTTTTCCTTTTTTATTATGCATTTTCGGCAGGTGCGACTTATACTCCGGTGCGACTTATACTCCGAAAAATACGGTAAATGCATTGGCCATTAATTGTTGTTCACTTGCTTGTTTTGTATCCTTATTTCATTTATACACAATTCCCTTACAAGAAATAACTGAAATATAGGAAATGTCACCTGCAGTGTCCAATATCTAGTATTTATTTCACAGTCACACTACTTGATTTTGAATTTTCTTCTGCTAAAAAGTTACTGAATCGATTCCAACTCAGTGAATATTGTACCTGATTCATATCGGCAACCACAAATATCAAATCGATTTGAATCGTTGTTAAAACAAATTGTTGCACCCCTAGTATTTATTAAACAGCCTTCATTTTGTCACTCTCTCCTAATTTGTAAGGGCATTGACAATGTTCGGAGTTAAATAAGGTAACTGCGAATTGTATATGGTTAGATAGATAAAACATGTACTTTAATGATGCTGTGAGTGGGAATCAAAAGTGCGCTGCTTTGCTCTTCGTATTCTTTCTTCTTCATCTTCGGTGCAAAAAGTTGGCTGTCCTAAAGTGAGATCTGACCTTATGGCCTAGCAGCTACCTTGTCCTTTTTTTCCCTCTCCATTCCCCAACTCATCAAACGGCTCTCAATGTCTGCGGGCTTGTAAGCCAGAGGCTGGCTCTTATCTGACTGCCCGAGCCCATTAGCGGGTTATTGACAGGATATGAGATGGCTCACATCGAGGAAGGATTCAAGAGGAAGTGGTGATGAGCAGCAAGGAAATACAGAGAATAGGGGGGCAAGGGGGGATGAAAATGGCACAAAAGAACATAGGAAATAAGCAAGTCTGAGTCCTTGTCTGTCCGATCTATCATTCCTTCTATGTCTCCCTGGCGAGGCCACTCCATTATGAGGACAAAAATAAGAAAAGAGGAGATCATGTTCGAAGCTTAATGTTGAAAGTGACCTCTTTAGTGCACATTGGGTTCGGAATCTCTCCTAATCTCACTTATATTGTCGCTTTTTGCACAGAGATGCCATTTTAATGCCACATCTGCAGACAATGAATGCTACACATTACTTATTCTTAATCGTGTATACAAAACACACTTCAGATTTATTTTGCCCTCTTTGAATAGGATTAATGACATGCACATGTGCTAAAACCAAATTGATTGCCTTTCTCTTCATACTTAGGGAAAAGGGCTCTGGGTTCCATAGAGCTCAGTCATTTAACGTTCAGGTTCTTGCATATTGTTTAGGATTAAAACATGCTGCCATTGCACAAGTAGGCAGCAGGGGGCAGTATTGGACAAGCATTAGCCATTTGTGAAGTTCCCCTTGTTTTGCTTGCTGTAGTCAAAAGTTTCACCTTTAATTGAGCTCATTCTGAAAAGTCATTACTAATGTTGGGCCATTGGTTGCAGCATGAGTTACCCTTTAAATGTGTATGCAGATGGCTGCAATCATTGTGTAAATATCTCCGCTCAGGTACTGAAAAACGGTGGTTGTATTACCTTTTTTATGAAGGGAAGACTAGGAAGCTTTAAATGTGTGGTGCGAAGTTAAGGTGGAGTGTATTGCAGTGTGCTTTTCTGTGGGTATGCATGGTGAAGTCATGGAGGTGAATAATCACAGCAGAATTGCGGTATTACTTCACCTTTACCTGCCGATAGTGTTTGCGTGTGTGACTTTGCATGCACAACCGGGCGCAGAGAACATTTGTTAAACCGCAGTGTGTTTGTGAACGTGACCCGTGTCAGTCACGCTGACAGGAAGCTCTTTGCTCCAGTGCAGCTCTGTTACAGCCTCTCCATTGTAGTGTCAAGACTTCCTCGTGTCCAACTCCTCAGACTGTGTTGCTACGGACCTGTCAGTAGCCATGCAGGTGTGGAATATCAATGTGTTCTCTGGCCTTTGCAGTCTCTGGAGGAAACCGTGCGTGTATCCAGGCGAGGTGTGAATATGTGTGAGAGGCTAAATATTGTTTTGATTCTATTGATACACATACAGATGATACCTGAAAATGGATGAAGATGCATTTGGCTCAGTGGCTGCAAACTGCATTGCAATTTGAATTCACCAAATAGCATAATTTCATCAGCCCGGTTTGATCTTGTTAGGAACCTCGGAGACAATTGAAAGTACAAACCCTGTTTCCATATGAGTTGGGAAATTGTGTTAGATGTAAATATAAAGGGAATACAATGATTTGCAAATCCTTTTCAACTCATTTTCAATTAAATGCACTACAAAGACAAGATATTTGATGTTGAAACTCATAAACTTTTTTTTTTTTTTGCAAATAATAATTAACTTAGAATTTCATGGCTGCAACACGTGCCAAAGTAGTTGGGAAAGGGCATGCTCACCACTGTGTTACATGGCCTTTCCTTTTAACAACACTCAGTAAACGTTTGGGAACTGAGGAGACACATTTTTTTAAGCTTCTCATGTGGAATTATTTCCCATTCTTGCTTGATGTACAGCTTAAATTGTTCAACAGTCCGGGGGTCTGCGTTGTGGTATTTTAGGCTTCATAATGCGCACACATTTTCAATGGGAGACAGGTCTGGACTACAGGCAGGCCAGTCTAGTACCTACACTCTTTTACTATGAAGCCACGTTGATGTAACACGTGGCTTGGCATTGTCTTGCTGAAATAAGCAGGGGCATCCATGGTAACGTTGCTTGGATGGCAACATATGTTGCTCCAAAACCTGTATGTACCTTTCAGCATTAATGGCGCCTTCAGAGATGTGTAAGTTACCCATGTCTTGGGCACTAACACACCCCCATACCATCACAGATGCTGGCTTTTCAACTTTGCGCCAACAACAATCCGGATGGTTCTTTTCCTCTTTGGTCTGGAGGACACGACGTCCACAGTTTCCAAAAACAATTTGAAATGTGGACTCGTCAGACCACAGAACACTTTTCCACTTTGTATCAGTCCATCTTAGATGAGCTCAGGCCCAGCGAAGCCGACAGCGTTTCTGGGTGTTGTTGATAAACGGTTTTCGCCTTGCATAGGAGAGTTGTAACTTGCACTTACAAATGTAGCGACCAACTGTAGTTACTGACAGTGGGTTTCTGAAGTGTTCCTGAGCCCATGTGGTGATATTCTTTACACACTGATGTCGCTTGTTGATGCAGTACAGCCTGAGGGATCGAAGTTTACGGGCTTAGCTGCTTACGTGCAGTGATTTCTCCAGATTCTCTGAACCCTTTGATGATATTACGGACCGCTGGTTGGGAAATGTTTTTCTTAAACTGTTCAACAATTTGCTCACGCATTTGTTGACAAAGTGGTGACCCTTTCCCCATCCTTGTTTGTGAATGACTGAGCATTTCATGGACTCTACTTTTATACCCAATCATGGCACCCACCTGTTCCCAATTTGCCTGCTCCCCTGTGGGATGTTCCAAATAAGTGTTTGATGAGCATTCCTCAACTTTATCAGTATTTATTGCCACCTTACCCAACTTCTTTGTCACGTGTTGCTGGCATCAAATTCTAAAGTTAATGATTATTTGCAAAAAAAAAAAAAATGTTTATCAGTTTGAACATCAAATATGTTGTCTTTGTAGCATATTCAACTGAATGTGGGTTGAAAATGATTTGCAAATCGTTGTATTCCGTTTATATTTACATCTAACACAATTTCCCAACTCATATAGAAACGGGGTTTGTATGAGGCTGTGGAGATTAACTTGATTAAAGTTACACTTAGGGCTGCACAATTAGTAAAAGTTTATTCACGATCGAGGCGATCCTTGGCAATATTGACATTCAAAAAGCGGGCTCGGCTGCATATCGAATCGAGCACTTTCACAGCTGTGGCGGCAGAAAAGCAACAGGGGCTCATCGTGAAGCCTCGTGAAGTGGCTCCTGCCCACACCAAGGGCTACTTCGCTGGCCGGCATTAACTAACTATTCCCGGTCTACTGCAGTCTGACACGGCGTACGTTAAAGACGAAACCGCTGTTATAAAATCGCGGCAGGTGTGGAACACTCTGCTCTGCTTGTCTCCTTGGAGTTGCACTAGCAGGACTAACGGTTAGCTATCAGCTCTGAAAAAACATAAACAATGAGTAAAAATCTAATGTAAAGAGAAAAAAGATGAAATGTTAGTACTATAGAACAAAAATTAATTGTGATTAATAGTCGTGATTTCAATATTGATAAAACAATAGTCAGTATTATTATTGTATCGTGTAGACCTTGTTACAGTGGGTGTTTTGTATAGCAGGTTGAGCTGTGTGAGAAAGTCAATTCAAATTGTGGGGTCAACCTTTTGAGCTTTCGTAACAGTGTCACCATGTCGTGTATTTATGAAATAAAAACAGAGTAGGGGTGCATATTATGACAAATGTTCGCAATTTTTTGTCTGGCAGTTAAGGAAACTTTGCACAACCGTAACTGTGAAACCTCCAAACTCAAATGTCTCAAAAGTAAATAAATATGGAGTGTAGCAAATTGTGTGGCTTTTCAGAGCAGTGAGTCTCTAAGGCTAAGTTTGCACTGCAGCATCGGATATCCAATTGTTTTGTTTTTTTGTCTTTATAGTGGCCGTTCACATTACAGTAAAAAAATGCAAATTCTAATGTGAATGCAATCTGACCCGCATGTCGACATGATGTCAAGATGTAACACGCACTGCAGTGTTTACTACATTAAACATGGCTTCCACTGTCGTCGATCTCAGTCCTGGTGCAATTGTGGCAATTTCAAGCATTTTGTGCAGTCAAAGTCAACATTTTCTGAACCAAAATGATTGTGCGTAGAAGATTAAGAAGGAAGAGGACAAGTATTTTGGCTTTGGCAGTTTTACGGGATAATTTGCTTCGATGTCTGCTTAAAAAGTGTGTCTTTGGGTGAGTGGTCGCAGACAGGAGTGGTGGAAATTTCACGTGAGTTCCTAAAACATTATTTTGACCTGTTTTCAGCTCCATAGTCAACAAATTACTTTGTAACTGTCTATTTTGGTGAAAAATAATGACGCAAATCGATTTTTGATGACGTTCTGGTCGGATGAATGCGACCTGAGCGCTGGAGCGTTCACATTGAGGATGCATCGCATATATATCAAATTTGTAATCACATATTTATGAGGCCTGGGTCGGATATGAAAAATTCAGAATTGCACTGTTCACTAATCCGACACAGGTCGCATGTGAAATTTCTGCAAAAATGCGGAATGACGTGTTTTTAAACATTCATTTTCGCGTCAAAATGTCACTTCCGCGTTTTTTTCAATAAAATATCAATAAAAATACTATGCATACGAAATGTGTTGAACACTCAGCTGCAGGTACTCGTTGTTCCTCTTGCCTAAACGCCACACTTAGTAAGCTAACCATCGAGCTTGCTTACTTGTTGTCACCTCCGTTCGCGCTCCGAGCCACAGCATTGACGGCTTTCTACTTTGCTGCTAATCATATTTGAATGATTACAATCCTAACACTAGTATTTCCGAACCAGTTGTAGTTCCAGATTATTTATTAGTAGCGAGCGATAAGGTATATTTTTGACGTGACGTAAACAGAGGTCACAACATCCGAAGTATATTACCCGAGGGAGTGTGGCTACAGGATAGAGTTGCCAAATGGGAAACAAGTTTTTTGCATGCATAGTATAGACTTTTACATTATATTTGCAATGATATTTATGTTAAAAACACTAAAAACTTTGTGGTGCATTACATGGGACATGTATTGTAAGTGTCAAAAAGACAGCCAAAAACTAATAATAATAAATAGAATATAGTGTAGAAATATACCCAATTGCAGGAAATGTAGTTTGGGATTTTCAAAATGTTCTTTTAAGGTTTGTGTGGCAGCACTTTGTGGTTAGAGAAACGTTCCTCTTTTTGTTTCTCAATTTTCCTCTTTTTTTCTCAAAGTGTGCTAACATCCATGTATATGGGCAGAAAAATCTGAATTGACCTGCAGTGTGGACAAGGCCTAAAACACTAATGCCACACCAGTGTTTTGACTTGTCCGGAATTTTGTGTCCCACCACAGAAGATTATGATTGATTAAATTATAGTGAAGATGAAAAATGTTATGACTTGTCCAGGGTGTACCCCGCCTTCCGCCCGATTGTAGCTGAGATAGGCTCCAGCGCCCCCCGCGACCCCAAAAGGGAATAAGCGGTAGAAAATGGATGGATGGATGATAACAATAGAACTGGAAACGAGAGCCGTCTTTGACTAAGGATTTTCATGGTCGAATCGGATTCTCCAAATTTTCGTCCACTGATCAGCTGACTATGAACTATGTATTTTTAAGAGCAGACCTCTTTAATTGAGGTTTCCCTTAAAAAACAGACCTCATTTGCAACTTTTTGCACCTCGGAAAAAAAAATGCAAAAACCATCAGCTAAACAAACAAACATGGTAGAGATTGGATAGTTTGGTTCTCGGATTGACTCTGCCGTGGCCGGTATTGTGCCAAATGTTGTTCCCCCAACAGAAAGTGTTCCCCCAGCTATAAGAGCAGGTATGCTTTCAAAGGAATGGAGCACTTTTGTTTTAGGATCACTTCGACGTATTAATAAAACAAAATTTGGATTGTTACAATCATGCTTTGACTGTCAAAGATGTTTGGTAATATAACATGTGACATTTCTACCTACAAAACCCAAAACCAGTGAAGTTGGTACGTTGTGTAAATCATAATAAAAACAGAATACAACGACTTGCAAATCCTTTTCAACCTATGTACAATTGCAAAGACAAGATAATTAACGTTCGAATTGGAAAACTTTGTTATTTTTTGCAAATATTATCTCATTTGGAATTTGATGCCTGCAACACGTTTCTAAAAAGCTGGCACAAGTGGCAAAAAAGACTGAGAAAGTTGAGGAAGCACGTGGATCTAATTTCTGGCGAGTACTATAAGGGGCGACCGCGGGCTTTGGCCTGCCTGAGGGGCACGGTGGCAGGACAAGCTCCGTGTCCTGACGGCAGGACTTCCTTTCACGGTGGTGCGTCCCGAGTACCTGTATATTTTGGTACCAGTTTTTTATTGGGTTAAAATTCCGGACTAATTATATGACTATTGGTACTTTTTAAATCCAGTTGACCGTCTAAATCATACTTGCCAACCCTCCCGGATTTTTCGGGAGACTCCCGAAATTCAGCGCCTCTCCCGAAAACCTCCCAGGACAAATTTTCTCCCGAAAATCTCCCGAAATTCAGGCGGAGCTGGAGGCCACGCCCCCTCCAGCTCCATGCGGACCTGAGTGACGTGTTGACAGCCTGTTCTCATGTCCGCTTTCCCACCATATAAACAGCTAATGATGGAGGGCGAGTTCTTGGTTTCTTATGTGTGTTTATTGTTAGGCAGTTTCATTAACGTCCTCCCAGCGCGGTAACAACACACAACAACAGCAGTCAAGTTTTCGTCCCCCGTAAAGCAGTTCGTCTGCCGTAAACAGCAATGTTGTGACACTTTTAAACAGGACAATACTGCTATCTACTGTACATGCATATGTGACCCACCCATAATGTGTCACATTTTTGCGTTGATTTATTTATTTTATTTTGTGGTTTGAATTCATTTTTGGAGCTGTCATTACACATTTATCAGTATTCACATTGGTCAGTAGGGGGCAGTAGGGCGTTTCTTCCCAATTGAATGCTATCACCTGCAGACCGGAAGTGTCTTGTCATTCTGATGAGCGCGACCAGTCTGTGAACAATTGAAACGTCCTGTGTGCTTTTTCCTCCTGTATAACAGGTTAGTTTTGGTGAATCAACTCACTGAATAATATCCATGTGATCTTTATAAGTTTAAGTACACATTCTGATGGTGCTGCCTAATTCTAAAGTGTTTGTGAGTTGTAGTTTGTATTTGTGAATGAATCCAGTGCACAGCTGCAGTAATCAATACAAAAAGGCGACGTGAGTGAGCAATGTTTATATAGGAACTTCTGATCCTAATTCAGACTCCCAAATTAGAGCTCCCGTTTTCTTATTGATTTTATAATGTATATTTGTATAATGTGTGTGTTCTGAAATAGTGACAGAGAATAGAACTAGGATGGACAATTCAACCCTTAACTCAACGATGAGTAGATGAGTGTTATGTGTGTGTAAATGTGTAAATAAATGAACACTGAAATTCAAGTATTTATTTTATTTATTTATATATATATGTATATATGTATACATATATATATATATATATATATATATATATATATATATATATATATATATATATATATATATATATATATATATATATATATATACATATATAGCTAGAATTCACTGAAAGTCAAGTATTTGTTATATATATATATATATCTTAACCACACCCCCAACCACGCCCCGCCCCACCCCGACCATGCCCCCCACCCCCCCACCTCCCGAAATCGGAGGTCTCAAGGTTGGCAAGTATGGTCTAAATTAGGACGTGTGCGCTGTCACATTCATTCAGGTGCTGCTGCAAACCATAAAAAACAACACGGCCAATCTGAGTTACAATGTACGCGGAAGTAAACAGAATCATAGATTTACGCAGACTGCAGACGGAATCAATGTTTGCTAAAAACGGAATCAAAAGTCGCAGAAATTGGCGTAATGTGATCAAGATGCTGTCATTCACTACATTTCCATGCACTAAATTAGTCTGATTTCTCAAATAATTTGGTTTTCTGTATTTTCTCCCCCTACGTGTGAAGTCCCAGTGTCCATGCATTCTCTCTAATGTTACTGGTCATCGGTCATTGGCCATGTGCCTCCCGTACACTGGGGGGCACTTATTTCCTTTTAACGCGGATACATGTATTGCTTTTCTGGTTAGCCTATGACATCACACCAAAACAAGACATATTTACTGCTATAGCCCAGTTCTTGCTGTGCTTGATGTCCGCTGTAATATAAACACAGATGACAAATATTACGTCTTTAATGGCTGTGCTGATATTAAATAGCAGATCTTAGGACTTCTTTAAGACCTGATCTTAGATTGCGCTACGAACATGACACTATTACCAAGAATGTCTCGTAGTTGCTGGATTTGAGGACAAGGGTCAGAAGCAAGGACTGGTGGGAGAGAGTTGTTTTAAATGAATATTTTGGACGGAGAATGGAAAGAACATTTGGAAAGTTTTTTCAATAGGCTCTGTGGATTGATGGAAGGAGTTTTAAGTTTGAGGGGAAACAGACTGTTCGTGCCTGCTTCAGATGGAGGTTGCTAACTTCAGACTTGCCATTTTTTGTGTACACGCTTGCCAGTTGTGTGGAATACATAGTTGTTGCTAACTAGTTTGGAGTACACAAATGCAGCAAAAAAGCTTTGTGTACGCTTTGTTCTTTGCCTTCTATTCCTGCATCATTATCTTTTTTCTCACTCGTCGGAATTTCGAATTTCGGTATCGTTCATTTCTTTTGCTAACTGATTAAATAAATCTGGGTTTGTTTTTTCTCCTATCAATGTATTTCAAAATGGTATGTTATTTTAATTTGCAAAGCAAATAAACAGTCTCCTCTTGATTCCGATTTTTGTCTTATTTTTATTGAACGGGATCTGCTTTTGGGTTATATCCCGCGAGTTGAGACTGGCGCATGCGTGATACGAATAGTCCCCTGCGGCAGAGATCTGGTTTTCAATCACATAATCCAGGTGTGTTAGTATGACTTTTCAAGAACCGAACACGATCAGATTTGGGTGTTTCCATGTGTTGCAGGATGCTTATTTAGAGCCAAACTATTTGAGAAATCTGACTAATTTTGTACATGGACACGTACCGAGTGAGAGGAAAAAGGGAAATCATGTGTACGAGACCGTGTACTCGACAAACTCTCACCTCCATGGAGCCTGGCAAGCACTCTTGCCGCCAGCCCTGCATCCTTTTTGAGCAATCTCTGTTCCTGCCTCCTTGACATTCATCCATCTCAAACTAATTCCAAGATAAAGAGCTGAACAGTTCTCAAATGACTTCTACGTCTCTGGTAATATGTTTCTTGTGCAAATTTGATGACTACTTGTAGTCCAAAAGCTGTGTAAAAAACCCTGTGCTACTACTGCTAATGCTACGAAGTTGTGGACGTGACAACTGATCTTCATTGATAAGTTATTGATAACTTGATAGCTTCTAACACTACAGTATAGTTGGAGCACCAGTGTTGAAATTATAACTGATGCATCCTTGTGTGGGCTTTCTTTTACTTGAAATAATTTAAACGCAAATGTATCAGTATATTGTTATTGTGCTTTTTATTTTTAGTTTACTTTTTTATTTACATAGAATGTTAATACAATGTTGCACTAATGCTTAGTTTATTTGGTTTTTAGTAAAGATGCTTTAAAACTGGCATCTTAAAAATAATGCAAAAAATGGTGGTATTAATCGAAATCTGATATTTTTTAGAATTTTTTTTGCCATATTGCCCAGCTCTATGATCTGATAATCAGCTTGGAATAATCACAAATTAGGTATCAAAATTATTAATGAAACACAAGTTAGTAAAAAAATGCATTTTTAACATCTTTATTTACATCAATTACATATTGTACCGATAAGAGTACTGATGAATACCGGTATCGATTAGGAATATCAACATTGGTATCAGTATCGATAACATCCTACCCCACGTCTCCCATTTTTGGACAACCTCCCAACATACCCGCTGCACTTGGGGGCACCTTAGGTACTCAACTTGCCTTCCTCCCATGGAGGGAGGAGGAGGTTGATCTACAAGGTTGATAGTCGACTCCTCCAAATCAATTCGTTGACTATTCTAGCAAATACTAAATGTTTTTAAAGATAGAAAAGGTTTTGGCTGCTTTGTGTGATATAAGCAATATAATTAGCATCACTGACATGTGAGATTCAAATGTAGGTTGATCTAATTACAGCAGGTGTTCAGTAAAAAAAATAAACACTCCTAAAATCTACATGACCCTGGCAGGGACTGTGGAAAACACGATAACCATCCCATCAAACACCTGGTCGGTCATACATGCCATTAAAACGCCATCGTAAAGATTTTTCTCAACTCCTCTGATAAGCATGTTTTTTTTTTTCATTAATGTGCAGCAGGTTGTCAACCGGCAAATAAAAAAAAATACACCATATGGACAAAACGTATTAGGAGCACCTGGCCATTATGCCCACAGAGTACATTTTAAGAACATATGGAGCTGTAGCAACATTGTGTAGCTCTCCAGTCTCCTGGAAATACTTTGCACAATATTTCCAAAGTGTGTCTACAAGAGTTACAGTATGTCCATTTATCCAGAAGAACATAGAGATGAGGTTTAAGGTCTATGGATCTTTCTGTGGAGTTTGCATGTTCTCCCCGTGACTGTGTGGGTTCCCTCCGGGTACTCCGGCTTCCTCCAACCTCCAAAGAAATACACCTGGGGATAGGTTGACCTAGTCAGTGGCTTTGTGGTTAGAATGTCCGCCCTGAGATCGGTAGGTTGTGAGTTCAAACCCCCGGCCGAGTCATACCAAAGACTATAAAAATGGGTCCCATTACCTCCCTGCTTGGCACTCAGCATCAAGGGTTCGAATTGGGGGTTAAATCACCAAAAATGATTCCCGGGCGCGGCACCGCTGCTGCCCACTGCTCCCCTCACCTCCCAGGGGGTGAACAAGGGGATGGGTTAAATGCAGAGGACAAATTTCACCACACCTAGTGTGTGTGTGACAATCATTGGTACTTTAAGTTAACTTAACTTAACTTAACTTAACTTAAAGGCCTACTGAAACCCACTACTACCGACCACGCAGTCTGATAGTTTATATATCAATGATGAAATCTTAACATTGCAACACATGCCAATACAGCCGGGTTAGCTTACTAAAGTGCAATTTTAAATTTTGTGCGAAATATCCTGCTGAAAACGTCTCGGTATGATGACGCCTGCGCGTGACGTCATGGATTGTAGAGGACATTTTGGGACAGCATGGTGGCCAGCTATTAAGTCGTCTGTTTTCATCGCAAAATTCCACAGTATTCTGGACATATGTGTTGGTGAATATTTAGCAATTTGTTCAATGAACAATGGAGACAGCAAAGAAGAAAGCTGTAGGTGGGAAGCGATGTATTACGGCAGGTGTTGTGCCGGATAACGCACCCCCGCCGTAGAATGCACCCCCTGACTGTTGTGCCGGATAACACAGCTGGTGTTTCATTGTTTACATTCCCGAAAGATGACAGTCAAGCTTTACCATTGGCCTGTGGAGAACTGGGACAACAGAGACTCTTACCAGGAGGACTTTGAGTTGGATACGCAGACGCGGTACCGTGAGTACGCTGCAGCTTCCAAACATTTGATCGCTTGCCTGTACATGCGTGCCGCTATGTGCATGTCACGTACGTAACTTTGTGGAGTTTGGGGAAATATATGTGCTGTATGAACTTTGGGGAGGTGAACGGTACTTTGGGCTGTGGGATTGAGTGTGTTGTGCAGGTGTTTGCGTTGTATTGGCGGGTTATATGGACGGGAGGGGGGAGGTGTTTGTTATGTGGGATTAATGTGTGGCATATTAAATATAAGCCTGGTTGTGTTGTGGCTAATAGAGTATATATATGTCTTGTGTTTATTTACTGTTTTAGTCATTCACAGCATCTTCCCTATCTGAATCGCTCCCACTGCCCTCTAGTCCTTCACTCTCACTTTCCTCATCCACAAATCTGTCATCCTCGCTCAAATTAATGGGGAAATCGTCACTTTCTCGGTCCGAATCGCTCTCGCTGCTGGTGGCCATGATTGTAAACTCCACAACCTGTGACGTCACGCGCATATCGTCTGCTACTTCCGGTTCAGGCAAGGCTTTTTTATCAGCGACCAAAAGATGCAAACTTTATCGTCGATGTTCTCTACTAAATCCTTTCAGCAAAAATATGGCAATATCGCGAAATGATCAAGTATGACACATAAAATGAACGTGCTATCCCCGTTTAAATAAGAAAATCGCATTTCAGTAGGCCTTTAACTTATTGGCAACACTAAATTGGCCCTAGTGTGTGAATGTGAGTTTGAATGTTGTCTGTCTATCTGTATTGGCCCTGCGATAAGGTGGCGATTTGTCCAGCATGTACCGCGCATTCCGCCCGAATGCAGCTGAAATGGGCTCCAGCACCCCCCCGTCGCCCCGGAAAGGACAAGCGGTAGAAAATGGGTGGATGAATGGATGTTAGACTGAGCACTAACTGTTCCCACAAAACATTGGCTGGACAGTCCCTCTGGATGGTGACACGTAGTTGAAAGATCAGTGTGGAACCCCAAATGTAGCTGGTATGCTGAAGAACCACAGCTTTTTGTACTTCTCGTACAGGTGTGCCAGCGGGCTTCCACTGTTTATGACACCCATCTCTTGGACAACCGCACTAAAAACATCTCTTTTGTCATGTTGTTTTACGAGACGCTGAAACGTCAGAAACGTCTCCGGCGACAATGTGCATAAATCCCCCCAGTGGGTGTGCGCCCATGCTGATTAGCACATTGCCGGTTCAATTCCCTGCTTGCATCATAAGCCGAGATAGCAATAGCAGATGGCTAACACATTATTGTATGAGGTGTTAAAAAGTGTCATGGTCATTGTTGGTCTTGAAATTAGAGTGGAGAGCGGTGTGAAGATCATCACAGAGTCAGTGCTTGCTGCTAAGCAGGGTCCGCCGCCAGCAGGCCGCAAGAGGCTTAAATGAGTTTATTTCATGTCGGCTGTGAAAGTGCCCGTCTCTGTCACGTAGGCACTCAAACAGAGCTGAGGCCCATAAACACAAAGTGCAGCGTGTAAATCCCGGCCGCCTGACGTCTCTCAGCCTGCCCTCAATGGCTGCTCAGCATCTCTTTATTGAGAGGGCAGGGAAGGAGAATCCTCGCTTCACCCGCTGGGAACACACCACCGGGGAGACTACCAAGTGCAGCCCACCTCTACACATCAGTTACTTTCTTTGCTAGAAATGCAATCCATAGTCTGGTACATGCCATACACAAAATAGTATCACTATTTCGTATTTATACCTCCAGAAGTACAGTGGAACCTCAATACACAAACTTAATTTGTTCTTGAACCTTGTTTCTAAATTGAAAGTTTGTGTAGTGAAGCAAATTTCTCCATAAGAAACAATGTAAACATGAATAATGGGTTCCAACCTCGACAAAGTCCATGTTTTTGTCAAGGTTAATACACTTGGAACACAAAATAAAGTGACATATAAGATTTAGGGCTGCAACTAACGATTAATTTGATAATAGATTCATCTGTCGATTATTACTTTGATTAATCGATTAATAATCGGATAAAAGAGACAAACTACATTTCTATCCTTTCCAGTATTTTATTGAAAAAAACCAGCATACTGGCACCATGTTCTGGACATTGGGGGTGCAGCATACACCAATAATAACACAGAAATGTAACTCATCAGATCAGAACTGAATCAGATATTGTACACGTTTCTGTTGTGAATAATAAAGGATTCATTTTAGGCTGCCTCTGAATAATAGCAGGAAATATTCCAGCACCTTCATAACATTTAGTTATACTAAAGCGTCACTCAAATCTAAATATATTTACATAGCTTTATCGGGCCCGGCTACATTGATCCATTATGAAACCAACCTGAGATATTTCTGTCCGTTACGTTTATTTCGAAATTGGTAACCGTGCGTTTTCTCTCTCAAAATGGAGTCAAATGTGCCGGAGACACATTATCAGCCCCGCGTTGCAACAAAGGCATAACGTTAACGTTACTCACAAAAAAGCTGAACTCATGAATGCCTGTTGCCACTATGGACTTAAAAAGTTACGTATCGTGAGTCTTTCCCTTCATCCATGGCTCCAACATGTTTCCTTTTCAGGTGCTCCTGAAGCAATATTGTACTTCCGTGCCATTTTGCAGGAAACAGTCTTCTTTGAAGTCTTTAAAGTAAAGTGTTCCCACACTTTTGACGACTTAGGTCGTACACTTTTCTCCATTGAAGCAATAACCTCAAGATGTTTTTCCGCTGAACTATCCGTACTGTTTTCCTGCGCCATTTTTCGAATGTTTCCAGCAAAGGAGACGGCGTCGTCACGTGAGCTGCACGTGACACATCATTGGCTAGCTTACACCACCTCATGAGACGTAGCCTCAGCGCCGCCCTGGCGCTGTTTTGTACTGTTTTTGTACTTATTTTGATTATTGTTTCTCAGTTGTTTCTAAATGTTGTAGTTTATAAAAAAAGGTTTATTAAATTTTTTTAATAAATAAATAAATACAAATAAAAAAGCCTCCGCGCATGCGCATAGCATAGTTCCAATGAATCGATGACTAAATTAATCGGCAACTATTTTTATAATCGATTTTAATCGATTTAATCGATTAGTTGTTGCAGCCCTAATAAGATTATAACATATGACTACTGTATATAAAACAAACATAACAAGCGGGTGATGGAGCAACTTTCTGCTGTATTTAATAACAAATCCAAAACAAGCTGCTGCTGTCCTCTGCTCTGCCAACAAGCACACACACACACAGAATTCACTATGGTGCCCTCACATACGATCAGAAATCACAAAAATCCTTAACTTTAACAATGATATTGCTTCAAAAATAAACATTTGAAAAAGTAATGGATGGATGGATGGAAATTTAAATCCACTGACTGTACTGTACATTAACCATCGACAAAGGAGGAGCTGGCTAGACCAGAGCAGACAAAGAGAGGGAGAGCCAGGGGCAGGGGCCGTGTGTGCAAGTGTGGTGTTTGAAAGACGCTGCTGAACGAGAGGTAGTGTTCTCTCCACCGTGAAATAAGTCTGCTATGGCATATTTTTTCCACAAAAGTCTGGTTTCATCACAATTGGAACTTGCTGTGGTACAAAGGATGCTTCGTCATTTTCCAGACTCGCGAGCGCCATTAATGTACTCCTCGAAAATAGTCTTTTTTTAAAACTCCACAATGTTTCTCTTCTTTCCACACTGGTCTGTTGGCATTTTGTGACTCATATTGAGTTAGCAAAAAGGACAAAACTTGTCCAAACGGGAAAACACACAAAAGGCACCCATGCTGAAGCGCTGAGAAGTGACTAGTAGTGTACATGTAAGTGACGTGGAGGGCTGGCCTCCCCCAAAATGCTGCGCCCTGCTTTTCGTCTGCAAGCGTGAAACAAAATGAATGACTGAATGAAGTATTTGTACACAGAGGCATGGTTCGCACATTGAGGCATGTTTGGCTCTTTTTAAAAATCAAAAAGTTTGCAAATGCAGGAGTTCAAAAATCGAAGTTGCACTGTACGGTTGTATACACTATATGCAAGTATGAATATTAATACTTTGCAAAGAAAACCTAGGAAATGTTTTATTTTGATCGTGCTGAATCTCCTACTTGAAAAACACCAAACATGAATACATTTTGTTCATTCATTGGCCACCAGGAATGCCCAGAAAACTCATATATACTCTTTAAGGAGTCATATTATATATGCTTCAATATTTATAACACATTTTTGTGATCTACATCACGGGTTCTTTACCTTTTTGACCTCAGGGCCCATCTTTCCCACTACAGAAGGGCCTGAGACCCACTCAAATATCCACACTAGATTAGTAATTTTACAGTTGATTTTAATCATATTGAATATTTGATCTATTTTACTAACAGTTTACTACCTTGTCAAATTATATGAAACCATGTGATAATTGCAAATATTATTTATTTAACACATAAACCTTAGGGTTGGGTCAGGCTGATTAGGACTAACCGAATATACTGCATAAGAAGGCACTCATAAATAACTGACGGAAAATACATTTACTAAATTAAGGAATAACACATACTAACACTAATACATACTACAAAAAGAAATTAACTAAATTAGTAATGAATGTTTCTTAACTAAACTTTAAATTGTAAGTATAAAAGAAAATACCATCACACAACTTGGGTCATAATTTTTGCGCTTAAGACATTTTGTGACTGAAGCTCCAGAAATATTATGTTTGTTTGATATTGTCATTACTGCCACAAGTGGTGGAAAACTGTATTACAACTGACTACCGCTGCGGCCCACACAGACCACAGTTGAGAAACAAATATTTTATTTTGGCCCTTTAGAGGGCGCAAGCGGCTCAACAATGGTTATGGTTAACTCTGGTCAAATTTTTGCATAGGTTGTGTTTAACAGACCATCTTCAAGCCGCTTTCTGACTCTTTCTCTTCAGAATGCACAATTTTCTTATTTACATGCCATAGCCCTCCTCCAGGCCAAGCCCCCTTCGACTGCCTCTCCAGCCATGTTGTAGTTTTTATGTACATCCATATCGAGTTCTGACAGATATAAGTTTGAACTAGGTGCTGCTTTGTATTAGAAATGGTATCAGCAGAGGATTTTAGCATGCATGTGCATGTACAAGTATATATGGAGATATCAGCCGACGTAACTGTTGCAAACTACGCCAGAATTGGCTCAAATTCTAAACAGCTTGTCTAGAAAGAGGCACAAGTGTATCATTAACATCTACGCCAAGCCTCCATGGTTTGGATTAAAATTTTTGGGGGTTATAGGGATCTCAAATACACAAAACAAAGTGCCGGTAGCTCAGAAAAGTAGTTTTTTTTCATAATATAACCCCTTTAAGACCATGTTCCGTCCATTACATATATATTTTTATTTGTATAGCAGTTGGTTTTCTTGCAATATATAAATTATTGCACCAACGCTATATCGTGCTACTGTCTTTGCTCGGTTTTGTGTAGAAAGTAAAGGTGACTTATCAATGGATCAATTGTCACAACTCTGATGCGAGTAATTTGTGGGATATCTTTGCCACCTACGTTAACTGCTAGGGCCAAGTAGATGGGATGCTTAAATAATCTAAAAAAAGTCCAGACTTTAAGAAAGGGCCTGAGCATTGTATAGACCTGGGGTGCCCATTATGTCAATCGCGAGCTACCGGTCGATCATGGAGGGTGTGTCAGCCGATCGTCAGCCAGGCGTTGAAAAAAATTTGACCTAAAAATTAGCGATCATCAATCTTCACTAAGACGTCACGTTCGTCACTTGATTGACATTCACGGCACCCGAGGGTCTTGTGAGATGACGCTGGCTGCTGCGAGCTTATTATTAAGAAAAAATGACTGACAGGAAGGCGAGAATACCTGCCGTTAATAGATCGACTGCACAGTTCCTGTCTTCACAATAAAAGCCCTGCTTCATCCTGCCTGCGCTAACAAAATAAGATTCTCAGAAAGCTAGCGTGCACAAGCTAGCAAGCTACGGAGTTTGCCGCCAATGTATTTCTTGTAAAGTGTATAAAAACGAGTATGGAAGCTGGACAAATAAGTTGCCAAAAACCAACCACTTTCATGTGGTATTGGAGAGAAGAAGGACTTTTTTCTCCTCCGTTCAAAAATGCGGTTGTTATCAGCACTATTGTCTGATTCCAATCAATGCAAGTTATCGGAATCAGGTAATACACCAACTAGGGATGTCCCGATCCGATATTTGGATCGGATCGGCCGCCGATATTTGCCAAAAAATGTCTATCGGCAAGGCATGGGAAAATGCCGATCCAGATCCAGTTTAAAAAAAAACTTAAATAATACATTTCACTTTTCTGCTGCTCTGTAATTTCCGTTCCGCATTTTCCAGCACACCTTCAACACATCCACAGGTCTGTGGAATCTCACGCAGTTGCTTTTAGCTGCTGGCATTACACGACAGGCTCTTCTCACTCTTTCCTGTGTCTCCCTCTCACAGACAGCGAGCGCACCTTCTTACACACGTCACATACTGTCACGTCATACGTCACATACGTATACGTCCTCCCCGAGCAGAGAGGTAGCAGCATGGCTAACGTTAGCTGTGATGCTAGCGCAGCCGTGTGACCAACGTTCTCTCTAAGGTGCGCGCCTGTGCGCATAGCAATTATATGCCATGCACAAAATCAAATAAAAAAAATAAGCGCATAACAATTTTCGACACACGGACACGACAGAGAAAACAGTTTTCGTCATCATTGTTCAAATATTGTAATGTCTGTCGAGACGCTTATCTCCGTTCGGTGCCACACGTCCACACCATCAAAATGCTGAGGCAAAAATTTCCAGATCAACACCGTCTGAAAAAATTAGTGATCTATTTAGTTGTGATTTCCTTCTCTGCATGAACGTTTAAAAGTTGCATATATTAATGCAGTATGAAGAAGAATGTTTTAATGTAGACATGCAAGCCTTGAAAGAAAATTTGGAAAATCAAGACTACATTTCCTGCAAATGGGTGTATTTCTACCCTATATTTTAACTTTAGATTTATTCTCATATCAAACTCTTTAGGCTGTCTTTTTGACACTTACATCCGGCGCCCCCCTCCACACCCCGGATTATAAATAATGTAAATAATTCAATGTGATTATCTTGTGTGATGACTGTATTATGATGATAGTATATATCTGATAGTATATATCTGTATCATGAATCAATTTAAGTGGACCCCGACTTAAACAAGTTGAAAAACTTATTGGGGTGTTACCATTTAGTGGTCAATTGTACGGAATATGTACTTCACTGTGCAACCTACTAATAAAAGTCTCAATCAATCAATCAAAACACATGGAATCATCATACTGCTGTGATTATATGCATCAAGTGTTCATTCAAGGCTAAGGCAAAATATCGAGATATATATCGTGTATCGCAATATGGCCTTAAAATATCGCAATATTAAAAAAAGGCCATATCGCCCAGCCCTAGTTTCAATGATGCCATTTCTGTTTGTCATGTATAATTTTGTCTATTTTGTGTTTATCCTTGAATAAACAGGTCAGTTTCTTGTTATCAACCATTGTGTATTATTCAAACTCCCCTAATTCAGCTGGCTAGTTGTTATCAAGAGTACTAAAACCCTTTTCAACATGATTCTGTCAACTAAGTAGGCTAAATAACTTTAAACTTTAATACATGCTCGGATAGGCCAGTATCGGTCAGTATCGGTATCGGTCAGTATCGGATCGGAAGTGCAAAAACAATATCGGTATCGGATCGGAAGTGCAAAAACCTGGATCGGGACATCCCTAACACCAACTTATATTCCTGTCTTCATGAAAGAAAGGAATGTGTTAAACATGCTTGTATTGTCATTAAACACATTTAACTTGTTAACAAAAATGTCTTTCATAAATACATTTATATAAATAATATATATATATATATATATATATATGAGGTAAATCCCTTCGACTTGGTCATTTGAAAAGTAGCTCCCCTGCAGAAAAAGTGTGGGCACCCCTGGTATAGACCATCTATTGAGACGTCTCTCCAAACCAATTCCAATTCCCACATTATGATTTGATAAGATTTTTCAAATTCCACTTTTGCTTAACGATTAGTTTTTTAATCGATTCTATATGCATTCTTATATTGGAAAGAAAAAAAGAATAAATACGTTGATTAGTATTATCTTTGTTTATATTAAGAAACATGAGTGTACAAACTCAACAGTGAGGTCTTAAGAGGCCCATAGCCTCGATGGGGTGCCAGGTGTCTGGAGGGTCCCCAGAAATAATTTGTAACTGTAACATAACAATAAAATAAATATTGTACTGTAGAAATAAACAAAATCCAATGTACATTATCCTGTGACAATTACACAAACATGTTTAGTGACATTTCAAACATGTTTCCAATAGAAATTAAAATTATTCTTTTAAAACGATTGAAGTCAAGACCAGTAGTACGATTTTGATACCATTAACCATGAAAAGTAACCATTATTTGCAAGTAAATAAGCACATCTGCTTTTTCAGGAAGGATACGCAATCTTTCTAACTAATTCATTACAGCACGTCCGAGAAGGACGTGCTGTAATGAAATGACTGCAACTGTGTGATGCATAACATTGTATTGTATGCATGTTCGAAATAAACTGAAACTGAACTGGACTGAAAAAATTAGAAAGTTACGGTTGGGAGAGTGGCCGTGCTAGCAACCTGATGGTTCCTGGTTCGATCCCCACCTACTATCAACCTCGTCACGTCCGTTGTGTCCTTGAGCAAGACACTTCACCCTTGCTCCTGATGGGTCGTGGTTAGGGCCTTGCATGGCAGCTCCCACCATCAGTGTGTGAAAGTGTGTGTGAATGGGTGAATGTGGACATAGTGTCAAAGCGCTTGAAGGTAGAAAAGCGCTATACAAGTGTAACCCATTTACCATTTAATTAAGGTGTCTCCAGCTGTGGAGAACACCTCAGACAGAGAGGAAGCGTCACGTCATGTAATGCATGAGAAGCATTCTTTTCATGTGTACAGTTAATAACAGCGGGTTTTACAATGAGGCGCTAACATGATAGGCAGTGTTAGTCCGTTAGTTACCTGCTGCTGCTGTGTGGAGATTCACTTCCGGCTCGAAGGGGATCAAAAACATGTCATTCATTCAAAGTTACCTCATGTTGTGTGTGCTAATTTTTCTGGTATTTATATACCGTATTTTCCGCACTATAAGGCGCACCTAAAAACCTCAATTTTTCTCAAAAGCTGACAGTGCACCTTATAATCCGGTGCACCTCATACACTGCAAAAAGTCAGTGTTCAAAAACAAGAAAAAAAATTCAAAAATTAGTGGTATTTTATTTGAACTAAGCACAATTATCTGCCAATAGAACAAGAAAATTCGGCTTGTCAAGACTTTCCAAAACAAGTCAAATTAGCTAACCTCAATGAACCCAAAAATACCTTCAAATAAGTATATTCTCACTAATAACAAGTGCACTTTACTTGGTAGAAAAAAAACAACAACCTTTTTGCTCAATATGTTGAAAAATATTCTTAAATTAAGTAAATGCTAGTGCCATTATCTTGACATAAGGATATGCGCTCGGCATCATGATTTTCATCACGCTTGAAGTAAGAATTATTACTTTAAAAAAGTAGTTTTATACTTGTGAGTGTTGATGACACAGCTTTGCATCAGTTGATATTCTAGTTTCAAGCATGTTTTACTCAATATAGGTAATCAAATCTCAGCAACAAGCTGTAATATCTTACTGAGTTCACTTAGGACCAAAACCCTTAAAACAAGTAAAACACTAACATAAAATCTGCTTAGTGAGAAGAATTATCTTATCAGACACAAAATAAGCAAATATCACCCTAATTTGAGATATTTAATCTTACTTAAATTTCAGTTTTTGCAGTGTATGTGATATAAATGTTGCACTACATGTTATACCTTGCTGTTGTTAAAAGATAAACGAAATACCACGTCACTGACTTTACCTCGGGGAAAAAAATAAAACAGCTGTTTATTCATTTTGGGAGTGAACGGAATAGTCAGAACGCTTGTTTGTAATCTATTAATAAAGTTTGACTGACCTATCTGACTGTTTTGTTGACATTCCCTTTAGCGCAGCTCCATCTAATGGATGCATAACGTAACCCCAGCCTCTACTGTAGCGTCTATTCTATGCGCCTTATAATCCAGTACGCCTTATATATGAACAAAGTTATAAAATAGGCCATTCATTGAAGGTGCGCCTTATAATCCGGTGCGCCTTATAGTGCGGAAAATACGGTATTGCAAGTTGCCCCTTTTCAGCACGGTGATACAGGGGTTAGTGCATGTGCCTCACAATACAAAGGTCCTCGGTTCAATCCTGGGCTCGAGATCTTTCTGTGTGGAGTTTGCATGTTCTCCCCGTGACTGCGTGGGTTCCCTCCGGGTACTCCGGCTTCCTCACACCTCCAAAGACATGCACCTGGGGATAGGTTGATTGGCAACACTAAATTGGCCCTAGTGTGTGAATGTGAGTGTGAATGTTGTCTGTCTATTTGTGTTGGATCTGCGATGAGGTGTTGACTTGTCCAGGATGCAGCTGAGATAGGCTTCAAGAGTGGTGACGACTAGCCCGACAACCAAAGTCAAGGACGTAGTCATTAACAAAACTGGCAAATGCTTTGCAGCAACCAAAACTTGTGCTGAATCAGTTCTCAACCTGAACTGGTTTTTGATCCCCATCCCTACTGGTCAGCAGCACATCTTCCACTATAGATTTTGTGGCGAACATGGTCCCGATCTTTCAGCTGTCTGGTTCTTCGTCCCAATTTTGGGTCGAACTTCCGATGTGTCGTCGATTTGTGGCTCTATTGCGCCCCAGCCCCACTAGACCGTATAGTCTTGTGTCTTTGGAGACTGCATGGTCAGAGCAGTGACTAAAAGAGCATGCAAAATCAAAAACAAACAGAGTGCATGCAGGTATATGCCTCACATGGTGTTTCACCTCTGACAAATGGGACATCAGATGCTCGCTTTTCTGTGACGTCAACCATCCTCGCTTGCTGCTTGCTTTTCTCCCCTGCCTTTGATGCAGATTCCAAAATGACTCGCTATGTTCCTTTTCCAAGTGCAGGTTCAGCATGACCACACAAAGTGCCTGTGTAGGCCCCGGTGTAGACGTAGGTCGCCCGTTTCAAAAAAAGGCATCGGGACGAGTATGAGGTGGTGGTGTAAAAACAAGAAGGAAGGGTTTCTATTTAGTTCTTTCCAATGACCACGTAGACTATATTGGTGCACCATCACAGCTTCGTCCTTGTTTCCAGATATTATCTTAATGTGTGAGCTTTATGGCGGTTTGCTCTTTAACCATCCCCCCACCTTGTGAGTCATCCCTGGCTGATTTTGGGGTGACTTAATTGCACTCTTTCACCTTATACGCTACATTCATATCAGAAAATACTATCACTATACTGACCACCACTGAGACGTATCAATTAGCCCCCCTCTCTTCTTCTCACGCAAGGTCCAACCAGGACTCCCTTCCCTAGTGGAGCCTTCACAAATGCTCACCCAATGCTGGATGAGTTCCGCCCAACTGTCTCTGGACAGGAAAGATTATAAACATAATATTTTACATTCTAGGAAATCTCCACGGCAACCCCAGTACCAGAAAACACTTTATTTTTTGGTTGTTTTTTTTTTGCATGAGCAGCTGCAACCTTGAGAGGATGGTCAAGGCTGCTCCAGGTCCAAATTCGATTGAGCAAGATTTGAATTCCAACTGCAGAAATTGCCTGCCTATCAAACCTCCATTGCGGAAACAAAACACGCTTTATTCCATTAACTTTTTCGGTTATCAAGGTGACACTCCATCCACTCTGTCCTTATAAAATGTTATTGCACTTTCTAAAAACTATAAACAGAGAAAAGGATTACAGAGGCATCTTTTTTCTTCCTCCATTACACTGCAGCTGTATAGTTGGCCAATGGGTGGCACTGTTCATGTGTCAGTACTAAGGTCTACCTTGTTGAGATTTGCTGAACGTAAGTGTAAAAAATCTGTCTGGACTCGGCAGTTGCCGACTAAACATGGACCCGCTCAGATGAAAGTCTTGTTTGTTGTTAATTGGGTAGTTGATTAAAGCACCTCTATGCATTCCTCGAATATCGCCCATAACAAAGTGAGTCAATGCTGACGAGAGCCGTCTGATGGAGTTCAAAAAAGGGTGAGGAGGCAAAACTGCCGCCCTGATTATAACATTTAGAAAGACTGAGCATCAGGACTCCTGAGGCCTACTTTTTTCCCCGTCCTTCCCCTGTGATGTTGATGAGTGTCCCGGCGTTGTACAGGAGCAGACATGGATCAGTGGGAAACGCTGACTCGTGAACGTCTGCCAGAGATGGCCACTAATCCCGAATAATTATACCACGTATTTCTTCTCTAGAAAAACAATACGCTGCGCAAACAGCTTTTCAATACAAGCATACACATTTTGCTTTGTTTAAAAAAATGTACACTCAAGAGTTTTTAGCTTTTCCACAATTGTCATAATCCCCATTTTCCAGCTGCTGTGTTGCACAAACAATTTCGCACTGTCTGAAGCAGATCCAGCAGACATTTCAAACACCTTCACTTGATCTTTTAAGGCAGGGTTTCTCAAACTCAGAGTGGGGACCCAAATTGGGTCACAGGTTGCCATCTGTCAAGGTAAAATATGATGTACTTTATTTTTTATACATGTTTGTTGTCGTTTGTGTTCTTTTTAATTAGTTAGAATACAGTTGGACCTCGATTTACGAACTTAAAGAGGAACTGCACACTTTCTGGAATTGTGCCTATTGTTCACAATCATTATAAAAGACATGACGACGGATGGATTTTTTTTTTAATGCTTTCTAAATATTAAATAAACCTAAATAAAAGTCAGCTTACAGCGGAGCCAATGGGAGGTCTTCTATTCCGTTGTTGTTGTTATATTGTTATTATAAGCCAGGGATGGGCAAACCTTTTGACTCAGGGGCCTCATTGGCTTTTGAAATTTGACAGACGGGCTGGGTGAACACATGATGCATTTTAAAGCTTATCATATCTGTTGGAACTAAGAGTAGACTTCCATGAGCTATACATCTATTTTCAACAAGATCATATAAGAACCTCAAAGAAACACAAAAATGGTATTACAGAGTTAACACTTACATTCTCTTTCAGTGGAAGCAGTGTTGTTGCTCACCCTTTTTTTGCCAATGTGCCGAAGTCTAGTATCCGTTTTGTTGTGGCAATTCTCAAAACAGATCTGTGCCTAACTTTATTCCAATATTTGGCGGGCCGGATTAAAAAGACCAACATGCCGAATGTGGCCCTCGGCCGGTAGTTTGGCCGTCCCTGTTATAAGCGCCAACGCGGACAAACTATTTATAGCGGCGACGTGATCTGTATCATGTGTGCCGATGTTTACATCATTGAGTGGTCTGCTGCTTCCTCACTTCCCTGCTCCTTGGAAGTTTATTGTAGATCATAAATCATGCCTCTCACCCGAAAAGTAGACTGGCTGTAATGGCTGTAATCCGACAAGTTGGTACACTTAGACAGTCATTTGGGACACAAACGACACAAAAAGACGCTTGGTCCCACCTGAGCCCCCACCTAGTTTATTTGCTAGGATTATGAGCCATTCTTCATCTAAGTGGGAATATATAAACATCCCAGCAGTCGGCATCCTAATGACAGCAGACCTTGTACACTAAGTGATGTTTTATTATGTTTGTTGTCTCTCATGAAGTCCACAGTGAGTAATAACCAATAATGAAGAAAAGAAAAGCAATCGTTGTGATGTGTTTTTTTTAAATGAATGCACCGCAATATGGTTAAAATGATCAAAATACGTAAATATTAAATGGTATTATAAGAGTGCCCGTTACTACATTACATATATACTTACATCAGTGACGTACAGTCACTAGAGGCAGGTGAGGCAGGGCCTCACCTGCCATCATGGAAAGAAAAAAAAAGTAAAAAGAAAAAAAAAAATGTAATTGTTATATGTATCCAGTGATTATACTATAAAGTTATTTTCCATTTAACTTCACCAGTTTTAGATTATTTTTATTCAAAATCGCTGAATTTTCACATTTGCCGTTCATATACTGAGAAGAGACGGTGCGGTGAACAGCAGCCAGTTGAGGCACGTCACTCAGTGCCGCAACATGGATTGCGCAATGACTCGGCTAACTGCTGGCCTGCTGTGCAGTGAGACTGTATTGCTATATGAACTATATTATACATTTCCATAGTTTAGTTAGCTGAGGTATATAATGTACAGTGTATTTTGTCAACAACTGTATGTGTGTAAAGTATTTCTTGTGCTGAGCGATCATAAAACGGCTGCAAAAGACGCACTGGCTGAGGCTCGCCTCCTGCACACCCGCCGTAGAATTGTTATATCAACTAAAGCCCACACTTAAACTTTCCACGTGCAAGATTGAATCTATTTTTAAAAATTATTTCATAAGAAGCCAAAAAGTGCAAACACAATAATGTTGGTGTTGGAGGAGTTGTGAATGACTGCAGTGACACAACATTAGATACACCTGCAGACTGCAGGTGTACCTAATTCACAACTCCTCCAACACGAACATTATTGTTTTTGCACTTTTTGGCTTCTTATTAAATAACTTTTGTAACCTATTTTCATGGGCTTTCCTCTTTGTGATGTTAAGTTCCTGTTATGCGCTGTTATACAGTATATGCCTTGAGCTCTTATTTTGAAGGCGCTAAGAGCGGAAGTGATGTCACGTTGCGGAGGTTTTTGAAAGAAGGTAAATAAAGTGGTTCTCGTGTAAACTGGAGCCTCCGTGTTTGTTATTTTGTAGTTTCATACAGTATAGGCGACATTTATAAACCCTCGGTTACACTTTTTTAAATAGATTCAATCTTGCACGTGGAAAGTTTAAGTGAGGGCTTTAGTTGCGGTGCATGGACTTAATTTCTAAGTAAAGGTAAAACCATAATAACGTTTTTTTTATTAAATGTGCTTTTTTGTGTTCTACAGTTTGTATGTGTAAAGTTAAAGTTAAGTTAAAGTACCAATGATTGTCACACACACACTAGGTGTAATGAAATTTGTCCTCTGCATTTGGTGATTTAACCCCCAATTCCAACCCTTGATGCTGAGTGCCAAGCAGGGAAGAATGCTGGTATGAGCTTTTAAACATAACCCGTTAACTGCTGCCAATCAAATGGTGAATAAGATACTCTTTAGGGTTCATATGTTTGTAAATCTGACTGTGATGAAGTCAGTGCCTCACCAGCCATCAACCTCACCGCACGTCACTGACTTACATAATATATATAAAACCTTAATGGAGGTGTTTGGATGTGTTTTCAAGGGCCTCATAGGCAGAATTGAGCGGCTCTCATAGGTTCCATTGTAAGCGGACATTAGATCACATGTATTTAATATTTAGAATGCATTTAAAAAAACATCCATTGTCATGTCTCTCACAATGATTGTGAACGATAGGCAACATTTTTTTTAAAAAGTGCAGTTCTCCTTTAACATGTGTTTGGGCAGCATGGCACATTGGGCGCAGAAAAGAGTAAACAGCCGTAAAAAAGGCACACCTGTGGCGGTATTGTCTCAAATATATGCCGCTGTCTAAAATATACCGCTATTAAGTATATTACCGGTATTATCAGTATATCGCGCAGCCCTACTCTGTATAAACCTTATTGGTAAAGCTGTGATTTATTTCTGTGTCACTTTCGTTGTTCTCCCAGTATTCCGTCTTCAGAAGTAGTATCAATGAGGCAACATAGGTGCGACGGCGCTTGTGTACTTCTTCACTTCTCTCGTTTTGTTGTATTGAGAACATTTGTCGCTGTCTGACAAGCAGTTTGTGCGTCTTACCAGACGCATGTGTTGACGCCATATATCTAGTTGTCTGAATGCGGGATTGTTGACCCCGTCTTGACTGAGATCATTACCCGTTCTTCTGCTATAGCACTGATGCAACAATTTGGTGGGCACTCTGTGTAAGAGGCTTTAGATATCCCCATTAAACATGATATGGCCTGGATGGAAAATGGTGTGAATATATATTTCCGCAATTAACGTGCAAAGTGGATTCACTTTACAAACAAAGCAAGTTTTTTTGCTAATGTTTCCAAGCTTGTTACTCGTGTCAGACAGTCACTGTTTGTGTTTGTTTGTGTAGGCTAACTCTTTTGCTCTTAAACCGCTTCACACTAAAGGGAGAGTTTTTGTCAAAACATGCACCACCACTGTGTTGTTTGTGCTATTATTTTGGTGGTGCTGTTGTTAAACACCAAAGTGTGACCCCCATAAGTCAGATTCATTTCTCACACAGCTCAATGCACTCTGCAAAGCACTCACTGTAACTTTAAGGACTTGTGCCGAATCATCACAAAATGTAGTACCCATACTGACAAGATCATGCATGTAAAACTTGTGCATGTAATAACATGGCCGGCGTCAAACAAAACGTTGTGCAGGTCATAGCAATAACTCATTCACAATTTGTGTAATGATTATAAGAATCAAAGGGTATTCCTTTACATAAATGCCAGCTTGATATCCAAAGCATTTTGAGCATGAACCACAAATGTAATTTACAGTGTACAGCAGGGCTATTCAACTGGCAGCCCTAGGGCAAGATCCGGCCCGGTAATGACTCTCTACCGGCCCCCGAGTTCAATTAAAAACTTGGAAGACAAACAGTTTTGCAGCAAATTGTCAAAAATATTAGAGTGCTCCTGTTGTGAAGAGGAACTTAGACCACTGTAAACACATTGGCAGATCCTTGCATTGACATTTTAACCTTGTTAACAAAGATGGAACACTGCGGCCAAATATGGGATTTGCATAACTAAGACGTTCCTCAAGGTAGCCCTTGGTTTCGGTTTTAGCAGCTGCGCACGTTTTGTGAGGCGAGGCAGGGCCAGAGCTCTTATGTTAATATCGAAGTTTGTGTTTGTGTTTTTACTGTGTGTGTTCGGCAAGCAAGACGGTCTGCAAAAGCGTTCACGCTTTTCCATTGGTTTCTGCGGCTGTGGGCGTTTGTACTACAAAAAAAGGTGGTAATAATAACCGCTTTAAAGCTCCCGACGGTTACTATTACCATATTAAATTAAAATGATTAAAGAACCGTCATTCATAACTGCACTTTGATACGGACGGACTGACGACATTAAAGTCTTTCCCCATTACGAAACGTCATTCCCTAATCTAAACTTGTACAGACACATTACTGTCTAAACAACTGAGCTACAGTATTCACATTAAACATAAAATATGTGCTGTTTTTGCACACAGTGATCAATAAACTCGACAATGTCAAGTTGAAACTGACGAATTCCGTTCAACAGGAAGTAAACTCACAGCACGTCTCATAAATCGGAAGTGATCACCATTTACACTTTAAAGGGGAACATTATCACCAGACCTATGTAAGCGTCATTATATACCTTGATATTGCAGAAAAAAGACCATATATTTTTTTAACCGTTTTCCGAACTCTAAATGGGTGAATTTTGGCGAATTAAACGCCTTTCTATTATTCGCTCTCGGAGCAATGACATCACAACGTGACGTCACATCGGGAAGCAATCCGCCATTTTCTCACTTTTGTCGGTGTGTTGTCGGAGGGTGTAACAACACGAACAGGGACGGATTCAAGTTGCACCAGTGGCCCAAAGATGCGAAAGTGGCAAGAAATTGGACGAAATTTGTTCAAAATACGAGGGTGTGGGGAAAGCCGACGAAATGGTCAGTCGTTTGTTCCGCACACTTTACCGACGAAAGCTATGCTACGACAGAGATGGCAACCGTCCCTTATGCCACCGAAGATGATCAAGAGAAGAATATCGACCCTAGCTTCCCTGGCCTGCTGACATCAACTCCAAAACTGGACAGATCAGCTTTCAGGAAAAGAGAGCGGATGAGGGTATGTCTACAGAATATATTAATTCATGAAAATTGTATTCATTACTTGCGGTTTTACATAAATTATTATACATAAACTGTGTTTACCAATAATTTAGCTTAAAAACATTTATTTTTTTCAATCATTCGAGTACATTCGGGTAGTCTTGTGTAATGCAGTATTTTGTGTCTATTTAGGTATGGTTAACCTGAGTGCTGAAATCGTGGAAAAATATATGTTCTTAGCGCGCCTGAAATGGGCTGTCTGCACTCTCAAAGTGCATGTTGTTGCCAAATGTATTTCATATGCTGTGAACCTAGTTCATAGTTGTTAGTTTCCTTTAATGCCAAACAAACACATACCAATCATTGGTTAGAAGGCGATCGCCGAATTCGTCCCGGCTTTCTCCCGTGTCGCTGGCTGTCGTGTCGTTTTCGTCGGTTTCGCTTGCATACGGTTCAAACCGATATGGCTTAATAGCTTCAGTTTCTTCTTCAATTTCGTTTTCGCTACCTGCCTCCACACTACAACCATCCGTTTCAATACATGCGTAATCTGTTGAATTGCTTAAGCCGCTGAAATCCGAGTCTGAATCTGAGCTAATGTCGCTATACCTTGCTATTCTTCCCGCCATGTTTGTTTGTATTGGCATCACTGTGTGATGTCACAGGAAAATGGACGGGTGTATATAACGATGGTTAAAATCAGGCACTTTGAAGCTTTTTTTAGGGATATTGTGTGATGGGTAAAATTTTGAAAAAAAACTTCGAAAAATTAAATAAGCCACTGGGAACTGATTTTTAATGGTTTTAACCCTTCTGAAATTGTGATAATGTTCCCCTTTAAAATAAAATATAAACGTGTTTAAACACAGAAATACAAATAATATGGCTATTATGAAGCCAGAACAATATGTGATGTTTCCTCTGCCAAGAAAGTCTATTTATTTTAGTTATTTTAAAAAAGTACCGTTTGGTTAAAGATTTTATTGTGTGTATAAGTACTTTTTGAGCACATTCAGCAATACCATGATAATAATGATAATCGTGATCATTTTCTTTATTGTTCTGGATATGTAGAAGGGTCCCCCACCCCCTCCTCAACGAGACGGAACCTATTTTGTTGATTTTGGTTGTGATTTTTCATTCAAGTGCAACATTTTGCTTACGGACAGTATATCTTATTTTAATCTATTTGTGTGTTTTATTTAACTTGGTATTTAAAAGTTTAATTACAATCTTAAAAAGTACAATAATTACAAGTTAACTGCATTTGAAATGGTATTCTTCTATTACTATATGTATGATCATTACATCAGTGGTTAATTTGGTCTAAAATAATGGCAATAATATTGTTCATTGGCAATAATTTGTAAGTCAATATATTGTCCAACAAAATTTGTTATCGGCCTAGGCCAGGGGTCGGCAACCCGCGGCTCTAGAGCCGCATGCGGCTCTTTAGCGCCGCCCTAGTGGCTCTCTGGAGCTTTTTCAAAAATGTATGAAAAATGGAAAAAGATGAGGGGAAAAAAATCTTTTTTGTTTTAATATGGTTTCTGTAGGAGGACATACATGACACAAACCTCCCTAATTGTTACAAAGCACACTGTTTATATTACACATACTTCACTGATTCGAGTATTTGGCGAGCACCGTTTTGTCCTACTAATTTTGGCGGTCCTTGAACTCACCGTATTTTGTTTACAATAATAACTCTCTCCGACTTTCTAGGACGTGGTTTATGCCACTTCTTTTTCTGTCTCATTTTGTCAACCAAACTTTTAAGGTTGTGCATGAAAGGTGAGTTTTGTTGATGTTATTGACTTGTTGGAGTGGTAATCAGACATATTTGGTCACTGCATGACTGCAAGCTAATCGATGCTAGCATGCTATTTAGGCTAGCTATATGTACATATTGCATCATTATGCCTCGTTTGTAGCTATATTTGAGGTCATTTAGTTTCCTTTAAGTCCTCTTAGTTCAATTTATATCTCATGACACACTATTAGCCATATTGGACCAAAAATACAAAAACAAATCTGTCTGGAGCCGCAACAAATTAAAAGCCATATTACATACAGATAGTGTGTCATGAGATATAAATTGAATTAAGAGGACTTAAAGGAAACTAAATGACCTCAAATGTACCTACAAATGAGGCATAATGATGCAATATGTACATATAGCTAGCCTAAATAGCATGTTAGCATCGATTAGCTTGCAGTCATGCAGTGACCAAATATGTCTGATTAGCACTCCACACAAGTCAATAACATCAACAAAACGCACCTTTGTACATTCATGCACAACGTTAAAAGTTTGGTGGACAAAATGAGACAGAAAAAGAAGTGGCATAAAACACGTCCTAGAAAGTCGGAGAAAGTTATATATGTAAACAAACTATGGTGAGTTCAAGGACCGCCAAAATTAGTAGGACAAAACGGCACTCGCCAAATACTTGAATCAGTGAAGCATGTTTCATACAAACAGTGTGCTTTATAACAATTCGGGAGGTTTGTGTCATGTTTGTCCTCCTACAGAAACCATATTAAAACAATTTTCTTTTTTTTTTCCCCCTCATCTTTTTCCATTTTTCATACATTTTTTAAAAAGCTCCAGAGAGCCACTAGGGCGGCGCTCAAAAGCCGCATGCGGCTCTAGAGCCGCGGGTTGCCGACCCTTGACCTAGGCCCACACGAGACTGCTGTCATAGAGATGATCTTTAACTCGCTGTTTTGATGAAGGTCCAAGTTCAAGGTCTAAGTCTGACAAAATAAATAGACAAAAATGAAACACTGCTTTTCTGGTATGTACAAAATAAGACTTATTGTGAAGGGAGATGTACGATCCCCCGGTGGTCCTTAGGTTTCTGGAAATGTGGCCCCCAAACAATTCATTTGAATATCCCTGGTGTACATTGTACCTCATAAGCTCTAGCTGACATTTGTCTTCTGTCACTATTCACATCATTTACCTCTATCATAGTAAGGTAACACTCATGTGCCCCTCTGCCTTTCTTGTAGCTCTAATGGACGTGCACGTTCCCGACCAGCCAGTGGTGGCGCTGCACGGCAAGGACGCCACCCTCAACTGCTCCTTCAATGCTGCCGGCCCCTTCAACGAGTCCGATCTGACGATCTTCTGGCAGCTGACCGAAACGAAGCGCAGCGTGTACGGCCACAGCGAGGGACGCGATCAGCTAGCCGACCAGTCCTACAACTTCGTCAACCGTACCAGCCTCTTCCCGGCTGAGCTGCGCCTGGGCAACGCTTCCCTGCTGCTGAGGAAGGTGGCGGTGGCCGACGAAGGCAGCTACACCTGCTTTGTCAGGGTGCGGGACTACGGCAGCGCTGCTTTGATTCTGCAGGTGGCCGGTGAGAATGCACACTAAAACAACAGTGTTATGCACATATAAACTATATGACCCTATTTGAGGTTAACAAAGCACTATGGTAATTCCTTACAATATAATCAGTGTGGGCAGTGATTATAGGCATTCAAACTGTAGGCCCACACTGCTCAACATGCTGTAGTACTACCTTCTAACTTAGATAAATACTCAACCTCCATACCAGACCCACAAACCACTATTAAATCCAGTTCTATTTGATTAGCATGTTTAGTTTTGACTGATGCGTTCAATCTGGTGCTGTGCTTTGTCACCACAACCCCAAACCAAGTAAGTATGGTGCCGTTACTGTGCAGTGGAAAGTTATCAATTGACTGCATGTGCTTAATGCTATTTTAGAAGCCAATTCACTTGTTGTTAGGGGTGGGTAACGAATTCAATACTTTTATAGGCACGAAAAATTCCGTTAATACTACCGTTTATCGAGTCACGTAAAATCAAACGGTGTCGTTACCTTTGTTACATGTGACGTCATGTCCGGTTGCAGACTCGTCAGTTCAGTTGCAGACTAAATACCGGCTCAGGGAAACAATCACTCAAGCAGCAGTCAGGGCGGACTCAGCCAAACTGATAAACGCTTATTTAGTGAAACAAAAAGAAATGTAAAACTGCATCAATATACACGAATAAACGATGCATCAATAATCGATTTGTAATCGAATTGTAGCTCTTGAATCGTAAACGAATCGTGAGGGGCCCAAAGATTCCCACCTCTAACAGTAACCACAAAAACTTGTAGTTTACACTTAAAAGGGAACATTATCACCAGACCTATGTAAGCGTCAATATATACCTTGATGTTGCAGGAAAAAGACCATATATTTTTTTAACCGATTTCCGAACTCTAAATGGGTGAATTTTGGCGAATTAAACGCCTTTCTATTATTCGCTCTCGGAGCGATGACGTCACAACGTGGCGTCACATTGGGAAGCAATCCGCCATTTTCTCAAACACCGAGTCAAATCAGCTCTGTTATTTTCCGTTTTTTCGACTGTTTTCCGTACCTTGGAGACATCATGCCTCGTCGGTGTGTTGTCGGAGGGTGTAACAACACGAACAGGGACGGATTTAAGTTGCACTAGTGGCCCAAAGATGCGAAAGTGGCAAGAAATTGGACGAAATTTGTTCAAAATACGAGGGTGTGGGGAAAGCCGACGAAATGGTCAGTCGTTTGTTCCGCACACTTTACCGATGAAAGCTATGCTACGACAGAGATGGCAAGAATGCGTGGATATCCTGCGACACTCAAAGCAGATGCATTTCCAACGATAAAGTCAAAGAAATCTGCCGCCAGACCCCCATTGAATCTGCCGGAGTGTGTGAGCTATTCAGGGACAAAGGACCTCGGTACCACGGCAAGCAATGGCGGCAGTTTGTTCTCGCAGACGAGCGAGCTAAACCCCCTGGATGTCTTGGCTCACACCGCTTCTACCGTCCCTAATGCCACCGAAGATGATCAAGACAAGAATATTGACCCTAGCTTCCCTGGCTTGCTGACATCAACTCCAAAACTGGACAGATCAGCTTTCAGGAAAAGAGAGCGGATGAGGGTATGTCTACAGAATATATTAATTGATGAAAACTTTATTCATTACTCGCGGTTTTACGTAAATTATTATACATAAACTGTGTTTACCAATAATTTAGCTTAAAAACATTTATTTTTTTCAATCATTCGAGTACATTCGGGTAGTCTTGTGTAATGCAGTATTTTGTGTCTATTTAGGTATGGTTAACCTGATGCATGTTGTTGCCAAATGTATTTCATATGCTGTAAACCTAGTTCATAGTTGTTAGTTTCCTTTAATGCCAAACAAACACATACCAATCGTTGGTTAGAAGGCGATCGCCAAATTCGTCCTCGCTTTCTCCCGTGTCGCTGGCTGTCGTGTCGTTTTCGTCGGTTTCGCTTGCATACGGTTCAAACCGATATGGCTTAATAGCTTCAGTTTCTTCTTCAATTTCGTTTTCGCTACCTGCCTCCACACTACAACCATCCGTTTCAATACATGCGTAATCTGTTGAATCGCTTAAGCCGCTGAAATCCGAGTCTGAATCCGAGCTAATGTCGCTATACCTTGCTGTTCTATCCGCCATGTTTGTTTGTATTGGCATCACTATGTGACGTCACAGGAAAATGGACGGGTGTATATAACGATGGTTAAAATCAGGCAATTTGAAGCTTTTTTTAGGAATATTGCGTGATGGGTAAAATTTTGAAAAAAACTTCGAAAAATAAAATAAGCCACTGGGAACTGATTTTTAATGGTTTTAACCCTTCTGAAATTGTGATAATGTTCCCCTTTAAGGTGTGAAAGACACTCTTTGACAAGGAAAGACCTGGTAAGAATCACTTGTAATTTCGCAAGTAATGTCCTTCGACAGATGATTATTGATGAGTAGCTTGATTGTCTCTCTGTTTTGGCATGTTGTAAGTAATCTAATGCCGTGTGGATAATGACATAATTAAATAAGAGCTCAACATATTAAGATCCGCACTCATCCGTTAATAGCATAGTCGTACAATGCCACGGGTACTTACCTGCATCCTTACCTTGCAGGACATAAACATGAGATAAACAGCTTCCTCGGGGCTGGCTAGTTGTGTGTCTGGTCAATAAGCGCTGATTGTGGCCTTTGTTGTGGTCAATAGACGCTGACTCGGATTATTAGCTGTTGTTTTGGTCAATCAGCCTTTACTAACGTCCTGGCTCTTTAAATGCCCATGTGGGCCACCCTCCTCAATGCGGAGACTTATTTTTTATATTTAGAATGAGATGCCAAGCCTTTTTTCCTCACACATTTTTATATCCATTGAGAGTCGCTCTATTCTCCAAGGATGGATGTGCATTAGGTAGTGTTAATGAATAATGGGTTTTTTCTCTCCCTGCTAGCTGGCGAGAGGGAAAACAATGTCGCCAACAGTGACAAATTGGTTCCATTTTATGCATTAGATTTATAGATGTTGCTATTTTTAAACCGCATTCACAGTTCGCGTCGTATATTTCCTTCCTGCTGCAGATGCAAACGAGCAAATCTCAATGGAAATGTGCCTGATGCTGACAGTAGAGGAAGTTAGCAGAAATAACAGTAAATCTCATTTCCATGTCAAAAAGTCATCTTCTCACAAAGCAGGTCAGACTAACTTCAATCATCTCGGTCTCAGCTCCACCCCGTTGTTTGCTGTGCCGTGATTGGCTCTGGGAATACAGCAGCCTCTTTTCTCTTCCTCTTCCTCTTCTGTACTTGTGTTTCAGCTCAAGGGATTTGGGATTTTAGCCCAAGCTGACAATTTACCCCTACCCGCCTACACTACAGCCTGGGCCTTCCCAAATCTCCAAGCCTGGCAATTTCTTCCAGGCCCACCTCCATCTCTGGAGAGTGCTGAGATGCAGAGCCGCCATGTGCTACAGATGTCATGTGGGATCATAAAACCCTATTTCATGCTAAGCACACTAAATGTTATTAACACTCTAACAGGAATCTTATCAAACAAATCCCAAGGTGCCTCATGCTGCTTAGAGGATTATTCGATGTCACCATATCCCTTCAAAATTCAGCTACTTCCAACGTTTAACCTTTTTGAATCTTCATCTCCCATCTTTTATCCAGCTCCTTACTCCAAGCCCGTAGTGACTTTGGAGTCAACATCCAACCTTCGGCCGGGCGATAAGGTGGCCCTAACCTGTGAGGCCTATGGAGGCTACCCGGTAGCCGACGTGGTATGGCAAGACGGGAGTGGCCGCAACCTGACGGACAACATCACCACGGCGGTGGTGGCCAACGACCAAGGGCTGTTCTCTCTGACCAGCATATTGACGGTGGTGCTGGAGCCGAACAGCAACTACAGCTGCCGACTTGTCAACCCTTTGCTGGGGGAGGAGGGGAACACCTTTGTCACAATCACAGGTGGGTGTTCTCTTTTAGATCTCTATTATGTTTTTCGTTTTATTCGGATCATCAGAGACATATGCAAAGATCGCTTTTTCAGTCAAGTGTTTTAGGAGGTGTCTGCTTACCAGTTTGTCTCATGTCACGTAATTAATGTGTCTTCTTTGGGTACATTCTGACACTTATTAAAGAAGTACGTTTCTATTTTACCATATAATTTAAAATACTGACCTAGTTCAGCTCCTATATCTGTACTTTGTGCTTGTTGGCCTTGCAGTTCCTCACTACCGGCTTGTTACTCGCCTGGTAGAATGTCAGGCTGCGTTTGATTAGTGGTTTGGCGTGAAGCGTCACTTCTGTTTAAGTTGGATTGGTCAAACAGAGTCATGTGACAGTGCCTGCTGTATAAAAGCTCGCTGATAAATGAATACGTCTTTGCAAGTCTTAATTAATAGATTAGGAATAATTGTGATACAGATAAATGTAACAATCGGAAATAAACTCAATGGAATGGAGTAAAAGTAGCGTTTCTTCATCACAAAAATACTCAAGTAAAAGTTAAAAGTATGTTGCATTAAAACTTCTCTGACAAGTACAATTTATCCAAAACGTTTCTTAAGTAATTGTAACGGAGTAAATGTAACGCATTACTACCAACCTCTGACTAAATGCGACAACAGACACACGGAGGTCCGCTGTCGCGCTGAGTGTTCGCTACCGGCTGCTTGAAGTGAAGTGAATTATATTTATATAGCGCTTTTCTCTAGTGACTCAAAGCCAAGTGTTGCAGACAGTTAAAAGTTTTGGACCCATCAACTGTCTCATGTTGTCTCAGAAGTGAGTCGTAGAAACATTTTATTCATACATTGGCCTGGTTTTCATTTTACGATATGCTGCAGTGGCAGAATACAGATCGGTGTCACATTCATCATTATTATTAAAGTCTGTCCCCAGTTTTAAGGGGAACTGCACTTATTTTAAAAATGTTGCCTATTGTTCACAATCATTTTGAGAGACAAGAACACATGTCTTTATTTTATTTAGGTTTTTAAAGATCATTGAAAAAAACACTTTGAAGATGCAGCTAATGGTAGTCACAGTCACAACCTTCAAAGCCGCCTAAAACAACTTCAAAACCCTACTATAAATTGATTTACGTGGACCCCGACTTAAACACGTTGAAAAACTTATTCGGGTGTTACCATTTAGTGGTCAATTGTACGGAATATGTACTGTACTGGGCAATCTATTAATACAAGTTTCAATCAATCAATCAAAACCATCAACTTTTTATAAACACACTGTATATATATATATATATATATATATATATATATATATAATGTAGTAACAGATACGTTCATAACAATATGTAATATGTTCAATATTTACCGTATTTTAGTCATTTTAATTGATTTGCTACGGGCATTGATTTCTGTTTCCATAGCAGCGCAGTTCCGACTTTTGGCAACAAATGTGTTCGTATTTCCTGGAAACAAACGCGAGTGTGTTTTCTAATTGTGGCAGATTTCATAATAGACAACAAAGACAACTATTTTTGGACAAATGAGGATTCACAGAATATACGGAGGATGAACTGCTGCTTCTAGAAGCCAGCGCGAACAGAGGGTGAAACGTTGGAGCAGACAGAAGCCGAGACAGTGAGGTTGACGTAACTTTGGCACTGTAAATTTGGAACTTGGAGTTAAGCTGTTTTCACATACCGTATTTTTCGGATTATAAGTCGCTCCGGAGTATAAATCGCACCGGCCGAAAATGCATAATAAAGAAAGAAAAAAACATATTCACTTCACAATGCACTTCTGCCATGGCCCGCCCCCGCCAAATTTTTATTGATTGACGTATGTGTGTGACGGTTGCTGATATACGCCTAGTCTCTTACGTGAATGAGATAAATAATATTATTTGATATTTTACGGTAATGTGTTAATAATTTCACACATAAATCGCTCCAGAGTATAAATCGGCCAAACTATGAAAAAAGCTGCGACTTATAATCCGAAAAATACGGTAAATGGAGTGCTTACCCAAATAAACCGAAAACATGTACCCGGCCAGCTGGACCAAATGCACAACTGTCCATTGAGTGAGTCACAATTAAATATCGATCATGATACACGCAGCAATACAACTACAATACATACCCTGGCTGTATACAAACAAAAAATGAAATGTGGGCTAATACTTTACAGATACTGTAATATGATTATTCATGTTTTTCAGTCAATAAAGATTGGTGTCCAAACGCATTGTGTTGTACATTACAAACCAAAACATTATTCGGTCTGACGTACAAGCTAGCTTATCTCTTTCCGTAGATAGTTTTTGCGGTTACTGACACAAATTTTACGGCATGCCGATGTGTTACTAAGTTAGAAAAAGAGTTCCTCAGTGTTCGCTCTACAATAACAATGTTGCTACAGCTTGGTTATCATACAGGTTACGGAACATAATTGAAGTATTGTTGACGGTTTTTGAATGCATTTTTAAAGTGATTTTGACGTAGAATTGATTGCTCCCATTAGCTGCATTGCTAGCCATCAAGAACGAGTCAATTTGTATATGTTACAATTAAAAAAACACAAAAAAAACCTTTTGTCTTCTTTTGTCTCTCATAATGATTGTGAACGATAGGCAAAATAAAATAAAAAGTGCAGTTCCCCTTTAAGTGCAGGTAATGTCAGGCGACTGCAATAATTATGCTTAATTAATGGTCTTTGGCTATACACTCTTCTGTAATGTCCAATATTTAGATCTGAATTATGTCTTTGATTTATGAAGTGTAAATCCAACTTTGGTGGAAATGTGGCCTTAATTGAACAACATTATTACCATTCTGGATCCTACCCGCTTCAGTTAATCATGTTTTAGCCTTCCATGCCCATAATTTCCTATTAAATTACATTTTTTGTTGAAGTCAGTTAATCAAATCAATTATTTTTCAGCTTGTTTGCAGCTCTACACTGTTTGCTGATAAGAGAATCTATTTGCTGCCAAATTAACACAGCGGTTTGATAACTATCCTTCATTTTAGATGAGGTAATCTTGATTTGGCAAATAAAAAAATCGCAAATGTTTGAAGAGAGAGGCTTAAGCTACCTCAGTGGTGTTGCCATGGCGATACAAGGCTAGGGAGTTTTTACTTGCTGTCCAGTTTCTCGAGCATCGTTTAAAGGGCATCCAAGAGATCACGCAAGATGGTTGTGTTCGATAACCAGGAGGCAAGCATATAAAAAATGAAATATGTAGCCTTGCTAATATGCTGGACCCGACCACAGCCATCCTTCTGCACCTTCTGGTCCCCCTAGCCCTGCCGTTGCCCTTTTTGTTAAGTGCAAAGGGGAGCACTGTGTAGGGTAGGCCAAGGCTGGGTCTCTAATGGAAGCACAACCATGTGAAATAGCTCATAAATAATAACAGAGGTGGACCGGACCTTCTCTTTGGGCTTGAGCCGGCGCTAAAACTCAGGCAAGCTGAGGTGGGGGTCGAGGCAGGGGTCACTACGTGCTGCTCCACTGGGCTGGGAAATGACTGCACAGTCTGGAAACAGGATGGCCGAGTGGCAAGAGCGGGCTAAAGGAGGGTGGCATTCAACACAGTTTAGATGGCCTCCTTCAAAACAGGACAGGTGGAATCGTGTTGTGGAAATCATAGGGCCATAGAGGCTAAAACATGGTCGTAAAACAATCAGTGGCTCTCATTGCCCTTTTGACACCTTTTATCAGGCCGTTTTGATGCTCGCTTGAAAATAATTACAAACACCTGACAATATACATCAAGCCTGTAACACACTCAATTTTATTTCAATTGTTTATTCTGCTAATAGCGTAATTTCTTTACCGCAGACTTTGCTTTCCCCTTAGTCCTGTTGTGGGATGTTTACAAATGTCCACTAATTGTTCCTGATTTGTTCAATCAATATGATAATTAAAGAAGTGATTTTGAACACATGGGAAACATGGATTTGCATATTTGTTAGTGTAGAAGCATAGTTCCTGTTTCATAAATGGTTCAATTGATTCCATTAATACAGGGGTGGGCAATTCATTTTTACCGGGGGCCGCATGAGCAACCCGAGCACTGCTGGAGGGCCACATCGACAATATTTCAAGTAAATGTTGCTCAATATTATTTTTGATATACTGTAAGATAATTAATAATAATAATAATAATGAATAATAATAAAAATACTTTAATTTAACTTAACTTAAATTTATACAAAAGCAGATTGCTTTTGATGGTTTTATTTTTAACACTGTCTTGCACTACACTTCCTGATGTACAATACAATGCAAAAATGTCAATTTCTGCACAGGGTTTATTTAAAGTTTATCCTGCATCCTCTTTAAAAGTCCAACATTTTTCCCCTTCAGATTTGGACAACCATCTGTTGTCACACCTGCCAGCTTGTCCCATTTCAGTCCTAACATGTCCAAACACGCATTTACCTATGTGAACAAGTCATTACCTGTGGTTGTCCCTTTTAATTGACTGCATGGCTGCCAGCTCTTCCATGATTTAAAAGTCAGCAGTAATCCCACGTAAGAAGATGAGCAGCTGGGCGGTGTTACGTACATCACAGCTCTCATCCAAAGCCAGCGAAAAACAGTCAAAGTCGGCCGTTCTGTTCTTCAGCTTAAGCTCCAAGTTTCAGGTGTTGTGCCGGATAATGCACCCCCGGCGTAGAATGCACCCCCTGACGGGAGTGTTATATCAACTAAAGCCCACACTTAAAGTTTTCACGTGCAAGATTGAATCTCTTTAAAAAAGTTATTTAATAAGAAGCCAAAAGTGCAAAAACAATAATGTTCGTGTTGGAGGAGTTGTGAATGAATGCAATATGAAATCCGTGCTGCAGTCTGCAGGTGTACCTAATGTTGTGGCCCAGCAGCCTACCAAGTTTTGGAGAAAAATATGTTGTTTTGTAAATCAGGCTATTTCTGCTCTACCATTGGCCCACATATAAACATAGTTATTACCTAAAAAAAAGTTTTCTCCTAATCGAGCTCTTAAAATGTACACATGCAAACTAGCAGGTAACACCAAAGAACTTCTCCACCAAGCGAGTCAGAGGTTTTCCTCCTGTCACTCACACGCACTGGTGACCTGAAAAGCTGTAGCAGCAACACAGAGACCCGTTGGGAAAAAAGGTTATCAGCAAGTCAAAGGTTGTTAGCAAGTTGGCAAACAACAGATGAGCATGTCTATGGATGTTGTCATTCATCCAGGTCATTGTATTCTCAGGGCATTCAATTGATTGCCACTTGACTGGTTGGTTTGTCTGAGAAGATGTTTTGCCTCTCATCCAAGTAGGAAATGTAAAACTAGATCTGACCAATCAAATTATATGAACATGAATTAATGAAGCCTACTTGGATGAGAGGTGAAACGTCTTCCAAGACAAACAGTCCAGTTGCGATCAACTGAATGCCGTGATGAGTAGTTATTGTATTCATCCATCCTTCCATCCGTCCATTTTCAATCTACAAACGTATTAAGATGATTGAGACTTTTATTAGTAGGTTGCACTGGTGCATATCCCAGCTGACTTCTGGGTGGGGTACACTCTAGTTACCAATAGCACTTCATAGTTATACACATTTAGAGATATTAGTAATAACTTTTTGCTAGCTCTCGGTTTTTTGTGTGCCCAAAGCACTTAAATGTGCGGTTCCAATTGCTCCCAATATGCTTTTGACCAGGAGTGCCCATCGCGAGCTACCGTTCGATCTCGTAGGAGGTGTCGGTCGATCGCCGGGCATTAAAAAAAATGTACCTAAAATTATTTATCAGTCACTTGATTGACATACACCGAGGTCTTATGAGATGACTGCAGGCTGCTTTGAGCTCAGTATGAAGGAAAATATGTCTGGTATATTTCAACACAGACTCTCTCTCCCAAACACTTGCCGTCAAAATGTTAAGATGACTGCACACTTCCTGTCTTCACAATACAAATGCTGCTCCATCCTGCCTCAGTCAACAAAATAAGGGTCTCATAAATCTAGCGCACACAAGCTGGCACACAAGCTCGCGAGCTACAGAGTTAGTAAGTAAGTAGCTCACCTGCTGAAAAAGCGTTGAACTATTTATTGAACTATTATTGTAAAATTAAAATTCAAATGTTCCGTTGTGTACAGTGAGGCAGCTTTTCTATAACCGAGAAATATTGTCATGTTTTAATCCCGCAATCTCGTCACACAGAGTCACAGAGTCGCAGAGTCATCAAACTTAATGTCAAGCAACTAAGAAAACATGTTTATTTTCAAATTTGAAGATTTTTTACTTTGATTTTGTTTTGAACAAAAACATTTTGAGGGTAAGTGGTCGACTTATATTCAGGTCTACTTCGTTACAATGACTTTTATGAAAAAGTTGATTAAATAGACAAAGTTCAGACTTTTGCAGAGTACTGTTCACCATTCCCCATCAACACTGAATTAAAATATTTTAAGCACTTTAAGTACATTGACGATAGATGGACGCTTATTACACAGCAACCTATTCATAAAATATGATTGACCATCCTGTATTTGCAGTCAATCTCAGCCGCCATTTTTGTTGTTGCTTTAATTATATGTGTTTTTTGTGCCTTTGTTATCGGCCTAAACTTTTAATACCATTTTTAATTTCCTGCAGATCATTGACCGTTATAGTTTGGGCAAAATTAAATCCAGTTAGATCAGTATTGGAGCAGCTTCATGAGTTTTGATTAGAAGCAGCCTCGTCTTTTTATTTCCTCAAATTATTCCCTAGAACTACAGAATCAGTCTAATGCCTCAAAAAGAGGCGGAATAATAAAGAGAAAAGAGCAGCAAAATCACAGTAAAACATGTAGGATTTAGCACTGGACAGTAAAACAACCAAACCCAGAAAAGCACAAGGGAAGACCCTTAATTCAAACAGTGGTAATTTTCAGCAAATGGGTGCAGTTAAAAAAAAAATAGAAAAAGAGCAAGAAGGGTAAATTTCTTAGTGGACATGCCAGCACAGCTTGACGATAGCTCAAGTTGCTCGTAAACATACGGGGAAAATTTATAGTATTTTGTGCAGGGAGGGGATGGGTGGCTCATTTTAAATGAAAATGTATTTGTTTACAACAGCTGCTGTGTGCTTAACAGCTACAGTAATTAATTTTGACCCAGCAGAACTCGTCTGTCGGAGTGGGCGAGTGAGGTGCGACCAGCTCCAGTTGACACAGTGCTTGTTGTGTACATTTACAAACACACTAATCCACACGCGTATTCCATAGTGGACAATGCTATTTTAAGAACATCTGAAAATTGTGGTCAATGTGGTCTGCCACATCATTCAATGTTGTGTACTAGGCGAAGGAAAGGAGGCGACACCAAGGCAGAACTGCAGTTTAAAAAGGTTTATTCAAACCTTTGATGAATGTGTGGGGTGTGTATGCTACCACTAGTGAGTGAATGCAAATTATGTGTAGGATTAACAATGTGGGATTTACCAGAGGGTGTTGTCGGTGCGTGTTGAATGTATCTTCTGTCGAATCCAAAGGGGAAGGCGAAGAGGCAGTCAGCAGGGAGGCAAGCAGTTAGGGGCTGGAGAGAGGCAACGATGTCCGGGTCCAAGCAGGGGAAGGCAAGCAAAGATCCGAAAGGGGGTCGTGAGGCAAGACACGATCACTGAAGACACTGTGGAAGACACAAAGGATATCAAGACGGGAACGAGGAAGAGCACAAATAGGGCGCGCAAGGAACAAGGGAGGGGTGCCAGACGTGATGCTTACTCAGGGGAGATTGGCGACGTTCTGGCGAAGGTCTCATGGCTTCGCTGGGTTCTTATGCCGCTCTCTCTCGCCAGGTCCAGGTGCGCTGATGCGTGATTGCCTGCAGCCTTGTCGCTGCGTGGGCGTGCTGCGCCCAGCGCGAGCAGTGGCGTGTCCAAGTGAGCAGGCAGAGAAACACGGGTTTGAGTCCACGTCGTGACAAGTTAAAGTTAAAGTACCAATGATTGTCACACACACACATTCTCTGCATTTGACCCATGGCCCTCACCCCCTGGGAGGTGAGGGGAGCAGTGAGCAGTATCGGTGGCCACGCCCAGGAATCATTTTGATGATTTAACCCCCAATTCCAACCCTTGATGCTGAGTGCCAAGCAGGGAGGTATTGGGTCCCATTTTTATAGTCTTTGGTATGACTCGGCCGGGGTTTGAACTCACGACCTACCGATCTCAGGGCGGACACTCTAACCACTTGGCCACTGAGCAGGTTAATGTAAGTAATGCAAGTAATTTAAAGTGGCCAGCCACGTCATCCAATGTCGTCTGCAAACCTAACAACCCCCGCCCCCAAACTAAACAATCATGATTTTACTCAACAGAAAATATTATCCATTTTAAAAATTGTTTTGTTCATCAATACATCTCTTTCGCGACCATCTGGGAGATTGCCCGTTCTTTTAGCTCATTAGTCAGCACGCTGGCCCCTCACGCCCGCAACCTGGACGTGACAGAGAGAGAACGAAAACAATCGCTGAGCTGTCTGTCATTGACAGCTATTATCACCAATCATTGCATTCCGCCGTCAAAATCGGGGTCACCTGATAGGGTGGGGGCCACTTGGCTTCAGCCCAGGTAAGCCTGTGCATTAAGGCGGACCTGGCTGGACTATGACAACAACAAGAGAGACTTTCGAAGAAAAGCATGTAAAGGAGAGCAAACATGTTAAAATTTCCCTGTAAGGAGTCTCTCTGGGAAGATTAAGGCTGTCTGCATGGTTAACCGTGAGAAAACCAGAATAAGCTCACATATCGAGCGTCATCTTCGGAAACCCTCCTTCTACCTCTGGGGTACTGGGATATTATAGATTTCTCACCAAAGCTCAGTTGCCAGACCCAAAGGATTAACAGGAATTAATGAATGGGAGAATGCAAGAAAAAAGCAGCTTCAAGTCCTCACATGAACTGCAGTCCTGCTGGGATGATTGTCTTCTCCTTTCATCATCCACCATCAACCCAGTCTCAACACTTTATTCTCCATACAAAAGAGCTCATATTCGATCATTTACAACTGAGCCAAGGCATGTATCCAATCTTCTGGGGTGGTCTGATTGCAGCAGTGTGTTGTGTTGACGGCTTGATTTCAGGGCCTGTCGCTTGAGCTCCAACCTCCCCAGAAACACCTCCATATTCCCACACTTTCAATGAAGCCGAGCTGGTAATTTTCCCCGGCATTACTAGAGTCTCACGGTGTGGAGCAGAAAGCCGCGAGAGGGGGAGAGGGCGAAAAGTGGATGACAGAAAACACGATAGAGTCCAAAGTGTTAGCTGAGCTGGCCCTGACACTGACAGGAAATTGACTCGCTGACGAGCGAGGGGAAATCACCAAAGGATTTGGAGGAAGATTTTCCTGCCGAAAGCAACTTTTTGGATGGAGGATTTCATGGCAGTGCTACAAGAGCAAATATTGCTTCTGATACTCTGGTGTTTTTCAGTGTTCCCAAATTTAGTTTTGCATTACAGCAGGAGTTCTTAACCTTTTTGACCCACTCAAATAATAACACTTAATAAGTAATCTTACTCTTGATTTTAATTGTATTCAATCATTATATTTAACCTTCTTACATTTAACAACCTTGTCAAATTATATGAATCCATTTGTCAATCACAACGATTATTTAACACATCAGGCTAGTTAGAAAAATAAATACTAACATGATAAACTACAAACCCCGTTTCAATATGAGTTGGGAAATTGTGTTAGATGTAAATATAAACGGAATACAATGATTTGCAAATAATTTTCAACCCATATTCAATTGAATGCACTACAAAGACAAGATTTTTGAAGTTCAAACTCATAAACTTTTTTTTTTTTTCCGCAAATAATAATTAACTTAGAATTTCATGGCTGCAACACGTGCCAAAGTAGTTGGGAAAGGCATGTTCACCACTGTGTTACATGGCCTTTCCTTTTAACAACAGTCAGTAAACGTTTGGGAACTGAGGAGACACATTTTTTAAGCTTCTCAGGTGGAATTCTTTCCCATTCTTGCTTGATGTACAGTTTAAGTTGTTCAACAGCCCGGGGGTCTTCGTTGTGGTATTTTAGGCTTCATAATGCGCCACATATTTTCAATGGGAGACAGGTCTGGACTACAGGCAGGCCAGTCTAGTACCCGCACTCTTTTACTATGAAGCCACGTTGATGTAACATGTGGCTTGGCATTGTCTTGCTGAAATAAGCAGGGGCGTCCATGGTAACGTTGCTTGGATGGCAACATATTTTGCTCCAAAACCTGTATGTACAGTACCTTTCAGCATTAATGGTGCTTTCACAGATGTGTAAGTTACCCATGCCTTGGGCACTAATACACCCCCATACCATCACAGATACTGCTGGCTTTTCAACTTTGCGCCAATAACAATCCGGATGGTTCTTTTCCTCTTTGGTCCGGAGGACACGACGTCCACAGTTTCCAAAAACAATTTGAAATGTGGACTCGTCAGACCACAGAACACTTTTCCACTTTGTATCAGTCCATCTTAGATGAGCTCAGGCCCAGCGAAGCTAACGGCGTTTCTGGGTGTTGTTAATAAATGGTTTTCGCCTTGCATAGTAGAGTTTTAACTTGCACTTACAGATGTAGCGACCAACTGTAGTTACTGACAGTGGGTTTCTGAAGTGTTCCTGAGCCCATGTGGTGATATCCTTTACACAATGATGTCGCTTGTTGATGCAGTACAGCCTGAGGGATCGAAGGTCACGGGCTTAGCTGCTTACGTGCAGTGATTTCTCCAGATTCTCTGAACCCTTTGATGATATTACGGACCGTAGATGGTGAAATCCCTAAATGCCTTGCAATAGCTGGTTGAGAAAGTTTTTTCTTAAACTGTTCAACAATTTGCTCACGCATTTGTTGACAAAGTGGTGACCCTCGCCCCATCCTTGTTTGTGAATGACTGAGCATTTCATGGAATCTACTTTTATACCCAATCATGGCACCCACCTGTTCCCAATTTGCCTGTTCACCTGTGAGATGTTCCAAATAAGTGTTTGATGAGCATTCCTCAACTTTATCAGTATTTATTGCCACCTTTCCCAACTTCTTTCTCACGTGTTGCTGGCATCAAATTCTAAAGTTAATGATTATTTGCAAAAAAAAAAATGTTTATCAGTTTGAACATCAAATATGTTGTCTTTGTAGCATATTCAACTGAATATGGGTTGAACATGATTTGCAAATCATTGTATTCCGTTTATATTTACATCTAACACAATTTCCCAACTCATATGGAAACAGGGTTTGTACAAACAGGGACTCATAAAAAACATACTTTTTTTTCTCGTGGTGGTGAAGTCAAGAAAATTAATAGTGAATATGTTTATCAACTGAACTGTCAAAAAAAAAAGTTGTTTAAATGAAAATATAGCTTCACCACTTTAGTCATCATTTTTGTGTTAAAGGGGAACATTATCACAATTTCAGAATTGTTAAAACCATTAAAAATCAGTTCCCAGTGGCTTATTATATTTTTCAAAGTTTTTTTCAAAATTTTACCCATCACGCAATATCCCTAAAAAAAGCTTCAAAGTGTCTGATTTTAACCACCCGTCCATTTTCCTGTGACGTCACATAGTGAAGCCAACACAAACAAACATGGCGGAAAGAACAGCAAGCTATTGCTGGGACGGCGTGGCGCAGTGGAAGAATGGCCGTGCGCGACCCGAGGGTCCCTGGTTCAATCCCCACCTAGTACCAACCTCGTCATGTCCGTTGTGTCCTGAGCAAGACACTTCACCCTTGCTCCTGATGGGTGCTGGTTAGCGCCTTGCATGGCAGCTCCCTCCATCAGTGTGTGAATGTGTGTGTGAATGGGTAAATGTGGAAGTAGTGTCAAAGCGCTTTGAGTACCTTGAAGGTAGAAAAGCGCTATACAAGTACAACCCATTTATCATTTATAGCGACATTACCGGGTATATAGCACATTTAAAAACAACCCCAGTTGGCCAAAGTGCTGTGCAGACAAAAGAAACAATTTGAAACAAAAAAGGGCATATAGTGTCACATTTGCATTGTAACACAGAAGGATGGATAAAATACCGTATTTTCCGAACTGTAAGGCGCACTTAAAATATTATCGACAGTGCGCCTAATGTACGGAATAATTCTGGTTTTGCTCACTGACCTCTGAGCAATTTTATTTGGTACAGTGTTCCATTGAAAATATAGAACATTAAACATGGCGCTCAAAAATCTATCAAAATGTTTAAGTACGACTTTGGTAAGCTACGAATCCGCTCCGCTTGGTGGATTGTTGCCGCATTAAACATACGAGTATTATTATGGTGTGTGTAAGGTAAGACATATTATCTGACGTTTTGTTTTGCAATATTATGCCATAGCAACTTTTCTTACCTTACTCGGTACGGACTACAAAGGCGGACTTGCACAATTTTTCAGGATTCATGCAGATCCCAAATACAGATCAGCAGGTACCAGAAGGTAAGAAAAGTTGCTATGGCATAATATTGCAAAACAAAACGTCAGATAATATGTCTTACCTTACACACACCATAATAATACTCGTATGTTTAATGCGGCAACAATCCACCAAGCGGAGCGGCTTCGTAGCTTACCAAAGTCGTACTTAAACATTTTGATAGATTTTTGAGTGCCGTGTTTAATGTTCTATATTTTCAATGGAACACTGTACCAAATAAAATTGCTCAGAGGTCAGTGAGCAAAACCAGAATTATTCCGTACATTAGGCGCACTGTCGATAATATTTTTAAGTGCGCCTTACAGTTCGGAAAATACGGTATTTTATCCATCCTTCTGTGTTACAATGCAAATGTGACACTATATGCCCTTTTTTGTTTCAAATTGTTTCTTTTGTCTGCACAGCACTTTGGCCAACTGGGGTTGTTTTTAAATGTGCTATATACCCGGTAAGTAAATAAACTGAACTGAACTGAACACACACGCATGAATGTCATGCTCACAAAAAAACATCTTAACACTCTGAATGCACAGTCAACGTAATAGCCGCCTGCACTTCTGGCTCTATACAGTCTTTATTGTCTTGCTTCTTTGTGTAGAAGGAGAATAATGGAGGGCACAGTTAGAATTTAACCCGAAGCCTATTGAGAGCATGACAGCTGAGTTGAATGTGCGTTCAGCGCTTGCTGTAGGCAGCCATCTTCAGCGCAAGACCATCACAACAATGACAGTTTCACGGAATTACATTCCCCCCCCTTTTTTTTAAGATTGAACGTACCATTCTACCTGCCCCACTCACCTCTCATTGAGAACTAACTAACCATAGCGCCAAACTCTCCCGTGTGAAAAGAACAGACCATAGGCGGGGCTTTGTGTTTCAGTGACCCACACAGTGCTATCAGCAACACAGCCAGATGCATATATATGTGTTAATTAGGGGTGTAATGGTACCACTTAATCATGGCTCAGTATGTACCTCAGATTTAAGTTTTTTTTTGCATCTCAACAGTTGTTTTTTTCACTACAATTGGGCGAAGCCATCCTTCCACAGGCACATACCCCTTGTGTTGGAGTATAAATAGTTGGGGTTTTGGCACCAGCGGCTAGACTAGATCTGACCAATCCACGTAAGACTAGATCCGACCAATATAAGTCTATGTGCATGAACTGATGAAGCCTACTTGGATGAGAGGGGAAACGTCTTCTAAGACAAACAATCGATTGAAAGCCCTGAGAATACAACGACTTGGATGAATGAGAACATCCATAGACAAATCATAACTTGCTCAGTTTTCAACTGATTTTCAAAAGGTGTGTTATCAATGCAAAAAACATTGAATTAAAAAAATAATATTTTTACTGATGAAACCTTATTCCTATCTTAAAGGATCATGCCAGTACTTGGCCATAGCGTCGCAGGAGTACTTCCTGTTGTGAATAATTGTTATGTACATGCTCGATTGCACATACATTTTAGTTATGTGTTTATTGTTAACATATATGCTGTTCTTTGTTCCCCTGTATAGGAATAGTCCTTGTGAATACTATACTTACGTGTTTTGCGCCCTATTATTTATGTTAAATCGTCAGTGAGGACAGTCTTGTCTGTAATGAGTCTCACCTCCATGCTATTTCTTTAAATATCAGATTAAAACAAAAACAACAAGTATTGTCACTTAAACCTATATCACTCTAGAATAATTATAATTGAGAACAACATATAATTTACATGCATTCGAAATAAATGTTTAAACAGTCATTCAGATCAAGGTTAAGATAAGTGGCATAGTATTCTAGCTCCAGTGATGACCCAACACTGTCTGACTTGGAAGGACTTAAAAATACCTGTCTTGTACTGACTTAAGACTTGACTTGACCTGTCTTGTCTTCAGACTTTACTTGGGATTAAAGACTTGAAACTTTATTTAAACTTGCCATAACCATGTTCCCACCTCTGATATGATCCCCAATTATCCATTAACATGTACAGTGTGGGAACTCTGTGCACCACTGTACTGTGCCGAAAAATCTGATTACTAATACCTGTGTCCCGTTAAGATCCGAGTGTATATGTATGTATCCACAGCACAATTGTCAAACTTAGGTTCCAGAGGTCAGATCTGGCTCAAACACATCATTTACTGGGCCCCGCCACGTAATTTAAAGTGGCCTGCCATGTCATTCAATATGGTTCTCCACATCATTCAATGTGGTCTTCCACGTACGGTAATTCAATGTGGTGCGCCACATCATTTAAAGTAATTTAAAGTAGCCGGCCACATCATTCAATGTTGTCCGCAATGTCGTTCCCAACGTCATCCAATGTGGTTTTCATGTTGTTCAATGTGGTCTTCCACGTAATTTAATGCAGACTTTCATGTCCTTTATTGCGGTCTTTTACTATGTCGTCTTTCACGTCATTTAAAGTGGCCGGCCACGTCATTCAATGTGGTCTACCACGTCATTTAATGTGGTCTGCCACATCATTAAAATTGGCCCTTCAAGTCATTTAAATTATCCGGCCACGTCATTCAACGTGGTCCGCATGTCATTAATTGTGGTTTTCCACATCATTCAATGTGGTCTACCGCGTCATTCAATGTACTCTCCCACATTATTTCAATGTGGTCCGCCATATAATTTAACATGGTCTTCCACTCCATTTAATGTGGCCTGTCATGTTATTTAATGTCGCCTTCCACATCATTTGGTGTGGTTTACCAAGTCATTCGATGTTGTCTGCTACATCATATAAAGTGGTACGCCACATCATTTAAAGTGGCCTGCCAAGTCATTCAATGTGACCCTCAGAGGGCAGCCATTATTGCGATGTGGCCCTTAATAAAAACAAGTTTGATACTTCTGGTTTACAGTGAAGATGGTGGACATCAGGCAGCTTCGTCCAGATAATAACACATTTCAAACAGATGTAAGATGTGTGATTAACTTGCCATTAATCAGACGGTTATGTGACATAGTAAAACTTAATGCCATGTACTAAAACTTTAGTATATGTCATTCTGGAATTCCAATAGCTACTTGCCATGCTACGTCTTTTTGGACTATAAGGTGCACTTCAAATCCTTTAATTTTCTCTAAAATCGACAGTGCGCCTTATAACCTGGTGTGCCTAATGTATTGAATAATTCTGGTTGTGCTTACCGACCTCAAAGCTTTTTATTTGGTACATAGTGTAATGATATGTGTGACCAGTAGATGGCAGTCACACATAAGAGATACGTGTGGACTGCAAGATGACGCCAGTAAACAACACCAAAACTTTAAATGTTCCATTGAGATTATAGAACATTACACACGGCGCTCAAAAATATGTCAAAATGTTTTAGTACAACTTTGGTAAGCTATGAAGCCGCACCGCTTGACGGACTGTCGGAGCATTACGGCTACCGTAGTCAGATGTACTCTTCAACATACAAGTATTAGCAGGGTCTGTGTATAAGGACCGCAAAAAAGCACCCATTAGCAGACATATTATCTGGCAATTTGTTTTGCAATATTATGCAAAACCATTGTTTCTTACCTTCTGGTACCTGCTGATGTGTATTTGGGATCCGCATAAGTCCTGATAATTGTAGTTCGTACCGACGCCGTAAGCTTCTTCTATTTCTGTATCTTCTTGTTATGGGGCATTCATCCTCCGCTGTTGCCATTTCTAAGATAAAGTAGTGTAAAGTTATAACTTATATCTGTCAGTGGACTCGCTATGGAAGCGCTAAAAACTACCGGTGTAGTGGGTTTACATAATTCACCCATGGGACTTTAGTTACTAGAGAGTTTCGCTCGGAGGGTTTTTCACGGGACACATTTCTGACGTTGTTGTTGCAGTAGTGAGCCACGGATGAAGAGATGCTGCTCTGTTATTGATTTAGGTGAAGTCTGAATGTCATTAAAACAGTTAGCTCCATCTTTTGACACTTCTTCCACTCCCGTCCTTGCACGCTACACCGCTACAACAAAGATGATGGGGAAAACATGCTGTCAAAGGTGAGCCACGTAAATAAGACCGCCCACAGAACGGCACATCCTGAAACAACTGTTAGAAAGCAACTTGAAGATGGTCTATAAAACATAATCTATGCCAGTGTTTTCCAACCTTTTTTGAGCCAAGGCACATTTTTTGCGTTGAAAAAATCTGGAGGCACACCACCACCAGAAATCCTTAAAAAAACGAAACTCAGTTGTCAGTAAAAAGTTGTCGTAATTGTTGGATATGACTTTAAACCATAACCAATCATGATATCACTATAGCTCTTGTCTCAAAGTAGGTGTACTGTCATGACCTGTCACATCACGCCCTGACGTATTTTGAGTTTGTTGTTTTCCTGTGTAGTGTTTCAGTTCTTGTCTTGCGCTTCTATATTAGTGGCTTTTTCTCTTTTTTTGGTATTTTCCTATAGCAGTTTCATGTCTTTCTTTGAGCAATATTTCCTGCATCTACTTTGTTTTAGCAATCAAGATTTCAGTTGTTTTTATCCCTCTTTATAGGGACATTGTTGATTGTCATGTCATGTTCGGATGTACTTTGTGGATGCTGTCTTTGCTCCACAGTAAGTCTTTGCTGTCATCCAGCATTCCGTTTTTGTTTACTTTGCAGCCAGTTCGGTTTTAGTTTCGTTATGCATAGCTTTCCCTAAACTTCAATGCCTTTTCTTAGGGGCACTCACCTTTTGTTTATTTTTGGTTTAAGCATTAGACACCTTTTTACCTGCATGCTTCCTCCCGCTTTCCGATATCTACAAAGCAATTGGCTACCGGCTGCCACCTGCTGATATGGAAGAGCTCTAGACAGCACCGACACTCAACAACACATAATTTGCAGACTATAATTACTGGTTTGCAAAAAATATTTTTTAACCCAAGTAGGTGAAATCAGATAATCTCCCACGGCACGCCACACTGTATCTCACGGCACACTAGTGGTTGAAAAACACTGATCCATGCAACATTTTGACCAAAGAACCACCATTACATGTTATGTAGACCACAAAAAAGTGTTTTAAATTTAGAAAAAAATCATCACCTTTAAAGCACCTTTTAATCTATTTTTAATTAAAATAAACCTGAATAGACCCGCTAATCGGCAGTGCGCCTTATAATCCGGTGCGCCCTGTAGTCCGGAAAATACGGTATGTAAAAACATTTTGCTGTATATGTCTCAAACATGATGATGCAAATCTTGTTTGCACTTATGGCAAATTGCTGTAGTAGCTCATGCACATTATAATGACCAATGGTCTAATTAGATGCTGCCATCAAAAGAAAAAAAGGGACAGAAAGAAAGTGGCTGCCTTTGACTACACTACATAAGAGTCATTGATGTGAAATTGCAGTTATTGTAAGTCCTCTCCAGGTATATATAAGTGTAATTTCTTTCCGAGCTCCCTTAAGCGTCTGTCTGTAAACTTTTCAATCATGGTAATCAAAAATAATGCCTGGGTTATTTACAGCAGCCTCAACTAAATAATATGCTGGTCTTTTTATATTTTTTCTCTTCAAAGGTTTTTTTCAACTCATTTAAATGTAATCAACAGAGCCCGCAGAGAAACCGTAAAACAGCAATGTTAAACAAATCTGTTGTAAAGCCTCGGCAAACTTTCTCAATGCAACATTGTATTAATCAGTGTGTGTTATAGGCGCACAAACATGCTCTCCCCCTCTCCCGCGCGTAAAGTGTGTTTTATCTTATCAGGAAGCCAGCCGGGGGAAAACGACAACATAGACGTATGAGGTAATGTAGGCAATCTAGAGTAAACACAGGTAGGCGGTAGCGGCGCCATCAGGATTATTAACTCAGGCGGCTGTCACTGTTTTTGACTGTTGACTTTCAATGTCCTCTTCCAAGCTCTCGTATAGGAAAGTGCATCTTTATATTGCGGCCCAGAAAATGTTATTTGTCCCACTCTCAGTCTCACGGTTTTGGCTCTGAGGGATTGTTCGGTTGGATTTAGTTGTGGGCACTTTCTGATCTGTGCTCTGCCCTTCTTGAATGGTACAATCACAAAGATAAAATGAGCTCCTTACTTTAGGGCAGGGATTTAGTTTCCCTTTATTATAGGCCCCTTGGTGCTATTTTAAAAAATCTTTTTTACTGTTCAAGGCTATATGCAGTGGTATGATATGACACTAACTTGTCTCTTTCTTTGTCAGAATTGGAAGCTTACTGTATATTTCTGGTCAGTGGGATTTTTTTACATTTGGGTTTCCTATTTGCATTTTGTGATTTTATATACACAGTACATCCACCCACCCATTTTTCTCTCCATCAGAATCAGATTTATTGTTCAAGTATGTATAACACACAAGGAATTCGACTTGGTAGACTGTGCTCTCTTTGTTCAATGCGAGAAACAAAGAAAAACGCAACAACTACACACAGTTTTATTCTTTTAAGTGGTTCTCAAGGAAAACTGCACCTTTTTTGGAATGTGGTCCATCAACCACAATCCCTCTGTTTGACAAGAACACATGTCTTTCCTCACAAAGTCTGCCATGATTAGTGGTATAAATAAATAAATAAATGTACCCAAGAAAGAAGTGATGGTCAGGCTTAAAATGACCAAAATACTAAGTTATACATTGTATCATGAATGTGCTATTATAGCATTACATAATACTTACAGTAATTGTATAAAACATTTTTGGAGGTTTTTTAGACAGCCTTTTAGGTGAAACAGATGAATTCCCATTACATACACCGTTAGCTGCATTTTTTATTTTAATTGTTTACTATTTAGAGTGCACAGTAAAGGGAAACAAAACTTGTGTCCTTTCTCACATAAGGATTGTGGATGATGGGCAAAATACCCCCCAATTTATTTTCCTTGAATTTGACTTGATATAGCTGAAGCCAACAATAACAACTCCTAATAGTTAACATAGATTCTGACATATTCTGCAATATTAACTAATACATAATATTAATTGATTATCGGTTATGCAGTGCGCAATACCGGGGTAGAGCGTAATGCACGTTAGGTGTTAGGTACACTTCAGGGGATCACCTGAAGAGCAGAGAAACCTGCAAAACAGGCTTGTAGGGATGAAATAGCCTCTGTGTTTTTTCCTGACCTAATGTATATATATATACAGTATATATATATATATATGTATATATACATATATATAATGTTTATATGTACAGTGTATATATATATATATACATATATAATGTTTATATGTACAGTGTATGTATGTATATATATATATATATATATATATATATATATATATATATATATATATATATATATATATGTGTGTATATATTTATATATATATGTATTTATAATTTATATGTATTTATTTATGAAACATATGTTTTTTGTTAACATGTTAAAGGTGTTTAATAAAAATACAAGCATGTTTAACACATGTATCATGTTGTAATTGTATGTCTGTTCGAAATAAAGTCAAACCATAACCATAACATATAGATTCCTTTCTTTCACTAAGACAAAAATATGAGTTGGTGTATTACCTTAATTCTGATGACTTGCATTGATTGGAATCAGACATGATTCACATTAGTGTTGATAACGTCCACATTTTCAAATTTACATTGTGGAGGTGAAAAAAAGTCCCTCTTTCTGTCCAAAACTACATGAAAGTGGTTGGTTTTTGGCATCTTATTTGTCCAGTTTCCATACTCGTATACTTAACAAGAAATACATTGACGGCGAACTCCGTAGCTTGTAGCTTGTGTGCGCTAGCTTTCTGAGACTCTTATTTTGTTAGCGCAGGTAGGATGGAGCAGCACTTTTATTGTGAAGACAGGAACTGTGCGGCTGGTCTTTAGGCTTTAGACGGCATCTACGGCGCGAGAGTCTGTTGAAATAAAAAGTAATTCTCGCCTTCCTGTCAGTCATTTTTTTCTTAATACTGAGCTCACAGCAGCCAGTGTCATCTCACAAGATCCTTAGGTGCTACGGATGTCAATCAAGTGACGATTGATGTTCACAAATTTTTAGGACAATTTTTTGAATGCCTGGCTGGCATCGACTGAAAACACCCTCCGCGATCGACCGGTAGCTCGCGATCGACGTAATGGGCACCCCTGTTCTAGGACAACCTGAACAATTCAGTTGCGATCGAGTCAATGCCCTGAGAAGACAATGACCTGAATGGATGAGAATATTCACAGGCATGCCTAATACCAGATCTACTTCTGCGGCTTCAAGGCGGCTGCTTTGCACCATCTCTGTAAATAAAGGCTACTGTGTAAATCTGCTCAACCAATAAGTGACCAGCAAAGATTTACCAACGTGTTTTCGTCTCACCACGTTTATGGAACCCCCGATAACCACGTTTTGAAATAGTTTCTGATACTATTTGCAATGTTCTCTTCATAAATAGTTATGATTACCATGATGAGATGAATATTATGTGATTTTCAATACGATTTGAGACGTTTATCAAAATCTATCTAAACACTTTTATATTTGTACATTGTTTGGATCATATTAGTACATCGTTTGACTTCTTTGCTTAATTCATTCCATAATTCACTTCCACCTTCTGATATGCTAAAGGTCTTAAGTGTTGAACGTGCATACAAATGTTTCAGATCAGATTTTTCTATAAAATTAATAATTTTGTCTTTTGTTGAGAATCATTGTTGTACATTCTTTGGTAGTAGGTTATAGTTTGCTTTGTGCACAATTTTAGCTGTTTGCAAACGCACCGAATCATTGAATTTTGGTATTACGATAATATGTAGACTATACTGTAGATTGATTGTCAGTCAATCGCATTGCATTTGTGAATAGTGCATTGAGTGCTATGTGTACCTCTACACTATTAAAGTAGAAAGCTGTCCTAGCTGTCCTCCCTCGCGCTCCCTTTTCAGGACGCCGTATTTATGGCGGCAGTAAACACACAAAAGCCCTCTTTTGTCATTGATTGGGTGCGTTTTATATTTGGACTCACAGGAAGGGCTATCATAGGTACAGCTGGGACCGTGCGGTGGACATTTTACACAGTCCCTGCTAAATCCTGTAAGAAGGATTGCTTTCAGGAGGTCTGGCGTCCGTCTCTGCGCGATATGAAATCATTTTAGTTTCGGCCCTTTCAGCCAACAGCGAATGCCTGGGCACACCTTCAAAGTTTGGTGATTTAATTATCCAGTCTGTTTATTTGATGTTTAAACTCTGCACCTGATAACACAGTGAATTATTATGCCGCAAAGGACGTTTGCAGTTAGTAAATGGCTTTGTTTTGCAGTCTAAATTAGCAACTTGGTGCATTCAAAGAGCATTGTCTGGCAACGTGAGGTGTTTCCAATTAATACAAGAACAGAGATTTTGCTTATTTTTGGGATAGATTACTCTTTTATTTTCTCTGGAAACTCCAGAGACCGGTGATTGATGACCGAATGTGAAATGGAAGTTAAGTGGCCAGAGTGTCCCAAAAGTTTGCCTTCACACTGCCCTCACTGAAGAAAGACAGCTAATACAGGAAGAAGTGTTTTAGCGCGAGTGTCAAAAAGCACATTCATGGTTGTGATTAAATCACGCTCTGGTCGCGTGCCTAATGAAACCAGTTTAAATGGACAGCAGCCGGCCATGACTCACATCTCTTCTCGACTGCATTAATATTCTGCCGCTGAATCAGTTATGCTCAGTCATCCCCGCCTCAGTCCCACATACACATGAACTCCGCTTAATATTGTCAACTGTGTTTAATTTAATCACTTCCCTTCACCAAGTATGCAGCTCAGTCAACAGCAGAGACAGCTCAGTGACCCACACTGAAAGAATCTGCCATATATATGACGTTGCCAGGCTTTTAAACACTTGTAGCCAGTTCTACAAAAGGTTTGTGTGTACTAAAACACGTGCAAACTTGATAGCGCACGCAAAGCTGATCTACTAAACTTGTGCGCAGCGGTTTGCATCTCTTAAATGAACAAAATAAGGAGCGCAATCCATTTAGCGTGTCTGTTTTCATGGCTATACAGAATGTATGAACAAACCCTGTTTCCTTATGAGTTGGGAAATTGTGTTAGATGTAAATACAAACGGAATACAATGATTTGCAAATCCTTTTCAACCCATATTCAATTAAATGCACTACAAAGACAACATATTTGATGTTCAAACTCATAAACTTTTTTTTTTTTTTTGCAAATAATAATTAACTTAGAATTCCATGGCTGCAACATGTGCCAAAGTAGTTGGGAAAGGGCATGTTCACCACTGTGTTACATGGCCTTTCCTTTTAACAACACTCAGTAAACCTTTGGGAACTGAGGAGACACATTTTTTAAGCTTCTCAGGTGGAATTATTTCCCATTCTTGCTTGATGTACAGCTTAAGTTGTTCAACAGTCCGGGGGTCTCCGTTGTGGTATTTTAGGCTTCATAATGCGCCACACATTATCAATGGGAGACAGGTCTGGACTACAGGCAGGCCAGTCTAGTACCCGCACTCTTTTACTATGAAGCCACGTTGATGTAACACGTGGCTTGGCATTGTCTTGCTGAAATAAGCAGGGGCGTCCATGGTAACGTTTCTTGGATGGCAACATATGTTGCTCCAAAACCTGTATGTACCTTTCAGCATTAATGGCGCCTTCACAGATGTGTAAGTTACCCATGTCTTGGGCACTAATACACCCCCATACCATCACAGATGCTGGCTTTTCAACTTTGGGCCTATAACAATCCGGATGGTTCTTTTCCTCTTTGGTCCGGAGGACACGACGTTCACAGTTTCCAAAAACAATTTGAAATGTGGACTCGTCAGATCACAGAACACTTTTCCACTTTGTATCAGTCCATCTTAGATGAGCTCAGGCTCAGCGAAGTCGACGGCGTTTCTGGGTGTTGTTGATAAACGGTTTTTGCCTTGCATAGGAGAGTTTTAACTTGCACTTACAGATGTAGCGACCAACTGTAGTTACTGACAGTGGGTTTCTGAAGTGTTCCTGAGCCCATGTGGTGATATACTTTACACACTGATGTCGCTTGTTGATGCAGTACAGCCTGAGGAAAGTCACGGGCTTAGCTGCTTACGTGTCGTGATTTCTCCAGATTCTCTGAACCCTTTGATGATATTACCCACATATGCGGTCCTCTCCAAGGTTTCTCATAGTCATTACATCGACGTCCCACTGGGGTGAGTTTTTCCTTGCCCTTATGTGGGCTCTGTACCGAGGATGTCGTTGTGGCTTGTGCAGCCCTTTGCGACACTTGTGATTTAGGGCTATATAAATAAACATTGATTGATTGATTGATTGATGCTGATCATCAGAAGGCCCACAATACATGGAGGAGAAAATGCTAAAGTATCGTCATTTATTATCATAAATCATTCAGCACACACAATGTGATTTATCTAAACTAAAACTGTTCTGCGGGCACTATTTTGCATCTGAAATGTAAATGCAAACTGGCACAGTTACACAAATGGCTGTGAAAAAACAGGGGATCACTCTGCAAAGACAGTTGATGGACAGGTAAGCCTGCGTCCTACGTGTGTCAACATTTTCAGGCTATCAAAAGATAAATATAGTTGACATATCTATTCAGCAGTATCATTTTATAATTTTATAGCTGCAATTGATGCTTGTTTTTGATGGCGTTTGCTTTGCCATTTAGAAGAACACGTCTTACAATACGCATTTAATTGTTTGTATTATTCCAGACACATGGCTGCTTTGCTGTGCCTTCCTGTAGTGCGAGCTGTCAGTGTGCTTAAAATAGTTTCTGTTGTCTAGGTTGTGTTTCTATATTTCATAAAAGGTGGTAAATATTATACAAACCCCGTTTCCATATGAGTTGGGAAATTGTGTTAGATGTAAATATAAACGGAATACAATGATTTGCGAATCATTTTCAACCCATATTCAGTTGAATATGCTACAAAGACAACATATTTGATGTTCAAACTGATAAACATTTTTTTTTTTGCAAATAATCATTAACTTTAGAATTTGATGCCAGCAACACGTGACAAAGAAGTTGGAAAAGGTGGCAATGAATACTGATAAAGTTGAGGAATGCTCATCAAACACTTATTTGGAACATCCCACAGGTGAACAGGCAAATTGGGAACAGGTGGGTGCCATGATTGGTTATAAAAGTAGATTCCATGAAATGCTCAGTCATTCACAAACAAGGATGGGGTGAGGGTCACCACTTTGTCAACAAATGCGTGAGCAAATTGTTGAACAGTTTAAGAAAAACCTTTCTCAACCAGCTATTGCAAGGAATTTACGAATTTCACCATCTACGGTCTGTAAAATCATCAAAGGGTTCAGAGAATCTGGAGAAATCACTGCATGTAAGCAGCTAAGCCTGTGACCTTCGATCCCTCAGGCTGTACTGCATCAACAAGCGACATCAGTGTGTAAAGGATATCACCACATGGGCTCAGGAACACTTCAGAAACCCACTGTCAGTAACTACAGCTGGTCGCTACATCTGTAAGTGCAAGTTAAAACTCCTATGCAAGGCGAAAACCGTTTATCAACAACACCCAGAAACGCCGTCGGCTTCGCTGGGTCTGAGCTCATCTAAAATGGACTGATACAAAGTGGAAAAGTGTTCTGTGGTCTGACGAGTTCACATTTCAAATTGTTTTTGGAAACTGTGGACGTCGTGTCCTCCGGACCAAAGAGGAAAAGAACCATCCGGATTGTTATAGGCGCAAAGTTGAAAAGCCAGCATCTGTGATGGTATGGGGGTGTATTAGTGCCTCAGACATGGGTAACTTACACATATGTTAAGGCGCCATTAATGCTGAAAGGTACATACAGGTTTTGGAGCAACATATGTTGCCATCCAAGCAACGTTACCATGGACGCCCCTGCTTATTTCAGCAAGACAATGCCAAGTCTTGTGTTACATCAACGTGGCTTCATAGTAAAATAATGCGGGTACTAGACTGGCCTGCCTGTAGTCCAGACCTGTCTCCCATTGAAAATGTGTGGCGCATTATGAAGCCTAAAATACCACAACGGAGACCCCCGGACTGTTGAACAACTTAAGCTGTACATCAAGCAAGAATGGGAAAGAATTCCACCTGAGAAGCTTAAAAAATGTGTCTCCTCTGTTCCCAAACGTTTACTGAGTTTTGTTAAAAGGAAAGGCCATGTAACACAGTGGTGAACATGCCCTTTCCCAACTACTTTGGCACGTGTTGCAGCCATGGAATTCTAAGTTAATGATTATTTGCAAAAAAAAAATAAAGTTTATGAGTTTGAACATCAAATATCTTGTCTTTGTAGTGCATTTAACTGAATATGGGTTGAAAAGGATTTGCAAATCATTGTATTCCGTTTATTTTTACATCCAACACAATTTCCCAACTCATATGGAAACGGGGTTTGTAGATGTGTGCTGCTTGATCAACAACATTGCAAAACAGCAAAGTTTGGAGAGCATGACAACGTGAATGTGCAGTAAATGAGTGTCTCCACGGGCACATAATACCATTAGTACACACAAAAACCCCATTCAAATAGGGCGGTCTGTGCCACTTTTGCACTTATCAATTGTATACCAGACTGAGTAGATCACCTTTAACACACCCATTAATAATTCACACAATTTTATAGTTTGTACACGCTATTTAGCAAATGTTATTTGGATATTAGTAGGATATTGGATATTACTCTGAAAGATAAAGAGTGATGAAATGGTATTTTTCTTAGCTTTCTTATGCAGTTATAAGAGGGGTTAAGTTAGTGCGTCACAATTATTTTTTGTCACCCCCCCTCCCTTTGGGGACATCATTTTGATTTTGAATAAATATGATTGAGAACCTGATAATATTTATGAATGTATTTATTTATGTGTGCAAACGCAGCACGTTGGCACAAGGGTTAGTGCGTGTGCCTCACAATTCAAACGGTCCTGAGTTCAATCCCCGGGCTCGAGGTCTTTCTGTGTGGAGTTTACATGTTCTCCCCGTGACTACGTTGGTTCCCTCCAGGCACTCCGGCTTCCTCCCACCTCCAAAGACATGCACCCAGGGATAGGTTGATTGGCAACACTAAATTGGCCCTAGTGTGTGAATGTGAGTGTGAATGTTGTCCGTCTTAATGTGTTAGCTCTGTGATGAGGTGGCGACTTGTCCAGGGTGTACCCCGCCTTCCGCCCGAATGTAGCTGGGATAGGCTCCAGCCACCGCCGCAACCCCGAGAGGGACAAACGGAGGTGGTACAAACCACTCTTTGAGTTGCTGGTACCACCAAGCTGAAGACTTGTGTATTGTTTCCTCACGCCCCCTGACACTTTATCGTATACTTACATATACTTTGTCATATTCCCTGCTTGAGTATGTTGATTAGTTTCAGCAGTGCTGCCACCAAGCTGTAGGTTTGTGTATCGTTCAAGAATTAAAATAGACGCTAACACTGGAAGTCCCTTGTCTCTCAGCCCCCTGACATCTCACCACGCTACCACCCCTACTATTACGGATTAAGCAATCAATTTATCTTTTGGAACCAGGAAAGCAATTTAATATTATATAGTTTAGATTATGTTTTGTTGGTGTATAGATTAAGAGTATGTAGTTGGCCTAAACTAAACTAAATTGTTCTAGCGTCCATATTTGTAATTGTTTGTCTTTCATTACGTTTTACTACTGTTACTGTATGTACAAACCTGTACTGCATCAACGTAATTTCCCCATTGTGGGATGAATAAAAGTATATCCTATCTTTTCATCCATCCATCCATTTCCTACCGCTTGTCCCTTTCGGGGTCGCGGGGGGTGCTGGAGCCTATCTCAGCTGCACACAGGTGGAAGGCGGGGTACACCCTTGACAAGTTGCCACCTCTTCGCAGGGCCAACACAGATAGACAGACAACATTCACACTCACATTCACACACTAGGGCTAATTTAGTGTTGCTAATCAACCTATCCCCAGGTGCATGTCTTTGGAGGTGGGAGGAAGCCGGAGTACCCGGAGGAATCCCACGCAGTCACGAGTAGAACATTCTAACTCCACACAGAAAGATCCCGAGCCCGGGTTTGAACTATCCTAAACCTCGCAAAGAAAAGGAGGGTGGAACCAAGCGTCTTTTTGTGTTTTTCTCGCCATTTCCCGGACTAAATTGGCTGCCGTAGTGTACCAAATTGTCGTATTATCCTTCTACTATCAAGGTGAGAGGCATTATTTATGATCTACAAAAAACTTCCTCAAGCTCCAACACGAGAAAGAAGCTCACCAACTGATGATGTCCACATAGCCAGACACCTCCCTTTGGCTCCATTGTAAGCAGATTTTTATTTACGTTTATTTACGAATTAGAATGCATTAAGAAAAAAATACATCCGTCGTGTTGTCTTTCATATAATTGTGAACGATAGGCAGTACAGTTCCCCCTTTTAGAAGTTTTACTTCTATTTGGTTTCGATTGTGAGAGGAGGTGCTCGGAACGAGACGAAGCGAGAATGGACAAATGTGTGTGTGTCCAAAACACAAGCTTAGGTTGACTTTTAGTTTCATTGGACAACACCCAAACAAGTTCACCAGGGAAGGCCAGGCAAGGAAGACAAGACAGTGAGCAGAGGGACAATCGAGAAAGAACGTGCCAGACTTTGTAGGGCACGGTCTTCTCTCCGGCGCTGCTTTCGCTACTGTTTGTACTTACCGTATTTTTCGGACTATAAATCGCAGTTTTTTTCATAGTTTGGCCGGGGGTGCGACTTATACTCAGGAGCGACTTATGTGTGAGATTATTAACACATTACCGTAAAATATCAAATAATATTATTTAGCTCATTCACGTAAGAGACAAATACCCAGAACACTTTGCAGCACTAACTCTTCCGGGACGCTACAAGGTGTGTGTGTGTGTGTGGGGGCGGAGGTTGTATTTTGTAGCGTCCCGGAAGAGTTAGTGCAGCAAAGGGTTCTGGGTATTTGTTCTGTTGTGTTTATGTTGTGTTAAAGTGCAGATGTTCTCCCGAAATGTGTTTGTCATTCTTGTTTGGTGTTGATTTAACAGTGTGGCGTATATTTCTAACAGTTTTAAAGTTGTTTATACGGCCACCCTCAGTGTAACCTGTATCGCTGTTGATGAAGTATGCGTTGCATTCACGTGTGTGTGCGTACAGAAGCCGCACATATCTTGTGACTGGGCCGGCACGTTGTTAGAATGGATGAAAAGCGGACGTGACGACAGCTCGTAGAGGACGTTAAAGTCAGTGCCTTTAAGGCACGCCCCCAAGACTGTGGTCCGGGTGGACTACGAGATATAATGACTGATGAACACCTTCGTTCGATAATGGTTGCCTCAGCTCAAAGCCTGAGCCCCGACATTAATGAACTAGCATCCAAGAAAAGATGCCAGGTATCTGGCTTGGGCAGTGTGTTGCAAACAAAGCAGTTTAAAGTCCTGAATGGTTGTTTTATTCATTGTTATTTTATTTTCAAAATTATTAGCCTGTGGAAAAAGTTAATGTTGATATTTACCTCAGAAGGCTGCAAATAGAAAAGAGGCATTCAATGTTTATTTAAATTGTATTTGATATGCCATTGATATTTTTTAATTATTATTATTATTATTTGAAACTCGATTTTGCATGTCACTATAAAGTTATATAAGCCTTGCTTGTTCAATATTCAATGCAAAACTTGTTTGGGTCCCTATTAAAAGGTTAATTTGTTCAACCTTGGCCCGTGGCTTTGTTCAGTATTAAATGTTGGCCCACTCTGTATTTGAGTTTGACACCCCTGGACTAGACGTATAAGATTTCATGGGATTTAGCGATTAGGAGTGACATATTGTTTGGTAAACATATAGCATGTTCTATATGTTATAGTTATTTTAATGACTCTTACCATAATATTACATAATATTATATTACATAATATTATTATAATATGTTAACATACCAGGCACGTTCTCAGTTGGTTATTTATGCGTCATATAACGTACACTTATTCAGCCTGTTAACTAATCTTTATTTATTTTAAATTGCCTTTCAAATGTCTATTCTTGGTGTTGGGTTTTATCAAATAAATGTCCCCAAAAAATGCGACTTATATATGTTTTTTTCCTTCTTTATTATGCATTTTCGGCCGGTTCGGCTTATACTCCGGAGCGACTTATACTCCGAAAAATACGGTACTCCGTTTGTAGAACACATTTCCAACTTCAATTCTAGTCCCTCACCTTATTCAGACAAGCCATAAGAACAAAAGAACCTGAGAGAACTTCACTCCTTTAAAAGGGTAGATCTGAACAACAGCAATGTCTTGAATACACTAACATGGAAATGTAATTGACTAAGTCATGAATGAAGCACCCACGCAGTATTATGACACTATCGATTACCTTATAACGTCTGACAAATGGAGTGTGCTCTTAAGGACTATTTTACAGCATCCCTGCGAACTGACTTGTGACGCAGGCTTACATTGAATATACATTTTTCACCACTTCTTTTTGCCACATTAATCAATGAGATGACATTGTGAGGGTGGCAACAATGAAAGCGGTAATCTTTTTGAAATGTAGTATGATGGTATGTGATATATGTGCTGCCTCAGCAATTCAAATGAATCCTTGTTCAGCTAGAGCTAAATCTCCAGCAATCTCATAGTTACTCAAGAGATCTCAAGAAGTCATTGGGGATTTTCTTCATCACCGCAAAAGGCCTTATGCACTCAAAGATAAATGTGCAGGCAGGCAAGAGCCGGGTAACTGAATGAACGAACCAAGACCGGGGGACAGATGAGCCAACAAGACTGGACAGAAACTCGTCACAATACCAGAATTTCAGTACTCCATACCAATGCCACGATACTCGATATTTATTCGTTTCCACGATAAAAATAAAAAACTGAACCCGTGTACGTAAAAACTGTTTGAAACTGTCAATCATTTGTGATCACTGTGGTTCAACATTATTTGCGCAGAATTTTAAATTGCAGTACCAGCTGACAAGATCAGTATTCTGCCTGTAGCCTCCCAGTATATCAGACATAATAACATTGTGGTTATACTGTAAATATGGTCACAAATAAAATGTTTCTCGTCATATTACCCCTTTTTGCTCTATTTCTCCATTTTTATTTTTTTATTTTTTTTACAATGTACAACTGGTCCACACTTTGAACACCGCTGGTTTTAAGTATTTCAGATGTTCAAAGTTTTGCCAAATGACGTTGTCTTTAAGCGGTGTCTTCTAAACACTTATATTACACTTGGGGCGGTATAACTCGGTTGGTAGAGCGGCCGTGCCAGCAACTTGAGGGTTGCAGGTTCGATCCCCGCTTCCGCCATCCGAGTCACTGCCGTTGTGTCCTTGGGCAAGACACTTTACCCACCTGCTCCCAGTGCCACCCACACTGGTTTAAATGTAACTTAGATATTGGGTTTCACAATGTAAAGCGCTTTGAGTCACTTGAGAAAAAACACTATATAAATGTAATTCACTTCACTTCACTTCACTTATGGAAGTAATAAAGGTTGGGTTGCAAGGAGGTTGTGGTAGTTTTCTGAACGTAATGCAGAATGCACACTCCCTGGGCCTGTGTAGAGAAAATCAAAAATGTTTATTAACTGGACTTGATCTGCTTCACTAGATTATAACTATTAGGGAAAAAGTCATAATGTTTTGCAATTTAAGTCATAATTTTACTTGGGTAACTTAATATTTTGATCCCACACAGTGTCTTTGTTCTCATAATTTTACTGCTATATCCCACTCATAAAAAAAATCCATAAATACACAGCATTATTAATGCCATTCTATGACAAAACTCTCATAATATTATATTTTTTTATTCCCTCCTTCCCACTTGTACATATTAGTTTTAGTGACTGACAGTGATAGTGTACATTCTAAAGATTAAAATATGTTTTGCTTTGTTGTTGTTTTGTTACAACTGCAGCACAGAGAGGCTTTAAAGCTGGAGAAAAAAGCTAAAGCCACAGAGGATCATACAGGATGAATCTTTGTGTAATCCTTTGTATTTTCAAAAAACTTGCATTGATTCAAGAATGTTCTTTAATATTTCCTTGGTATTTCACTCAGACTATGAAATACTGGCAGCTTTTAAAGATGTGCTTTGTTATTGTCCCAGAAAATATTTTCTAAAGAGAAAAAAAAACTTTCAGTTTTGTACATGCCTTATATTTTAACAGCTAAGGTCACTAATGCATGGTGCATGGTCTACAAAACCAAATAACCGCTTATTAGCGTTAATTAATGCCAGGTTAAAAACATTGTCATTGACAGCTGTGGCTTTAGATAATCTAATTTATTTATTTTTAGTCATGCAACAAATGACAGAAACTGCATTTGAAGTATCATAAGTAGTCAACATCCAGCAGTTTTAGCTGCCTCTGCATGTGCTTTAAAATGTTGGATGCACTACTTAACTGTGAGGGTGAAACCTATGCATGTTAAACTTACCGTACTATTGTTTACAATTAATTATTCACTAGTATTAATGCTGACAGAGCAGTTGATTTTAATGTATATGCTTGTTATCCATATTTGCATATTGGTGAACATTTGCAACAATACAAGTGTAAATATGGCATATTTTAGCAAAACTGCTAGCTTCCATCTGTCAGATAACAGAACAATAGTAAATACAAGGGAACAAACAAAAACAAAATGCAAAAAAAGAGGATAAACTCGACAGGCTAAAAGTGGTCGCAGACTCTATTTATTTCCATTGACTGTTTTAGGATTTGTTTTGAATGTTGTATGTGTGTGGTAGGGATGTTCCGTTCCGATCAAGGTTTTTTTGCTCCCCATTCCGATACTGATCATTCCATGAGTGAGATCGGCCATTACAGATGCTAATCACATGTATTAATTATACATGATTGAATGTATTTATGGTGAGTGTTATTGACATTGGCATACTTGCCAACCCTCCCGGATTTTCCGGGAGACTCCCGAAATTCAGCGACTCTCCCGAAAACCTCCCGGGACAAATTTTCTCCCGAAAATCTCCCGAAATTCAGGCGGAGCTGGAAGCTACGCCCCCTCCAGCTCCATGCGGACCTGAGTGACGTGTCGACAGCCTGTATTCACGTCCGCTTTCCCACAATATAAACAGCATGCCTGCCCAAACACGTTGTAACTGTAGAATGATCGAGGGCGAGTTCTTGGTTTCTTATGTGGGTTTATTGTTAGGCAGTTTCATTAAAGTCCTCCCAGCGCGGTAACAACACACAACAACAGAAGTCATGTTTTATTCTACCGTAAAGCAGTTCGTCTGCCGTAAACAGCAATGTTGTTGTAATATATTGAGTTGGAGGCAATAACCAGGCGAGGTGATGAAGTACGTCTCTTTACTGTAGACTTCAGAACAGACTCACACACTTGACGTCAGGTGCGCATAGACTTCAGAACAGACTCACACACTTGACGTCAGGTGCGCAACACCACGTAAATCGTTGGCCAACCAAAAAGTAACCCCAGTACGCTATAGCCAACATTCACCAGGAGATGGCAACAGACAAACATAGATCACTCTATTACATTCCTCCCCTTTTAGAATTGTAGAAGTTACACAAAATAAATAAACAACCCAACCAAAAAATGCAGCAGCTCAATTAAAAAACTGTACTCAAGCCACATTCTTTTTTTTTTTTTAGTACTGAACTCTTAACCCTCATTTGTAAACAATAACATGTTTATTATACAAACAGTATTTGTACACCTTTAACACAGATTTTTATACTGTCTTCAGAGATTCAGTTTTTTTGGTGGTACTTGAAACCTTTCTGGGTACCTGCGAAAGGGTGTTCAGCATGGTTAGAAAAATAGTGACAGAGAATAGAACAAGGATGGACAATTCAACCCTTAACTCAACAATGAGTAGATGAGTGTTATGTGTGTGTATATGTGTAAATAAATGAACACTGAAATTCAAGTATTTCTTTTATTTATACATATATATATATATATATATATATATAGCTAGAATTCACTGAAAGTCAAGTATTTCTTATATATATATATATATATATATATATATATATATATATATATATATATATATATGAAATACTTGACTTGGTGAATTCTAGCTGTAAATATACTCCTCCCCTCTTAGCCACGGCCCCAACCACATACCCCCCCCCCCCCCCCCCCCCGACCACGCCCCCCACCCCCCACTCCCCCACCTCCCGAAATCGGAGGTCTCAAGGTTGGCAAGTATGGACATTGGTCAATAGCATATTAATATTGGTGAGTTCTATATCAACAGAATAGTCACAATAGTTCCTTATTGTCTTATTTTTCACTATTTTTTTTAGCAAAACAAAGTCAATAGTACACAGTTATTAAACAAAAGCAACAACTATTTCAACATCCATCCATCCATTTTTCTACCGCTTGTCCCTTTATACTTATTTAGATCCTTTGGTTTTTGCCTTCAGTGTCTTTCTGTGTCCAGGGAACTATTCCATGTTTTGTAAACTTAAAAAAAGATGATTTTGAGAAAATAAAACTCTTAACCTAATCACTCTAGTATTAATTATACAATGGTACTACCCTTGGTATCAACACCACCAATTTATGGATCGATTGCCCTCTTAGTGCTGACACCAATAGTGGCTGTTATATTATCCTCTCCTTAGACTCCTAATAATCTATTGTTAATTTCCTGTTAATAGCTGCCTACTTTCTGCTTCCTAAACTTTACTAAGCATGTATTGCATGGTGTTTTTTAAAACTAGCTTAGCATGCTCGGTCCTGGCTTCCTCTCTGTGTGTCACATGTTTAGCCTCCTTTTCCAATGATAATGAAACTTAAAATTATGATACTTAAGATACTAAGAAAGTATGTTTTTTTGCTGTAATGGAGGTGGTCAATATCATCTTAGGGGAGCGGCTACACACATAATTAGCTGCTGGCCGTTTGTCATCCGGGGGACTAAAAATAAATACAGTGACTAAAAATAAATACAGTGTCAGCCAGAGAGCTTCAGCGTTTGTAATCAGCATTAAACGGCTATAATCAACAATGATTATTCACTTGCTATTACACACTATTGAGTTTAATAAAATCTTTTAAGTCCATGCAAAACCATTATAAAAGTGAAAAAATATATTTATCTAAAACAGTGCAATGATAACATGAAAATTTGTTTTTTTTTAGCCTTTAAAGAATATATTTGATTGGTTTCATTGTTGTTCAAGGAGTCAGAGGGCAGGTTGTAATATTGTAAAAAAATACATTTTGCTCATTACCACTAATACAAAATTGGTTCTGTTATATGTTTTTTTCTATTTTCAAATGTACTCAATCATTATAAAATTTACAAAATTAAGCTATGTATGAACATTTCAGTTAAATTCAGTTAATTTCCAGTTATCACCTGGTTCCAATAACGCCCTGTCCTTTTTGTGGTTTGACGGAGTCATATTCGTTTTCTACAATTAAAACCCTTCCTTGTGGTCCACAAAACATGTAATTGTGGTTCTTTTGGTCAAAATGTTGCATAGATTATGTTTTACAGACCGTTTTCAAGCCACTTTCTGACCATCTTTTTAGGATATGCTATTTTGTGGGCGGTCTGATTTACATGCCTCCACTCCGACTGCTTCTTCTCCCTGCCATCTATGTTGAATTTTTTAACGCTTCCATATTGAGTCGACTGACAGATGTACGTTTGAACTATACGCTATGTATTTGAAATGGCAACAGTGGAGGATGCATGTGCATGTACAAGCCAATCTGCCCCAACACAAGAGGATAGAGAAAAATAAGGAACTTATTGACCACGTCGAACTACAGTGTTGGACTCGCACAAAGCTCTTCGGGTAAATATCTACCGAATATGGAGATATCTGCTGACGTCACAAATTGGGCAAATTCCATATGGCTCGTTTATAGAAAGTATGAAGGAAGGCAAGATTGTTTTATAAATATCACCGCTATGCCTCTATTGGCGTCGGACTACAATGTTAGACTCGCGCAAAGCTCTTCTGGTAAATCTCTACCATATATGGAGATATCCGCTGACGTCACAAATCGGGCAAATTCCATATGGCTCGTTTATAGAAAGTATGAAGGAAGGCAAGATTGTTTTATAAATATCAACGCCATGCCTCTATTGTTTGATTTCACATTTTTGAGACTTACGCAGATCCCAAATACACAACAAGGTAAGAAAAATGTGTTTTTGCATAATAGGTCCCTTTAAGTACACTCTCCTGGCTAGAAGTACAACATTTACGGTTGAGCTGACCGTCCCCTCTTCTTTCTCTTAGACACTTTTAATAAATGTAACACGTTGTGATTTAGTTACAGTATATTCCACTGAGTGAGAGATTCACTGAGATTCCAAAGTTCAGTCCTGCCTGAGATCTCCTACTGTAAAACTGCTGTAGGGGCACAAAGAATATTTAAGCAATAAGTCATGAGAAGTTGTACATCACAGGATATTTTGAAAGAGCTTTAGGGCATGTCTCCTCCGAAGGGACTGGCAAGTGCTGCCTTGTGAAGTCTTAAACAGAAAACCAGAATGTCCCGCAAGTGTTATATTAATACAATTTCATCCATGAATCTGGATATTCTAGCAATCTCAGTAGCGATTTGGGTTTATGAGGGATTTGACATGAACTTTTACTGGTAACTAATCCCCGGTGGTTAATGATTTAAATTGGATGAATAACTGTTGGCCGGGGGGAGTTATTTTATCGATACAAATGAGAATGTACCATGGCCGTAAGATACATGATGTAGTAGTACAAAATCATACAATTACATCTAATGCATTATGTAACATATCTACTTCTAGCTACTGCTTTTAACACCACTATATATATATATATATATATATATATATATATATACATATATATATATATATATATATATATATATATATATATATATATATATATATATATATATATATATATATATCAAAGTAAACTGATATACGTATAGGTTCATCATCACTGGGATTGACAGCTTAACAAAACTGGTTTCGAACTGTTTCAACCAAAGACTGCAGGTTCTATGTATGCAGTTTATGCACTGTATGTACAGGAATATATGACGAAAGCCCAAGGCAAAACGGTCACCTTTGAAAATATCATGATATATTATCCAGGTTATGTGAGATGCATACTAACGGCGTGCAGTCCTTTGAAGCGTCAGACTGCACCCTTTGATGTCCAGTTGATAACTTGCACTTACAGTTGTACCTCTCCCTTTGTTGTGTATGCGAGCTCCATTTACTTGTGTGGATTCCATGATTGCATGTCGTATGTTGACAGACTGAACAATGACTTTTGCAAACAACAAAAGGCAGTTTTATAGCTAGAAAGGGCTTGTCTCCGATAGTTTCACAACAATCAGCAGTGACCAAAAAAAAAAAAGGCAAACATGAAAGATTAATTCAAAAACCGATGAGATTGCTCTAGGGCTTCCCGACTAAAATAAACACTTCAAGAGCTGGTCAAATACGTGTCATGTTAGCGTTAATTTCCTGTGTGTGATATTTCCAGCGCACTTTGCTCTATAGGTGATGCAACACAGGAGTTGTTTTAGCAATCGAGGGTCTGTGTGTGTGTGTGTGTGTGTGTGTGTGTGTGTGCGTGTGTGTGTGTGTGTGTGTGTGTGTGTGTGTGTGTGTGTGTGTGTGTGTGTGTGTGTGTGTGGCTGGCTGCGCTCTTCAGGGCGTCTGCAAGAAGATTCAGGATGCAGTTTGTTTCTGCTGCATTGAGTTATTTCAGTGAGGACAATGTGTGGCTTAGCATTAGTGTTGTTGGTTAATACGAAGGTCCTGAGTAGTCTTGGGTTCAATCCCGGGCTCGGGATCTTTCTGTGTGGAGTTTGCATGTCCTCCCCGTGACTGCGTGGGTTCCCTCCGGGTACTCCGGCTTCCTCCCACCTCCAAAGACATGCACCTGGGGATAAGTTGATTGGCAACACTAAATTGGCCCTAGTGTGTGAATGTGAGTGTGAATGTTGTCTGTCTATCAGTGTTGGCCCTGCAATGAGGTGGCGACTTGTCCAGGGTGTACCCCGCCTTCCGCCCGATTGTAGCTGAGATAGGCTCCAGCGCCCCCCGCGACCCCAAAGGGAATAAGCGGTAGAAAATGGATGGGATGGATGGGTTAATACGTCTTTTAATGTTTCATGATTATGTTGGTAATGTCCCCACAAGCAGCAAATACCAAATACTGTAATATAGTCACATACTATATTCACCTGTAATAAATAAAACTGTAGCCATTCATCTTCCTGAACATTAGCATTTTTGGCAAGCTACAACGGAACCTCCAAAGTCGTACAATTTTTGAAAAAACATAAAAGTAAAGTACCCATCCATCCATCCATCCATTTTCTACCGTTTGTCCCTCAAAGAACCACAAATTAAACCCATCCATTCATTTGCTACCATTTGTTCATTTCCGGGTCGCGGGGGTGTGCTGGAGCCTATCTCAGCTGCATTCGGGCGGAAGGTGGGGTACATCCTGGACAAGTCGCCACCTCACCACAGGGCCAACACAGATAGACAGACAACATTCACACCCTAGTGCCAATTAAACCCAGTGAGTTTAATTAGCAGATTATTATAAACAGTATGAACAATGCAATTAACAAATTGTTAAATTATATTTACAAATGAATGTGTCAAGCAAATGCCTCAGGACTGCAGAGACAAAAAATAAGGTTAAAGGCACACCTTTTTAATCAGGTTGTTGCTGATAATTTCAATATAATTGATAAAACTCTTCCAATATTCTTAGGTTTTATTGTTATTTTCAATTGTATGTATTGATATTATTACTACTATGTTTCTCACTATATTATCTTTATACTCATGTATTTATTTATTATGTATTTACATTTAATATTAACATACATTTTAAAATACGTTTCATATTATTTTTTAGATGACTTTTAGGTTAGTTATTCTCCGGTGTAGATGCCTCAAACGTGGCTTTTTTTCTTCAAACCTCAGTGCGCCATGTTTTGTTAATTTCAATAGTACTGCGTGTGTGTGCGTGGGATTTCTTCTTTATTTATTTATTTTTTGTTTAAATCACTTTTTGTTGCAAAATGCCTGTGCATGACAAGTGCTGTATAAATAAAGTTTGATTGTGTGATTAATATTATACGCTACTAAACACTTATCGATAGGGCTGTGAATCTTTGGGCACCACACAATTCCATTCCATTCCATTCTTGGGGTTAACGATTCGATTCAGAATCGATTTTCGATTCAGAACGTTCTTCAATTCAAAATCAATATTTTTTTTAATAACATTGGGTTCCACTTCTCTGGTAACTACATTCCTACATAGAATAGATAAACAGCTTGTATATTACCTAAAAGACAAACGTTTTTGTTTAATAAAATTATACCCAAATATTTAATAAAGTCAAATACTGCAAAGGCAACAAGAGAAGTATCCAACACTTTTCTAAAGTAAATATGTACAGCAGACAAAATGATATGCCTGAGTGGCTGGACAGGGCAGATAAAAAAATAAAAAAATTTTGTTTATTCATTTTTTTCTTTCTTTCATAGTTCTTTTTATTGATTTCACATTCACATTAACAACATATTCAAACCCTCTTCATCCCCTACCCCTGCTGTCACTCAAAACAAAAACAAAAACAAAAGTAAGAGTACAAAAGTACCCGGAGTAAAAAATAAATAAATAAATAAAGTTCAGTACAAGGCACTTAAAACAAAGTAATTGAAAACTGAAACATAATGTAGACACAGCATGACAAGGCCATATTTAGGTACATATCTCGGGCTCTTCCTGCACTTGTGTAGAAGATTGGTCAAAAAAGGTCTCCACACTTTAAAAAACTTGTTTTCAGAGCCCCGTAATGTATATCTTATTTTCTCGTGCTTCAGGTTTGCTAGTACGTCCCTTATCCAGTGGGAGACTAAGGGGGGGACAGCCTCCTTCCACTTCAACAATATCAGGCGGCGTGCGAGGAGGGTGGTAAAGGCAACTATTTTGTGACCCCCGACAGGTACTTCCATCCCTTCAGGAATGATTCCAAATACAGAAATTAAGGGTTTGGATCGATTCGAATTGTTAAGACCGTGGAGAGTGCTTCCAAGATGGACTTCCAGTAACCCTTTAGCTTCGGACAAAGCCAAAACATGTGTATTAATGTTGCGTTATCTAGTTTACATCTATCGCATAATGGGTTAATATGGGGAAATATTTTTGCTAATTTTGCTTTTGAGAACTGCACCCGGTGTATCACTTTAAATTGGACCAGTGAGTGTCGTGCGCACAATGAAGATGAGTGAACCCTTTTCTCAATTTTTGCCAAGGTTACGTCATCTATTGATGTTTGGAGGTCTTGTTCCCATGCTGTTCTGATTCTTAGCATGGAAGTGCATTCTAATCCTGAGAGTAAATTAAGTATATGTGAGATTGCCCTCTTCTTTATTGGATTTAAAGACATAATTTCATCTGTGGTTGATTTAGAGGGTTTGTTAGGGAACTGCGGAACAACTGTTTTAACATAATCCCTTATCTGGAAATATCTAAATATATGGGAACTGGGTAGATTAAATTTCTTGGACAACTCCGTAAAAGAGGCGAATAGATTGTCTATAAAAAGATCATTGAAGCATTTCAAACCCCTTTGATGCCACATATTAAAAGCTGTGTCAAGTGTTGAAGGTGGAAAGCAGTGATTTGATGCTACTGGACTGAAAAGGCTTAATGTTTATTCATTTTTTTAATCGATTTAAAAAAAATAAAAATAAAAAAAATATATATTTATATTTTTATTTTTTTTATTTGTATTATTATTATTTTTTTTTTAAATAGGTGGGTTAAAAAAAATAGATTTTTGATAGAATTGCAATTCTTATTTGTAATGATTCTTAATCATGCTACTGGACTGAAAAGGCTTAATGTTTATTCATTTTTTTAATCGATTAAAAAAAAAAAAAATAAAATAAAAAAGTATATATATATATATATATATATATATATATATATATATATATATATATATATATATATATATATATATATATATATTTTTATTTTTTTTTTAAATTTTTTTAAATTTTAAATTTTATTTTTTAAATCAATTAAAAAAATGAATAAACATTAAGCCTTTTCAGTCCAGTAGCATGATTAAGAATCGTTACAAATAAGAATTGCAATTCTTTCAAAAATCTATTTTTTTCAACACACCTATTTATTAACCCCATACAGAACAGAAGTAGGTGACTGTATTGCTTTGCAAACATGATTGGTAGACAATTATGCTTTATTTTACTTTTGAAATACTCTTTATGCTTGTATGATACTGAACAAAGTTACTTCAAACTTTGATCTGAGAGTTTGGCCATAGCCAACTCTGGTTTGTGGAAATTTGGAAGGACAAACAGCGCATTACATTCAAAGCAACAAACAATAATATATAGGCGTGTTTGTATGTAGATATATATATATATATATATATATATAAAGTTATACTTTTTATAGAATATAGTTTAGGGAGTGAATTCGCTCTCAAAATCTGAAATGTATGCACAACACCAAGAAGTTTTTATGTCTATTCAAGTGGAGTTGAACTATGGAACAGTTTAAACGTGGTGTTAAAAGAATGTCCAGCCATAGTTCAGTTTAGGATTTTATGATTTTAAATATATACAAGAATGAGGGTTATAGGGTTTTTGTTTGGTACATGGTGTAATGATAAGTGTGACCAGTAGATAACAGTCAAACATAGGAGATAATTGTAGGCTACACTTTGATGGCAATATGACTCGAGTAAACACCAACATTTTATATGTTCCATTGAAAATATAGAACATTACATACGGTGCTCAAAAATCTATCAAACTGTTTTAGGACGACTTTAGTAAGCTATGAAGCTGCACCACTTGATGTGCTTCAACATACGAGTATTATTATGGTGTGTGTATAAGATAATATTGTCTGGTGTTTGGTTTAGCAATATTATACAAAAGCAACTTTTCTTAACTTCTGGTACCTGCTGATCTGTATTTGGGATCTCCATAAATCCTGAAAATTTGCACGCGTCCGCCTTTGTAGTCTGTGGCGACTCCGTAGGCAATAAGCTTCTTCTTTTTCTCTATCTTCTTGTTATGGGACATTCATCTTCCGCTGTTGCCATTTCTAATATAAAGTAGTGTAAAGTTCTTACTTATATCTGGCAGTAAACTCGCCATGAAAGCGCTAAAACATACCGGTGTACTGAGGTTACATTATTTACCCAAGGAACTTTAGTTATGAGAGAGTTCTGGTTGGACGGTTTTTCATGGGACACGTTTCCGGATGTTGTTTCCTGATGAGGAGATGCTGCTCCGTTATTGATTTAAGTAAAGTCTGAATGTCAGTAAAACAGTTAGCTCCATCTTTTGACACTTCTTCCACTCCCGTCCTTGCACGCTACACTGCTACAACAAAGATGACAGGGAGAAGACGATGTCGAAGGTGAGCCACGTAAATAAGACCGCCCACAAAACTGCGCATCCGGAAGCGACTGTCAGAAAGCGGCTTGAAGATGATCTATAAAACATCACCTATGCAGCATTTTGACCAAAAAAACCCCATTACATGTTATGTACATGTTTTCAATTCAGAAAAAAATAATAATTTTATGACTCCTTTTAATGCACCCTATAATTTGGTGCGCCTTATATATATATGAAAAAGATCTCAAGTAGACCATTCATCGGCAGTGTGCTTTATAATTCGATGCGCCCTACGGTTTGAAAAATACAGTATAACTACTGTGAACAACACAACTAGGAGAAAAACTAAAGTGAAATAAACTAAAATAAACAGGCAGAGAGCTAATGATCAAATAGCAGAGCCGTGTGGGAGACAAGGGCGCACAGTGAAGAGTGAAAAAACAGGTTTGATAAGAACGTCTACTATTATTCTGCAGGCAAGTTTATGGAAACAGACATCTTTCAAAAACAGGGCCTTTTTTCACGGATCTTAGAAAGCATGACTGTTACGTTTGAAGACCAGAAAGAGAAGACTGTCTTTGTCTCTTAAGAGTACTTTGGATTCAGTCCTTGTAACATGAGTGTGTCAGCCTGTTATTTGTAGTATTATAACAGGAAGGTTATATTAAGTACGGTAAATGCTGCCCAAGCCTGAATAGGACCAGCTAAACAGTCTAAGGCCAAATTATGTATTTTTTTCACCCATAGTGAATCATGTCTTAGTTGGTTCTGTTGGATCAATGCCTACTATTCGTCCTTGTCAGTCCTCTCTCAGCTCCTTTCGCTTGGCATTGTCCACCACGCTGATGGTCTGTTTGGGTACTGATAGCTGTCGCTAGTAATCTTCTTCTACACATCCTTGGCCTCGCACGGGGGAGCACTTGTTTTATAGCTAATTAAAAATGTAGACAACACAACATTGTCCACTGATTAAAGCCTACGTCCAAGTTGGGCCCCGCATTGCCAAAGATGGCCGAGTGAAGAAATTAAAAAAGCCAAGGAAAAAAAACAAACGATTGAAGAAAATCAATTGTCCACTCTGCCTCTGACATCCTAATGTGTGAAAGTGATGGAGTCTCTTGTCAGATGTTGGACATCAGAGGAGTTCTTAATTGAGTGAGTGGAGTGGCTGGGTGGGATATATTGGTAATGCTAGCAGAAAGCATGCAGGCAGACTGCTTCTTGTTACATCTCCCAGTGTTGCAAGTCATTCTTCTGAGGAGTAGTACCCTATTTTTTGTACTGTAAGGCTCACATAATATCCTTTAATTTTCTCAAAAATCAACAGTGCGCTTTTTTAACCCGGCACACCTAATATATGTTATAGTTCCGTTTGTGCCTACCGACCTCAAAGCAATTTTTTTTGGTATATGTTGTAAATGATAAATGTGACCAAAGATAACACTCACATACAGTCGTGGTCGATAGTTTACATACACTTGTGAAGGACATAATGTCATGGCTGTCTTGAGTTTCCAATAATTTCTACAACTCTTATTTTTTTGTGATAGAGTGATTGCAGCACATACTTGTTGTTCACAAAAAACATTCATGAAGTTTGGTTCTTTTATGAATTTATTATGGGTCTACTGAAAATGTGACCAAATCTGCTGGGTCAAAAGTATACATACAGCAATGTTAATATTTGGTTACATGTCCCTTGGCAAGTTTCACTGCAATAAGGCACATTTGGTAGCCATCCACAAGCTTCTCGTTGAATTTTTGACCACTCTTTTTGACAAAATTGGTGCAGTTCAGCTAAATGTGTTGATTTTCTGACACGGACTTGTTTCTTCAGCATTGTCCACACGTTTAAGTCAGGACTTTGGGAAGGCCATTCTAAAACCTTAATTCTAGCGTGATTTAGCCATTCCTTTACCACTTTTGACGTGTGTTTGGGGTCATTGTCCTGTTGGAACACCCAACTGCGCCCAAGACCCAACCTCCAGGCTGATGATTTTAGGTTGTCCTGAAGAATTTGAGGGTAATCCTCCTTTTTCATTGTCCCATTTACTCTCTGTAAAACACCAGTTGCATTGGCAGCAAAACAGGCCCAGAGCATAATACTACCACCACCATGCTTGATGGTAGGTATGGTGTTCCCGGGATTACAGGCCTCACCTTTTCTCCTCCAAACATATTGCTGGGTATTGTGGCCAAAGAAGCTCAATTTTTGTTTCATCTGACATCACATGGACAAAGATAGGACCTTCCAGAGGAAAGTTCTGTAAAAATAATAGTTGTAGAAATTATTGGAAACTTAAGACAGCCATGACATTATGTTCTTTACAAGTGTATGTAAACTTTTGACCACGATTGTATAAGAGATACGTGTGGATTGCAGGTTGACACCTATTCAATACATTTTTCTAGCAAGCAACACCAAAACGTTGATGTTTTATTGAGAATATAGAACATTACACACAGCGCTCAAAAATCTGTCATAATGTTTTAGTACGACTTTGGTAAGCTACGCAGCCGAACCGCTTGATGGAACGCGTAGCATTACGGCTACCTTAGTCAGATGTACTGTGCTCCAACCTACGGGTCATATTATGGTGTGTATATGGACCCAAAAATTGCACCTATTAGGAGACATTATCTGGCGTTTTGTTTCGCAATATTATTCAAAACCAACTTTTGCTACCCATCAGTGCCTGCTGATGTCTATTTGGGATCTGCATAAGTCCCGGAAATGTGTATGATATTGCTAATACGTTGTTTGTAAAAAAAATCAAACACCATTCCTCCAATTATTACCTTTTTCAAATGTATATGTTGAACTTTGAAAATACATTGTCACTCAATTTATAGTACTTTATCAGAGATCATTTTTGTTTAGTTTGAATCTTTATGTATTATCTATTACCTAGTTTTAGGCTAGAAAAATATATATATAATAAATGGTTGTCTGTGTATCTGCGTTGGCTCTACGATGAGGTGGAGACTTGAAAATGGATGGGTAGATCAAAAAACAAAATTATAGTGCAGCATGGAAGTGCACAAAGAGCAAACACGTGTAAAGAGCAAAGCAAATGATGCCTGACTGAAGGGCTGGCATAAAAAAAACATCTTGATTCGAAACCAGGGACAGGTGAGGGAGCAACTGCTCAGACAAGAGCAGTGGTTGAGGCAAAAACGAAGTGGAAAACAAAAATAAGAGCGCTGGACAGGAAATAAATACAGTAACTAATAATTAAGTCCAAATTGTCATGCGAGATCATGACTGGAAAGAGGGGAAAAAAAGATTATCCTCTTCTTTATTTTGACATTGACAGATAATTTTATAAGTTTCATTATAACATCCACAGCTTTCATTTAGTAAAAAAATAAATTCACCTGTGTTCACTTATAATAGGCATTTGACTGCAGGAGAATATTTTTTTTGTATTGGGACTAAACAGAGGCACATTACCTTCTTTTTTTAATCAAAATCAACCCACTGTCAACATGTGTTCTGGCAAAAGTGCTTGAATCCCTTATCAGTGAACAGATAAAAGACTTTTTGGACACCAATTTTATTCTGTCACCATGTCAGTCAGGTTTTCGCAGAAATCACAGTACTGTTACTGCTGCTATGAAGTTTATAAATGATGTAACTGAAGCTCTTGACAGTAAGCAGTGCTGTCTGTCCCTCTTTATTGACTTTTCAAAGGCATTTGATACTGTTGATCATGTCATTTTAATCAAACGTCTTTCAGCTATTGGTTTTTCTCAGCAAGCAGTTGGATGGTTTGCAAGTTACCTCACAAGTAGAACTCAGGCTGTTCAGATAGAAGGTTCCTCCTCGGACGTACTGCAAGTGAAAAAGGGTGTCCCTCAAGGTTCTGTGTTGGGCCCCTTATTATTCACTATTTACATAAATAATCTTGGACAGAATATTCCGAACTCAACTTTCCATTTCTATGCTGATAATACTGTCATGTACTGCACAGCACCCACTCTTGCTGAGGCTTTTAAATATCTACAACATGCATTTGACAGAGTACAAGAACAACTTTGCTATCTTCAACTGGTTTTAAATGCAGAGAAAACAAAGTGTATGCTCTTTATCACATCAAAAACTGTAAGATCAGCACTGTGTGAGAACATTTTAACAAGAAATGGGCAACAAATTATGTTAGTATATGCTTTTAAATATTTAGGATTTTTAATTGATGACCACTTGAGTTTTAAGGAGCACATTCAGTATGTTGTAAACAAACTGAAACTTTGACTGGGATTTTATTATAGAAACAAGTCTTGCTTTTCTTTTACTGTGAAACAGAAATTGGTGGAAACAACCTTTTTACCTGTTATTGACTATGTAGATGTGTTGTACATGAATGCTACTGCTGGTTGTCTCCACAAGCTGGGTAGTGTGTACCACGGGGCACTGAGATTCATCACCAACTGCGCTCCCCTTACTCACCATTGTGTGTTATACTCAATGGTTAACTGGACATCTTTATGTGCTCGACGCCTCAATCATTGGTATGTTTTCATCTACAAAACCATTCTGGGTATCACTCCATCTTATCTGTCTTGTCTTTTAACAAAGAAACAAGGAAGTCACAATCTTCGTTCAATGAATGTTCTGCAATTTGTCGTCCCCAAAGTAAGAACTGAACAGGGCAAGAAAGCATTTAGGTTTTCAGCACCGAAGGCTTGGAATAACCTACAATCGAATATTAAACTTCAAACCCTAGTTACGTTGAATGAGTTTAAAGCTTATGTGAAAAGACTGCAGTCTACCTTGTCTGTATGCACATGTGTCATGTGAGCAAGTTTTAATGTTGTAAATGTGATGTTTTATGTATTTGTTTACTGTTTTTAATGTAACCTTGCTGCTGCCCTCTTGGCCAGGTCTCCCTTGGAAAAGAGATCTTTGATCTCAATGGGATTTTACCTGGTTAAATAAATAATAATAATAATGTATACTCTGTCATACTCAGCAAGGATGGAGAATGAGTTTCTACTTTTTATAATAATACATTCAATTTCTGGTTCTGTGGCCATCATCTACTTTCGTCACAAGACACTGAGCTGAGGTCTTGCAAGATATGCTGAGTTTCCACATGACGTTATGAACATATGATGCCTATATTGCCCAATCTTAGTTGAAAGGCTCTATGTTGAATTAATGCAAGGGTTTTGCACTATCCCTGACTGTCTTGTGGTATTATTGTAAGTTAAAAAAAAGTCTGCCGTGTGTTTTTAATTCATACTTCAGTTCAAGCTGCTACTTGTGTCAGACTTGCAAAACACTGCTTTCTTCTTCATGACTCCTGACATGTTTGCTCATGGGTCGGTCCTGTCACTGTCGAGCTGACTGACTCCATTTTCCTCCCCTGGCGTTTTCTGGCATGCAAATGTGAGTTTGTTTCAGTGCAAAAAGGGAAGCGTATGCTCACTGGTTAACATGCGGCGGGCTCATACCGTCCGTGCACTTGTGACATGACATTTACAATCCATTTTACGAAGAAAGGGTGTAGGCACGTTCACATGAGGGGACGTGGTGTTTATTCTCGTTATACTGTCCACCTTTAACTCCAGGCTATTGTTTATGCATCCTTGTTCCCAGCTATTACACATTCTCACTGCGCTCCACTTGCCTTATAGACTGCGCCTTGCTAACAGGACAGCCCTGCTCTAAGCTGTATATTCAGTCAATTAACCAGTCTACTGAGCATGGGATTACATTCACCTGTGAAGATGAGAAAATTCACTCTCAACTTGCCTCAGGCATAATGTCTGAATAAGACTTTAAATAATTCATTTCAGTGAACCTGTAGCTGCCGTCCTCACTGGAAAGTGTCTTTTGTCTTTTTATTATTATTATTTTTTTTTTTCTTGGCATTACTTGGCATTGTAAAACAGTTTAGCAACAGTTACAGGTAGTTGAATATACCTCACGCAAGTAAGTACCCTTCTCACATTTCAGCGACTATGTCTTTTTATTACAGTAAATATCAAAGAACATAAATATAGAATCAAAAATATTTTTGAGCAGTGATTCTCAAACTGTGGTAGCTGTTACATGGGTTCCATTTAATGATATGCCAAATATTTGATTGATTATTTAAGTACAGTGTTTTATTTTCCTATATTCAAACACAGTGTTACTGTTCAAACTGTGTGTAATGTTACAGTTTAGTTTGTCACGACTTGGACTTTGGCGTGGTTTGTTTTCCCATAGTGCAAATGATTTGGACCGGACACGGCGTGAAGGTGAATACATATTTAATTTTAACACTCAAAAAAGGAATAAACAAAAGGCGCGCACAAGGGCGGAAGTACAAAACTTGGCTATAAAAACAAAACTCGCACAAAGGCAGAACTATGGACAAAAAAACAAAAGACTCTAACTGTGGCATTAATCAACAAAAACTTACTTGCGATGACGTGAACAGGGCAGCATGGACTATGAACATGAAACAGAGTGTCAGGAGTGTATCAAGAGTGATGTCGCCAGGAAGACAGCCTGTCAACTGGGAGCTTAAATAATAGTGACATGATTAGTGACAGCAGGTGCGTGACGCAAAATGTGAAAACGTAAGATAGGTGCGTGACATGAGGATGTGAACCAGGTGAAACTAATGGTTGCTACGGTGAAAAAACAAACAAAAGTGCACAAAAAGTCCAAAAACAAAACCGAACATGACTAAAACAAAACATGATCACACAGACATGACAGTTTAGTTTATTAAGGCATACTTGCCAACCTTGAGACCTCCAATTCCGGGAGGTGGGGGGGCGTGGTTGGGGCGGGGGCGTGGTTGGGGGCATGGTTAAGAGGGGAGGAGTATATTTACAGCTAGAATTCACCAAGTCATGTATTTCATATATATACATATAAGAAATACTTGACTTTCAGTGAATTCTAGCTATATATATATTTTTTTTTATTTTTTATTTTTATTTTTTATTTTTTATTTTTTATTATATATATATAAATAAGAGAAATACTTGAATTTCAGTGTTCATTTATTTACACATATACACACACATAACACTCAACTACTCATTGTTGAGTTAAGGGTTGAATTGTCCATCCTTGTTCTATTCTCTGTCACTATTTTTCTAACCATGCTGAACACCCTCTCTGATGATGCATTCTGCTTCGTCTCCTTGTTGTGTGCGCAGTTGTGCACTGCACTCTCTAAAAGCTGTAGATGTTATTGGCATATATGCATGCACAGTGGATGGCAGTATTGTCCTGTTTAAGAGTGTCACAACATTGCTGTTTACGGCAGACGAACTGCTTTACGGTAGACGAAAACGTGACTGCTGTTGTTGTGTGTTGTTACCGCGCTGGGAGGACGTTAAAGAAACTGCCTAACAATAAACCCACATAAGAAACCAAGAACTCGCCCTCGATCATTCTACAGTAATAACGTGATTGGGCAGGCACGCTGTTTATATTGTGGGAAAGCGGACGTGAAAACAGGCTGTCGACACGTCACTCAGGTCCGCCTGAATTCCGGGAGATTTTTGGGAGAAAATTTGTCCCGGGAGGTTTTCGGGAGAGGCGCTGAATTTCGGGAGTCTCCCGGAAAATCCGGGAGGGTTGGCAAGTATGTATTAAGGATCCCCATTAGTTTACACCGCAGTGGAGACTATTCTTCCTGGGGTCCAGGCAAAAAACATTACACAATCACAAAACAAAAGATTACAATGCAGTACAACATGATCAAATAATAAAATGTTGCCATACAAAAATAGCAACAACAAAGAACCAAAAAAAGTAATAATAACTTAAGAGTTTACATAATAATGTTCATACCAAAGATAAAAAGAGCAATATAAAAATATATATATATATTTTTGCAAAAATAAAACAAAGAACCAATGGCCTAAAATATACACATTAGTGTACCAAAGACAAACAATAAGTGACGAAAAAGTACCATCCATCCATTTTCTACTGCTTGTCCCACAATCAATAAGATAGTCAATAGTCAATAAAAACAGTCATGACATTAGGTACAATGGCCAAACATATTAAATATACTGCCTCGTTTTTAATAAGTTCTTAGGCCTAGGACGCTATTGTATTTAAATGTTGTTCATCATGGTGGTACTTGAAGAGCCGAGTGTTTTCTGAGGTGGTATTGTTGAAAAAAGTTTGAGAACCACTGGAGTAGTCCATGTACAGCTTGTATAGAAGTAAATATTTACTATTTTGTAGCCAAAATAGCTAGCAACACCACAAGCAATATAATTAAAGTTAAAAGTTAAAGTACCAATGATTGTCACACACACACACACACACACACACACACACACACACACACGAGGTGTGGCGAAATTATTCTCTGCATTTGACCCATCACCCTTGATCACCCCCTGGGAGGTGAGGGGAGCAGTGAGCAGCAGCGGTGGCCGCGCCCGGGAATAATTTTTGGTGATTTAACCCCCAATTCCAACCCTTGGTGCTGAGTGTCAAGCAGGAAGGTAATGAGTCCCATTTTTATAGTCTTTGGTATGACTCAGCCGGGGTTTGAACTCACCTAACCTACCGATCTCAGGGCGGACACTCTAACCACTAGGCCACTGAGTAGGTATTATGTCTTGCCTATAGTCTCGATGGTGGTGGTAGTGTCAGGGTCTCGGGCTGCAAAGGTGCTCACACTGTAGGGCTGCAGTTTTTCCTTTTATGTGTTGAGTTATTTTGTGTTCAGAATTTTCAACTAACTTGAAGTGTTACGTCAAGAGGATTATTTGTGATATGTACATGTTCAGAATGTACTTGTTAAATTTTTGGGGCCAAAAAGTAAAACAAAGAAAACAATCTGAAGTTGTCGTAGAGTAGTTGTATTTTTAGGTTATTATGCCATGATTCCAAGTGGGAATAGATTTCTCTCCATGCAGCCCCTGAGCTAAAATGAGTTTAACACCTCTGGTGTACACGAATCCTGACTCTTGGTTACCTTTATTTGTTCTATCTACCATTGAGTGCCTAAGAATAGTCAGTATTGTATGTGTGACCTGGGTGGAGAAAACCTCACCACACCCTGTCATAATTTATACTCACATGTGTTTTGGCAAAAAAGGGGAACTTAATTCAATCTACATTAAAAATAAACTTCCTTGTGGTCTAGGTCAGGGGTTCTTCACCTTTCTGACATCGGGGCCCAACTTTTCCACTTCAGAGGATCCCGGTGCCCACTCAAATATTAACACTGAAGTAATAATCTTACTCTTGATTTTCATCATATTTAATAATTATATCTAACCTTCTTACAGTTTAACAGGATACACCTTGTCAAATAATATGAAAGCATGTGTTAATTAATCCCAAAGATTATTATCAAGGTTTAGGTCAGGCTGATTACAAAAATAAATACGAATCGAATATACTGCACAGGAAGTGACTTATAAAAAACTGACGAAAAACAAAATACTTAAAATTGTGGAATGCTTAAAAAACATCTAACTAAATTAATTTAAATTAAAGTGCAAATGAAAATACAGCTTGTGTCATGGTTGTCCTCTTAAAGAAACTATATTAAAGCAAACAATATATTTTCTCCCCATTTTCATACATTTTTGAAAAAGCTCCAGGGAGCCACCAGGATGGTACAAAAGAGCCACATGCGGCTCTAAAGCATACTTGCCAACCCTCCCGGATTTTCCGGGATACTCCCGAAATTCAGCGCCTCTCCCGAAAACCTCCCGGGACAAATTTTCTCCCGAAAATCTCCCGAAATTCAGGCACACAATATAAACAGCGTACCTGCCCAATCACGTTTTAACTGTAGAATGATCGAGGGCGAGTTCTTGGTTTCTTATGTGGGTTTATTGTTAGGCAGTTTCATTAACGTGCTCCCAGCGCGGTAACAACACACAACAACAGCATTTTGTCTACCGTAAAGCAGTTTGTCTGCCGTAAACAGCAATGTTGTGATACTCTTAAACAGGACAATACTGCCATCGAGTGCATTTGATGAAAGCACTTTTTGCTTGCCACACAGCAATGCATCATCAGTGAGGGCGTTCAACATGGTTAGAAAAATAGTGACAGAGAAGGATGGACAATTCAACCCTTAACTCAACAATGAGTAGATGAGTGTTATGTGTGTGTATATGTGACTAAAATAAAATAATAAATAAACACTGAAATTCAAGTATTTATTTTATATATATATATATATATATATATATGAAATACTTGACTTAGTATTTCTTTTATATATATATAAAAATACTTGACTTGGTGAATCCTAGCTGTAAATATGCCCCTCCCCCAACCACGCCCCCCGCCCCCCACCTCCCGAAATCGGAGGTCTCAAGGTTGGCAAGTATGCTCTAAAGCGGCGGGTTGCCGACCCCCGAACTAGTTGTAAGTCGATGTACATTTCCAAAAGTTCTGAAAATATTTTATGAAGGTTAAAAAGTTACTTGGTGCTGCTTTAATGTTGAATAATCCTAAACAGCTTTGTTAGTTTAGAAGGCACCAAACCTCCGACAAGAGTCCATTTGGCTCAGTTATTCAGCCTACTCTCGGCCTTACCCAACTGCGACCAGATGGCTTTTAAAGACCCCCTGCTGAGAAAAAAAAGAGCAGCCGTTTGAAACTTTATTCTTATAAATGTGGTGCCATTACTCTTGTTTTAATGTGCATGTCTGCTCGTCACGACTCTTTTTTTTATTTTTTTTTTACTCTTGCCACGAGCCCACGGCGCCAGGGGAAGGGTGATAATGTCAGACAAATTGTGTTAGTAATTGGGCGGTATGTTGTTGTTCCCGAAGATGAGCGCCCTGCTTCTCTCCATGCCAGTAAGACAGTGAGATAGCATCCTGCTCAGGAGCAATTTATTGAAATGCAAACAGGATGGGAAAACAGTTACCATCCATCTCAGTTTGGCAAGTTTCTTTCCCCTTCTACAAGTCACATTTGAGTCTTTTCCTCCCAAGAAGGGAAAGGTGTTTTGAATTATTGGTGAAAAAGCCACTCTGCACTGTCTTTTAAGCAATAGGTGTTGTCTTGGTTTGATGAACAGTTTTGAGGTTAATACACAACTACATCATTCAACATAAGTTGTTCAGAAGCAATCCGAATCCCCTTCGTCACCAAGGCCATCGTCTTCTTGTTTGTGTTTATTGTTCTGCCAGTCACCTTCTCCACTGGACTTTGATGAAGAAGTTTAAATCACAGTGGTGGCAAGACGGTACACTTTTTGAGGTGGTACGCATCAATCACCCGGTCAGCGTTAGGTCCCTGTGATTTAAGTGCTCGCTCTTAGTTTTGTCTCACTGAGTTTTATATCTCATTCACTTTACTCTTTCTTCTTGTTCACACTGTTTTTTATGGATGTATGATTTTATTATGATGCTCATGCTCAGAGGAATATGCTCTACTACTGACCCTAGTCAACAACACCCCTGCCCATAACAGCCCTCTTTAGGTTTCTACTTGGATAATGCCACGTTGTTCACCATGACATCGAAGGCAAATCCCTAATTGAGTCTTTCTTATCCCTGAACTTGTCTACAATGAGCCTTTAGGCTCTTTTTTTTAGCCTCAAGGCATCCCCCCCGTCAAGGGACATTACTCCCGTTTGGTCACAGCTTAAGATGGTAAGGCTTCTTCCAGGCAGGTAACACTGGACTGACAGTTGGAGGGAAAACTGCTTTGATCCCCGCCGTCTTCACGGTGCAGATTCAAGATGACAGGCAAGGGAGTCTTCGGACCACTTTATTCTACCAAAGGTGCGAGAGAGAAAACACTCTGGCTTGTAAAAACAAAAAAAGCATAAAAAATGCTGGGGAATCTTGGTTTTACTGAAGCCAAAAACACTACCTGAATTGGCCCCTTGCGAGTCCCTGGTAGTGCCACTTGGAGAATAAAGAGGGCTTATTTCTCACAGATGATGCATCCTGTGTTATAGAGGCTCCATAAGGATGTAGCATTTCATCATACTGTTGCCTGCCCCTGTTAAACCTCTATTTTTAACATAGCAGTCTGCTGTGGCCTTTTAAAATACAAAATACCCAAAGGCAAAGCGCCATCTGTAACCCAAGTGACAAAATAAGATAAACTGCAGGTGTGTTAAGCATACCGTAACAGCAACTTTGCTGATAGATCCAAGGGTCCAGAGTTATTTCTTGATCCGCATGCAACCCTGGCCGGAAAACACACCCATGCCCTCTGGTATGAAAGGCAGAACCGTGTACCATCACAGCGCCAGGAATATCTTTACCATAACGACCTAAGTCAGAGGTGTGCAAAGTCATCCAAAAATAATATTACAAAAACAACATGAAATGTGCAATAAAATACAGAACAGATGTACTGTAATGAAAACAAGTTGAAAGGTTAACATTATTTACACAATGCTGACATGCAGGCTGTTTTTTCTTTTTAAAAAAAATGAAAAATATTGTGTTGGTTTTGAAAGTGAAAACTTCCCCAGCCTCTTTTGATTGTTCAGTTTGCAGCCCTCATTGAAAAATGTTTGGACACCCCTGACCTAAGTTACCGTATTTTTCGGACTATAAGTCGCAGTTTTTTTTCATAGTTTGGCCGGGCTCCAGTGCGATTTATATATGTTTTTTTCCTTCTTTATTATGCATTTTTGGCAGGTGCGACTTATACTCCGGTGCGACTTATACTCCGAAAAATACGGTAAATGGAAACTGCACTTTTTTCAAGGGTATTTTGCTTATTGTTTGCAATCATTGTGAGAGACAAGAAGACAGATATATTATTTTTTTAAATGCATTCTAACTCTAATAAACGTAAACAACCATCCAAAAACCATCAACATCCCAAAGTTAGTTTATCCAAAGTTCATTTACATTTTGTGACCTGAATAACAACCAAGTATTAGTAATATTGTTACTATAAACGCTAACATTGTGTCCCACAAGGTGGGATCTGAGCCGAGGATGTCGTTGTGGCTTGTGCAGCCCTTTGAGACACTTGTGATTAAGGGCTATATAAATAAACTTTGATTGATTGATTGATAACACAGGCAAACTATTTATAGCGACACCGTGATCACAGAGAGGTAACTAGTTTGGGTGGCTATGTTGACATCATCGACTGGTGAACTGCTTTCTCGCCTCGGAGCATGTGTAAGTTTATTGTAGATCAGAAATAATATCTCTCACCTTGATATTAAAAGTTGAGGACATCATTTGACAAGTTTGTCAACTTTGACAGCCAATTTAGACCAGTAAATGGCGAGAAAAACATGAAAAGACGCTTGGTTTCACCCGCCCTTTCTTTGCAAGATAATGAGTCATTCTTCATGTATGAGTCATGTATGAACATCTTGTCAGTCGGCATCCTAATGACAGCAGACATTGTACAGTAGGTGATGTTTTATTATGTTTATTGGCTCTCATAAAGTCTGCAATGATTAGTGATCAGTGATGTTGTCGAAGAAAAAACATTATGATGTGTTTGTGAATATAATACGCCGCCGTATGCTTAAAAGGATCAACATATGTAAATATAACATGTTCAGAATCAGAATCAGAAATACTTTATTAATCCCCGAGGGGAAATTAAAATTTTCAGCACAATCCTATTCAAGATCAGACAAACATTACAGGGAGACAGAACAGGATCAAACATTACAGGGAGACAGAACAGGATCGCTGACGGGTCTGCCAACTTCCGGCGCCTCTTACAAAAAAGGTGAGAGGTTATGAATGTGCCTGTTACTACATTACATATATACTAACAATGTGTTTATAAAAACCTTGATGGAAACGTTTGGATGTTTTTTAAGTGTTTTTTAGGCAGAATAGAGCGACTCTCATAGGCTCTATTGTAAGCAGACTTTTGGTCGCATTTATTTACTAGTTAGAACGCATTAAAAAAGAGAACCCAAAGAGGGACAAGCGGTAGAAAATGGATGGGGATGGATATTTGATATAACAGGTGCATCGCTTACGAGTCGTGATGGGTAAATGACGCCTCAATGGGTATTTGGCACACTCACTACCTGTATCGACAATGCACTGATACTGTGTTGGTGTTTTATAATGGTCATCCGCCATCTGCTGGATTAAAACAAAGTCCTTACATTTGACCTGGAAAATAACATTAGTACTGGATTTTCCGGACTATACAGCGCACTGGCATAATAGGCGCACCCACTAAATTTTAGGGAAAAATAATATTTCTCCATATATAAGCAGCACTGGACTATAAGCCACAGATAAAAACGTTGTAAAATGAGTTATTTACACAGAAATATTCTGTAAATGTTTATTTACATACCTTAACTGTTTCCAAATGGTGTTTGTAACACGGCAGTAAAATGGTTGATCAAACAAAACAGAAGTCATCGTCATGGACCCACTAGCTGCAGGACCTAGCTCTCCAATCAGCTAAACAGACCCAATAACTCTACAGTGACGTTTTGGGGAATTTACTGAGGAATTTGTAAAGCTGAAACAAACAAAAAAAGAATGCTGTTGTAAGTTAATAATACTGACACATAAACTCGTAAACGTGTTAGTATATTAGCTGATGCTAATGACGCAAGCGTAAATACATTACGCTAGCATGTACAAATATGCTTGAAAACACTCCTATAGACATCACACATGGGACGGTTTAGTAAACAAAGAGTTTTAGTTATATTGTAAAACTTACAAACGTTGCTTGGAGTTTATGAATGAAAAATCAATATGCTATGGACGGCTACAAGACTGAACGGCACTCTACTTTCTGTTGAAAGCACTCAATAGAAGGACACTGCGGCACCTGCAGTGAGCGAATTCGTTCAAAATATAGCGCCATAACACAAACAATACAACACCTTCTCAGAGTATTTGCTTGTTTGTTTGTTTTTTTAACTCTTTTTATTATGGCCGCCAGCAAAGAAAAATCCATCAATTAGTCTTTTAAGCCACAGGGTTTAAAGTGTAGGAAAAAAGTAGGGCTAATAGTCCGGAACTTGCGGTAGTTGGCAAATATAATTGTTTTGATCGACGATAGTAACGGCACTTTTCCGACAACTTCCAATATGCGCTATATCAGTAAGCCGAAAGAAGCACTTTGTCATAACCACAGTTTGGGACTTCACAGCAGCTGTATAGGTCACATGTTGTTTTTTTTCTTAAGTGACACTCATCACAACTAACAAGTAAGAAGCAAGCAGGGAGCAACAAAAATGCAGAAGACCATTTGTCCTGCCGACAAACATAAATTGTGTAATTAACAGAAGAACCAATAGTCAAAGGTTGTACTAAATAACAGGGGCGTCACTCCTGTTACTTACTTAATAGCTACTGCAAAAAAATCTGCAACATATTCATTTGAATATGGCTGACATGGGCTATTGAACTACACTGGGCCGACCTTGAGCTAACATGAGATGGTGAGAGGAAGGAAATAAGCTCTTTAATTGGGCAAACAATAACCATCGGGAATTCAAAAACATATTCAAAGATGAGTTTTGCACACAGTGAACTGAACCAAACACTTAACTTCCTGTGCAATTTCTACAACTGTGAACAATAACACTTAATTTTAGCAACTATGTACAAAACGGTGCTGCAAGGCATCCTGGGAAGTCGAATTACGCCCAGCGACCTTACATTATGTTATTCAAAGTGGCTTTTTTAGTGTTTTTGTTTCTACTTCCTTGTGGTCTACACAACATGTAATGGTGGTTCCTTGGTCAAAACTTTGCATAGATTATGTTTTACAGACCATCTTCAGGTCGCTTTCTGACCGTCTCTTTAGGATGCATCATTTTGTGGGCGGCCTTATTTAAGTGGTTTCACTTTGATCTCGCCTTTCCATGTCAGCCATGAGTAGTTTTGAGCGCTTCTGTAGCGATTCTACTGACAGAGTAAGTTCGAACCATACGCTACTTTGCATTAGAAATGGCAACAGCATTGGATGAATGTGCACGTACAAGCCAGTCTGCCCCACAACAAGAGGATAGAGAAAAAAATTAACGCATTGGCGACAGCATCGGACTACAATGGTGGACTTCAGGTACATTTCTACAATATATAGATAATCCGCTAACCTCACAAATGGGGAAAATTCTAAACGGCTTTTTTAGAGGAAGTACGAAGGAAGTTTTATAAATATGTCTGCCATGCCTCCATGGTTTGATTTAAAAGTACCATCAGGTCGATTTTGCATAGTGGGTCCCCTTTAGAGGGTAACTGCACTTTTTTGGAATTTTGCACATCATTCACAATCATTATGAAAGACATGACGACGGATGGAATATTTTTTAATGCATTCTCAATATTAAATTAACGTAAATAAAAGTCTGCTTACAGCCGAGCAAATGGGAGCGCCACTATTCCGCCCATAAAATCCGATAAATAACAATTCACAAAGTGCCAACAATGCTCAATTTACATTTCGTGATTATATATTAATATTAACCAAGTATTACTGATATTGTTATTATAAACGCTAACACAGACAAACTTGTTATAGCGGCAACGTAATCATTTTTGTGTGTCCCTATGTTTGTATACCATAAAGTGGTCTGCTGTTTCCTCACTTCCCTGCTCCTTGGAAGTTTATTGTCATACTTGCCAACCCTCCCGGATTTTCCGGGAGACTCCCGAAATTCAGCGCCTCTCCCGAAAACCTCCCGGGACAAATTTTCTCCCGAAAATCTCCCGAAATTCAGGCGGAGCTGGAAGCCACGCCCCCTCCAGGTCCATGCGGACCTGAGTGACGTGTCAACAGCCTGTATTCACGTCCGCTTTCCCACAACACACGTTATAACTGTAGAATGATCGAGGGCGAGTTCTTGGTTTCATATGTGGGTTTATTGTTAGGCAGTTTCATTAACGTCCTCCCAACGCAGTAACAACACACAACAGCAGCAGTCATGTTTTATTCTACCGTAAAGCAGTTCGTCTGCCGTAAACAGTAATGTTGTTGTAATATATTGAGTTGGAGGCAATAACTAGGCGAGGTGATGAAGTACGTCTCTTTACTGTAGACTTCAGAACAGACTCAACACACTTGACGTCAGGTGCGCAACACCACGTAAATCGTTGGCCAACCAAAAAGTAACCCCAGTACGCTATAGCCAACATTCACCAGGAGATGGCAACAGACAAACATAGATCACTCTATAACATGCATCCCCTTTTGGAAATGGAGAAGTTCCTCAAAATAAATAAACAACCCAACCAAAAAATAGTACTGAACTCTTAACCCTCATTTGTAAACAATAACATGCTTATTATACAAACAGTATTTGTACACCTTTAACACAGATTTTTATACTGTCTTCAGAGATTACGTTTTTTTGGTGGTACTCGAAACCTTTCTGGGTATCTGCAAAAGGGTGTTCAGCATGGTTAGAAAAATAGTGACAGAGAATAGAACAAGGATGGACAATTCAACCCTTAACTCAACAATGAGTAGATGAGTGTTATGTGTGTGTATATGTGTAAATAAATGAACACTGATATTCAAGTATTTATTTTATTTATATATATATATATATATATATATATATATATATATATATATATATATATATATATATATATATATATATGTATATGTATATGTATATATATTAATATATATATATAATAAAATAATTATATATATAGCTAGAATTCACTGAAAGTCAAGTATTTCTTATATATATATATATATATATATATATATATATATATATATATATATATGAAATACTTGACTTGGTGAATTCTAGCTGTAAATATACTCCTCCCCTCTTAGCCACGCCCCCAACCACGCCCCCAAAATCGGAGGTCTCAAGGTTGGCAAGTATGTTTATTGTAGAACATAAATCATGCATATCACCTGGACATGAGACGTCTTGTCAAGTTGGGACACTTTGACAGCCAATTTAGAACCTGGAACTGGTGAGGATGACACGAAAAGCGCTTCTTAGTCATCATGTCTTTTATAATGATTGTGAAGGATAGGCAAAATTCTAAAAAAAAAGTGCAGTTCCCCTTTAAGTTTCATATTGTAATGACGTTTATTCACTAAACTTATCCATAATGCATTATGCAAACATGTGAACTCAGCATGTTCACTTTGACCCCTCTTGGGACCAGATTACATTGACTTTAAACTCCTAATGTTATTAGAGCCTCACCTGTTTAATAGCATATTTTAAAATCTGATTAAATATCATCTGCATGACAGTGTGTGTGTTTCATAATCGTACAACTCCACAGACAGGTTTTTTTCATCGGAACAAAGTAATCTAGTCTGTGTAACATCCTGTCAAAGAAATTGGAACAAGAGTTTCAGAAGCAGCCCTAAAATCTTACAAGATGAGTACGGGTTCTGTGTCTGTTGGAGTTGGCAGCATCTTCCATTTAGACATAGTTGTACAAAGAAATGTGAGGTTAAAAAGGAGTCTGTAGAGTTGGCTGAGGTACCTAAAGAGTGAAGCGCAGGCATTGAACAAATAGTTTTAATTACAGCTCCGTAAAAGGGCTGTGGTTTGTACCCTCTTGATGTATCCTCCTTTGGCGGAGTTGATAGAATAAATGCTCACTGATGCAGCCTTTCTCTGTATTATTTGCGATTGATGCTCAACTTGTCATTGACTTAGTTCACAATTAGTTTGTTGCATCGTGGCGTGACATTTAGTGTAATAATGATGGACGAACTCGACTTCTTTAAATAGGCCACCGCACCTATTAGATGGACTTCTAAGCAACCCATTTATTCCTAATGAGACATTGGGCAGTAATAAGGATTGGAAACTTGCTAAATAATGACCCAATAGAGGAGAATTCTGCTCAATATGCAACCAACGACAAAGTAGTAAAAAAAACAGATTTGTCTGTGAGAATCCAATGATGCTTAATAATGAATGAAACACAATGCTCAGTGTTCACATATGCGCTTTATCTCTACTGAGGACTTGAAACTCTATTTTGATGGCATTGGAGCTGTTTGGAAAGCCATACAACTCGGAATTTGGCCCAAATCTTCTGGAAAATGATGTATTTAATGTGGCACAACTAAAAATGTTCCAATCGGGGTTTTATGCGGCTTATATTTTCTTTTACAGTTTGACGATATCAACACAATATGTATTACATGCAAATGTTTGAGCAAAACAAAGTCAACAGTACACAATAACTAGGGTTGGGTATCGTTTGAATTCGAACGATTCCGATTCTGATTCTTTGTTTCGATTCCGATTCCTGACGATTCTCGATTCCGATTCTTCTTGTACCATGCCGGGATCAATGTGTTTGACAGGTAGTCCCTGGAAGGTGGTATGTATTGTGGGTTGAGAGTTTTCACCATATCCCTGCAAACATAAACAAACATGTAATGTTGCTGTTACTGTTTAGCCCAGTATCAATTAGCTTAGCTCTAACGTTATTGCTTAACTAACCTAAATGTTGGAGATTCCACCTCTGAAAAGGGATGCAGTCTTTTGACTATGTGTGCAGTGACCTTTCTGTGGCACTCTTCCGTCTGTGGCACCAACATCTTCCCCATTGCCGCTACGGTGAACGGAGTACGCTGAGCACATCGCAGAGCCTGGCTAGCAGGTTGTAAATTGTCTATGAAAAAATATGCGGGCTAATTTGTTAGCTGCCTCAACGTTGGCGCAAAACACATTATTTATTGCATATATATTGTTTTACTTACCGGATTCGGACTGCAGTGCAGTCAGCGAGGTGCCAGGCTGGGTTTCGAAGCCAGAGGAAGAGGCAGAGGAGGACGGTCGATGCAGCGCGTCGCAGACGGGACACGCATTTATTTGTACTCCATGAACTCGGAGGTGCTTCATCATGTTCGACGTGCACCCTCCTAAGCACGAAACAGTCCTGTCGCACGTGTTACATTTCGCCGATATTTCATTTTTTTTAGTAAAATAAAGCCACACTTTCGACCGCCGACGCCCGCTATCCATGCTTGACTGACTCGCTCGGCTACAAAGGCTCGGCTATGCTAACACTTCCGGCGGTGGGCGCTTCTTCGTTGGTGTTCAGCGGCTTCTTCTTCCGGTCGGCGGACTTATTCTTTTTTTCCGGTCGGCGGACTGGGTATCGAAACTAGGAATCGAAATTTAAACTTTTGAACGATTCCGGGAGAATCGGAAAGTTAGTCCCGGTTCCAATCGATACTCGATACTTGATACCCAACCCTAACAATAACTAAACAAAATCAATAAGTAGTATACATTACTCAGTTTAAATCCTTATGTTTTTGCTCTCAAAGTTCTCCTGTCTGCAGGGAGTTATTCCTGGAGTTAGGAAACATTAACTAAAACAATTTTGAGGAAATACAAATATTGATCTAATCGCTTTAGTATCGAACATATACAGATACCACCCTTGGTATCGACACCACCAATTAAAGATCGATCTGCCCTCCTCTTACACATGTAGTGTACTGAGTGTGACAATGCTGATATTATTAATCAACTTGATAATTTTCTTGTAATGTGGTTCCATCGACACTTCTTAAAGTTTTCCTAGCACCTATTTCCTAGCTTAGCCATTAGCATGACCATACTTGCCAACCTTGAGACCTCCAATTTCGGGGGGTGGGGTGCGGGGCGGGGGCGTGGTTGGGGGCGTGGTTAAGAGGGGAGGAGTATATTTACAGCTAGGATTCACCAAGTCAAGTATTTCATATATATATATATATATATATATATATATATATATATATATATATATATATATATATATATATAAGAAATACTAAGTCAAGTATTTCATATATATATATATATATATATATATATATATATATATATATATATATATATATATATATATATATATATATATATATAAATACAAGAAATACTTGAATTTCAGTGTTCATTTATTTACACATATACACACACATAACACTCATCTACTCATTGTTGAGTTAAGGGTTGAATTGTCCATCCTTGTTCTATTTGTCACTATTTTTCTAACCATGCTGAACGCCCTCTCTGATGATGCATTGCTGTGTGGCATGCAAAAGGTGCTTTCATCAAATGCACTAGATGGCAGTATTGTCCTGTTTAAGAGTGTCACAACATTGCTGTTTACGGCAGACGAACTGCTTTATGGTAGACGAAATGCTGTTGTTGTGTGTTGTTGCCGCGCTGGGAGGACGTTAATGAAACTGCCTAACAATAAACCCACATAAGAAACCAAGAACTCGCCCTCGATCATTCTACAGTTATAACATTATTGGGCAGGTACGCTGTTTTATATTGTGTGCCTGAATTTCGGGAGATTTTCGGGAGAAAATTTGTTTTCGGGAGAGGTGCTGAATTTCGGGAGTCTCCCGGAAAATCCGGGAGGGTTGGCAAGTATGAGCATGACTGCTCCCGTTTGCTTTTTTGTGTGTAACATGATTAGCAACGTTTAGAGGAATGAATACTTTTGAGCAAAAACACTATGGATAGTTTTACTTTCGGTTAAACGGCAAAACAGGAAGTACATTTTCAACTCGCAGCACTTGCAGTGAGCAAACTCGTCCAAATGATGGGGCCATAGCACAAATAATACCCCACCATTTCAGTCCTCTGCTTGGGTTTAATGAAAACTATTGAACACAAAACAATATGGCATTTAACAAAAACATTCAATAAATTAGTGTGTAGTAAAACAGTAGCGGCCTTTAGTCAGGAATTTACTTATCTTAATTATAACATGAATATATATATTTTTTATTGTAGTTTAAAAATGTTAAAATCAAGAAAATAACTTATAAAATAAGATATTTTGTTCCCCCCACACATAGAATGTCTTGTTTAAAGATCATGCAACATCTCGAGGATGCTTAATTTAAGAATTTCAAGTAGAATAATGCTTGTTTTCAGAATAAAATACTTATTTCTCGCTTAAAAGTCCTGCTAATTTCTATATACAAAAATCTTAATTTATAATGTCTTTTCAAGTAAAATGATCTGTCCATGCAGCTAGTTAATTGTACTACTATTTAGTGTTTTTTATTCTTCTAAAAACTACTATTTTATTTAGCTCTTTTTTGCAGTGTAGATTTAGCACACACGGAATTTGACTTGGTAGACTGTGGTCTCTGTGTTGATCAATATTGGAGCTATTTTTCCTATTTGTAATGCTGACAAAAAAATATACACTATATTGCCAAAAGTATTTGGCCACCAGCCTTGACTCACATATGAACTTGAAGTGCCATCCCATTCCTAACCCAGAGGGTTCAATATGATGTCGGTCCACCTTTTGCAGCTATTACAGCTTAAACTCTTCTGGGAAGGCTGTCCACAAGGTTGCGGAGTGTGTTTATAGGAATTTTCCACCATTCTTCCAAAAGTGCATTGGTGAGGTCACACACTGATGTTGGCTCTCAGTCTCCGTTCTAATTCATCCCAAATGTGTTCTATCGGGTTCAGGTCAGGACTCTGCGCAGGCCAGTCAAGTTCATCCACACTTGACTCTGTCATCCATGTCTTTATGGACCTTGCTTTGTGCACTGGTGCACAGTCATGTTGAAAGAGGAAGGGGCCCGCTCCAAACTGTTCCAACAAGGTTGGGAGCATGGAATTGTCCAAAATGTTTTGGTATCCTGGAGCATTTAAAGTTCCTTTCACTGGAACTAAGGGGCCAAGCCCAACTCCTGCAAAACAACCCCACACCATAATTCCTCCTCAATCAAATTTCACACAACTGGATTTGTTGCACAGGTGGCATCCTATGACAGTTCCACACTAGAAATCACTGAGGTCCTGAGAGCGGCCCATTCTTTCACAAATGTTTGTAGAAACAGTCTCCATGCCTAAGTGATTGATTTTATACACCCGTGGCCGGGCCAAGTGATTAGGACACCTGATTCTGATCATTTGGATGGATGGCCAAATCCTTTTGGCACTATAGTGTATATAAAGGAATACACCGCAGAGGATGCCGGTTGTCAGGATATACACGTGCTATACATCTATACCAGGGGTCGGCAACCTTTGCCAGTCAAAGAGCCGTTTTGACCAGTTTCACAAATTATAGAAAACAATGGGAGCCACAAAAACATTTTGAAATTTAAAATGAAGTAACACTGCATACAAAGTTTTTTTCCCGCTTTGTGCTATGTATAAACCAGGGGTCTCAGACACACTGCCCAATTTGAACGCTGGTGCGGCACGAGAGTTTTATATGAATGCCACTTGTCAGCGTCATGCGTGCCGTGATGGTACAGCATATAGCACCCACTACAACCAGCGTGCCTGATTAGTCACACGTTGTATGGGGCTTCCGCTTGCTCACGTAAGTGACAGCAAGGCATACTTGGTCAACAACCACACAGGTTACACTGACGGTATAAAAAAAACTTTAACACTCTTACTAATAATGCGCCACACTGTGAAACCACACCAAACAAGAATGACAAACACATTTCGGGAGAACATCTGCACCGTAACACAACATAAACACAACATAACAAATACCCAGAATCCCATGCAGCCCTAACTCTTCCGGGATACATTATATACCCCCGCTGCCAAACCCCGCCCACCTCAACCGACGCACAGAGGGGCGGGATGTTGATGTGTGAGGGAGCAGGGTTGGGGTGGGGGCAGGGTTTGGTGGTAGCAGGGGTGTATAATGTAGCCCGGAAGAGTCAGGGCTGCATGGGATTCTGGGTATTTGTTCTGTTGTGTTTATGTTGTGTTACGGTGCAGATGTTCTCCCGAAATGTGTTTGTCATTCTTGTTTGGTTTTGGTTCAAAGTGTGGCGCATTATTAGTAAGAGTGTTAAAGTTGTTTTTTATGGCCACCGTCAGTGTAACCTGTGTGGCTGTTGAGCAAGTATGCCTTGCTGTCATTCACGTGTGCAAGCAGAAGATGCATAATGGATAACAAGTGGTTGGGCTCGCATGCAGTTAATACAGATTGTAGAGGGCGCCAAATGCTGAACCATCATGGCATGCCCTTATTATAACTGTAAGGGTGAAAATCGGTGAATATTAACCCCGGGAGTTTTCTGCGAAAGGCACTGAAATCCGGAAGTCTCCCGGGAAAATCGGGGGGTTCGGCAAGTAAGCTGCTGAGCCGCATCAGAGTGATCAAAGAGCCGCATACGGCTCCGGAGCCGCGGGTTGCCGACCCCTGATCTATACAAACAGAAGAACGTCAACCAGAAACATCAAAGACAAAACACAAGCATGCCAAAAAACAAGTGAACTGTTCGAGGCTAACAAATAGTAAATCATGAAGAAGAATAAGACGACTAATTTGTCACAAAAACCTCATGCTGGTGCCATGTCTTTCTCCCTCTGCTGTATTACATCAGCTTTTCCCACATCCAATTTCCAACTTGGTTTTATGCAGAGGCCGACAATTATACCAGCACATGGTATGAAAACGTGATTGATGTACTTTTTAAAGCAATATGCACCTTTTAATGTGAAGCTTACTTGGTGCAAACCCATCTAAAAAGCTGCTGCACCAGGTAATGTCCAAGCACTCCATCCATTCCATTGCACGGAGGGAATAGAGGGGGGGAAAGAGAGGCAAGGTAAACAAAGCTATTAGAGACAAATCTATTTCAGAAGAAAACAGAATCACATCATCAAACAAGAGAAAAGGAAAAATATGATCCTGCAGCTCTTTGGGGGCCCGACGTGGCAATGATAGCCGACTATGGCATTTGTCTTTATCAGTCTGCCTTAAGGGGGGGGGCAGTGTGGTCGGGAAAGTGTGGGGAAAAAAAAGGGAATGAAAAAGACAGAAACCCGAGGAGCGTAAGGTCTTCTTAACTCGTGATGTGTTTGGTTCTTATCTGGCTCGGAGAGATGGTTATTCCTCTTGCCCACGTGTTTGTCTGTCAATACACTGATATTCTCAGATGGTCATCCTTTAAATAGCACAGTGAAGGGCTGGGAGGGCGGCGAGGTACGTCGTCATCAGTCACGGCCAGCCCAGGGAGTTTCACGCAGCTTCATCAAAATGACAGGATGGACTTGACCAATTTTTTTTTTCTTGTAGCATTCGCTTTGCAGCAACACCACTTGGGACAAATATGAACCTTTAAGAGGCCCTTTAAATTCACTCACACATTTGAACCTATTGAAAGAAAAATCAGCTTTACAAAGATTGCAATAGAAATATAAAATATTGTTCTGCAAGGAGTTAATCCGGGGGTCAGCAACCCGCGGCTGTTTGGTGCCGCCCTTGTGGCTCACTGGAGCCTTTTTTTTAAAAATGTTTGAAATTGGAAAAAGATGGGGGGAAAATACAAACAAACTCAACAGTTTGTTTACATGTAAAATCTTCCACTCCTTTGTCTCATTTTGTCCACCAAACAGTTTATGCTGTGTGTGAATGCACAAAAGGTGAGCTTTGTTTATGTCATTGACTTGTTGGTGTGCTAATCAGGCATATTTTGTCAGTGCTAATTCATGCTAACATGCTATTTAGGCTAGCTGTATGTACATATTGCATTATTATGCCTCGTTTTTAGGTATATTTGAGCTCATTTAATATCCTTTACTTTTATCCTCTTTGTATGTAATTTAGTTTTGCATGTCTCATGACACATTATCTGTATGTAATATTGGCTGTATTTCAGATAGTTGTTTGTGCGCCATGTTGTTCCAGACCACAGCAAACATTACCTAGCTATTAAAAGAAGACAGCCTGCCGTTTCCTTTAACTTGGACACACACACATCTATACATTCAGTCATTAAAAGCTGGTAAACTGGTAATTTCCAGGAGTTATCTCACCTTCTGAGTACCCTCTGATTTACTAATGGTTTCTAATGTTGTAAAAATGTGTAGAATAAATATTAAATTTCAACATTTCTGTCAACGAAGATTTGCTTCAGCCTGCGACACATTTTGATAGTAGGCTATTATAGCTAATATAGGCACTTTCGTCATGTGTTGCCTTCATTATAAGACTTATATACGGCTTTTCATTTTTTCTAGACAGATTTGTCTTTTGTATTTTTGGTCCAACATGGCTCTTTCAACGTTTTGGGTTGCCGACCCCTGAATTAATCTTTATCCTCATTATTATTATTCCTTTTTTGCAGCCTATAAAATTAATAGATAATATAACTGTACACAATATAAACATGATAATACATTTATATTTCTTAATTGAATAATAATTTTCCTAAATGCGTTTCAAGGAATATTTATAATTACCTCAAAATCTGTACGAAATGCAAAACTATTTTTGAAGGTCATGTCTTTACTATACCAATCTTCATTGTCTTTACATTTCCCTGTTAACTGATACCCCATTTGCAAAGCTTACACCACACAGTTGGGGGATGAACAGCATGTGCCTTTCCCACAAAAAAATGTGCCAATTCATCACTTTGTGATGCCAAACCACTTTAGTCGGCTATTGTTTTTGTTTTGAGCTTGATGGTGATGCTCGAGTGACTGCGCTGGCTGACTTGTGACCGAGGAGGGCAATGCCATCCCACAACAGTGTGTGACCAAACTCGATTAGATTAGATTGTAAATGTGCCATGTGTCATTTCTTCCTTGTTACTAATAAGACTTCAGTCAGCCGACTCACCAAAGAATACCAAGCAAGAGTCCACCAAACACACGCTTCCAAACGTGTTGTGTTACGCCCTTTCATGAGTTGCAAGGAAAAAAACAGGTTCATGTAGTTTCGAGCGTCTCTGACAGCGGATCATCTCCAACAGGATCCCCTCTCTTTGCCCTCCATCTTGGATTGACTGTACTCAAGCCTGTCTGCCTGCCTTGAGACTCCATGCCAAGTCTTTGCAGATGCTTCATCATTTCCTCTTTACAAAGCCAGCGATTTTTTCTTTTTTCTTCCCTCTCTGTTATTATCTGGCCAGCACGGGTATTCTCTGAAGGAGGCCTGTTTGTGCTACCACCAGGCTCACAGCCATTCACTGGCTCTGCTGTTTTCTTTGCTTCTCCCTCTGTTCAGTTTAAATACTCTGGGGAAATTTGTCTGTCTCTGATATAGTTTTTTTCTTTTTTTTTTTTTTGCTGCTGACCATTTTTTTTTGCTTCTGCTCATCAGTTTGCCCTTTGCAGAGACACCGTAACTCACTTTTATGTGATTTTACAAGAGAGCTGTGTTGAAAATGCATTAATTAAAAACACAATTTATGTGTTAATATGCATAATCATGTTTGTACCCTGATCCCAGTTGAAGATAGTTTACCAAAATGCCCTTCATTAGAACTTAGACAGCAGGGAAGAGAATGGGATTGTTAGCTACAGCCAACGTTGTGTGAGCGAAACAAGTGTTTTGCGACTGCAAAGCGGTTGACCATCTGGACTCAATGGAATGCCTCAAAATATGTTATATGAAAAGGCTATTACCCCGAAAGCTGAAGATTCACACTGACTTCTGTTTCCTCTGAGAGTTTTCCTCAATGGACATATATATATATATATATATAAAATTCGGATATCCAGGGTGAGTCAAAAAGAATACGCCAAAATCGTCATGCATTTATTCAGTTGTAAAGCATTGTAATGGACTGAATCAATGGTCATTTGGTCTCGAAATCATATCTCGAAAGGCTCCAAAACTGGCTATTCGCTTCACTTCAAGCAGATTAAAATGACTTCGTTTTTCAACAAGATGGAGCACCGCCCCATTGGCATATCGAGGTTCGAACTTATCGAAATGAAAGCGTGCCTCAACGGGCGGCATGGCGTAGAGGGTAGAGCAACCGTGCCAGAAACCTGAGGGTTGCAGGTTCGCTCCCCGCCTCTTACCATCCAAAAATCGCTGTCGTTGTGTCCTTGGGCGGAACACTTCACCCTTTGCCCCCGGTGCCACTCACACCGGTGAATTGAATGATGAATGATAGGTGGTGGTCGGAGGGGCCGTTGGCGCAAATTGCAGCCACGCTTCCGACAGTCTACCCCAGGGCAGCTGTGGCTATGAAAGTAGCTTACCACCACCAGGTGTGAATGAATGATGAGTTCTACATGTAAAGCGACTTTGGGTACTGAGAAAAGCGCTATATAAATCCCAGTTATTATTATTATTATTATTAACAGTGGACTGGTAGTAGAAGTGCTAAAGACCTTGCTCTCTGCACTTGGCCTGCCAGATCCCCGGACCTAATTGTGTGAGTCTTTTTTCTGTGGGGGTATGTTAAAGACAAGTGTTCCACCGTTGCCTGCAAATATCGATGACATGAAAAATCGAATAATAGCAGCAACGATCTGTGGTGAGGTTTGGGAGGAATTCTCATATCGTCTTGATGTTGTCTGTGCTGCCGATGGTGGCCGTATTGAGTACTTATCTCCCCATTGGGTTGAGTTTTTTCCTTGCCCTGATGTGGGATCTGAGCCGAGGATGTTGTTGTGGCTTGTGCAGCCCTTTGAGACACTCGTGATTTAGGGCTATATAAGTAAACTTTGATTGATTGATTGATTGATACTTGTAAAGCATACTTGCCAACCCTCTCGGATTTTCCGGGAGACTCCCGAAATTCAGCGCCTCTCCCGAAAACCTCTCGGGACAAATTTTCTCCAGAAAATCTCCCGAAATTTCGGCGGAGCTGGAGGCCACGCCCCCTCCAGCTCCATGCGGACCTGAGTGACGTGTCGACAGCCTGTTTTTACGTCCGCTTTCCCACAATATAAACAGCATGCCTGTCCAATCACGTTATAACTGTAGAATGATCGAGGGCGAGTTCTTGGTTTCTTATGTGGGTTTATTGTTAGGCAGTTTCATGAACGTCCTCCCAGCGCGGTAACAACACACAACAACAGCAGTCACGTTTTCGTCTACCGTAAAGCAGTTTGTCTGCCGTAAACAGCAATGTTGTGACACTCTTAAACAGGACAATACTGCCATCTACTGTACATGCATATGTGACAATAACATCTATGGCTTTTAGAGAGTGCAGTGCACAACTGCGCACACAACAAGGAGACTAAGCAGAATGCATCATCAGAGAGGGTGTTCAGCATGGTTAGAAAAATAGTGACAGAGAATAGAACAAGGATGGACAATTCAACCCTTAACTCAACAATGAGTAGATGAGTGTTATGTGTGTGTATATGTGTAAATAAATGAACACTGAAATTCAAGTATTTCTCTTATTTATATATATATATAGATATATATATAATAAAATAAATATATATATATATATATATATATATATATATATATATATATATATAGCTAGAATTCACTGAGAGTCAAGTATTTCTTATATATATACATATATATATATATATATATATATATATATATATATATATAGCTAGAATTCACTGAGAGTCAAGTATTTCTTATATATATATATATATATATATATATATATATATATATATATATACACACAGGTAAAAGCCAGTAAATTAGAATATTTTGAAAAACTTGATTTATTTCAGTAATTGCATTCAAAAGGTGTAACTTGTACATTATATTTATTCATTGCACACAGACTGATGCATTCAAATGTTTATTTCATTTAATTTTGATGATTTGAAGTGGCAACAAATGAAAATCCAAAATTCCGTGTGTCACAAAATTTGAATATTACTTAAGGCTAATACAAAAAGGAGCTCCAACCAAGTATTGAGTATTGTACATGCTCATATTTTTCATTTTCATACTTTTCAGTTGGCCAACATTTCTAAAAATCCCTTTTTTGTATTAGCCTTAAGTAATATTCCAACTTTGTGACACACGGAATTTTGGATTTTCATTTGTTGCCACTTCAAATCATCAAAATTAAATGAAATAAACATTTGAATGCATCAGTCTGTGTGCAATGAATAAATATAATGTACAAGTTACACCTTTTGAATGCAATTACTGAAATAAATCAAGTTTTTCAAAATATTTTAATTTACTGGCTTTTACCTGTGTATATATATGAAATACTTGACTTGGTGAATTCTAGCTGTAAATATACTCCTCCCCTCTTAACCACGTTCCCGCCCCAACCACGCCCCCGCCCCCCCACCTCCCAAAATCGGAGGTCTCAAGGTTGGCAAGTATGTTTTAAAGCATGAAATAAATACTCAAAGTTATGTAAAACGCGTGTTTAAGCTAGGTTTTCTATTGTTTTTCATTTTTGAAATATCGAGTGCTAATTTTGGCATATTCTTTTTTAATCACCCTGTACTTTAGAGCAGTCAGTGTACAGCTTGTATAGCAGTCAAGACTAGAGAAACACACACAACAACACAAAAAGGGATTGGTACAAATCAGGTACTTTTTTGTCATCGACCGAATCTCCGTCGGTCCTACCGGGCACCGATTAAGGTGAAATCCAACGCTGCTATTTTATGGTAACTGGGTTGCGTGTGATGTAATGCCCGGTTGCTAACCCTGCCGGCTCTTTGCACTTCGGCACTTGGCGATCACTCCAGCAGTACTTCATTCGAGGGAATGTTGCAATGTTCAATGCCAACAAAGAAATGTACTTAAAAAAATGCTCCGACATAAGTAAAAAAAGGCTAAATTTCTTCCAAAAATATGCTAGCTTGATGATAATGTACATTGGCTATGCTATTGGCATGGTACTGATTAGCATTAGCGATTTTACATGGCGATTTAAACACCACCAAATTTGTTAATAAAAACTACAACGAAGATGCATGTTAAAATCAAACAGCTGGTACGTAGTAAGTACAATACTTACAGTGTTAACAATTTTTAGGGCTCAACAAAAAAAACAACTACTGTAATCTAACATCTTGAATTTGAAACTGTAGTGCGACATACCATATTTTCCGGACTATAGAACGCATCAGTATTTAAGCCGCACCCACCAAATTTTGGAAGAAATACATGTTTTTACATATATTAACCGCACCAGACCGTAAGTTGCAGATATATAATAGTAGGAAAAGTTTTGGAAATGTTTATTTACATACCTTAATTGTTTACAGACGGTGCCTGTCATACAGCAGTAAAACGGCTGCTCAAACAAAACTAAAGTCATTGTCATGGACCCAATAGCTACAGAAGCTAGCTCTCCAATCAGCTAAACAGACTCAATAACTCCACGGTGACGTTTTGGTGAATTTACGAAACTGAAACAATACAAAAAGAATGCATTATAAGTTAACGATACTAACAGAGACACTTGTAAATGTATTAGCATATTCGCTAAAGCTAACATTGCTAGCTCGATTACATTACGATAGCACTTATAAATAAACACGAAAATACTCCTATGGTCATCACACATGGAACGGTTTAGTACGTATGAATTGTTGTAGTTATATTGTAAAGTTTACAAACATTGCTTAGAGTGATGATTGAAGAATCCTTTTGAGCGGACCTTCCGGCACAAAACAGTAAGTACATTGTAAACCCGCAGCACCTGCAGTTAGTCAACTCTTACAAAAGATGGCACCGTAGCACAAACAATACCATACCTTTTCAGTGTCTGTCGGCGTAACATGAAAACTATTTGTTGAATAGAAAACATTATGGCCGTTAGCGAAGAAAAATCCATTAATTCGCCACACCGTTTCATAAGCCACAAGCTTTAAAGCGTTGGAAAAAAAAGTAGCGGCTTTAAGTCATAAAAATATGGTACTTGAAAATGTAATTTAAAAAAAATACATAAACACCTTATTTGTAAATGTTGCAGTAGAACATTTCTTTCTTTAGTTTATTTCGAACATGAACACACTTACATCATAATACATCACACAATTTCATATCATTTCATTTTACATCATGCCCGAAAAGCAGTAGGAAGAAGCAAAGCTTATTTAATCCTACCCCTTTCCCACTTCAAAGCGTTTACAAATATATAGAATAATTTACTGACCTTTTTATATAATAAAATAACATCTATAAATTAGTATACAACAGTTTTGTAATATGTAATTAATTAATTAATTCAGTCATTATTAACATACTGAGATGAAGAATATCTTATTTTCAATAAGGTTGGAAGTATTTCTCATAATTCTTCTTCTTTGTACTCTGTAAGCACTATTATTTTGAACAACCTCTTAAACTGGATCATATCATTTGATATTATTAACATAAACAATTAACACGCACAAAAGTTGGTACTGTATCAGTTAAAATGTGACCATCTCTAAACACAAATTAGTGTCTTCCCTTCAGTCAAAGCATGGTGGTTGTACTGTCATGATCCGGAAGCTGCATGACTTCTGCCGACAAAGGAGAGCTGTGGTTCATTGACTGGAAACATGATTTCACATTGACATTTTGAATCAGTGGGTTTTGCCTACACTCGAGTAAAAAAAAAAAAAAAGAAAAGAACAAGAGTTCCTTTATAATGGACTAAAGTTTGCGAGCGAGAAAGCATTCTTGTAAATTCTTACCTTCATCCCCGATTCAGGTCAAAACATCTCCTTCCCGCCGGTGGCACTATGGGTGACAGTCGGCCTGGCTGTGTGCCTCCTGGTCCTGCTCGTCGCGCTGGCCGCCGTCTGCCGCAGGAAGATCAAGGAGAGCTGCGAGGAAGCCAGGAGAGAAGGTATGTATAGAGGACATTCAACACCATCACAACTCACTGGTTATGGCTCCTCACCAGCCTACAATCAATGTTTCATCCTCTTGGATTATCATTTGTGGAGGCTTTTCATTTGGAGGACAAAGGAAACAAACGAGACGTTATAAGGGCATCAATCACAGGTTATGGGATGCAGTTGTACACAACACTATTCAAAAACCACCGTGTGTTTGGCTAGGAGGGCTTCAGATCAATAAGTGAAGTAAAACTTGGAAAAGGCAACTACATTTTTTTAATGCATTTAACAATGTAAATATTGGTAATCACTGACACAAATCATTTCTATTAAGGTGAAATGTGTGTGAAGTGTAGATAGTGGATAATGTGTTCAAATATAGTAGGGTTGTACGGTATACCGGTATTAGTATAGTACCGCAATACTAATGAATCATGTTCGGTACTATACCGCCTCTGAAAAGTACCGGTCCCTACCGGTTTGGCATCACAACATAATTTTTTTATTTTTTATTTATTTATATTATGTTTATAAATATGTCCCTGGACACATGAGGATTTTGGATATGACCAATGTATGATCCTGTAACGACTTGGTATCGGATTGATCCCCAAATTTGTGGTATAATCCAAAATTAATGCAAAGTATCAAACAACAGAAGAATACGGGATTATTACATTTTAACAGAAGTGTAGATAGAACATGTTAAAAGAGAAAGTAAGCAGATATTAACAGTAAATGAACAAGTAGATTAATAATTCATTTTCTACAACTTGTCCTTAATAATTTTGACAAAATAATAGAATGGAAAATGACACAATATGTTACTGCATATGTCGGCATCTAAATTAGGAGCCTTTGTTTGCTTATTTACTAATAAAAGACAAGTTGTCTTGTATGTTCACTATTTTATTTAAGGACAAACTTGCAATAAGAAACATATGTTTAATGTACCCTAAGATTTTTTGTTAAAATAAAGCCAATAATGCAATTTTTTGTGGTCCCCTTTTAATTAGAAAAGTAGTGAAAAGTATCTAAATCATTTTGGTACCGGTACCAAAATATTGGTATCGGGACAACACTAGAATATAGTATTATCAACTCTTTTTTTTTTTACCCCCAAAAAAGTCATCAATTATTACATTTTTGAAAAACAATACACTTTTTGGCTCGTGTTCTCATCTCACGGGCTGTTATAAGTCATAATTTGTTATTATAAGTATGTTACAAATAGAAAGGACCGTTTTTCTGTACACAAAAATTAACTATTTTGAATCCAATGTAATTTTAATTACAGTTGTAGATTTAACTATATTTCCTTGATCAACTATGGCACAGGTGTACAGATTTTTTGGACTATAAGGCGCACCTAAAATCCTTTAATTTTCTCAAAAATCGATAGTGCGCCTAATGTACGGAATGATTCTGGTTGTGCTTACCGACCTCAAAGCTATTTTATTTTGTACATGGTGTAATGATAAGTGTAACCAGTAGATGGCAGTCACCCATAAGAGACACGTGTAGACTGCAAGATGCGGCCAGTAAACAACACCAAAACTTTAAATGTTCCATTGAGAATATAGAACATTACACAAGGCGCTCAAAAATCTGTCAAAATGTTTTACTACGATTTTGGTAAGCTATGAAACCGCACCGCTTAATGGATTGTGGGAGCATTATGGCTACTGTAGTCAGACGAATTGTGCTTCAACATACAAGTATTATTATGGTGTGTGTATAAGGACCGCAAAATTTGTCTTGCAATATAATGCAAAAACAACTTTTCTTACTTTCTGGTGCCTGCTGATGTATATTTGGGATCTACATAAGTCCTGAAAATGTTCGCGCTTCCGCCATTGTAGTCCGTGACAACACCGTAGTCGATAAGCTTCTTCTTTTTCACTATCTTCTTGTTATGGGGCATTCATCCTCCGCTGTTGCCATTTCTAATATAAAATACCGTATTTTTCGGATTATAAATCGCAGTTTTTTTTATAGTTTGGCCGGGGGTGCGACTTATACTCCGGAGTGACTTATGTGTGAAATTATTAACGCATTACCGTAAAATATCAAATAATATTATTTATCTCATTCACGTAAGAGACGAAGCAAATGTCCGCAATTGTCACACACACGTCAGCAATCGTCACTCACACGTCAACTAATAAGAATTCGGCGGGGGCGGGTCATGGCAGAAGTGTATTGTGCGTCATGGCAGAAGTGCATTGTGGGTCATGGGATGCTAACTGCTGCTACATCCTTAGCTATTAAAATGAATTATGTCAACATTGGCGGTAACTTATAAAAACTGAGAAGGGCTGAACTAAAATGGCACCGAAAAGGAAATCACATACTGCAGATTACAAGCCGGACGTAGTGAAATATGCAGCAGAAAACGACGATCGAGCAGCAGAAAGAAAGGAAACTGCGCATACCAGAGGCAACACCTAAGAGGAAGATTTCATCGGATTTAGCGATCAGGAGTGACAGATTGTTTGGTAAACGTATAGCATGTTCTATGTGTTATAGTTATTTGAATGACTCTTACCATAATATGTTACGTTAACATACCAGGCACGTTCTCAGTTGGTTATTTATGCCTCATATAACGTACACTTATTCAGCCTGTTGTTCACTATTCTTTATTTATTTTAAATTGCCTTTCAAATGTCTATTCTTGGTGTTGGGTTTCATCAAATAAATTTCCCCCAAAAATGCGTCGTATATATGTTTTTTTCCGTCTTTATTGTGCATTTTCGGCCGGTGTGATTTATACTCCGGAGCGACTTATAGTCCGAAAAATACGGTAGTGTAAAGTTCTAACTTATATCTGCCAGTAGACTCACTATGAAAGCGCTAAAAACTACCGGTGTAGTGGGTTTACATAATTCACCCATGGAACTTTAGTTTGGCATTGTTGCTGCACCAGTGAGCCACGGATGAGGAGATGCTGCTCCTTCATTGATTTAAGTAAAGTCTGAATGTCATTAAAACAGTTAGCTCCATCTTTTGACACTTCTTCCACTCCCGTCCTTGCACGCTACACCGCTACAACAAAGATGACGGGGTTGAAGACGCTGTCGAAGTGGAGCCACGTAAATGAGACCGCCCACAAAACGGCGCATCCTGAAGCGACGGTCAGAAAGCAACTTGAAGATAGTCTGTAAAACATAATCTATGCAACATTTTGACCAAAGAACCACCATTACATGTTATGTAGACCACAAGGAAGTGTTTTAAATTTAGAAAAAATCTAAATGTGACCCCTATAATTCACATTGTAATCCGGTGCGCCTTTTGTATGAAAATAGACCTGAATAGAGCCGCTCATCGGCAGTGCGCCTTATAATTTGGTGCGCCCTATGGTCCGAAAAATACGGTATTAGTAGCGGTTTACTGTACAACCCTCTAGTCCCACAATTACACAACAAACCCGACAGCAATGAAGTTGTTTTTTTTTTTACATTCATCAAGCTTCGGTTGATGAATAAACGAAGAACTACACGGAGAAGAAGCCGCCATCTACGACTGTTGTCTGTTGTGAATTTTTTGAAGGTCTGTAACGTTTATGTTTTCACATTCGCAAGCTTTTAAATTTGAGTACTATAGTATAATTATTTAGTATTTTAGCCTAACATTAGAAAGCGTGGCGAGCTGGCTAACATTACAAACTAAGGTTCCATACTAACATGTAGCAAAAGATATTACTCATGCAGAAATTGTGCATTGTTTTTCTGCCTCACTCTGAAGGGCTAGATTCATATACACCTCGTTATGCCCACTACCACTGCATGCAAAGAGTCATTGGGACACCGCCAGAGGTGTGGACTCGAGTCACATGACTTGGACTCGAGTCAGACTCGAGTCATGAATTTGATGACTTTAGACTCGACTTGACAAAATGTAAAGAGACTTGCAACTCGACTTAGACTTTAACATCAATGACTTGTGACTTCACTTGGACTTGAGCCTTTTGACTTGACATGACTTGCTACTTTCCCCAAAATCCAAATCTTAAAAAGTTATTTGGGAGCGCTCCGTATTTTTCATTTTCTTCGTCTGTGTCTCTCAGCGTGTTGTTCCTGTCAGCTGGTGTGCTGTCAGTACAACAGCCAATCAAAGTAGATCTACGTTGTTTTCATCACGCAGCATTCATCCAATCAAATTGCAGTACAACCACTGAACAAGAGTTGTCAAACAACGTGCCAGTGATAAACAATTATGCCAAAGTTGGTTTCGTTCGGGTATAAAAACTACGACTTGGTCAACAAAAAACGAATTGCCGTATGCAAATCACGCAGTTCTAATATTACAGACGGAGACGCAACAACTTCCAACTTCGTTCGACATTTGAAGTTGCACAAAGAAGGGTAAGTTTTTAATGTAAGATAACGTTTATTGGCTAAGTAACGTGACTTTTATTTGCTGTGTAGTTAAATCAGTGAGGCTGCAAACTCACTGCTAACGTTATAACCGTAGACATCTTATAAGTAAACGCAACATGGAGCTCTACTGCCTACTGGCGCAGACGAGGCGCGGGGCCGCCATCTTGGAGTGGTGATCAGTGCAATTCATTTGGCAGGAGCAATGAACTGTCAGCGCATTTAATTCATCTTACCTCACTGAATACCACTGATTTTCACCCCCCTTTTTTGTCATACGTGTAGCTATGATAACAGACACATGTTTTGGCGTGTTTTATTATTCATAGTTTGCTTATCAGTAATATAATATTCTTATACGCTATAAGTGACCAGACGTCCGAGATCAAAACTGGGAATATAATCCCAGAGAAGGGGGAAAAAAACGGTAAACTATTTTTAAATTGAAGAAACAATATGATTAGGTTATATATACATACGTATATCCTACATAAACAATGTATGAATACATTAGATATCTATATATCTTAGGGACCTATAGACTGTATCTCTGTTGCTTCAGCAGCAGAGAGTTTATTCTGTCTTGACACTATGTATTGATATTTTCTATTACATTCTTCCCTTAAATGATAATGTTTGCAGTGATTGTTTTATATGTATTATTTTATGTAAGTCGCTTTGGATAAAAGCGTCTGCCATATACTTAAACATATATAAACACCTGAAAGTCCTCATATCAGCTAAAACCACCAATCTGTTTCACTGGATTCAGAATAAAACCAAATTCTGTTTTACCCAACAATGTTAGTATTTGAATATTGTTACTTGAAGACTTATTCCTGGTTACAATTATACTGTTAAGAAAGTATTGTTTTATACTTTGCCTAAAATGAGAATGCATCATAATCAGTGGCGGCTGGTGAATTTTGTTTTAGGTGGGGCTGAAAGTTTGTAAACCAAACCCCTGTACGGGGGTCATCCTCCCCCAGAAGATTTCTTTGTGATTTTCACATACAAATATTGAAGATCTTTGATCCTTCTCAACTCTGTGGTAATATTATTTTCATAAGATACAACCAATAGTACGTTAATGTTAAATCTTACTTGTGAAAAGTAATCCCCCGATTCCTATTTTCAACAGTCCGCTCATTTGAGCAGGAAAACGCTGAACACCAGCCCGGCATCTTTGTTTTCTACCTGTCAACTGTCAGTTTAGGCTGCTCGCCGGCTCCTCATCACCACTTCAAGATGGCGGCCAAATTGTTCACGTCACAGCAACCAACTACTTATAAGATGTCTATGGTTATAACGTCATTGCAAACACGGCAATCTGTTGCGTCCACTGCAGTTTGCTACCTTATTCATACTTTTTGTCAAGTGATTTTTTTTTAAGCAGGGTTGCATGAGGTACCTACACATAACGTTACGTTAGACAATGTATCACACACAGTAACGTAAGGTTAGTCAATGCATCACACACAGTAACGTAACGTTAGTCAATGTATCACACACAGTAACGTAACGTTAGACGGTGGTCAGCAGCACCGCGTATTTTAGCCACCTACAAAAAGACAAACATAGTCAAATAAAGGTCAGTTAAAATGTATACTATATTAAGAATATGTGTACATATTGCATAGGGTCCTGACATCTAAAAAGTACAACTCTGTTCATTGTTATGTTCATATATTTGTTATGTTTTTCATGTGTACGCACACATAAACACACATACAGTATGAGATGAGATCAATGAGATAAGGTAAGAACAGGATATAAACTGCTGTGGAACTAGTTACAATGCAATATGCCATTGAAATACAATGTTAACACTTTTGTGCAAATAAGTACAGTTGCACTTGTTTTTTTCAAATGTGTTTATTCTGTAGAGGAATGAGTTACATGTTTAAAATGACTGGTTAATAGTGCTATTTTGAAGTGCAATGTCAGCACTATCTTTTTCCCTGCAATTTCAAATGCACTTGTTTTAATAAATAAATACAGCGTTTTAAAAGCATGCACAATCTGTGTAAATATATTAGTCTGTGGTTAAACGACTTGAAAGGACTCGAAACTCAAAATGCAGGACTTGGGACTTGACTTGAGACTTTCCAGTCTTGACTTTGGACTTGACTCGGACTTGCCCTGTCTTGACTCGGGACTTGACTCGGACTTGAGGGCAAAGACTTGAGACTTACTTGTGACTTGCAAAGCAATGACTTGGTCCCACCTCTGGACACCACTACCTTCACGGGAACGCGCAAAATGTAGGGATAGGGCTAAAAAGTAGGGCGAGGGGGTGTATTTAACTCTTAATTAAAGCGCAAAGACTCAACAGTGCCTCTGCTGGTTGCAGCCAAGTAATGCACTCCATTTGGATTAACACATGGTTTCATATAATTTGTCAAGGTCATAAACTGTAAGTAAGTTAGATATAATTATTGGATATGATTAAAATCAAAAGTAAGATTACTGAATCATTATTAATATTTGAGTGGGCCCTAGGCCCCGCTATAGTAGAAAAGTTGGGTACTGGGGTCAAAAAGGATAAGGACCCCTCCACTGAATAGTTCACACCATTCTCTACCGGGAGGTAAGATCCATTTTTTGCGAAGGTGACTTATCTTTCGCATGTCACTATTAAATATTTTGTTTTTCTTCAAAAACCGACAAGCGCCCTGCTTTCTTCGCGGCACAAACAAACAAATCTATGACCAATCAGTGCATCGAAATTTGATGACATCATCCAACATTGGCGCCCATGTTTGCTCGCTTTGTGTCTGTTTTGCCGTGATTGTCAGGCTGCTTGGCAACACTAAATTGGCCCTAGTGTGTGAATGTGAGTTTGAATGTCGTCTGTCTATCTGTGTTGGCACTGCGATGACGTGGCGACTTGTCCAGGGTGTAGCCCGCCTTCCGCCCGTGTGCAGCTGGGATAGGCTCCAGCACCCCCTGCGACCCCGTAAGGGACAAGCGGTAGAAAATGGATGGATGGATGGACTTCCAAAACCCAGGAAGACTCCCTAATGTGGTCCAAAATCTTAATTCCATCCCATCCATTTTCTACCGCTTATTCCCTATGGGGTCGCGGGGGGCGCTGGAGCCTATCTCAGCTACAATCGGGCGGAAGGCGGGGTACACCCTGGACAAGTCACCACCTCATCGCAGGGCCAACACAGATAGACAGACAACATTCACACTCACACCCACACACTAGGGCCAATTTAGTGTTGCCAATCAACTTATCCCCAGGTGCATGTCTTTGGAGGTGGGAGGAAGCCGGAGTACCCGGAGGGAACCCACGCCGTCACGGGGAGAACATGCAAACTCCACACAGAAAGATCCCGAGCCCGGGATTGAACCCAAGACTACTCAGGACCTTCGTATTGTGAGGCAGATGCACTAACCCCTCTGCCACCGTGAAGCCCCAAAATCTTAATTAATTTATCAATTATTATGCCAAGTATATGGTTAAAGGCCTACTGAAATGCGATTTTCTTATTTAAACGGGGATAGCAGGTCCATTCTATGTGTCATACTTGATCATTTCGCGATATTGCCATATTTTTGCTGAAAGGATTTAGTAGAGAACATCAACGATAAAGTTCGCAACTTTTGGTCGCTGATAAAAACGCCTTGCCTGTACCGGAAGTAGCAGACGAGTAGCGTGACGTCACAGGTTGTGGAGCTCTTCACATCTGCACATTGTTTACAATCATGGCCACCAGCAGCGAGAGCGATTCGGACCGAGAAAGCGACGATTTACCCATTAATTTGAGCGAGGATGAAAGATTCGTGGATGAGGAAAGTGAGAGTGAAGGACTAGAGGGCAGTGGGAGCGATTCAGATAGGGAAGATGCTGTGAGAGGCGGGTGGGACCTGATATTCAGCTGGTAATGACTAAAACAGTAAATAAACACAAGACATATATATACTCTATTAGCCACAACACAACCAGGCTTATATTTAATATGCCACAAATTAATCCCGCATAACAAACACCTCCCCCCTCCCGTCCATATAACCCGCCAATACAACTCAAACACCTGCACAACACACTCAATCCCACAGCCCAAAGTACCGTTCACCTCCCCAAAGTTCATACAGCACATATATTTCCCCAAAGTCCCCAAAGTTACGTACGTGACATGCACATAGCGGCACGCACGTACGGGCAAGCGATCAAATGTTTGAAAGCCGCAGCTGCATGCGTACTCACGGTACCGCGTCTGCGCATCCAACTCAAAGTCCTCCTGGTAAGAGTCTCTGTTGTCCCAGTTCTCCACAGGCCAATGGTAAAGCTTGACTGTCATCTTTCGGGAATGTAAACAATAAAACACTGGCTGTGTTTGTGTTGCTGCAGCCGCCCGCAATACACCACTTCCCGCCGACAGCTTTCTTCTTTGCTGTCTCCATTGTTCATTGAACAAATTGCAAAAGATTCACCAACACAGATGTCCAGAATACTGTGGAATTTTGCGATGAAAACAGACGACTTAATAGCTGGCCACCATGCTGTCCCAAAATGTCCTCTACAATCCGTGACGTCACGTGCCGGCGTCATCATACCGAGACGTTTTCAGCAGGATATTTCGCGCGGAATTTAAAATTGCACTTTAGTAAGCTAACCCGGCCGTATTGGCATATGTTGCAATGTTAAGATTTCATCATTGATATATAAACTATCAGACTGCGTGGTCTGTAGTAGTGGATTTCAGTAGGCCTTTAAGGAGATACTGAAATTCTTGTTTACCCTACTAATCAAACATTAAGGCCCTTTCAACCCTTTCCTGCGCCTTCATCAGGATCGAAAACCTTACCGATGAGATGCATGATCAGGAAATCATCACGACACCTCAACAGCCGAAGCAACTTTCGAAAAACCCAGAGGGGCCTCTGTGTAATGCATATATACCGGGATGTGGGATGGCGGGGAACGTCGTTACTCGGTTGCAGTAATTAACGTTGTGGAATGGCCAGGAATAACCGCAAGTGCGGGCCACTAAAAAGAAAAAAAAAGAGATAGAGGGTGCACAGCAACCAGCTCTGCTGTAATGAGATCCGCTCAGAGTGGAGGAGACATTTAAATAAAGGTCAGCTAGTGTCTGCAACAGGGCCTAGAGGTTTAAAAATAAATATGGAAGTGACACAGACTTAGAGTAGAGAGTAAATAGCTCCACGGAACATATGAAATGAAATGAAAAGAGAGTTAATATAATGCAGTTCCTCCCATGAGCAAAGGGCTCTCGGGGTTGTGTGGGCCCCTTTTTGCTGGGTGGGAAGGAGGTAGAACTGCGTGCTGTCAACCCTTACACCAAAAGCACGACTGATTATCTGGTTATCCACCTTATTGAAATGTAGAGGCTTATATTCTGTTCCCTTCCTTCCTACAGTAGATCTGCACTCTGTGAAGTAGAGTGGGGTGTGTGTGTGTGCCGCCTTGATAGAATGACACTGTGTGAAAACAGATGAGAGGGGGATTATAATAGCATTCCCATGTACAGTACATATAAGCAGGGTGTGAATTCCAAAGAAGCATGGGACTTAATTGCAGCTGTCTTATCTTTAAATGGTGTTCTCGGGCCCGAGCCAGATTGGAGTTGACTCTCTTCTTGCCGCGTCTGGATAGTGCGGGTGCAAGGGGTCACTAAAAGTGGGGAAGCGAGTAAGTAATTTATCATCCCTGTCATAATGTATGTAGGGCTGTAGAGTCTGGATCATAACTGAATCGAGCAGCTTGGGCTATTGCAGTCGGCAGTGGAAGCGCCAGCCCATTGCACGGGTGGCGTTAATAAAGCTTTCCTTTTTGTTTCACCGTCCCCTTTTTACTTCATGACTCAATAAAAGCTTCTACTGTATTTTTCGGAGTATAAGTCGCTCCGGAGTATAAGTCGCACCGGCCGAAAATGCATAATAAAGACGGGAAAAAACATATATAAGTCGCACTGGAGTATAAGTCGCATTTTTGGGGGAAATTTATTTGATAAAACCCAACACCAAAAATAGACATTTGAAAGGCAATTTAAAATAAATAAAGAATAGTGAACAACAGGCTGAATAAGTATATGTTATATGAGGCATAAATAACCAACTGAGAACGTGCCTGGTATGTTAATGTAACATATTATGGTAAGAGTCATTCAAATAACTATAACATATAGAACATGCTTGTCATGTCTGTGTGATCATGTTTTGTTTTAGTCATGTTCGGTTTTGTTTTTGGACTTTTTGTGCACTTTTGTTTGTTTTGTCACCATAGCAACCATTAGTTTTCACCTGTCACGTCACGCACCTGTTTCACGTTTTGAGTCACGCACCTGTTTTCACTAATCATGTCTGTAGTATTTAAGTTCATTGTTTTCAGTTTGTCTTGCTGGCGACATCCGCATTTATGCTCTGCACACTATTTATCCTCAAGCCATGTTCACAGTCCTATGCCACAGTAAGTGTTTTGTACCTTTGTGCTATAGTCTTTTTGGTTTCATAGTTTGTTCTCCGCCACTTTGCGCGCCTTTTGTTTGCTTCTTTTGTTGTCCTTTGTTAGTGTAAAAAATAAAATATGTACTCACATTCCCGTCTCGCCCGAGCCAACTTTCCGTTGCCTTCTGGAAAAACTAAACCCAAGAACCAAGTGTTGACAATGCTATACGTTTACCAAACAATCTGTCACTCCTGATCGCTAAATCCGATGAAATCTTATACGTCTAATCTCTTACGTGAATGAGCTAATAATATTATTTGATATTTTACGGTAATGTGTTAATAATTTCACACATAAGTCGCTCCTGAGTATAAGTCGCACCCCCGGCCAAACTATGAAAAAAACTGCGACTTACAGTCCGAAAAATACGGTATATCAAACATTGTATATAGAATTGATTTCTTTCACCTAGCGCATACTTTAAACTGCTCTAATACTAGCCTCTTTGTATTTACCTGAACTGCAAAGAGGACAGAGCGTTAATTGGAGAGTAGTGGTGTCCCGAGCCGATATTGATACCAGTCTGAAATCAGCAAAAAAAACAAGCATCGCTTGCATCTAAAATTTCAAATATAAGCTCCGATACAGGCAGTCTTGTTTACCTGTGCAAAGTTTGACAGCCAGTTTATATCTAAATGTCCTCCAGAAGGAACTCAATGTTGGTATTTTCTTGTATTTTAAGTGAAGTCCTTTAAAAAAAGGTAAGTAGGCTATAGGTTATTAAGAGCTAGCAGCCACATAGCAGCCAAGCACACAATAGCACACAAGCTAGAAATACCTAACAAGTGTTGTTGATTGAACAATTGAACAAAAAGCCATTTCTGCGCAAATGTCACAAAGTATCCCGCTTACATTACGCCAAACAGCACAGAGACAAGCCTCAAAACTTCTGGAACAAAATCATTTGGAGTGATGGCTTTCTTCTGGCGACTCGACCATGCAGCCCATTTTTCTTCAAGTGCCTCCTTATTGTGCATCTTGAAACAGCCACACCACAATTTTTCAGAGAGTCCTGTATTTCAGCTGAAGTTATTTGTGGATTTTTCTTTGCATTTCGAACAATTTTCCTGGCAGTTGTGGCTGAAATCTTTGCTGGTCTACCTGAATCCCTCATTTTCCACTTCTTAACCAGTGTTTGAACACTGCTGATTGGCATTCTCAATTCATTGGATATCTTTTTATACCCCTTTCCTGTTTTATGCAGTTCAATTACCTTTTCTCGCAGACCCTTTGACAATTATTTTGCCTTCCCCATGACTCAGAATCCAGAAACACCTGTGCAGCACTGGATGAAAGATGCAATGGTCTGTCAGAAGCCCAGAAACTCACTGACCTTTTATACACACACATTAATTACAAACAAACATGTCACAGGTGAGGATTGGAACCTTGATTAGCCATTCAAACCTGTTTGTGTCAACTTTTGTGCATGTTATCAGATCAAAGTCACTGGGGTATTTCTCATTTTGATTTAAAAAGAGTAAACACAGTTGTTTGCCAATAAATAGCCTCACACAACCATTAAGTATGAGTGGAAGAAAGGTTTTTGTGTTATCATTCATATTCTCTGAAGAATGGCCAAGAAATCATACATTCTCCCAGAGTATGTAAATGTATGAGCACAACTGTACGTATTTCTGAAATGCAAAAGGTACATTTGTGATAGTGAGTGTGTACAGCAGCATCTTTTGCACCTAAAAATTTGAATTTTAAATGTTTAATATTGTGGATAAGTGTACTTGTTTTGAATGTGCCAGGGGACTGGAGATGGAAATTAGCCATTGACTATAATCTCACATATTTACATATCAAATGTTCACTAATATGTATTGTCCCTTTTAAATCTCAAACCTCCAACATTTATCAGTATAAACAAGTATCAAATATGTATATTTTTGTATTACTGACAAATATGTCTTCTAGGCATTATTAGAAAGTATACAGTAACAAACGTGTCCGCATCATACAACGTCTTGTGTCATGCACTTAATTTAATGATTTTTTATGGCCGTAAAATGATTGGTTTATGACTGTAACCAAAACACAAATTAACATTTCACTTCATACCTGTCTTTGTTCTATGAGTAATTTCACTTCATAAAACCTTTTGTAACATTCCACACGATAGAAAAATAAAAGTATGTGCTGGATTATGATTCCTGCTGATATCAGATCGGGTTAATATCGGTATTGGTCAACACTTAAGGCATTGTATTGTACGTGAATAAGTTGTATTGTAGGGAGTCTTGTATTTCAGACATTTGAATTCTCATTTGAACTTTTTTTTTTTCTTTAATAATGATTTGGAGTGCATGAGAATGTGTCAATTAAAACATATCTGCCTTGGACCACCGAGGCACTTATAATGAACCAATAAAAGCACACAACACAGCAGCAACAGAACCAATGTTGTAAAAGTGGTAAGGAGCAAACAGCTAAATGTAGATTTTACTGTAACAGCTGATGAACCATACTAACATGACATAGTGGATGCAGAAGTAGATAAAATAAGAAAATACGTATTGATTAGGAGGTTGCCTACTGCCACAAATATTGTAACCATACCCCAGATCACAAAAAGTTGAAGACCTGTGTGATATGTTGACACATCTCGCGTCCTAATACATGATGGTGTGTTCCAAATGTGAAGTTTTTTTCAGCCTTTTGGGTAAAAATGTTGGTCCTTCTGCACGTGTTCAAACCCACTTGTTTACATAACACCTTTTCAAACGATAAATCCCACCATCCACCTTTGTCATCAAAAAGAGTTTGTTGGTGTTGATTTTCTTCTGTAGTCAGCAGCTGAAGCCCTATGTGTGAACTTTCCCGGTGAGATGGATAGTATGTTTGGGGGTGGGTACACCCGTGATTGCGAAAGTGCACGGTGTGTTTGTTGCGACGGGGGCACTATTGTGTTGAGCTTGATGGTCATAGAGGCGCTCTCATCACAGCTTGTCTTTTGAGCTGTGAAGGATCAGTTCGCCCCAGGCTGGTGATGAAGTGTCTCCATTGTACGCGCTCGCCTTTGTGCCTCGCCTTTCCACTCATACAAGCTCGTCTGTCTTTTCCACAGCTGAAGAGGCCAAGGAGCTGGAAGAAGACGAGTCAAAGACAGGTCAGCCAATCCGAGCACCTGGTTCCCCGCCTCACACACTCAAGGGCGGGAGTCACGCACCACACAATAACGATACCACAATTACCGCGGCCCGAGAAATCTGTGCGACGTCACAATACCTGTTTGTTTGATGACAGAGGGGGAGAAAAAAAATAACACCAGGCGGGGATTATGTTTGTGTTGCCAGGTTTGAGATCAAACAGTGTACAATCAAGTGTGTACACAGACCTAGAGACATGTGCAGTAATGGTTCTTTTGTATCCTGGTCCTGCTTCAGTTGTCTCAACTCTAATAAACAGTCTTAGTGCTGCAGCTTTGAAAACTCTTTTCAAAATGTTGCTTTGGGGAGATTGTACGTGATCTAAAAAGTCTATTTTGTAGAAGATGTCTGCAATTGTCGAACTGCAATCATCATTTCTCCGGTGGGGTGCAAAAGTCTTAGGGCCTGATTCACTCAAGGTTGTGTATTAAAACATGTGCAAACTTGATAGCACACTAGAGATGCGCGGATAGGCAATTATTTCATCCGCAACCGCATCACAAAAGTCGTCAACCATCCGCCATCCACCCGAACTAACATTTTATCAAAACCGCACCCGCCCGCACCCACCCGTTGTTATATATCTAATATAGACGATGCAAGGCATTAGTGAGGTTATAAAGCTTTTGCCTGTTAAAGAAAGGAGACTGATCCAATGCAGCAGAGACATTCAATGCGTGCCACGCTGTCACGGCCCAGACGCACACCAGTGCGCAATCATCTGGGAGCCGTGCTGAGCGCACCTCCAAGCGCGCTCGCGCCACTCAAACTGCTGCGTTCACACATGCATCTGTAAGCCTTGTTTTAACATCCTGTGGCACTCTTCTGGGATCACGGCGAATGAAACTGCTCATGCTCAGGGTGTTTGTGGAGGTTCGGGGTTTTGCACAAATGTGATGCACCATGTTAGATGTCCCGGTTTTGTGACTGTCATAGACATAAACAGCGTCGCAGCTCTTGCAAATCACATAGCCAGCATTACTATCATCCTGATTTACAACCTTATAAAAACGAGTCCACGCTGAACTTTTCTGGCCTTTTTTTCCCCTGGTCTTTAGTATTCCCTTTTTTAGTTTGTCGCGTACCACGTTTGCTGCCGGCGTTGCCATCTTTTTTTTTTTTCTGTTGTGGCGTGCTGCAGGTGCCTGCTCGTTTTTCGTATGTGGGTAACAACATTTAACTATGTATATATATTTCCGAATTGGTTTAACTGCCACCCGCCTGAATCTATTCAAAATCTATTTTTTTATTTCAACCGCCCGACCCGCGGATAATCCGCGGACTCCGCGGTTGTGTCCGCAAACCGCGCATCTCTATAGCACACGCATAGCATAGTCTACTAAGTGGGCAAAATAAGGAGCGCAATCCATTTAGCGTGTATGTCTTCATTTATATGCAGAGTATATCGTAATTATCAGAACGTTCACAATACTGGGGCGAGGAGATGCAAATATATTCATTTAGCGCTCGTAATGTGGTTTATCAAGACTGGAACTGTTCTGCAGCCGCTGTTTTGCGCAAACCGGTAGAAAAATGTCTGGCAGAAAGGAGGCGATCGCGCTGCAAAGACAGATAATAGAGAGAGAATCCTCCGTGCTACGTGTGTGCGCTTGTCACCATCTATTATATGCTGCCCTTTTTTTGCTGCAGCTGTTACATATACTGTAATATTGTACATGGTAATTGGGATTTGTTATATATTGTATATATTATATAAAATATAATATAATAATATAATGTATCAGTATACTGTATATATAATATGTAAATATTACATATATATTATATTTTATATTGCTACTATGGTACATTTTTAGTCTACTTTATACCTGCATTATCCTTTCCATCCTTACCCTTCCCATCCTACTGTGTGGAACAATTTCCCTTGTGGATCAATAAAGTTTGTCTAAGTCCAAGTCTATATATGGACTGTCAGAAATAAAAAAAAATATTAGACATATAGTCTATTCAGCAATATAATTTTCTAATCTTATAGTTGCTGGATGAATTAAGCATCTGATTAAAATTAATTAAAGTAATGCGTTTTGGTGTCTGCTGGCATTTTTTGTCAATTGAGTTTGTTTTTTGAAATAGGAATAATATTATTATCGTATCTCCTGTATGAAAACAAACTTCTTGCTATATGTAATTTTCTTACATCAGGATCATTCCAGCTCACACTCGCAGTTAGTGCCAGCGTTTCCCAGAGCACACTAAAAAGTGGGTTCCCGTTGTACATCGCACTATAGGACTGCTTCTAAAATGCCCAGAAATAGTGCTAAATGTTATATTTGTGTGCTGCATGTTTCAAAACATAGCAAAACAATACAGGAGCATGATAAACATGTGGAGGGAAATGAGAATGTCTATAATGACAGCGTGTCCATACAAAATCCTCAATTTAATAGGGCGGTCTGCACCACTTTTGCACTCGTGATCAATTGCATACGCAGTCTTAGTAGATCACCCGCAACACGTTCACTAAAATGTACACGCAATTTTATAATTTGCACATGCTGTTGAGCACATGGTGTTTGTATCTTAGAAGATAAGGCCCTAAGTCCACTATTAGATGTGTCGTTTTAACACTGCTATAATGACCATATACGACCGGAATGTATTACAAACATTTTATATAGTGGGCTCCTTCTTTGCACATGAACTCAGTGCCCCTCTAACCATAATAGGCTATAGTGGAAACTCGATTTACTCATGTTCTTGAACATGGTTTGTAAATCAAAGTGTTTGTATAGTGAAGAAGAGTTCCCCATAAGAAACAATGTAAACATGAACTATAGGTTCCAGCCTTGACAAAAGTCCATATTTTAGTAAAAGTTTTGTACACTTTGAACACAATATAAAGTGCAATATAGTATTATAAATCAAATAAACATAAGGGGTTATGGATGAACTTTCTATTGATCAAGCTGAACTGTCCTGTATGCGCTGCTTTGGTAACACCCACACACACAGAAGCCTCTATGGTGCCCTGCCAACGATGATAACATTTTTAACAACCATATTGCTAATAAACATTTTAAAAAGTAAAATCCACCCACATCGACAAGGAGCTGAATAAAAGGAGCAGACAGAGGAAGAAAGATGGAGTCCCGGGGGTTGGCGTGACATGAAAGGCTCCGCCACCGCTACAATGATACACCCTGCTTTTTTGTCTGAAGGCGTGAAAATGAATGACTGAATGAAGCGTTCGTATACCAAAACATGGTTCGCACACGGAGGCATACCTGGGCTGATCCAAAAGTTCGTAAATCGAAAAGTTCGCAAATAGAAGGGTTCATAAATCGAGGTTCTACTCTATGCGATTCAGTCTTCAATGGGTTCTGTTTACTAACTCCACCCATACATTTCGCTTATCCGGGTCTGGGTCGAGGATGTCGCAATAGGGAAGTCTCCTGCCACATCCTTCTGCTCCACCATGGGGACATTGAGGCGTTCCCAGATCAGCTGCTAGACATAGTCCCACCAACGTGTACTAGGTCTACCTTTGAGATTGCCTAGAACATCATACTGGGGAGATATCCAGGAGTTATCAAATTGCTTCACTTGACCGAACATACAGTACAGGCCAAAAGTTTAGACACACCTTCTCATTTCAATGCGTTTTCTTTATTTTCATGACTATTTACATCGTAGATTGTCACTGAAGGCATCAAAACTATGACACCTGTGAAGTGAAAATCATTTCAGGTAACCTCTTGAAGCTCACCGAGAGACTGCCAAGGGTGTGCAAAGCAGTAATCAGAGCAAAGGGTGGCTATTTTGAAGAAACTAGAATATAAAACATCCATCCATCCATCCATTTTCTACCGCTTGTCCCTTTCGGGGTTGCGGGGGGTGCTGGAGCCTATCTCAGCTGCATTCGGGCGGAAGGCGGTGTACACCCTGGACAAGTCGCCAACTCATCGCAGGGCCAACACAGATAGACAGACAATATTCACACTCACATTCACACACTAGGGCAGTGGTTCTTAACCTGAGTTCGATCGAACCCTAGGGGTTCGGTGAGTCGGCCTCAGGGGTTCGGCGGAGGTCAAAACACACCCGACTCATCGTGTAAATACAAACTTCTCCCTATCTGCGTATTACGGATACGGCAACAGCTGACTGATTTGCAGGTGTGTAATTTGTTGTGAGTTTATGCACTGTGTTGGTTTTGTTCTTTGAACAAGGTGATGTTCATGCACGGTTCATTTTGTGCACCAGTAATAAAACATGGTAACACTTTAGTATAGGGAACATATTCACCATTAATTAGTTGCTTATTAACGTACAAATTAGTAACATATTGG